>NC_140949.1:108086755-108831755 GCF_014529385.1 Adiantum capillus-veneris | reverse complement strand
TTAGCACTTAAATACACAATATTTTTCCAAAAAAACTTGAAAAATCTACATATGATTATAGTAAGCGTACACTCAAATACATTTCTAGGTGGGATTGCACTAAACCTAGCCCTTTTTCTAGGATTGAGATACATAATATCAATGTTACAAGAGATGAAATCTTTGAGATTTTTAGTAGGGAGAGAAAGGTCTCGCAGTGCCTTATGCATTATTTGTTGAAGGTGCCATTGATCCAACATCTAATGATGATGGTGAAGAGGGAGATTATCTCTCATCTAGACCTTGCAAGATTTCTAACACATTAATGCTTTCTTGAAGCGTTGGTTTGCGTGAATGTGGGATGTGTATGGAGACGATCCATTGAAGGCTAGCAGCCCAGCAACATGCTTCGATGTCCATAAACCATTCTTCATCTCTTTCTACATCACGTTAGGGGCCAATCCCATGGACTTGAGAATGTTCAGTCTGATGTATAAGTCATCCAATGAGCAAACATGAGCTATGCTTCTTTTCACCTCTAGCTGGGAATTATCCATCTTTAGCATACCAGCTCAATGTGAGTGCAACCAAGTGGTGATGGTACTCCTACAAGATGGGCTCATTAGGTGGCAATGGAACTATACATCTTCTTCACTTCATGGCCAGCTGCATCTCTCAGACGTGGTACACATAGGCATGATCATCTTCCATGTTGACAAAAAATGTGCTGCAGCTCCTTTGAGAAGCTAATTAAGGTTAAATTATCTTTCATCATGGAGATAACATGCCCTCTGTAGCTCTCTTTTTTCTTAGACAATTACTCTCTCTCTCTCTCTCTCTCTCTCTCTCTCTCTCTCTCTCTCTCTCTCTCTCTCTCTCTCTTGTGTGTGTGTAGCATGCTGCTTAACAAGAAGTGACTTCTATTGTATGACGAACACCATAAAAGTTAGAGACTTCATGAACTAGGAGAAAAGCTCAAGAAAAAAGTGTAATGTCACCTACAAATTTTGAAATGTTACCTCTATATTTTAAATTAGAAGGTAAGAAAACCTTCAAAATATGAAGGAATTTAGTATTTAAAGTTTTTTTTGGGCACCGGGGAGGGAGAGAGAATTAAGCAACTACCACCAACCTAGAGAACTATCCAATTAAACAAAGAGAAGGGAGGAGGAGGAAGAGAATAGAAATATTAATCTTTGTGTGTGTGTGTTCTTTTCAATAGCTATAAAGAACCTAGATCCATTGAATAAGGGCTAGAAAATCCTAGGTAATGTGTGAGAACCTGCCAAGCTTGGTATTAAACATTGAAGTTGACAAAGTTTTAGACTAGCATCATCATGAAGCCTTACTGAGCCTTATATTCCTTAATCTTTAGTTATTTTGAAGTAACCCTATACAACAAAAATATGATGAGAGTAAACAAAGGGCAATCCTCAAGAAGATGCCATGGACATTCTTCACACATTTTGGTGGCATGCGCAAAGTGGCTGTCGCTGTAGGGAATGACTAAATAACCCGTTGACGAAGTTCATGGTTGTCGTCAATAGTTATTTGAACTGATAACTTAGCCTCATTCTTGGTCACATGCCAAAAGGAGCATTAAAGGAATAACTATGCCTAAACTTTGCAACTATGCCGATTTTGACATATAAGTTGTGAAGTTCAAGGCATAGTTGGGAGGTTGAATGAATAACTAAGCCTTGCATGACCATGCAAAAGGTTTAGATATTCATTTAATGCTCTGTCTGAGCATAGTTATCTATAACTGAGAACTATGCCTGACATCACCATAGCCTAAGTAGAACAAAATTCCCGTTGTCAAAGTAAGTGACAAGCTCTTCTTGAAATTTTGGCATCACTTTGAGGAATATCTTGCAGACTCTTCTCTAAACTAATGCAAAGTTTCATGAGAGCCACCAAGTAAAAATTGACATGTTCCGCTGTACCAAAGATGTAGGAATTTTTGCATCATTTATTGGACATACATTTTAAGGAGTGTGAAGAAGGTATTGCTTTGAGTCAAACAAAGTATGTTGAGACATCGGTACATAGAATCAGCTATGAGAGTTGCAGCCTATTGCTATTCTTGTACGGTGGAGATGGTTTTGCAACTAGCTTTACTAAATATTTTGATATTACTCGCTATCAACAGCAAGTTGTTGGTTGCATTCACAAGAAGTTTTGGACAAATTCTCACAATAATTCCCACATTGTGACTTACCTCAACATCATGAGCTTCTGTGAGAGAGGCATTGCATACCTAGCTAGGTACAATTGGGGGCAGGGGACCGCTGGCCCGGTGGTCCCTTGCCCCCAATCGTACCTAGCTAGGTATGTGGTGCCTCTCAAGCAGAAGCTCATGATGGTATGGATTGTATGAAAAACATTGAAAAAGACTCCGTTTTCCTACATGAGAAAATTTCTAAATCTTCTTGTGATTATTTCTGCCTACATCATGAAGCTAAACATGTAGGTGTAGCCTCAGAGGTGAGAAAATCTCTGCATAAACAAAGGTTTAGGAGGCTGTGAAGTGGATCCTTGAGGGAATCACTCATAAGCATGTAAACTTAACATCGGAGTTCAACATAAGGAGTTTTCAAACCCCTATTTTACACATGTTTTACATCAGGAGAGCCCTATGAATAATTTGTGGATAAGGATAGGCCTTGATTACATGTGATATGGAGCCTTTACCACAAGAAGTTTTGGACATATTCTCACAATAATTCTCACATTGTGACTTACCTCAACATCATGAGCTTTTGCGAGGGAGGCACCGCATACTTAGCTAGGTACGATTGGGGGCAGGGGACCGCCGGCCCGGTGGGGGGCCGGTGGTTCCCTGCCCCCAATCGTACCTAGCTAGGTATGTGGTGCCTCTCAAGCAGAATCTCATGATGTTATGCATTGTATGAAAAACACTGAAAAAGACTCCATTTTCCTACATGAGAAATTTTCTAAATCTTCTTGTGTACATGCAGTGAGACCTCCAAGAGAGAATCATTTGATACTCGAGTGGCTCTACATACCTTGGATTGAATTATGAAGGAAGGATCATCGCCACTAGATTTTCATACTTAGACTCATATTGGGCTTCTTGAACATACAACATTCATGCCCCACAAGTGGTTTTTGCTTCATGCTTGGCAACTCATGCATATTGTGGTTGAACAAGAAGGTTCTCCTTTGAGTGGTGAATGCGATCACGCTTTACAACTATACGATTGACTGTGTTTGGCTCAATTACCTCTTCATTGATTAGTTGTTGAATTGCAGTATGCCACCACTTTCCTCATTAACGGTTAGAGTGCATCACCAATTGCGAGAAACCTAGTGGTTTTTGCACAAGAAGATTTAGAAATTTTCTCATGTAGGAAACCTGAGTCTTTTCCAGTATTTTTCATACAATGAACAACATCATGAACTTCTGCTCAAGAGGCACCGCATACCTAGCTAGGTACGATTGGGGGCAAGGGACCACCAGTAGGTATGCGGTGCCTCCCTCACACAAGCTCATGATGTTGAGGTAAGTCGCAATGTGGGAATTATTGTGAAGTGCTTGAATCAAGGAAATTGAGGTACATTACAATTATGTTAGTTAAAGAATCCTTGCAAGAGAGATGAATCTAACTATGGATGTTTACACATTCAACCGTGTAGGTGCGGTTGACCGGGTGTGCCGGTCATGCAATTTTGGGGGGCCTGTGCTTTTCTTATTGTTATTCATAGTTGTTCATAGTAAGCATGCGGTACAATCATAGTCTCGAGAGCTGAGATGATGGGACACAAGAAGATTTAGAAATTTTTTCATGTAGGAAAAGGGAGCCTTTTTCAATGTTTTTCATACAATGCATAACATCATGAGCTTCTGCTCGGGAGGCACCGCATACCTAGCTAGGTACGATTGGGGGTAGGGGACCACCAGTCCCACACAATAGTCTTAACACACCAAGCATCTGGAATTCGTTTGTATTTTTGAAGGTGAATTTATCGTGAGAAAGAATATGGAGCTCATTGGATAACCATTTGTCTTTCACATTGGGTAGGGTATGGTGTTCAAATCTCACTCATGATTGGACAAGGGAGCTTGCTTGCCCAAAATTGTTTCCAGTGGGCTTGCGTTACCCAATTTTCTCGCACCACTTGGCTGCCATGTTTATGCAATGGGTTACACAGACGTGAATGCCGGTTTTGATGAACCATGCAAGTGTTCTTTTTTCTCCCTTGTGCTTTCAAAACGCCTTTGGCCCTTATACAATGAGCATTCAATAAGCTTGACTAGTTCACAAGAAGATTTAGAATTTTTCTCATGTAAGAAAACGGAGTCTTTTACAATGTTTTTCATACAATGCACAACATCATGAGCTTTTGCTCGAGAGGCACCGCATACCTAGCTAGGTACGATTGGGGGCAGTGGACCGCCCCCCCCGGGCCGGTGATCCCCTACCCCCAATCGTACCTAGCTAGGGATGCAGTGCCTCCCTCACCGAAGCTCATGATGTTGAGGTAAGTCACAATGTGGGAATTATTGTGAGAATTTGTCCAAAACTTCTTGTGGTTGTAGACCCAACATATTATACAAAACTAATTGTATCTAGGGTGATGACTTCTAGTTACACCCATGGTGAAACAATCAAAAACTTCTTTGCAAACTTGGCACATCCTCTTATAAGTGAATTCCAAGGGACGACATGACTACATTTGGAGGGAAACTATCACTCCACTCTCTCTAAGAATAGTTGAATGCTTCTTGGTCGTGACCCCCTTTAGCCTATATTGCACGCAATGCAATCAAAGAGATGACATTCTAGATTTGCATGAAAACCACTTTATAGAAGCAAGTCTCATCTAAATTTATTCACTCATGTCAACTTCTTACACATGATCACATGTCTTCAACATGCAAATGAAGCATACGTGACTTCATCTAGAAAGAAGCCCTCGCCAGGGCCTCCTTTAAACCACAACTACCTCACTTCCTTCCCTACAAGGTGTTGGGTGACGACGTCTATGGGGTTTGAAAGCATGGATTCAACTCAGCTTAACCAAGAGAGAGAGCAGAGAGTAGACTTCGACACCAAGAGCAACAAGGACAACATGGTTATTTTTTTGATTTAAAAACATTACATGTATAGAGCTATCTAAGCTAACTTTAGCCACTCCTTTCCCATGCAAACTCCACAAAGACTGAGTGCATATCCATCTAAGAATAAGAGTGTTTCCTACGGGTTAGATGAACAATGGCCAGGGCTTCAAAACCAACAATGCCCCCCTCAAGATCAAACTAGACTCACCATTCTCATGACACCTAGAGTTTTAGATTTCCTCCTAGCCATGAGTTTTTGGTATACTCACAAACTGTGAGTTTTAGGTTTTCTCACAACCAAAGGTTTTAGGTATACCCATAACGTGGTGCTACCACAAAGTACCTCCCCTCAAATACATAGGGTGTAGGCCAATGTAGCTACCATCATATAGAGTTTTTGGTTTACTTCCAAACCTTGGATTTAGCTTTACCCAATAACCTTATGGGAACTGGTTTTCAAACCACTGACGATTGGCCAAGAACAGTTGGCCAAGAACAGACCATGGAAGAGTGCAACCACCTGAAACAATGAGTACAAGCCCCCCCGGTGACAACAACATCGGGTGTGTGTACTGATAACAATATGAGTGGAGACAACAAGAACTCAAACCAAATAGATAAATTTGGAAGGTCTTGCAACTTTTTTATGTGGCAGTTTCTGTAACCCGTACGATTTTGACGTGACACTAACTGACAAAATTGACAACCTAAAACAAGGCTTTAACAAAAATTAAATGATAGAGTTGACAAAAAACAAAACCATAACAAATGTATAACACAAGATTGATAAAACCAGCTTCTTGAAAACTCTATGTTGAGATGTCGAGTGCTCAAAATAAACCGTTTGCACAACGATTGTGCGTCTCCCAAAAAATTGGCAACCCATGTATCTTCTTGCTTCATCCATTTTCTTTGCCAATTTGACATCCGGTCTCTTAAACCTCTCGCATACTTTTGTAGCATGTTGAAACACTGTTGTATTGGAGGCATCAAATAGTGGATGAGGTCGTTTTGAAACTCTCAATGTGCTTGCAAGACTGCCAAGATCACCACCACTTTGAGGACCTCAAAATCTTGATGCAAATGTTTTCTTTTACCTTCATGCTTGTTGCTGACAAAGGACCCTATGCTAGCAGCGTTTTGATATGCTATGCTGGCAAAATTGTCAAGAAGTTCAACCACAACATTATGTTGGATTGCAGCACAAATTCCAAACTTGTAGTAGCATTTTGAAATGTTGCGGCAAATAGTCTAATCCACCAGTACTAGAAAGACCAAGTAGACAAAGCATTTTGAAACGTCGTTGAGAAAAGTTGCTCACCAATTGCACTCTAGTACCATTTTCAAATGCTCTTCTTCACCGCCTGCACCTAGTACCTTTGGCTACATTGACCTCTTGGCTTGCCTAGTCAACACCACAAAATGACAACATTGTGAGAGTTTCTACCCATTGTGCCTACCCAGGTCTGTTGCAATTGCCAGTGAGAGCGTGTTGAGATATCAAATCTCTCTCTACCCACATTGTCTATGTGACGCCCTCCACACACAAAAAAAGGAGACGTTTTCATCTGTTGTATGCAGGGTTGTTTGTGGCTCTAATACCACTATTGGGTGACGGTGTCTGCCAATATTGAGAAGCACCTTGCTAGCTATCTTAAACGCTTACATAGAATTGTTGAGTACTTCAGTTATGTAATTCATCCCTTAGGGGAAGTTATTTTTGTTGAGTGGTATGCACTGCCAGACCTAATATGCATGCCAAAGCCGTTTCTAGGCGAGGGGCGTGCTTTGGTTCTTGATTTAAATGGACTGCTTGTTCAAGTTGTAGAGCCAATGCGCGGTGACATTCCCCCTAAACATGCAGGGGAAATGATAAAGTACAATGTGCAAGAAGATGGGAGGTATGTATTTTGTCGCAGAGACATCCACAGATTTTTGGATTGGTACCTCCGATTTTTCCATGTGTATATATGGAGCACCAGCATGGCACCTAAAGTGAATGTAATATTACAAACAATATTCAAAGAGCAGTGGGCTAAGCTTAGAGGTGTATTTTCACAGAATCATTGTAGTGGCCAGCCTTGGAAGATATATAATAAGCCTGTATTCTTGAAGGATTTGAGATTGTTTTGGAAGAACTGCAACTTTGGGCCCCAAAATAGTCTAATTATTGACGATAGTATGTACAAAGTGTGCCAGAACCGTGAAGGAAGTTGGCTTATTACTCCTAAGATAGAGGACCAGACCAAAGAATAGAGGCAAAATTTCTTGATAGATACTTTGACCAGCTGGCTGTTCCTATGGCTGCAATCAAAGGATCGTGCAACATATTTAGCTGAAAATGCCTTTGACATTTCCCCAGATTTGTTTTCACAAGAAGTGATCAGGAAGATGGAATCATAAATGCAAAAGCACAATGAGGCCCAGCGTAAGGAAGCCTTGCGTAGAAGACAAAGGGAGGCTGATGAAGAAACTGAAAGACATAAGAGAGAGAGTCTACAGAGGGAAAAACTAGAGAAGCAACATCAAGAAGAAGAAGAAAGAGAGTTGCAAGAACCAATAGCTCAGCAAGAACAAGAAAGAGAGCAAGACCCAAAAGCTCAGCAAACAAAGAAGCAAACAGACACTGGGCAAAAGCGAGTGCACAAGCGTGCTAAACCACAATCTTATCCAGACTAGGAGCCTCTCAGCAGTTTTGTAACATTATGAGGTAAATTTGAAAATTGCCTTTCCAATGTTTCCAACTATTCCACCATTTACTTCAGATAGTAATGATCAGATCCTGTACTATTCTTTTTTTGAAGACAATACTATGTGTACTGTTGGCATTCTTTTTTGTCTTGTAAACATTGAATTTGTATACATTCTCGTTGGAAATCAGCGAAGGTATGCTAATTAGCATAATGTTTATGCTAGTTAGCAGACTGTTTATGCTAACTAGAAAAAATAGTATGCTAATTAGCATACCATGTATGATAATTAGCATACCATGCACGATAATTAGAATACATTCTAATTGGCATACTGCACATTTTTGTTTGTGATAACTTCCACTCACAGCATACCATAGTATGCTAATTGGCATATACAATATATAGGAAGCTGCCATGTTTTCTCCTTGAAACCAACAATGGTATGGTAATTAGCATACTGTCCATGCCAACTAGCATGAATAGTATGATAATTAACATACATGGTATGCTAATTAGCATTCCTTCAATTAGCATACTGTGGATTTTTGTTTTTGCTAGCTTCCACTCACTGCGTAGTATGCTAATTAGCATACACAATATATAGAAAGCTGTTATCCCTTCTTGAAACCAACATACAGTATGCTAATTAGCATACATGGTATGCTTATTAGCATACATAGTCTACAGAGAGCTGTTATCTCTTCTCCTTAAAACCAGCAAAGGTATGCTAATTAGCATACTGTCTATGCCTACTGGCATAGACAATATGCTAATTAGCATACCTTCAATTGGCATAATGTACATTTTTCTTTGTGCTAACTTCCACTCAGTATAGTATGATAATTAGCATACACAATCTACAGAAAGCTACCATCCCTTCTCCTTGAAACCATCAAAATTACGCTAATTAGCATACCGTTTATGCCAATTAATTATGCTAATTAGCATACCCACAGAATGCCAACTGGCATAAACAATATGCTAATTAGCATACACAGGATGCAGAGACCTGTTATCTCTAACCAGCAAAGATATGCTTATTAGCATGCTGTTTATGCCAACTGGCATAAACAGTATGCTAATTAGCATACAGAGTATGCTACTTAGCATACATAATATGCTAATTATCATACCTTCAATTAGCATACTGTGCATTTTTGTTTGTGCTAACTCTCACTCACAGCATAGTATGCTAATCAGAACATAGAGTATACAAAAAATTGTAATCTCTTCTCCTTAAAACCAACAAAGGTATGCTAATTAGCACACTGTTTAGGCCAACTGACATATACAATATGCTACTTAGAATACACAATGAACTGAAAGATGCCATCTCTTCTCGTTGAAACCAGCAAAGGTATGCTAATTAGCATACACAGTATACACAAAGCTGCCATCTCTTCTCCCTAAACCAGCAAGGGTATGCTAATTAGCATATTGTTTATGTCAATTGGCATAAACAATATGCTAGTTAGCATTCCACTCACATCATAGTAGACTAATTAGCATACACAATATACAAAAAGTTGCCATCTCTTCTCCTTGAAAACTAGCAAAGTTATGCTAATTAGCATACTGTTTATGCTAACTAGCATATATAAGTTTATGCTAATCAGCATAAATAATATGCTAATTAGCATTAGCATACACAATATACAGGAAGTTTCCATCTCTTCTCCTTGAAAACTAGCAAAAGGTATGCTAATTAGCACATTGTTTATGCTAACTAGCAAAAGGTATGCTAATTAGCACATTGTTTACGCTAACTAGCATAAAAAATATGCTAATTAGCATATCATTTATGCAAACTAGCATACCCACATAACACAATTAGCATACCTTCTTATTATCATACTGTGCAAGCCACTGTCCTTCTTTGTACACATCTTTCCAAACCCTAATGCCTTTCTTATAAGCTGGGTGTGCCTTCTTTTACAGTTTCCATTTATATTTGTGGGCTACCTGCCCAAACCATAAGGAGTCCTGCTGTAAAAAGCGTAAATTGTAAGACACCAAAGGAGGTGGACTTTGAGCTTTTTTGATCACCTCTCTAGAGTTCTACATTTTCTTGATGAGCTTAGATCCTCTAGGTTTAATGAGACAGGTTGTACAAATGATCTCTCTTAAACTGAGACCCCTCTGTGATAGACACCAAATCCATGTATAAACAAAGCACACAAGAGACACAAGCGAGAGAGAGAGAGAGAGAGAGAGAGAGAGAGAGAGAGAGAGAGAGAGAGAGAGAGAGAGAGAGAGAGAGAGAGAGAGAGAGAGAGAGAGAGAGAGAGAGAGAGACCCCACGTCGTCTTCAGTAACTGAAAACAGAAGCACATGAGGAGGGAAAATAATTTTTTAATGGAACATTTGAAATTCAAAGGACTTGCCCATCCGTTTTCAGTATATGCTAACAAGCACAAGTAACTAGCGCTCTCCGGGACAACATATTCAGTGACATGTTAACATGCTTCTACCCACGTACAATATATCATATTTTCAACTAAAGCAATACCAAACTCTATGAGCCACAAAGATCCCTGCAACCAAAGTCCTTGAAAGGAAACAAGTCGACAACTCCTGCTAGCATTGTAAGCTGTAAAACCACTTACAAATGACAACTTTCTTAAGATATGAAGACGATAACAAAAATCTTTACCACCATATAGAATATATCATAGTACAAGAAACCCATGATAATTTGAGCTTAATCACCATTCTCAAAAGTAGATCTGTTGCGACAAAAATTACATAGCATATGAGGAACCAGACTAAAAATGTATGACAAAATAAAGAGTAGAAAGAAAGAAAGATTTCTTCCTCAAGACATCCATATATACTTAGTAGGTCCATATGCAAAGAACATAAGACCCATAATTTCAACACTACATAGATAAAGTGGTTTACAATTCACCAAAAAAATAATAATTCTTTTGTACAGTTTTAAATCTGAAAGAAAAAATTGAAAAGGCCCTACAAGACGTATGCAATATAGATCAATTTGGCCATCAACCCATAGCCATTAGATAAAAATCACTTTCAAAATATACTCCTGATTACACATGACTAGTAACCCCTAGAGTTGTAAGGAAGATCTCAGGCAATGAGTGAGTGTAAACCATTTGCATAAGGCCAGCAAGGGATACCTCTTTGGTACTACTGTTGTGTGACACACACACTTCTCATAAATTACTATTGTTGTCTATCAAATCCAAAAATCAAGGCTATAATTTCTTATCAAAACAATCTGTAGTCCCCAACTCCTAGTGCAATGAATTTCATGCCATAACATACACTCGGAGCCTCAATGGCCTTCAATAGCTTCCTCACGTTAGAGAGTACCTTATGTAGACTACACACAAGAAGCAGAAGCCATGACAACCAGACCACATTCAAGTAGCCATAATAGTAGAATCAAATTTAAAAATATAAAAACAAACAATGTTGGATGGTATTGATAGCTCCAAAACCACCCATTGGTATATGAAGAACAATAATTGGGTACTATACACATATTGGAGCATATACCATGGGAAAAAAGAATTATCGCAACTCCATGAGACATGCAAATAATCCTAACACCTAGCTTGAGGTGCAAGTTGTGGCCACCTCAATTCAAACTTCTCTTGAAATTGATGGCCCTTGTATTGCATCTAATGCTTGTAGGAATTGCAAATGCTTTTGTTGAGGGGCCCATAGAAGTTTCTCAAGTGCACATCTATTGTGCATGTAGTCTACATCCTTTTGGGTTAGAAGCTCAAAGATTTATCATGAGCATTTTCATGCATCTAAAGGCTTCTAGGTCCATGGCCCAAGTTTCAAAATGGTCCCATAGTGAAATGTCTCCAATCAACCAACAATGACAAAGATGAAGGGTTCAATGAAATCACATTAGCGAACTGGGCATCATTGTGAATTCTTCTATACAGTTCTAAATTTGAAAAGAACAAATCAAAAAGTCCCTACAAGACATAGGCAAGACAACTCAATATGCCCCATCAGCCCACAGCCAATTAGTTAACAATCACTGTCAAAATATACTGATGATAACATAGGACTAGTAACCCCTCGGGTCAAATGTGAGACTGTAGGGACTGGAGCATGCAACTCTCCACCAAACCATGCCCTATATAGGCCTTGCCTTGCTAATAATAGGGCCTCTTTGATCGCATGTCTGTCCTGGCCCTTGGCCTACCGAGTCTTACCCTAGGCCTGACATTACTCCCCCCTTGGAGAAGCATTTTTGTCCAAAAAAAAAATGTAGGTGTAACTTCATAAGGACACTAATGTTTTCCACAATGGAATCCTTCATGGATCCAATTGTTTGTTTGATCGGAACACAATTTAGTAGGAGGTTCAATGAAACCGAGAATAACATCTTGATTTCTCACATTCAATGTCCTGGCAACCGTCTTGTGTAACCAACATAGTGTGTGAACTCCATTTAAAACCCACATGAGCATGCTAAATGAGTTATCACAACAAATATGTACCCAAAAGAGTACCTCTTTTCACTTTTCATGAAAGTAGTTGGCTGATGTAAATCATCAGCAAAATACAAGTCCTTGACTTGATATCTTTGCATCGGTAAACAACCCCACCATACGTACTGTGCAACATTGCGAGCTTGACTTAAACTTGGAGAGAAACCTAGTCACAAACATGATTTACCTTATGGTAAGAAAACCCCAACTAGAGAGATACATGCTTTTGAATTGGATTTCTTTGTGCTAACATATACGCTTTGCATATCCTTTATCCTCTTTGGATAAATGGTAGTATTGAGATGTGTTTCCCCACCATTTATAGATAGTCTTCCAATAATGACTGGTAAAGAGGGATCACAATGCCTTATTGTATTGCTAAGATATCAACAATTTTATGAATAACCATCTTGGTTAACTTGAGAGATTCACAAACACCCAAACTGAGCCATGACCTCTATTGGTGATTGGTGTTGAAATTAGGGTTGTAGGAAAACACACATAGCTTGGAGAAGACAAGAGAAGCTCAAGTTACATAACAGAGAGTGTTTTACTTAGTGTGCAATGGAAATATAAGATAGCCCTAGAGTGATGGGTGTATATACAATGCACGGGGAAAAAAGCTCCTCGTGAGGGGAAAAATTCCCGACGGTCCTAAGTGTGCTCACACACATCACTACCACATGTATATGATGGTAACAAATGCCCCCTGGGAGTGATGCGATGAATGAGAGTGGGCACATAGAGTATAGGGAAGTTCCATGCCCTGTGAGGACATGATCAATCCACAAAGTTAAGTAAACCCAAAGCTTTGCAAAAAGCTTTGAACTTATCACGAGACAATCCCTTTGTGAAAATAGCTGCAAGGTTGTCTTGTGTTGGCACACAAGCCAAGCTGATCTCTCCTGTTGAGAGCCTCTCCTTGACATAGTGGTAATGCACCTCAATGTGCTTTGTACAAGCATGAAAAAATGGGTTCCTCGCAACTACCAATGCATGATGATTGTCAGTGTAGATAGTGTTGGCAATGTCCTGTCCAACATCCAAATAATCCATAAGGCATCTGAGCCATACACACTCAATCGTACCTATGCAGACTGCCTTGTACTCAGCCTCACAATTAAAAGTGGCCATAGTAGGTTGTTTCTTGCTCAACCATGAGATACATGAACTGCCACTAGTTTTCGACTCTAAAAGAATCACAAGGGTCTAGGTTTGCAAAAGCCACACAAGTTTGAAGGGAATCTCCAATAGAATAAAATACAACTAATGCCGATGCTATATGTTGTGACTTTGTAGACTCAAAGTTTCTACCTCCATGAAGAGCTTCATGCAATACATGCTGCTTTGGCTACCTCACTAAACCAACCTTATTGGGCTTTCATCTATTGGAAAGGAAATTCCACTTTTGTTGAGAAAATATTGAGAATTTTTGACCTCAATGACCATCTTTGCACTCTTTCCAAGCATCTAGGAAACTTAGGCTACTAAAGAGAGCTACTCAACACTAGGCTAGGCCTAATATACTCGTCTAAAGCTACGTGTAAATCCATGTAAGAGGAGCTCTAGATAGGGTTGCAATGTGCACATATATTTTTTAGCATAGTGATACAGGTGTATGAACATAGATTGTGGTTTACAGGTGGTAACTAGCTATTTTTAGTAGGCTGCTTAGATAATTTGTAAAGTTTTAGAAACATGTCACCGAACAATGATGGGGTTAGCAAGATTGTAAGTGCTAAGCTAAACAAGAACAACTTCCATGCTTGGAAGTTCAGAATGATCAATTTTCCTATGGAAAAAGGTTATTGGAACCTAAGTTGCATTTATACGTATGTATAACCAAAATTGTACGTATAACTTGGTTTTATATATTGTATACCCATATAACACGTGTATCTCTAATTTTTTTTTATTTTGATCGAAAGATATTTCGATCAAAATATCTTTTGCTTTATAAAAAAAGGCACCGCGACAGTTTGAACGAACTGCCGCGATGGTGACATCGACGATAGTGACATCGACGAGAGAGAGAGAGAGAGAGAGAGAGAGAGAGAGAGAGAGAGAGAGAGAGAGAGAGAGAGAGAGAGAGAGAGAGAGAGAGAGAGAGAGAGAGAGAGAGAGAGAGAGAGAGCAAGTAGTCAGGTAATCACTTCTACTGTTTTTTTATGTTTTTTTTCTCTGAAGATGTATTTGATAGCGCTATTGATGTGGAGCTTTGCTCACACCTCAGTGTTAGTTTGTAGGTTGTATTTGCTAGCACTGTTGTTGTGGAGCTTTGCTCGCACCTCAATGTTAGTTTGCAGGTTAGTCACTTTCTTTGATTGTGTTAACCCCCATGTCACACTGCAAAGAGAGAGAGAGAGAGTTTAGACACCCGTCCTTGGCTGTGTTGATCCTTATGACACACTGCAAGGGGGGTTTAGACTTTAGATGCTTCATCCTTGATTACTACTGACCTCCATGTTGCACCGTAGGATGTAGCTTAGGATGTGCAATTAGATTTTCCATTTGTGGTTTTTGCTGACCATCGAGTTGCACTACAAGAGGACGTACCCTCATTCACATTTGACTTACCTTTTGAAGCCAAATGTGAATGAGGGTATGTCCTCTCTCCCTCTATCTCTCTTTTTGCTGACCACCGAGTTGGAGTTACATTACTCCTATCCTATCCATACAATAATGAATACGAAGGTTCAATAAAGAGGTGTAAAGGCTATCGATTAGCTCGTAATCAGAAGTGTCTCCATGAATCTTCTATGTAGCTTGTCATCACTATTACATCACCAAACATATCTTCATGTTGTCATCAATATGACATCACCAAACATGTCTTCATAAATCTTTTAGTATCACCAAGTTTGTCTTCATGAAATCAATTCTTTGATCAATCCTACATAGATCATAGACTCAAAAAACATAGTCATGAAAATTATTAGCATCGTTAGTGAAATAATTACGTTCACAATGCCATAAGAGATGGTTCGCGACGCCACTCTTTTGACGACACATATACGTACGACAACATATGTGGACATAAAGTATGAACATAAAAAGTACAAGATGCATGATACGTGATGCAAATGACATATGTATATACTACATAAAATGATATTTATCAACGTAGTGATATCAATGAGTATCATCAAAGTATTAACAAAATATCATCATTGTATCAATAAAAATGAATAAATCATCATGGTATCAACGAAAAGCATCATAGAATAATCATTGTATCAATGAAACAACATCATGGTATCACCGAGAATAACCATGGTATCAACGAAACAACATCATGAATAACCATGGTATCAACGAAAAAACATCATGGTATCACCGAAAATAACCATGGTATCAAGGAAACAACATTATGATATCACCAAGAATAATCATTGTATCAACGAAACAACATCATGGCATCAGTGAGAATAACCTGGTATCAACGAAACAACATCATGGTATCACCGAGAATAACCATGGTATCAACGAAACATCATCATGGTATCAATGAAAATCACCATGGAATCAACAAAATATCATCATGGCATCACCGAGAATAACCATGGTATCAATGAAATGTAATGGAATTTGCCTATTCAATTTGAGAGTAGCGGAATTTAATGAGAGTAATTTCAAGAAATGATTTTGTGAGCATAGCGGGTAGACATAATTGAAGATAGCAACATAATTATAGCAATTAGTTAACTTGGCATGGACAATACTTTTGCAAGAGAGAGAATTTAGAGAACATGACAATAGTTGAGGACCGGATTTATGTGGAGCCGATCCCCCCTCCAATAGGCATTTGTATTATGATTTCTCCCATAAAGAGAGACTTGTTACAATACATTCTTTGTGTTCCTTGTGACCTAGGTGAAGCAATGAAGATGGAAAGCTTCATGCATCACCATCATAGCATAACCTAAACTTGAAGAAAGCTTTAACTATACCAAGCCTCAGTCCCAAGACCTCAAACACCTTCGAAGGTGGAGAGAGCTAGCAGGGAATGAGGGTAGGGAAGAGGAAGAAGAAACATTTCATACGAGAAAGAGCTAGTTCCTCACTTATCATAACTCTTGTGCTAGCATACATAATAGCATAGTAATGAAGAAGAAATAGATGGCAAGCTCAAGCATTGAAGCATGGCTCTTGGATGGATTTGCACTCCATAGCCAAGAGTGTTGGTGTAGGCTCTCAACCTCTACTTGCTTGGAGAAAGAGAGGGAGGTCTTGCCCTTTGCATAGTACACACTGAGAGTGTTTGTGAGTGTGTGTGGGTGAGTATACCCCCTAAGAACCCCCCTAGCTTGCTTGGGTCGACCCCCCCTTGTAGCTCATTGGACCCCTCCAGGCCTAGCCAATCACAAGCAGGAGCCATTACAAGCAACATGGGTAGCCTTGGGACAAGTGTTCCCCTTTCCCCTTTGAGAGAGAGGACTTGATAAATGAAAATCAATTAATTAAATATCCTAAATTATCATTAGACCCCTTGGGTGGCCAACCAATAGGCTTCAGGCACACCATGAGGGCAACATGGGAAGGAGCTTGACAAGTGTCCTTGCTGCCTCTTCAAGCTGGGGCTTCCCTTGTGTGTGTGTGTGTGTGTGTTCTCTCTCATCCCCCCCCCTTGTAGGCTCGCCCGCCTCCTTGTAGGGATATTTTTGACTTTGGATGAGCAAGCCCCTTAGTCATCAAGCATGACTAAGCACTTGAAGTAGGGGGTGTTCCCACAAGCATCTCAGGCAAGCTTCTCAAGGCACTTCAAGCACCTTAATCATGCACCAAGTCAAGCACCTCAAGCATGGAGCTAGTCAAGCACCTCGAGAATCTTAATCAAGCACCTCAAGCAGGACAAGCACCTCAAGCACGACAAGCACCTTGACCTTGGGCCGGGTTCCCACCTCAAGCTCAGCCCTAGCTTACCTAAGGTCAAAGGACTTTTACACACATTATTAGAGTTCTTCAATGAAGCTAACCCTAAGGTCTTATGCTCCATTGGTTAGCCTTGCTCTTGATAGACCATCTCCTATTTGGGCCCCTTTACTATTGGCCCCGTGTTGAGATAGATCTATAAGCACATATCTATATCTTAACACTTGTTCCCATTTATTCTCCCATATTAAGTGATCAATTTAATATGAGAAAATCATTTGGGTTGGTTAGATATTAGATTTTATGACAATGAAATATCATCATGGCATCATCGAGAATAACCATGGTATCAACGAAATATCATCATGGCATCATCGAGAATAACCATGATATAAATGAAATATCACATGGTATCAACGAAAATCACCATGACCAAAGTACTAACAAAACATCATCATGGTACCATCAAAATCACTATGGTATCAACGGGAAATTATCAATAAAATGACGTAAACTATATCTCTAGAAGAATAATTATACGAGAATCAATGAACGAGTATATCATATAACAAAAGATCATGTACCAACAGTAGCTCGATAGAATTTGGACGATCATCAACGGCTCGACTGAATTGGAACGATATGTAACTGGCTTCTGCAGCAAAGTTACGTTTGTAACAAATATATGATTGATGAAGAAAAAATATAATTTAGAAGTTTTCAATTATGAGGAAAATCAAAAGAAAAAAGTAAAATTTTGCTTTTCAAACATATTCGCAGTCCGAGACGATAACCCAAAATCGGTGCAGAATTTAGAGAAACTTTCTTCTCCAAAGTTGTAGAACATATCGAAGCGAATAGTTTCTGTAAAATCGTTCTCAATTAGGAGAAAAACAAAAAGCAAAAGTTGCTTTTCAGGCATGTACGCAGTCCGCCAACAATAACTCAAAATCAGTGCAAAAGTTGAAAAAACTTTCTTTTGCAAAGTTGTAGACCACATTGATTCCGATGCCAACCTCGGCTAGGTTTCTGCAAAATCGTTTTCAATTAGCAGAAAAATCAAAAACATAAAACGAAAGTTGCTTTTCAGGTATGTACACAGTCCACGAACGACAACTCAAAATCCGTGCAGAATTTGAAAAAACTTTCTTCTGCAAAGTTGTAGACCACATCGATTCTGGTGCTGCACTAGGATAGTTTCTGCAAAATCGTTTTCAATTAGCAGGAAAATCAAAAACAGAAAACAAAAGTTTCTTTTTAGGCATATACACAGTTCGCGAGAACGATAACTCAAAATTGGTGCAGAATTTGAAAAAACTTTCTTCTACAAAGTTGTAGACCACATAGATTCCGGTGTTTTCGACGAGTAGTTTCTACAAAATTGTTTTCAATATGGAGAAAAATCGAAAACAAAAAACGTACTGCTCTAGTACCATGTTGAGAGAGAAGGAGAGAGCACAGAAATAGAACCCCAAAGTGTGTAGAATACACACATGAGATGATGTATGTATAGAGGGGACCTGGGTGCCATATATAGAGAAGCCATATATAGCGTATCTTCACATATAAGCTCAACACATTGTGTCACACTGCAAGGAGAGGTTTAGGGTTTTCAAATTCTTCGTTCTTGGATGTTGTTGACCATCACGTCACACCGCAAGAATATTGGATTTAATAAATTTATTGTCTCTAATTGTTGTTGATCACTGTGTCGCACTACAGAGAGGGATTTAGGGTTCTTAGATCCTTTGTTCTTGCCTGTTGCTGGCCATTACGTCCCACAAGGATGGGTTAGATATCTTACATCCTTCGCTCCTGGCTATTGTTGACCATCGCATCGCATTGTAGGTTGATCGGATTTGATAAATTTCTCGTCTGTACCTGTTTGCTGACCACCATGTCTCACTATAGAGAGGGGCTAAGTATTTTAAATCCTTGGTCCTTGACTACTGCTGACTACCACGTCACACTGCTTCTGCAGAGAGATTGGTTTTAATAGATTTTTTGTCTCTGGCTATTGCTAACCACCACGTCACATTGCAGGAAGGAGTTATATATGTTTAGATCTTTTGTTGCTGGTTGTTAATTATTGTCCATGAAATGTTTTTGTTTTTTCCATTTACAATCATATATGTCAAATTTAAATCTATTCTAGATCTACCTTAATTTTATTTGCTTCATGTATTTTCAGGCTTCAGTCATGGTAGAGACAAAGTTAAAGCGTCAGCATCACAAAATCATTTGTGATGTTCTAGCTTTATCTCTCTATGAATCTTCAAACAATCATTTGCATCGGGCATTTGATCCACTGTACACAAAGTTTGATGATTTTGTGATTGAACTTGTGGAGAAGTGATGGCTAAAACTATGTAGTGCAGTCTCTGTTTCATTTGACCTAGTTTTGTGCACTAACGTAGTAATGCATAACACAGTAACACAATTATTGGGGGCCCAGGTCACTATAAGCTTTGAGAGTATGGTTCATCAAGAAATCAAAGCCAAACATGGAATTAAAGAGCGAATGCAGCTTGTGGCACAACTACATTCATAATTGAAGAGAAAGGATAAGGTCTAAGGCTTTTCTAAATGTCATAGGACAAAAGAGGATGTGCATCCTCCTTCAGATGAGCACTTAGCTATACACCTGGATGATACTACATGTCCTCCCGTCCTACACTTAGTTGGGGATCATTCTATGATTCATCTGCAAGCACCCCAATTAGGTGAAGGACATTTTGCAAATGTGAAACAAGTTTCAGTGGTCCATCCTCTCTTCAAAGATCATGTCTATGCGGCAAACATCTACAAGGACCAGATAGGAAGCAAGACAACTTGACAAACAATGCTAGAGGAAGCAAATGTTACTATCGTTCAACATAGTGGCATGATGTTGCTCCGTGCTCTTGTTTGTTATAGCAATAGGCCCATGTTGATCTTCAAGCTAAGGAATGGAGGTCACCTTGAGAAATGGATTCAAATATGTCATCATGATGGAAGCAAGCCTACAATCAAAGAGTTTTAGCACACATTTGGAATTGTACAACAGTTCATAGACAACATTTTGCCGATTTGCAATGCTCTTAAGCAGACGATGAAATTTGTGCATAGTCACAACTTCATTCACAACAATCTACACACAAGAAATATTCTATTACATTTTTGCAAGCGATGAGTGTATGCTGGGATTGCGGACTGGGGACAAAGTACATCATCAAACACTTTGGCAATATTTCCCAAGCTGCCAAATATCAACCCTCAAACTAGAGCTCAATTCGAGCGAGATTATCCATGGACTACCTCTAAACATATCAACACCAATCCTCCTCCTTTCACCAAAGCTGCTGCTATATATAGTCTCTCATATATTCTTAAATGCTTGGTTGCATGTATTCTAGGGCCCTCTTAAATTCTCAAGTGCAAATTTTTACGAAATGTAAACAAACATCTTGCTAGTGGAAAATTCTCCAAACCCTTAGATAGGCCTAAAATATGGGATTTAAGCCTTTGTTTGAATGGAGGTCATAATGTTGGCTATCATGTTGTAACCAAATCTGCCTTGAGGCCTGTTGATGATTTAAACAGTAATAATTTTTTTTGCCATTAATGGTGTGCAATGTGTGGTAATATTTCAAACCAAAACTTTAATCATATTTTTATTTAAGTCTTTAAAGTTCTTCAAGTTAGGGTTTTAAATTATTTCAAGTTGGATCTCCAAAATCCTCTAAACTATCTCTCTTTTGTAAGTGCTAAGGCCTTGCTCATTAAAGTTTGTTGTCTTGCATTTCAGATATGGAAGATATTGCTCCTAACCACAATGCACATCTATGCCCAACTCATTTTGTACGCAATACATTATTTCAAGCTAGTGGAAATGCTAAGGCTTTCGCTCCCTTAAAAGTTTCAGATTTTCAACACACTGTCCTTGTGAGAAATATCATTTCAAGCTTTATCTAACTATACAGATCTCCACCAAATAATAATCAAGTGGCAATTTATTTTGTGCAACAATGCTATTGTTATTATGTATTGCGGCTTAGTAGATTGGAACAAGTGTCCCACTACAGGAGGCGACGCGGCCAAGGACGCCCGGTCGAGAAGATTCATGCATGGGAAGAAAATCAAGAAGACCCTCCTCACAAAAGAGGTTACAAATATTTGATGAAGAAATCGCAATCATTGAGCAGCTCGCAACTTGAGGCATGGTTTTGGCAAGTCAAGGAGAGACCCTAGCCATGCTGCATGCTCGTATAGCAGAGCTAGAAAGAAAGTTGGCATGGTACGAGGCAAGATATGGGCTTGTAATCAAAGAAGAGACAGCCAATGCGGGTCCAAGCGATTCATTTGGCAATTCAAATTTTCACGTATTTGATTTTTTAGGGGATCCAACTCATGATCTATATTAAATCTCCCAAACAATAATGAGCTCTTTTTTTATCTTAAATCTCAAGATTTGTAACTAAAACCTCTTTTTGATATGTAAATCTCAATTTGTTGGAACAAAATGAGCATGTCGAATGTTGTTGCAATTGTGTAAGTTTTATTCTCTCTCCCTCCCTCTTTTCGACAATGATAGAAAGAAGATGGAGAGAAAGAGAGACAATGAGAGATGAAGGAAGAGAGAGAGAGAGAAGAAGAAGAAGAGGAAGAGAGAGAGAGAGAGAGAGAGAGAGAGAGAGAGAGAGAGAGAGAGATTGTGAAGCTAAACTCCACACAACTTTCGCATTACAAAATTAATTGAGAATATAGTACAAACTTAGTGCTCATCCGTCCCCTCAATCACAAGCACCATGTCATCAATTTCTTCGACATCTGAACATTTCTAATCAATATCTACTGGGTTCCATTCCATTTCATCATCGGAGTGGAGCTCATTTGAAATTTCTTTGTGTGTTTGAAAGCGTCCGAATCTTTCTTCAGTGGCACATGTGGCTAACTTTGCTAGCTTATGCATAAGTCACATGTTACAAAATACATATGCCAAGTCTGAAACTCATTTAGGACTCAATCGATTTAGTTTTTTAGTATGCAAGAAAGTAAATAAAGACCAATTTCTTTCACAGCTACTACTTGAGGTGGCAACAAACAATACTCTCACAGCCACAAGTTGAAACTCCACTTTTTCTCCACCGTACTCTTTCCACCAAACTGGTGCGCTCATCATCTTGAGATCATCTATATGCCAAGGATACCCAAACATTCCTTCTCTTCTAGTATAGGCCGTCTTCTGTGTGTATGCCACATGTCCATCCACATTGCCTAATATTTGGACACACATTATCTTGAAATCACTGATCACTTCATTGTTTGAAGATTGATCCTGCATTTGGAACTTGGGATCTAAGATGAACCCTGCTCCATGTAAAGAAGTATGTAGCTGCTCCCATCGTCTTTTGACAAACAACATCATCATGGCTTTCTCTTTTCTTGCATAAGATGTACAATCTTTTAACTTGCAAGAGGCTTCGTGCATGTACTAGTAAACCCATCCAAAGATAGAGGCTTCTTTGTCCACTAATCGTATCAAATGAGTGAAGGGTTCTGTGATAGTAATAATTTTGTCTACATTTCTCCAAGAAATAGGAGAGTTTACAAGCTGATAGAATTTGGAAGTAGTAGGTTCATACTTGGGATATTTATCAAGCCAAATGTCCCATCTTCTATTTGCCACTATTTCAACAAGGCCTGCTTTAACCTATTGTAGTGTAGAGAGAACGTAATACACTGTCACAAAATGGGTCACACAAAAAAGTTGTTAATTTTTGGCTGGGGACTTTGTTCTAAATAAAGCATAAGAAAATGAATGCTCTCTTATAAACTTCACCAAGTGGTTTGCATCTAGAAAAGTTTAGTTAATAGAAGGAACTTTTCCAAAGTCCTTTAAGAGCAGATTCAAAGTTTGAGCAACACATGGAACCCATGTAATCTCTAGATACTTTGGTTCAATTGATTTTCCAATTGCTTTGTAGTTAGATGCATTATATGTGACAATGTCTGTCACATTTTTAGGTCCCCTTGCTCTTCTGATCAAATGCTCATATACACAAACAAGATATCCACTAGTTTTCTCTTTCAGGGATGTGTTGATCGCTTCAAGAAAGATGGAACCTCTTGGAGAACTCAACAACACATTAATCAATGGTTTCTTCATACAATTTGTCCAACCATCTAGAGCAATTGTGCATCCATACTATGGCACATATCAAGAATTGTGCGCTTTAAAATATTCTCTCATGTAGGTTCACTTTATCTAAATAATCAATACCCGTCTTATTATAATCAGGTACCACAAAACTCTTCTTCACTGTGCTCATTAAAGCATCTTTGAAGATAGGGATTTAGAATGACATTGGAAGGAATTCCACATGCAGTAAATGCTTTCGTCTGCTTAAGATGGAGTTCAAGCAGCCATTGCTTATCAAATGCTTTATACAAAGTAGAACCACTTGGTGTAGGTTCTCCTCCAGTCCATGCTTCACTTCAGCTTATGTTAGCATAACTTGTGGTACGATTAGAGCTACAAACCCTAGCAAAGGATGAATGACACCCTCCTTGACCTTGAGCAGGGGGTCGAGGGAGGGTTTTGATCATTCTCAAGTGTCATCTCCACGTCCCTAGCCATAGATGGAGACATCATTTTGGGACCTCTCTTTTTTTTGCCAACAAGATGTGCTCTCTTTGCCTTGAGTGTTCACTCAGGAAATGTTTCTTCAATACCTCTTGGGGGGGTTTTGCAAGCTGCCGTTTTCAGGAATTTTGAGCACATGTTCTTTTATCCTGTGAGAATTTTTGCTAAAATTATGGCTACAGGTCCTACACCTCAACTTTGATGTAGTCTTTCCACTGACCAATTCATCTACGTAGTTCCACTCATATCCTTTCACCATCTTCTTAAGATCTAAAAACTCAAACAACACTAATTACTAAATACACATCTAAAATCGAACTCTCATACCAATTACATTACTTTATTTGCCATCATTTTTAAAAAATCATAAATTTTCAACCTCTTTAAATTATAAATACAAAAAATAAAGGCTTTTTTCAAGTGTGAGCTTTCACTCTATACCTGAATCATGATAAATAAATTGCTTAATCTATTTCAATAACTTCCAAGTGCGAGTAAACTCTACACAAAGCAAGATATCTTTAAAAATCCTACCTAAATTACCTCCAAGTGTGAGTGTAACTCCACACATGGCAAGCAATCAAAATTCACTACTTATCTAAATCTCTTCTAGGTGTGAGATTACGTCTACACAAAGCAAGAGATTATTATTTAATCTACCTAAATTTTTTGCAGTGTGAGTATTACTCTACGCATGGAAGACAATCTTTAGATAAATCTAACCTAAGTTAGGTTCAAGTGTGAACATATTTCAACACACAACAAGTAACTCGTAACTTTAAATATCTAACTTAAGTTACTTCTAAGTGTGAACATAGTTCAACACAAAGCAAATAGCTTTAACTATCTTAAATCACTTCCAAGTGTGAGTTTCCACTACACAAGGCAAGTAATCACTAACCACTTTACTTAATTTACCTCCTAGTGTAAGATATACTTCATATAGAGCAGATAAATTTTAAACTCAAAACTCAATAGCCTAAAAAAAACTACATTTAACTAATTTAACTTCTTATCCTACACTCTAACTTTTTACTAAAAAGAATATATAACTATATTTAAAATGGTTTTTTTTGGGTATTTTTTTTATTGTCGTAAAGCTCATCTATAGATGAGATAAGGGGGAAGAGAGATCAATAGAATGAGGAAAATAGCCCATTTTCATAGTATATAAATGACTACGTTTCGATTGAAATAGTAAGAAATTATACGATACGGTGTTTTTGCTGATGTGGCACCATATAATACGACCAAATAAAGATAGGTGTCGTATAATATGACCGTTTAAAGTGTATTATACATACACCATATAACGTACAATGCAACTTAGATTGGAACTACATTTATGGAGAGCATGAGACAACACCACCGTTACCCAAGCAAGGTGCGAGTACTGTGCAATTAAAGACGTTTAAATATTCGAAGTAGGGAGCTCAAAAGGTCATGTGATGGATTTTTGTGAGTGTGGATGACACTATGATTGGGTATATACAAGAATCCCATAGCCCAAGGAGGCTTGGGACACCTTACTGTCATTGGATGTGACCAACACAAAGACAAGGAAGCTGCAGTTGAAGAATGAGTTGAATACTGTGCAGAAGAAAAACTTGTCAATCAATGGCTACTTGCTAAAGATAAAGAACATATTTGAGTCACTTGCATCGATTGGTATTATAAAAGATGATGATGATAAAGTAGAAATTTGTCTGCGAGTTTTGGGTCCAGAATACAAAAAATTCAAAAATGACATTCATCTTTGAGAGACCATTCCCTCATTCACAGATTTGGTGTCCTTACTATTTGTGGAAGAGAAGGAACTTAAGGAAGATTCCTCTAAGCAGGGTGAAAACAATTTTGAACATGTCCTTTTCAACAATAGGGGAAGAGGAAGAGGAAGAGGAAATGGTACATGTCATGGATAAGACTAAGGAAGAGGCAATAACCAAGCACAACAATATAAAAGAAATTAAGGGTTAGAGCACATGTGGTCAAGGAAAATTTTGAGCTAGGGGATTCCAAGAGGTCATAGAAATGCACAGTGTAATAAGGCAGGTCAACACAAAAATGTAATATGTTGTGGTCACTTTGAACATAACTGTCCAGACAAAAGGCAACAAAACAATTATGTAGCCACTAGCATGAATGTATATGAGCACGAGAGGCTATTTGTGGTACAACGCATGCTGAATACTATGTCTGCAAATGTGGAAAAATCCAATGATAATGTCTAGTATGTGGATTCCAATGCATCAAATCACATGACCAGTCATGGTGAGTGGTTCAAGGAAATGCAAACTTTACAAAGTCTTGGTTATGTTGAGACCAGGGATGATACTTCACATCCCATTATGCAAAAATGTGCCATTGTCTATGATAGACGGTAAAGTACCTGGTTGATGTATTGCATGTGCCCAACATCACAAATAATTTGATATCCTTTGGGAAAATGGTTGAGGAGGATTTTCACGTCAGGTTTAACTCCGATGGTCTCTTTGTTGAAGAGCATAAGAAGAATGGAGGCTAGTTGCACAAGGAAAATAGGTAGAATGTTTAGTTTGGGATGTAAATGTGTTGGAGGTGAATGCTGCCATGTTTTCACGAGGTGCAGGTGTTGTTCCAATTATAGAGATTTGGCACAAACGTATTGGTCATGTAAATGAAGAGGTTTAAGATGATGCAAACTAAAGAGATGGTTACAGGTTTTGCCAACATTTAAAGTTGCTGAAATGTAAGAAGTTTGTGAAGCTTGTCAATTTGGAAAGCAAGCAAAAGCATCCTTTCCTAATGATGAGCATGTAAGTAGGAATGCATTGGATTTAGTGCATACAGATGTATGTGGTGTGGAAAAGATTGCATCTATGGGTGGATGCAGATACTATGCGAGTTTCATTGATGACTATATGAGGAAGGTATGGGTCTATCTCATGAAGTAAAAAAGTGAAGTGCTTATGCACTTTCAAATTTTCAAAGTTATGGTTGAAAAATAGAATAGAAAACATGTAAAGCTCCTGAGGTTAGATGGAGGGGAGAATACTTCTCCCCCTCAATGAATTCAATGGTTTTCTGAAAAATCATGGAATTTAGAGGCAATTTTCATGCATGTATACTCGAAAACAAAACCATGTTGTTGAGCAAAAGAATAAGCACATTGTAGAGGTTTCTAGGGCATTGATGAATGAGAAAAACATGCCTCATTGTTATTAGGCTAAGGTGATTGCTACATGTGTGTATATTATGAACATGATCACTACTGTTGCAGTACATGATATGACACCTAAAGAGAATTTTACTGGTGAAAAATTGGATGTATCAATCTTTAAAGTGTTTGGATGTATTGCTCATGTGCCGGATGAGCTAAGAAGTAAGCTTGCATGTTCATTGGCTATTCCCTTGAGCAAAAAGGGTACAAGTGTTACAATCATGTCACGTGTAAAGTGAGGGTGAGCAAGGATGTTGTTTTTTATGAAATGGAAAGTTGGTATATTGATGTAAAAGATGATTTGGGGGACTTATGTAAGAGAGAATATGGCTACAAAAATTTTAGGTGCACAATCATAAGTCTTTAGTGGGCTGCAAGGGTCATCTAGTGCAGGTCATGGTGAGCATCCATGGAGTGGTAGGATACATGAAAGAGTGAGTCCTATTAACTCTTCAAATGTATCAAGAAAAGGGAAGGAAAAAGTTTATGATGCCCCTAAAATTTCAAATTTGAGTGCTAGTCATGATAATGGCGATAGTAGTGGATATGAGTAGAGTTTGGATGAGGAGTTTGACATACCCTTTGTGAGAACTTTAGGTGCAAGAAGGATGCAAGCAAGTAACAAGCACTTGAAAGTGATCTTGGACCACGCAGGTCAGAAAGAGTAAGAAATCCTGTGTAGAGATTAAATTATAATAGCTATGTATCTTGTCATTGTGCATATATGGCAAAGATTAGAGAGGAGGTAGAACCCACATGTTTATGAGGATGCTATCAAAGATGAAAAATGGAGGCAATCTATGGATGAAGTGATGCTTATGAGGATTCTATCAAAGATGAAAAATGGCGGCAAAGTGATGGATGCACTTGATGCAAATGGAACACTTGATGCAAAGTGATGGATGCACTTGATGCAAATGGAACATGGGAAATGGTGCCATTACCAAAAGGTAAAAAGACAATTGGATGTAAGTAGGTTTACAAAAGAAAGCATAACGCTGCTGATAGTGTGAGCAGGTACAAGGCAAGGCTTGTAGACAAAAGGCTTGTAGCCAAAGGTTATGCATAGACTTATGGGATTGAGTATGAGGAGGCATTCAATCCCGTAGCCAAGATGATTACCATTCATGTGTTTATTGCAATGGATACTGCATTAAAATGGGTGTTGGAGCAAATGGATGTAAAGAATGTATTTTTGAATGGATACTTGGGGAAAGTTGTGTATTTGGAGCAACCACAAGGGTATGAAAATATGAGTCTACGTGACCTCGTATGAAGGTTAAAGAAAGTGTTGTATGGGCTGAAGAAAGCACTTAGATCTTGGTATGTGAGGATTGTGGCATTCCTCATTTCATTGGGCTTTGAGATATCTGATGTAGCTAATTCATTGTATATGCAAAATAATGAGGCACAAATTGTGGTGATATGCATTTTTATGGATGATTTGATTGTTTGAGGTGATAATGTGGCTAAAGTAGAGGGTGTACATGCTCTACTTATGCAGGAGTTTGAGATGAAAGACTTGGGAGACTTGCGTATTTCCTGGGCATTGAAATTATTTTCACAGAAGAGGGTGTATGGCTATCACAAAGGCAATATGCTTTAGAAATGTCAAAAAAGTATGATATGGCTGGTTGTAAGACAATTGCAATGCCCTTACATCAAAATTCAAAGTTGGGAAATGATGTAGGTCAAGTGCTTGAGATAGCTACCATGCATAAGAAGATTGTGGGTAGCTTGATATACTTGACTGTCTCACGTTCCACAGCTAGATTGGTGAGTCAATTTATGCACTCTCCTAGGAAAGCACACTTGGATGCGGTGAGGTGGAGTTTGCATTATGTGAGTGCTACTTTGGATTGTGCACTTGTTTATAGGGCTGATGTGGAGTTGCAACTCTATGGCTATAAAGATGTGGATTGGGCTGGTAGTACATACGATCTCAGGTCTACCAGTGGCTTCATGTTTTCTATTGGGAGTGCTACTATCACATGGAATAGCAAGAAGCAACCTATGATTGATCTTTTGAGTACAGAAGCAATGTACAAGGGTGCTATAGTGGTGGCATGTGAGGTAGTATGGTTGGGATTGCTCCTTCTTTGGTGTACAGGTAGAAAGGACGGTTGTCCTCTATTGTGACAACCTCAACAACATACATTTGGCACAAAACCTAGTGTTTCATGCTAGGACTAAGCACATTGAGGTGCACTACCATGTCAGTAGAGAGAGGGTCTTAGCAGGAAACATCAACCTTGAGTATTTGGTGAGAATGAGAAGATTGCAGGTATCTTCATAAAGGCCCTTGGAGGAAAGAAGCACAATGATTTTGAGCAATGTTTGGCATATGAGAGATGGTGTTGAGATTGAGGGGGAGTGTTGAGATGTCAAGCTCAACATGTATGACTCTTGGATGACTTCCACCGATAGTCATCATCACTGGTGCGCCTTGGTGGTTATGCATATCTTTGCAAGTGATACTGCAACCATAGTACACTGAGCTAGTCTACCGACTAGAGTGATGGCACACTTATCTAATCACCTCACTCACTAGAGGTTTACATTAGACCGTTGTACTAGTTCCCTTTTATGTCGTAGTTTCCATTATCTTTTGTAGACCTCTTATCTTGAGTTAGTGAAGAAGAATAAATACAATAATTTTCCTCCATATTTGTGTGCGTGTGTGTGTGTATGTCTGCGCTTGCAAGAGCTCAAGCTCTCTCCTTCTTTATCTCTTGAAAATCTGGAGGCCCCACTACCACGAGAAAATCATCAGACCAACTCAAAATTTGTTGAAGCTGTGAACATGTAAAAGTGGCATTTTGTTATGTTAGCAAAGCCGGAAACCTAGGGCTCCTCTACCACCAAGAAAATATCAAACCAAATCAAAATTTCTCAATGTTGTGAACATGAAGATGTATGTAGAACAAAGATGCATACATAGAACAAATTTGTGAACACAACAAATGAAATGCTTCTCCACCGTATGAAATTACCAATAATTCCAAATGTTCCACATCTTTTGTCACTACACTCACATCTGTATCGAGCTCATATCAACACAAGACATTGTAACTTACATATTTTCTGTTGATAAATATTGCAAAATATTATTGCATGCTTGTTTTTATTGTAACAACATCAAACTAAAAAATCCAAAACTGATGGTTTCTACATCAACCAACCATAATATGATTGCATTGTCAAAGCATAAAAAAAGAAAAGCACCGAAATGTAAATGTGTCCATGTCACAACCAAGCCTTAGCATGAAAATTTTCAATGTAGTGATTTTGTTTGTAGCATGAGGTGCACACCGGCAAAATAGGGAAGCCATAGGCTACAGACACAAGCATCTTTGAGCAACTAAGGCATTCAGCTCTTGGCATTGTTTACTTGCATGTGGTTTTCTCCCCCATTGACACAAAGGATTTGGCCTTGAAACCTTCCTTGATGAGCCTCGCTTGCACCCCGCCTTGACCACCATCATATGTTCTTGGATGGTGTCACTTTTTGGGAACATGGTAAACTGGACATCAACCATTTTAAGCTTTTGACTAAGAGCCTTTTGAGATAATCTAAGAATTTTTCAAAGAAGGCCTTTCACGTACTTGACTAACGGAGCTTCATCTTGAGGATACTTCCTCATCCACTAGTCCCATCTCTTTTTGAATCTGAAATTGTCACCAGAGAAAATGGGCTCGTTTTTGTCTCAAGTCACACCAGAGCAGATCGCGATGGCACAGCACCTTTGGGTAGCAGGTCCCTCTAGACCTACTATGCTCGGGACTAGTGTGGTCCCTACACCGAGCGGCCCCACACCTTAGTCTAGTGTGCCCCCTTTATGCCTAGGACTCATGTGCCCCCTACACCGACCGGTGGTTCATCCTCGAGACGAGGTAGGCATCGTTTTGGAGGTGGTGGTTGTTGTGGTGGCAGTTCTACCAATGTGTCCACACCACCAAGAGAGAATCTACCACTCTCTTTAGTAGATAGTTCACCAATTGGCACACCACGTACACATTGGGGATCACACAAGCATGATCCTAGCAAGGTCTACAAGAGCAGGGATGGGACTGTTTTGGCGGATAGGGTCGGAAAGGCCATGCGATAGAGGATTCAACAACTTTTTTTGATTCAGTTTGGTCACTCTCTGATGGAGTTTTGGGATAACCTTGATGTTGAAAGAAATAATTACATCGGCCATGCCATTCATAGAGAGTACATGCCTGCAAAGGGGTACGATCCAGTCTCAAACGCCTGGATTTTGAGTGTGGCAATGTCCACAATGTCACACCATTGGTTAGAGGCAAGAGACATGTACAATGACTGCAGTCCCAAGCCAACATGGTTGGATGCAGAGGAGTGGGCGGGGATTGCACGAGAGACACAAGACAATCCTCATAGATTTCAGCAGTAGAGAGATGCAGCCAGAGCACGTTTGGAGTCTGCTGGAGCGTCGCATCTTGGGAGTGGAGGCTACGATATGCTTCCACATGAGTTTTTAAGTATTATACATATACTTTAAATTATTGAAAATATATATGTTATTTGAAGATTTATCTAATGATTAAATCATAATTTTGCGGGAAGTTGCCATGAAGCGTTCTCCAACACGCCGAGAGGAAAAGTATGGGTACAAGCATGGACTTGTGGCCCTTTTGCAACTACAGGAGGAGGGAGAGGACGTCGACTGGGAGGCATTACCATGAGGGTCTTCTGACTCGGTGATTGTTTGCATATGTTCAATTTTGTAGTGCTTATGTTTATGGTTTATGGTTATGTTTATGGTATGGCACAAATGTTATGGTTAAGATTTGACAGTCAAGTTAAGGTTATGGTTTTGCTATGATGGTATGGAATTCATGTGATGGTTATGGTTATGGTTATGGTTGTGCAATGATGGTATGGTTGTTATGGTTATGGTATGACAAGCAAGTTATGGTAATAGTTATGGTATGGAAAACAGGTTATGTTTATGGTTTTGCAGTTTTCGACTCATGTTTTAATTATGGTTATAAAATCTTTATGCCGTTATGACATGATCAAGCTTTTGATTTTGTGGTTATGTTATCCTTACAATTTTGCTAATTGCCATACACTCGCTGTTTAGCGTCATCTTGTAGGTGGAGTGCGGTTGCTTGTGCACTCTTCCTTTGGGTAGAGAGGGTTGTTTTATTTTGCTGCAGTACATGCATCATTAGTTCCAAGCCCTTTCTACCCAAAAAAAATTTACAGGTTTGGTCGTCAATACAGAGTACGGTATAAGCGTCGGTACAGACTTTGGTACACACGTCGGAATATGCTATAGTATTACCGACGGTTATTTTAATTGCATATTCCGATGCTCATTTCATAATTTATTCCGATGCATAATATACCGGTACTTATATTGATGTCTCAATACCGACGTCACGATACCAGCGTCTCTTTTGAGGCTTATTTTAGCACTTTTTAGTTTTAAAAATAACTTTATTTTGTCGGTATTTGTTGCGTCTATTTTTGCGCGCCGTGTTGTAGTGAGTGTATCTCCCCCCAAATCCCACACACATACACACCTATCACCACCACCACCTTCAACTTAAACTAGTGATTGGAAGTGGAAGGCCAAGTACAAAAAAGAAGAGGCATCGACGTTAGGAAGAGGATGGGATCTAGGAGGGCCTCTTTATTTTCCATGAGCTTATGGAGATGATTAACATTTTGATAAATAGGTGTATGCAATGTGTGCAAGAATGGTGAGTCTGTAAGAGATGTGTAAGAGTGATCAAAGGATGCACTTTCTCCCCTAAAAAGGAGGTGGAAAATTTTATGAGTTTTGGCCTTCCATAACTCTCGCACATGATCTTCGATTTGAGCAGAGATCAAATATCTACAATCCATACATTGATCTCTTTTCATAGATTTGCTACATGATATGTTTTGTACCCACTAGATTTTAAATTCCATTTTCAAGGGAAAATTTGAATTCAAATAAACTAGCCATTTTGCATGTTTGAATTCAAAAGCTATCCTTTGATTACTTTCTTAATACTAAAGGTTTGGCTTCCTTAAACTTCCAAATAAAGAGGCCCTCCTAGACCCCATTCTCTTCCTAATGGAGCTACTACCAATGGCTAGAATTGGAAGGCCCAAGGAAAATTAACACATCCTACTGCACACCAGCACTATGAGTGGAGAAGCATCAAGAGTTTGGAGGAAAATAAGTACAGGTAACCTCAGATTTTCAGTTTGATTCCCATCATATAATGAGCACACTTTTCACTTTCTAAAATTTTTTAGCTGGTACATACTGTCCTATGAGGTAGAATAAGCAAAGATTGACAATGTTTGATGCACACATAGCTCACACCAGATTATATGCAGTAGGCATTAATGGATCATACACATTAGGACTAAAAAATATGCATTTCCTCAAAGAAAAAATAATTTCAAAAGTAGGGGCATCCCTCCTCCAAACATGCCACCAATGATCCCACCTTGGGGGAGTGCATAAATATAGCATTGCATACCACTTATGATACCATTAACATTCTTGTTATAGAATGAGACATCCCTAGTTCATATGGATCTAAAACACAAGTTCCATAAGGTCCAAAAAAAAAAACTCCAACTTGAGGAAATATTGAGATGATGGTTGACCCCCATATCTGAGAACATCATTTCCTGTCCAAAAAACCCACACAGGTTATCATCTGTTGCATATCATTGGATGTGTTGCATGTCAGACTCCATATGCTGCATGTAATTGGTGAATGGATAGTATCTCATTGCGTTCCTTGATTATTTGGACATTGTTGGCTTATCTTCATGCATTTTTTATAGTGTAGACTTGTAAAACAAGCATAGATATATGATTCATATAAATGTTTGATTTGTTTTTGTTTCCACATCAAAAGGTATATGTTGTTCCTTGACTGCCTTGCTTCATTGCCATTCACAAAAATACTTTATGGATGTTGCAATAAGAGGTCCTATTAAACAAGGATAGTTACAGCATGCCCTTTTTCTCTACCTAAGATCCATTCAAGCTTGTGTGCCTCATAGGCTGCTCCCATTACCATGTGATTCACTCGCTCCACCCATTGCATAATGCATTTATTTTGATATTTTCTAGAATTCATGGCTGAGGCCGTACCCCTCCCCACTATTGCCTCCTTATAGGGGTTGCTAAAGAGGCCAATCTTGAAGCCCACACTTGTTCCAAATGTTGTGACAAAGGTTCTTCCAAGTGAAATTTAGTGCCAAAGGCTTTTGAGGATCACATTTTTAAGTGTCTTGGAGGTATACAAGTTTGAGCAACTAATATGTTTGGATGTGTGTATCATCTATCCTATGAGGACATTTTGAAAAGGAGTCATGAGACGGGCCTTGCTATTTTAGACCAATGTATTCCCTTCAGTAACTCTTTTTTAGAGTCCCTTCATAGTAACTCTTTTTTGGAGTCCCTTCATAGTTGCCCTGTGTTTATGAATGGCATCCATCATGACTTGGAAGAAGCGACGAGGTTTGGAAACCTTGTCTCCAAGATAGAAGCCCTTTATATCAACAAAATTTTCATTACAACCTCACATGTAGACCCCATGTTGTTGGCAGAGGGGAGGAAGACATTCTACTTTTGGGATTGAAATGTCTCAAAAATTATCGATTCTTGGCAAGCATGTATGAACAAGGGTAAAAGTGTTCTCCCTCCAGCACAATATCACTTCGTGGTTGAGGCGCAAGATTGTTTGTATTTATCCCTCCAAGATGGCCCCATGCCGGCCGGAGTGACACGAAAACTAAAACTAAGAGAGTATGGATCATCGTCATCGGCCATGGCTAATCATACACAAAAAACACCCACAAAATACGTTAGTTTACAAAAGAAATGATTAATCAATACAAATAACAAATCAACAAAGCTGCTACACAAATGAATGAATCTAAAGTGTATTGTAAACTAATAAAAAGAGTTTTACAAAAGAGTTCCTAGCAAAAATCATTAGTTAATCTCTCATCCTCTATGATATCTGATGCACCAAAGATGTTTATCTCAATTTGTACTTTTTCATCTTCATCATCGAACTCTACTTCTTCGTCGCTCTCCACATCAGCTTCAGTATTTGACACCTCATCTCTAGGTTCAGACAATTGCTCACTGCTGACACCCACCTCAAAATCTAAACTTAAAGTTTCCATCGGTCCTGTGCTTTGTTCATGAATCACCTCTTCAACCTCAACGTCCAATACTTCACACACTTGCTTGCTACATGGAGAAAATTGAACGACAAAGAGCCATCATGCTTTAGACTGATCATTCTCATCATTTTCTGTCCATAGCGGATCGTGTATGAACACAACTTGTTCACAATGCTGCGAAAGTACAAATGTATCCCGCGCATCTGTCCACACCCACCTAGAGTTCACTTGAATCAATCCACTATGGTCTTTAAGCACAGTTGCATTAGGGCCTCTCGTAATAACTTTGAACCACTTGACATCAAAGATAAACATATCAAACTTTCTAAAGCTAATCTTCAAGATGTCTTGGATGTAGCCAAAGTATTCAAGCTGGCTAGTCTCTGTATTCTCATCCCTAGCACTACTCCTACTTTCTTGGATGAAGCTTTCCCTAACACCATTGTCGAAAATAACCCTTTGTTCGTCGATCCGTTGCACTATGAAGTGTTTCCCATGCGACCACAAAGCTCCATATTTGTGATAATGCAGCCACTAAAAGGTATTAAAGCAATGTGATCATGTGGAGCTCGAAAAGGTAGTTGTGAGATATACATGCCAATCGCAACCCCTTGACATCTCCTCTTACTCTTCAGTAATCAACACTCCATTCCTCTTTGCCTCTGAGATTGTTGCATCTAACCACCGCCCAGTTGGAAAGTCAGGAAATTTTTAAAGATGATCTGGAAAAGGAAGGTTTCTAGTGGCATGGTTGCGCTTGAATTGAAGGCGATCTATCAAGAATTTTTGCTTTTCCCCTTTGTACCTCTCTAGCCACTTATGCATGATGTCTGAGTTGAGAAGACAAAATCTCATAACCTTTTCTCGCATTGTGATGTCCATCTTCCTAACGATGCCTAGTCCCTGCGGCTCGTCCCCTATCACCTTGACATTGACCTCAGTAGTCCACATTCGGGGCATATCTGGATCAATTGAGACCAAAAATTCACTGATGAGGACAAGAGACTCTTGTACAAGCCATCCTTCGGCCATGCTACCCTCGGGGTGAGACCTTTGACAAACAAATCCCTTTAAAGTCTTCATAAACCTCTCCAAGAAGAACATCCACCTGCTATGGACCACCCCAGCAACTGTAACTTCATCGACCACATGCACAAGTACATGCATTTGGATGGTAATAATGCTTGTTGGAAAGTACTTCTCCACCATGCACACTGCTTCAATAGCATTTAAGCGTGCTGCATCGATGCTGTCTTCTCTTATCTCTTTTGAAGTGATCCAGTGTACCAACTCATTGATTTTGTAGATTGTTCTTCTAATTTCATCCATCAAACAACCCTTTATGGCAATTGGTAAGATGAAGTGTAAAAATTTGTGCCAATCATGGGACTTAAGACCACTGAGATTGTCATCTCCTGTAAAAGCCATTTTCAAACATCGCATGCACCCTGTGGGAGTCTTGAATGAAGATATAGTCTCCTTCACTTGTTGCTCTTCTGCATGACTCAGAACCCATGGACCTTTTGGTATAACAAACTTTCCATTGGGTTTAAGTCGAGGCCACATCTTTGGCATTTGACCCACAGCTTGTAGGTCATCTCTTTGGGCCTTGCTTTCCCTTTTTCCAGTGATGGTTTTCCATATGATCTCCCCCACATTCTTGAAGATGTGCATTGGGTCGAGCAAATGATTAATCAGCAGGTCACTCCAGTACGCGAGTTCATGGAAAATAGAAAGTCTTTTCATTCCAGGTGGCATCCAATCTCTCCTCTCCAGCCACATGTTTTTCCAATCACTCGCTTTCAGTGGATGCATGTCATGTTTGCATATGTTTGGTCCACGTAGCTCATGTCCTTCAGGCAAAAATCTACCATGCTCCTCGTAAACTGCCTTGATCAAATGCTCAGAAAGGCAGACACCAAGTCGAGGACCACATTTTGGACATGCATGATTGCCCGAGTAACTCAAGCCTGAAACATCACAAAATTAAAATATAAAAGCGTTGGCATAGCCAGGAATCACATGTGTGTGAGGGTTTTCAAGGCACTTACCTGAGCACTCACTGAAGCCCAGCCAATCGTGCATGGCCCACATGAGAATGCCTTGCACATGTACATTCTGTCGTCCAATTGGTTGGAGCATATCAACCACATCGATTCCTGTCCACAAGATTTGGATCTCTTCTATAAGTGGTGCCAGATAGACGTCCATGTGCTTTGCTTTGTACTTTCCTGGGATGATCAATGACAACAACAGATGGCCCTTCTTGATAGCGAGCCATGGTGGAAGGTTATAATTAACTAGACAAATAGGCCACGTGCTCCATGACGAACTTCGTAATCCGAATGGGTTTACTCCGTCCATTTCCAGACCAAAGCAGATACATCGAGGCTCGTTCTTAAATGTAGGCCAACTTTCCTCTATGTGCTTCCATGCACGAGAGTCAGTAGGTACCTGCATCACATCATTTGTTGATCTAGTATTCGAGTGCCACATCATCAAAGAGGCTATGGACTTGCACCTGAACATGCTCTTTATTCTTGGAATGATAGGAAAGTGTCGAAGGACCTTTGCAGGGATACATTTTCCTTGTGTGTCCTCCCTATACCTCTTAGATCCACAATTGGGACACTATTTCAATTTGCATACTCATTGCAAAAAAGTGTAAAATCATTAGGACATGCATGTATTTTGTGATAATCCAAGCCCAAATTAGTAAGAAGCTTTTTAGTAGCTAGACGGGTAGGTGGCATGTGATTCCCTTCTGGCAAGATTTGCTCATTGAGCAACCTATCATTACATGAACAAGTTATCCCCTTCCCTTGATCACATTATTGAATTGTAATTTTCATTCTATCATGCTTAGGATACAAAGCATTTACCTAAAAAGCTCTGTGACTGAGGTGTTAAACCAATTGTAGACAGATTGCAAATTAAGCATTGCCAACACGGTACGGAGAACTGAGATTTTTGCACCATAGTAAAGCGGCATGTGTGCAAGACTTTGCATCATCTCGCCCTCTTTATCGTTGCGAATCATGCCGTCGATATGAACGGGATGACTAAGGTTGTTCCACAATATTGTGTTCAACGTTGTCGTCTTCTATGTTTTCAATGATGGGATCCATGTCAAAGAACGCGTCCAACATCTGCTCCATCTCTACTTCTTGAAATGCCACATCAGGTATTGGTTGGGAGGACTCAGTCAATGGTTGCTCATTTGAAAAGCGTATTCTCTAGGATAAAGTTGGAGCAATATCTACTTGCGGAGTTTGACCTTCAGTATCTAGACCATGAGATCGATAATGCAGGTCTTGTAGTTGCTCAATCAAAAAGAGACAGTGATTGCGTATGTGTTGGTCGCAGATTTTTTGTTTTTGAAAAATCTGATGCTTGCAATGCGCACAAGGACACACTCCTATCGTCCATAATTTATCTACCAATGATGCAAGAAATAATTAGAATACTCTAGTTGTTATAACTACACACTACTAAGTACATGACAATACATGACAACCTCACATTCTCTAGCCAGGCCCGATCCCCGCACACCTCGGTCTAGAAGTGCACGGAGATTAGGACCATAGGGTAATAATCACGTCTTTATTGGTCAACGACTATATATCAAGGTTCTTGAAGTCTATGTGCACTTTGGAAGTCCGATTGCATTTTTCCAACTATTTGCTGCTAGCTCTAACAACCTCACATTCTCTAGCCAGGCCTGATCCACGCACACCTTGTTCTAGAGGTGAACGCAGATTAGGATCATAGGGTAATAATATCGTCTTTATTGGGCAATGACTATATATTAAGGTTCTTGAAGTCTATGTGCACTTTTGAAGTCGGATTCGCTGCTAACTCAAGCTCTAACAATCTCACATTCAACTATTTAATTTTCTGCTAGCTCGAGCTCTAACAATCTCACCTCGTCCGAACCTAACTTAAAATCTAATCTAACCTATAACCTAAACCTAACCTAACCTAATGTAAACTAATCTACAAGCTAAACCTAACCTATAACCTAAGCTAACTGCAGTCCGTTTGCATGTTTAGAAGTACACGAGTCATCTTGAAAGTTCGTTTGCATTTTTTCTACTATTCATTTGCCGCTAGCTCTAACCTAACCTATAATATCACCTAACCTATAACCTAAACCTAATCTAACTTAGCATAACCTATAATCTAAACCTAATGTATAGGCTAACCTAACTAAAGTCCATTTGCGTTTTTTGAAGTACACGAGTCATGTCCGTTTGTGTTTTTTCTACTTTTTGTCGCTAGCTCTAACCTAACCTATATTCTAACCTAACCTAACCTAACCTAACCTAACCCAACCTACAACCTAAACCTAACCTATAGGCTAACCTAATCGAAGTCCGTTTGCTTTTTTGAAGTACACAAGTCATCTTCGAAGTCCATTTGCGTTTTTTCTACTATTTGTCGCTAGCTCTAACCTAACCTATAATCTATCCTAACCTATAACCTAAACCTAAACTAACCTAACCTAACCTAAACTATCAGTTAAACCTAGCCTATAACCTAACCTAAACCCGTTTGCGTTTTTAGAAGTACACAAATCATCTTCGTTTGGCCGCTAATAGATGGACATTGTGTTCGGACAGTTAGAACTAATTATGGTATGGTGTGTAAAGCCACTTAGGTTAGGCTGCTCCAAATTGGATTACAATAGCAATTAGCCATTTTAATCCGCTTAGGGCTAGCCACCTAGGTTTGGCCGCTCCAAATTGGATTAGTGTAGCATTTTTCTATTTCAATCTGCTTAGGGCTAGCCGCTTAGGGTTCTATGGATTCTGGTTTGACCACTAATAGATGGTGCACCGTGTTCGGACGGTGCATTAGGGCACACTATGTAAAGCCGCTAAGGTAAAGCGCTCTAAAACATATTAGGGTATCATTAAGCTATTTAGTCTACTAAGGGTTATCGGATTTAGATTAGCGACTTTTGTTTCGTTAGGGTAGGCTATGTAAATCCGCTTAGGTTTGATAACTTTTGATTTGGTCGCTCCAAAACCAATTAGTACTGCAGCGTTTGGCCATTTCAGTCTGCTAATAGCATTAGAGGGTTATGATTTAGACACTGGTAGATGGTCGTGGTTGGACATTTCATCGATAAGTGTTTAGATTAACATAAAAGTACATAAGTTCTAACTGTCCGAACACAACGTCCATCTATAATCTAAACATGAGTTAACTTAACATATAACCTAACCTAACTTTTTACATACAACCTATAACCTAACCTAACCTAACCTATAACCTAACTTGTTGCATAAACCTGACCTATAATCTAACTAACCTATCCTATAACCTATAATCTAACTTATAACTTAATTTAACCTTTAATTTAAATGTAACTACTTAGAACCTAACCTATAAGCTAACCTAACCGAACCTAACCTAACCTAATATGACTTAACGTATAACCTAAATTATAACTTAACATATAACCTATATATACCCTAACCTAATATATAACCTAAACTAAACCTAACTGAAACCTAAAACCTAAACCTCATCAAGCACATAATTTCAAAAACGACATAATTAAAAACAAAATTTCTTCAAAACATGATTTTTTCATAAACCAAAATGATTGTTTTCCTAATTCAAAACCACATTTCACAACACAAACCATAATTTCTTTTAAAGCATAAAGCATAAAATTCTCCTTTATCAATATACAAATTAATTTAAATAAATATAATATGCATTAAAAGTTCAAGCACTCACATGAGGCCTATTTGAGCAAGAAAAGGTGTTGTAAACCTGCTCGAACCTACAAAAAATGCACATACACACACACACACACACACACACACACACACACCATGTTAAACCCTAAACCCTAAACCCTAAACCTACAAGTAAACCTGAAAACAATCTCACCTTAGTGCTATGGAGTAGTCAACAAGCAAGATTAGCACCTCCGACAACTTCTTTAGCACCAAATCTGCAAGAGGTGAGGAGGAAGAGAAAGGTGCAAGAATAAGCAAAATGCACAGGGAAAGCCCGCGGGTTTGTTATTTGAAGGGTCTGATGGTACAAAAATCAGTACAGGCATCGGAAGACGTGTCGGTACAGCGTCGGAACATGTATCGGTATAGGCATCGGAACACGTGTCGGTACAAGCGTCGGAAATTTAAAAATGATTTAAAAAAGAAATTGTATCTCCCTCCATACTTAGCCACACATACACCGACTTAAGTGACCTCTTGTAGTGACTCTATTGTTTGAGTCAACATAGGAGACATAGTGTTATCAATAAGAGAGGAAGGTGGAGAAGATTTGTGATGAGTACAGTTCAATTAGCGAGGGCGGTGGGAGCAAAGTTTTGCAGTGTACAATTCAAAATGACCCCCAAATTTTGTATTTCTAACATCTCATCCCTCTAGACGGACCTTTAGTTTTAAAAAATATACGCAGATCAGGTTAAGGGGATAGATGCTTCATGTGCAAAGAACACCATGCATTGCATCTCCTTAGGGAGAGAATACATTCAACACACAATCTTCAGACCGCAAGGGTATAGAAAGTAAAGGGGAGGGTAGGTGGTACAACAAGAAGGAGAATAATTAACAGTGGCCCTCGATCGGGAGGAGAGAAAGGCCTTTAAAGCCCTAGTACCATTTAAGGACAGGGTATTGAAACATAGCTAAAGACAAATAGATATTATAGAGATAGGTCAATATGCCAATAGATGTATTGATACGTAGCTAAAGCTTGATAGCTATTATAGAGATAGTGGATCTATAGAGACAAAAGGAGACACATAGTCTATCTACTTATCACTATCTCTCTGTCCACCACTAACTCTTTATATTTATTTGTGTATCCTAGTTAGTATCTATCTACCTCACTATATATATATATATATATAATATTAATTATATATATATATATATATATATTATATATATAGATACACACACACACACACACACACACTTGGTCACAACATCTGACCTTGATAGCATCTATGGGGCTCGGATTATGTCCTGAATCACTATTTCTGGCTACAAAATATGACATCCAAACCTGTTACACTCAAACTAGTTTTGAGTTGTGGCCTTAGGGGTGTTTTTACCTAATGCTTTACATATTAAAATACTGCTGTCTTTTGCTATAGGGCTGTGGTTTCTCTAGCACCTCATTTGGAGGGAGTTGTTGACTATACTCTGAAACACTATAACATCCAACTTTATGAGCTCGAGTTGAAAAATTGAGTTGTTGCCTTATGGGAGATTACCATGTGCTTTATTGCTAGTTTTTTTTATGTGGATCACATTGGTTCAATTAGAGCTATTCACCATAAATTTAAATATATATTCTTATACAAAAACCTCCCAGCATCATGTTTGGGTTACCTTGTGGGTGCAACCCCCTAATTTATCTCTTACCTGGTTTTGATTAAAGCCCATTCTTTGGCCTCTTACCTGAGTGGCTTCGGATTTGACTGGTTTTACTAGGTTTTTTATCACGCTGTCACGACACTCATAATGCAGCACAACCTCGTGTTGATGACCTCGCGTTTTGAAGGGTTTCCTGCCACCACAGATTCTTTGTCTCCCTCTCATTGAATGAGTCTTGCCTGGAAAACCTCTTACACTCATGAGAATGTTCGATGCTAGGCGGCCGCGGCACCACCACAAGTGATTATTTTATGGAGGTCTTCCCTGCCTCTTCCACTATAAAAGGTGAGGCGTTCTTCCCTTCACTTAGGCTTGGTTTCCCTTGGCAACTTGGAGAAATACTTGGGATTGTGTCTGCTCACAGGTTTTTTATCCAATGCTTAAACTAAAACCCATGCTCTATTATCTGATTATAAACATGATTTTTTTGGAAGAACTGTTCTTTTGGATTTTTTGTTAGCAAAGGAATATGAAATGAGAAACTGGGTACAATTTTTACACATAAACAAGGGTTTTTTTTTGCTTCTTGCCTGGTACTGACTGCATACATACTTAATCCTCTACTACTATGCTAGATAATGACATCAAATCTATCATACGTATGGTTACTATTTTGATTTTTTGATGCTGACGGTGAGTATAAGGCTGAATGCCTGGTGGTGGTGCTAGTTATGCTTCCATGAAATATATACATTCTGTAGTAGATCTGTACTTTTGGGATTTTCCTTATCTAAAAGCAAATAGTTTGATAAACCTCGACGCTAATAAGCACACATCAATAGAGGGTTTCTTTTTGCCTGGTACTGATTACATACACTCACTCTAGTTTTTTGGTTGCTTGACATAAAAATGGCATCAATTCTATGGTTACTAGAATGTGGTATACTGGTTATGTTGCCAAATTCTGATAGTTGTATTTGTTTATGATACATTCAAATTGAAAAAAAAATGGAGTTAATACTTGATGATCTGATCTGGTCTTACTGATTATAGCCAGACTTTATACTTTCGGCTTGATCTTGTGGGTGATGGGAAATTAGCCGGATCTGGTGCTCCATTATACAAATCTGGTCTGATATAATTGGTCTTTTCATATGGATAATGATCTGGTTTTTTATTGTGCTTTGTTACCTTAGTTTGTTATGGTATTATGATTGAGGGAAGACTATTGTGACTTACAAAACTTTTAAACTTCACCTGTTTCTTGGATATATGGCATAGATTTGGTTTTTTACTTACTTATTCCACTACATATAGTGATGATGCTACCATAAAATAAATTCTGGTTTTTACTGCTTGCTCTGACTTACTATAAATGGTACCTTCTGCTTGTTGCCCAGATGCCTGGCTTTGCTCTGGTCCAAGTTTGATAAACTTATAAATACAAAAATCCCTATATTTAGCAGGGGGTAATGGTCCTTTTTTCACTACTCCTGGTCTTCTAAACCTTCTCTCCACTTATGGATAATGATCTGGTGATGTAGATACCTAAGTTTTTATGGTATTATGATTTGGGAAACTGTTTTGACTTACTAAACTGACCGTCACCTATTGCGTGGATTCGGGCTTAGATCTGGTTTTCCATTATAGCTTGTGCATACTGATCTAGTCTGGTATAACTGGATAAAGCCAGACTTTATACCTTCTGCTTGATACTTAGATTGTCGGCTTAATACTAGCTCTTTTTTTCACTACATCTGGTTAGAATCTTCCTGGCCAACTATAGCTTAAATCTGGATAAAGATACTTTGGACCTGCTCACTAAAACTTGAGTAAAAATATATCTAAAAAACTTTTGTTTTTATACCTTATGGTTGGTTCATTATAACACCAATTAAGGGATGACTTGAAAACATTTTTTACCAATGAGAATGAGCTCCATTCTTTTTTCACTCTGGCTGACACTTTCTGGGAAGTCCAATCTAACTGCTATTTGGATACCAATCTCTTAAATGGGTGCTGATAGGTAAGCAGGCCTATTACAAAAGATTAAATGTATAACTAACGTTTCTGCTAGTTGAACTAAACCTTGTTTTTTTCATACACTGCTTAAACTAAGGAAATTACATATGATGATATGGAGTTGTCGACTTCCTCTCACAGTAAAAGGTTATGTTAATCATATGAAGCAATTCTGGTAGGATTACTTTGTATAGGACATTAGCTAGTCTAAATGCTTTTTAAGTTTGACATGGATAACAACTGATAGGTTCTTTGAAGCCTAACATACATAGCCAAGTCTTAACATATCTGTTGTCTTGACTATATGGATGCAGGTGAGAGTTCTATCTTGGCTTAAAGAGGTTCTAACTTGCTGTAGTCTGACTTTGGAAACATTTAATGATTCAATTGGGATAGTTTTGATACCTTTGTACAAATTCATTTGGAATGAGGATTCATTCTTAGTATGTTGTAAAGTTATGAATCAAAGACTGAGTTGTTTCTGTACTTATCTTTGCCTAGATATCTTTAGCCAGTCGTCGTTTTGAACATCCTGTTCATTGGTGTGTTATTTATTTAAGTTAATCAGTTACACACACACACACACACACACACACACACACACACACACACACACACACACACACACACACACACACACACACACACACACACACACACACACACACACACACACACACACACACACACACACACACACACACACAGCCCACCCCCTCCCCCCCTTTGACCTCCTTCTAGTCATGTCTAAGAGAAATGGTTTTCACAACCTTACAAAATCCCCTTTGAGTCATTACTTAATAGGTAATTTGCCCTAATAACTAATATTTGTTTCAAATTTATACTACATTCTAAAAATTTCCAAGCGGATTTTCTCCTTCTCCATTTCTTCTCAATTGGCTAATTTGTTCTTTTAACAAGCACAAGGCTAAGCTGAGATACACTTTTCCCAAACATTGCAGGCCCCTTTCAATGTTAACAAAAATTCCAAGTTTTTCTTATTCAAACCAATCATTTTTGGGAGTGGACATCTTTCCTTTAGAATTTGGCTAGGAAATGTTTTTGGCAAGCCTTGTCCTCTCCCTTTCTTCCCTTCCTACATGGCATTGATGAACAAGTATGCTTTAGAACTCCCACCCTTAGAATCCAAGTTCCCTCCATCTCTCCCTTTCAGGGCTCCAACTACTCTGAGGGAATATAATGTCAATGTGGTCAAGCACATTGCTGAAGTTGAGGCTACAATGTACAATACTAAAACCTCGTAAATTACCAATTGGGATTCCTGCCGCTCATGACTAATGGTGCCTCCCTCCCTCAACCTATATAAATAAGAGGTGAGGGATGCTCTTCCCCTCACTTAGCCTTTGGTATACTTGGGTGTGTGTGTTTTTGAAAGAGATTTTGAGTGCATTATGTGATGCTGATAAAATTCTCATGGAGCTTGTCAAATAGAACACAATGTCGCAGGTCGGTGCTTGAGATACAAAAATACACTTTCACCTTTTGGTTTATTTTTTGCATGTTAAAATGTCATGGGTTCATTGATTCTCCTCTGGTTTTTAATTGTTTATTTAAAAAGAAAGAGGGGAGACGTTCTCTAGTGTCTTTTTCACTACTGGTTTCTCTGTACTGCAATAGGGTGCTTTAGTTATGCAAGAGGAGGCTTGTCTCTATCTTTGTCGTTGGTTTTTTAACTAACGAGACTAATTTCCTCAAAAGGAGTCCTACCAAACACCGAGCAAGATTTTTCGAGCAAACCAAAAATCCAGCGAGATTTCTAAGCACATAAGTGAATAGAGAAGATAGTTTGACAAGGAAGGTGGGCGAGCTACAATAGAACAGGGGTTGAGCTGAACGAATCAATAACATACATAATGGGAATAGATAAATCATAAGTTGTGGGTGATACTAGGCATCAGTGGACTGTGGCACATGTGTAGAAGGCATTAGTAGGCACCACAACAAGTTGAGAGTTTTTTGTTTGAATAACATGAAGTGCTACATGGACTTGATTGGGCACTTGCCATGATGGAATGGTGAGGGATTTTGGAAAATTACTTATTTTTCTCATCATTAGGTCTTCTAGATTTAATCTCAAGAAGGCATTTTTTAAAAATGACAAGTTTTTTAAGAGTATCGAAGTTTTTTCAAAATCTTAGGACACTTTTATGCCTTGTCCGGTTACCAACCTAATGTTAAATTCCAAGTTAGTATTCTTCAAAACTAGTTGTGCTTTGACAACATGCTCAAGAGGGCAAACACAACATGTGCTTCGCTAAGGCCCCTTTCACAAGCAAGAAAATGGGTGGTCCAACCATAAAGGTGGGCTAATTAGTATGAGCCTTGGTGCACATCCTATCATGCACGTTGGTTGGCATGCAAGAATGAGGCTTAACTTTGATGATTTGGGCTCTATGGCGTTGCTTGGACGTATGGGCGACCTCTTCATCGATTCCTCCTCTCACCCTTAACAAATTTTAAAAATATGATTGCCCCTCATTTGTACATATACTAAAGGTCCTTCCCTTTTGTGACCCATGTACATGGATAGGTACACTCTTCCTATGAGGGATCCCTACCCACACTACCTATGGGCAATTGGCATCATGTTAGTGAGAAATATTTGCTTCTCTAATATTTGCTTGTTTCTAAAGATAAAAGGATACTCTTCTTGCCAAAATTCTTTGGAAAATAAATAAAAATTTGAGGATTTTTCTCTGATATACAATGCATTGCAAACGCAAAGCCTAGGTGTATGAGTGCTTATACGGATAACTCTCCTAGAAGCAGAGAGAGAGAGAGAGAGAGAGAGAGAGAGAGAGAGAGAGAGAGAGAGAGAGAGAGAGAGAGAGAGAGAGAGAGAGAGAGAGAGAGAGAGAGAGAGAGAGAGAGAGAGAGAGAGAGAGAGAGAGAATCATTGTTCACATATCTTGATTTATAGTGTAAACTTCTCCGTTGAGCATAAGATTTAAAAATGCAAATTTCAAGATGGAAGAGTTGGCATCTTTTTAGATTTCATTTGGATATCTTAGATTTGGGCATAAACTATGTTTTTACAACAGTTGTTTTGAGGAGTGGAAAATGCTTGCAAAAATAGAAAGAGAATCTCTCTCTAGCCATCCATGTCAGTGTGGATGGCTAGAGGAGGGAGAGGATGGGCAAAACAGAATGAAGAAAGAGTGAATCTAGATACCTTAGATTTACATTGGTTTAAATTATATCATTATATTGTGTACATACTGGTACAACCTTTATTATATTCAATACTTCATAGGATACGTTCTCGGATCCCATCCTCAAGTTCCAATGCTATACTAAGATTGATCTCTAGTAAAAGGCAGATGAGAGATTCGAACTGACAATGTTTTGCGCGATCTCCTAAAGTTCAACTCACCTAGCCAACCTGACATCCAACAGTTGATGTTGTCTGAAGCGATCCACAAGCTTAAAAAAACAGTTTTACCTGCTCTGCACCCATAGCCCCCATCGATTGTCCTCGCATCTCCCCCCCTCCTCCTCCTCCTCCTCCTCTCTCTCTCTCTCTCTCTCTCTCTCTCTCTCTCTCTCTCTCTCTCTCTCTCTCTCTCTCTCTCTCTCTCTCTCTCTCTCTCTCTCTCTCTCTCTCTCTCTCTCTCTCTCTCTCTCTCTCTCTCTCTCTCTCTCTCTCTCTCGCGCCGCAGTCGGAACCTCCAGCTTGGCTTTTTTTCGCCTGTATCTGCCAAGATTCGTCAATATTGGCTTTTTTCCACCCGTTTCTGCCAAGATTCGCCAATAGTGGCTTTTTCGTGAATCATGGGAACATACTCAAGTCAATGCAAATAAAATAGGGGAGTGGAGAATACTGAAAGAGAATCTTTCTGTAGCCATCCGCGCCAGCGCGGATGGCTAGAGGGAGGGAGAGGATGGGTAAACTTAGAAATGGGGGAGTGAAGAACGCTTGCAAAAACAATAGAAAAATCTCTCTCTACCCATCCGCGCCGGCGTGGATGGCTAGAGAGAGAGAGAGAGAGAGAGAGAGAGAGAGAGAGAGAGAGAGAGAGAGAGAGAGAGAGAGAGAGAGAGAGAGAGAGAGAGAGAGAGAGAGAGAGAGAGAGAGAGAGAGAGAGAGAGAGAGAGAGAGAGAGAGATCTTTTGCCGATTATATAATTGGAGTGGCGAAGGAGATTGTAGCAGAGATGATGATATTGGGCTCATAGGTAGCATCCCTGAGTGCCAACCCTGCTTTGAGGCACGATATGTGAGGATGCCATTTTCTTTTGGCTGCACCGGCTCGTAGAAGAAGACTACAACCTTCTGCCAATATTGGCTTTTTTTCGCCCATTTGTGCCAAGAGAGAGAGGCGCGGCTCTTCTTGCTTTGCCTGTACAATTTTGTAGCAGCTTGTACAAAGAGATGAAGGGATGGTGGCAGCTTGCTCTGTGTGTGTGTGTGTGTGTGTGTGTGTGTGAGAGAGAGAGAGAGAGAGAGAGAGAGAGAGAGAGAGAGAGAGAGAGAGAGAGAGAGAGAGAGAGAGAGAGAGAGAGAGAGAGAGAGAGAGAGAGAGAGAGAGAGAGAGAGAGAGTTTTGCAGGGTGGAGCTGTTGTCGCTGTCGACCATGTGGGAGAGGCCCTCGCCGAGGAAGCAGTTGTGGTTGACGACGAGCAGGGCAGACGTAGGCCATTAGATTCATAAAATCATACATAAGCTGGGGAAATAAAATAATGAGCAAGATATAAAATGCTATTCAATTTATCCTATTAAGCTAGCATGTGCCTTCTCCATGACATTTGATGGGATCTTGATTGTTTCCGCAATTCTTCCACCCCTTGGAGTCCATGACCATACAATTGTATCAACACACTCCCAGCGCTTTGGGTCGGCAAGATTGCAGCAACAACTCTTTTTCCAACAATCCTCATACTGTTCTTGTATTGTGGGATTTCTTTTTCGATGTTTTGGTGCCCAATACTGAATCAAAACTTTCTTGTAGCTAGGAGATGATTTGTCTACATCAACGTTTGACTCTGTCACTCCTAGCCATATCGGATATTCAAGATCTGTGGGTCTCACAAGAAGAAGATCCCCTTTTCTTACATCAATTTGAGGCCTAAAGGCCTCTTGTGGCCTTGCACTTTGAGGACCAACATAGTGATCATTCAATTCTTCATATCCTTGAAACTCATCTCTGTCTTCCTCTATCTCTTGCATTCTATGACTCCCTATAGTCTTTGGCCAAAATGTTGTATATTCACCAATGTGTTTATTGGTTGGTTGTTCAAGCTCATTGATTATGTTTTGCCAATAAGTGATAACAGGTTCCATGTATTTTGTGGAGTCATGGTCCTTTCCCTTTCATAGAGAATATCCTTTCCAAAATTCAAGATATGACTTAATCCCTTAAATAACAAGCGGACTATCTCTCACATAGTCTGCTATAGGTACCACATCTGGACAGCCTGTTGGTAATTTTGGTTTTCCCTGGTCATCTTTTTTCCACAACTCAATTCCCGACTCCTCCCGAATCCAATCGGGTGATTTGGGATGAATTTTGTATTGCATTACTGGGACTTCACTTTGTATATAGAAACGAAATTGAAGTGGCTTAGAGTGTCCGACTAGAGCATCTTGTCCGTCACACATGTACCCTTGCACAAAGGATTTAAATTCGGGAACTTGTGTCATCAAAAATGGTGCTCGATCTGAGCTTTCACATTTTTGAAAATGTTCCATCAGATGTGGAAAAGTGAATGTCATTCCTGTTCGCAATCTTTCTGAGAACCTACTAAACATTGCATCTATGTCCTCATGTGTATGACCCACCATTAAGAATCCCAAATGCACGGTTTTGAAAACTCATTTTGCTACTAACAAGGATAAGTATGCAAACAAATATCGATTTTTATTCTCTCCTGCACAATTATCTAGTTGTAGCAAAAGATTCTCAGGCAATTTTTGAAATACAGGAGTGGATATGGTATCCACAACACATTGAGAGGAAGTTGATTGTATGTGTACAATATCTTCACTACATCCCTGGATGGCCAACGGTGGTGTCATTGTTGATGCATTCCTCTCATGCTCTTGCTTCATTTTGTTTTGGAGGTCTAGAGCTCTCCTTGAGTTCAATGCATTGAATAACGTTACATTGCTGCGTGGCATACCGTCATGGCATAAATCTCCTTGTCCATGCTTTTCTGTTCTTTCCAGATTCTGTAAGCATAATGCAAGGGAACCAATTGTAGCATTGGGATCTGAAGGCCATAGACCATTAAGTGAGAAGTGACCATACATTCCATGACCATGTCCATGTGTTATCATACCTGTTAATAATACTTGCAATTGATATGCATTCGCATATCAATTGTTAATAATACTTGCAATTGATATGCATTCGCATAATCTTTTGAGTTCACATGCAACCTAGGTATTGCTGTCTTTTTTTGATCCATTTTATCATGTATAATGCATAAATACTTATCCTTTTGCAACTGGGAGAACTTACGCCAGGTGTAGTACACATTCCTACAACTTTGTTGTTGCAACATGTGAATTCTACGTTCATCCTTCAAACGTGCAATCATCTCATCATCCTTTGTTGACTCTAGTTGAGACTTTATCCGACTACACACAACACATTTGGAGAACTCACTTGTTTTTGACAATGTCACATTAGAAAACTCTGTATTCCAAATCCTATTGAATTTCGTGTTAGACATTGGCTCGAGACTCATACTGTCAAGTGTTTTATTGACATCATGTAAAATGTCTACTTGCTTGTACGTGTTTGGTATTGCAAGAAAAGTTTCCCTAGTACCATCTTCCATGGTTCTACTCTTATGTGGCATTCTCTCCGAGTTTTCATCAACAAAAGAGTGCATCGATGCCCTTCCCATTTCTGTATGGTCCCTTCCTTTTCTCATGACACCATCATTACCATGCACTGAGCGTCTAACCCCATTCTCAAAATGTTCACAGTGACGATAAAATGAAGTTTTTGGAATGCCATGAATTTTGTACCAAGCTCTACTGCAAACCTCACTGCCATTAAAAGAAAACACATAGCATGTCTTTGTAGTTGTTTTGTTCTCACGCCATGCAGTCAACATTGTATCATACACATAGTTTGTTCTATTTTGCAAACTCTGTCCCCAAAATTCATTGCGCATAGCCATGACCTTATCCCGATTGGCATATTGACAACACCTTTTGGAACAACAATCTATGGTTGAAACAAGCTGGACAAATGCTAGAGATGCTTGATTGGATCTCTTAGAAGCTTTCACTGACATTTTTAGCTTCCTATTTACAAAGCAATATTTCCGCTTTTTTGAAATAGGCTCTACCAAATAAGCTGATTCAATGCATATGTCTTGTAACGCATGCATAGCATGTAGATCCTCATAGCATAACAATTCTTTTCCATCCATAGTTGTCACTCTCTTGATAGGCCAACAAACTAGATTAATGCTGCATTCACTAGCTTGTGCAAAAATAGTAGCCTCATCTGCATAGGATGTTTCGATACCAATACCAATGTTATCTTCACCTAGCTCACCAAAGTTTACAGAGTCAAACGGACACACGTACATGACAACCCCTTCGGCTACTACATGTGTTTTGCTTTCATCCCAAAGTTGAACCCTCTTATCCTTCCAAACCTCTCTGTAGCTCATTCCATTACATTGTGCATCCAATGCTCCTTCTGCTTTGTCACCCTCATGCATAGAAGCCCCTTTGTACTGCATCTCATTTATATGCTGCAACAACCCACTACTCCATTTCACAATACTATGAAAAGCATCTCCCACTGTCAATGCATCCATTGTTGGAAAAGGGATGAGTGCTTTCTTTTCAAAACACAAATCAACTGACACCGATACATTGCCTTCCCCAATAAGCATTCCAGAACAATATGCACTTGGATTTATTTCAAATACAGTCCAAGTGGCAACCTTTTGTGTCGCTACAAACATGCACACTCTATCACCATGATTGAAATTAGCCATACCTGCAAGAAGATTGCAAGAATAATTGTTAAACAAACCGCTTGTAGAATATATTGATTTACGTAGCATAAAGCATAACAAGTATGTATGTGGGTGTTTCATGAGAAGCACCCTGTGGCCTGAAGGTCATAGGGTTCCCTCTATGCTACTAAGAATCTCTTTGTGCTCTATGCTCTATCGTCTATGCTCTGTGATCTATATTGACTTCCTATGGCCCCTAGACCACAAGGCGCCCTCATTGTTTCCAAAAAACCCTCATTGTTTTGATATGGCCCCAGGGCCATAGCTCTCTATGCCGGTATAAAGCATATTTGCTCTATATTAGCTCCCTAAGGCCTGAAGGCCTTGTCCTCAAGATCACCTCACGGAGTTTCATGTCAAGTATATATACATCCTATGGCCTTAGGGCCATAGGGAGTTTCATGTCAAGTATATATACATCCTATGGCACCCCATGACCCTAGGGCCATAAGATCTCCAAATGAAACATACGACAATGTATGGCACTTGAGCTTATACATTGCAACCCCGTGACCCTAGGGCCATAGGATCGGCATATGAAACATACGACAATGTATGGCCCTTGAGCTTATACATTGCAACCCCATGACCCTAGGGCTATAGGATTTCCAAATGGAACATAGGGCAACGTATGGCCCTTGAGCTTATACATTGACACCCTATGGCCCTAGGGCCACAAGACTTAAAGACATACAAAAAGACAACCTATGGCCCTAAGCCCAAGGGTGTGAGCATTGACACCCTATGGCTCTAGGGCCGCAAGACTTCAAAACATACAAAAAGACAACCTATGGCCCTAAGCCCAAGGGTGTGAACATTGACACCCTATGGCCCTAGGGCCACAAGACTTCAAAACATAAAAAAAGACAACCTATGGCCACGATGTCAAAGGTGGCCAAGATATCAATGCAGCCCCATGGCCCTAGGGCCATAGGATCTCTATATGGAACATGTGGCACCCTATGGCCCTTGACCTTATACATTGCAACTCCATGACCCTAGGGCCATAGGATTTCCAAATGGAACATAGGCAATGTATGGCCCTTGAGCTTATACATTGCCACCCTATGGCCCTAGGGCCACAAGATCTCACAACATACAATAAGAGAACCTAAGGCCCCTAAGCTCAAGGGTGTGGGTTTAAGGGTGGCCAAGATATAATTGCAGCCCCATGGACCTAGGGCCATAGGATCTCTATATGGGACATGTGGCACCCCATGACCCTAGTGCCATAGGATTTCCAAATGGAACATAGGCAATGTATGGCCCTTGAGCTTATACATTGCCACCCCATTACCCTAGGGCCATAGGATTTCCGAATGGAACATAGGCAATGTATGGCCATTGAGCTTATACATTGCCACCCCATGGCCCTAGGGCAGTAGAATCTCCATATGGGACATGTGGCACCCTATGGCCCTTGAGCTTACATATTGCCACCCCATGACCCTAGGGCCATAGGATCTCCAACTACAAAGTAGGGCAACGTATGGCTCTTGAGTTTATACATTGTCATGGACCTAGGGCCATAGGATCTCCAACTGGAACATAGGGCTATGTATTGGAGCTTATCTATTGTCGCCTCTAAACCCTAGGGCCATAGGATTTCCAAATGGAATATAGGGCAACTTATGGCTCTTGAGCTTATACATTGCCACCCTATGGCCCTAGGTCCACAAGCTTTCACATTGCCACCATAGGGCCACAAGGATCTCACAAGATAGAAGAAGAAAACCCTAGGACATAGGATTTTCAAATGGAACTGAGTGCATGCTTTGATCCTTGACCTCCAACATTGCCGTCCTATGGTGTGAGCCCAGGGGTGGCTGAGGTGTCTTCATAACAATTTTGGCCATTCAAGGGATATCCGCAAGTGGCATAAATTAAAAAAATAATTAAAATTTTTGAAATATTTTTTTTAAAATTTAGCTATTTTTAGTGTATTTTTTACTATGCAGATTTTGATTCTGAAGTCAAATTTTGCTTCATGGGTGTCGTTCCACTCGTACTACAAAGATATTGACATTGACAAAGCCTTGCACCAACTTTTTTTTTTCCATACTCTTTTTTTTTTTTTTGTGCTGAAAAGCTCTTTCAATTTCGGAGCCGACGAGCTATGTCTCATTTTCGCACAAAGCCTAGAACTCTAGTAATCTGGACTGCAAACCCGTGAGAACAACCCCTACATTCAAAATTCGAATTTTGAATTTCTAACCTAACCTAACTAACCTTATCTCTCTCTCTCTCTCTCTCTCTCTCTCTCTCTTTCTCTCTCTACCACAATTTTTTCCGCGCTGTCACTCTCTTTCTCTCTCTCATTTCTTGCTCGAAACCTACACAGAAGGCTTGTCTTTCTCTCTCTCTCTCTCTCTCTCTCTCTCTCTCTCTCTCTCTCTCTCTCTCTCTCTCTCTCTCTCTCTCTCTCTCTCTCCCTACACATACAGTTCTACGCCATCGTTGTGACGTGCACACAGATCTACGTGAAGCCATCGCCCCAACCTTCAATAGAAGGACTGCTGTCGCGACCTCCCAAACACAGATCTGTAAACATCATCGTCGTGGCCTCAACACACCTAAGTTACTGCTTGCTACTGCTGCAGCTGGTTTTCATCAAACATAGATTTACTCAGAGGTAACCTGTAGAAATCCTAATCTTTTTTCTTAATTCGGTTTAAACTGTTCTTAATCTAATTACATTTTAGCTAAGTTGTGAATCACCTCTCTCTAGAACAATAAACAAAAATCATTAATTACATCTCTAAAACTGTAAAATTGTAGACTGTAGAACTATAAAACAAAAAAATCTCTAATTAGAGATCTAAAACTGTAATACAGAATACTCTAATTAGAGACCTAAAAATATAAAACAGAAGACTAATTAGGGACCTAAATTTGTAAAACCAAAAACTCTAATGAGGGACCTAAATCTGTAAAACAAAAAACTCCTCATACGTGACCTAATGCTGTAAAATTGTAAAACTCTAACTGAAAACATCTCTAATTACAACAAAAAATTATAAACTTGCAAATGCAAAAGACAACAACTACAGAAAATGCTGAAACTATGGATACCTATAATTGGGTTGTGGGGAGTTGGGCACACGTTGTAAGAGGACGAGTAGAGCACGCTGTTGTATGAGGATGGATTAGGGTTCAGTTGCAGGAGGATGGGAAAAAAAAGAGGCAAGAAGGTGGGAAAGAAAGTGTACACTATATGTGCTTGTAAGATATGGTGTAATATAGTTTCTTTAAATTCATTTGTAGTCACTAAAATAAAACTAGACATTGAATCTTTAGAAGGGCAGATAGGGTGTGGCTACATAGTGTTTCACCTCATACTAAAGAGTAACATATGGCCCTAAGGCACCCTATGACCATAAGGCCATAGGGTGGTCTCACATCGTACTATAGGGTGACCAATGTCCCATCTGGCCATAGGATGCCAATGTACAATCTCAAGGGTCATAGGGTTCCCTATGTTCCTATTGAAGATCCTATGGCCATAGGGCCATAGAATCTCCAAAACATATATATGGCACTATGGCCATAGGATCACATGGTGCTCTATGTCCGATCTAGAGACCTTGTGGCCCAAGGGCCTTAGGGTGGCAATGTACAATCTCAAGGGCCATAGGGTTCCCTATGTTCCTTTTGGAGATAGGGTGGCACTAGGGCCATAGAATCTCCAAAAGAAACATAAAGAACCTAGGGCCATAGTATCAAAGGGTGAACTATTGGAGACCTTGTGGCCCAAGGGCCATAGTGTAGGAATGTACAATCTCAAGGGCCATAGGGTTCCCTATGTTCCTTTTGGAGATCCTATGGTCCTCGAGCCATAGGATCTCCAAAATGAACATATGGCCCTACGGACATAGGATCACAGGGTTTCCTATGTTCCTTTTGGAGATCCTATGGTCCTCGGGCCATAGGATCTCCAAAAGGAACACAGGGCCCTACGGACATAGGATCACAGGGTTCTCTATGTCCCATCAAGATACAGTGTGGCCCAAGGGCCATAGGATGGAAATGTACAATCTCAAAGGCCATATGGTTCCCTCTATGCTACTTCTGAAGATCCTATGGTCCTAGCGCCATAAAATCTCCAAAAGGAACATAAGGAACCTATGGCCATAGGATCAAAAGGTGACCTATGTTCCATCTTGAGACCTTGTGGCCCAAGGGCCATAGGGTGTATTTGTACAATCTCAAGGGCCATAGGGTTCCATATGTTTTTTTTGGAGATCCTATGGCCCTATATCCATAGGATCACAGGGTGCCCTACGTCCCATCTAGAGACATTGTGGCCCAAGGGCCATATGGTGACAACCTACAATCTGCAGGGCCATAGGATTCCCTATGTTCCCTAGGGTCACAAGGTGCCCTACGTTCCATCTAAAGACCCTATGGCCCAAGTGCCATAGGGTGGCAATGTAAAATTGCAAGGTCCATATGATTCCCTATGTTCCTTTTGGAGATCCTATGGCCCTAGAGCCCTAGGTGCATGGGGCTGCCATGGTGCCCGTTAATATGCACCATGGTGTACCCTATGTACGTAGGCCACCCTCGGGCCCTTGGATGCCCTCTTTCCCATCTAAAGACCTTGTGGTCCAAGGGCCATAGGGTGACAATCTACAATCTCAAGGGCCATATGATTCCCTATGTTCCCGAGGGTCACAAGTGCCATACTTTCCATCTGAAACAATGAGGGCACCTTGTGGCCTTCGGGCCATAGGATCTCTATGTAGAGCATAGAGAGCTTCTTACTACCATAGAGGGAACCCTATGGCCTTCAGGCCACAGGGTGTCAATATAGAGATAACAGAGATTCTTACTAGCATAGAGAGGACTCTATGGCCTTCAGCCCACAAGGTCTCCTCAATATAGAGAAAATAACGTTTTTTACTGGCATAGAGAGCACCCTATGGACCTGGGTCCATAGGTTGCCAAAAAAATGTCATGAATGGTTTCTTTAAGATGTGTAGAGCATAGAGAGGTTCGTACAAGAATACAGGGGACTTTATGGCTTGAAGGCCATAGGATCCCAATATGGATCATAGACCTGTTCTTACGAGCATAAAGAGACCAAATAGTGCTTTATACATGGGGACTTAAGGTGTCAAAACAATGAGGGTTTTTTCAAAACAATGAGGGCACCTTGTGGCCTTGGGGCCATAGGATGTCAATTTAGAGCATAGAGCATAGAGCATAGAGCATACAACATAGAGAGCTTCTTTCTACCATAGAGGGAACCCTTGGCCTTCAAGCCACAGGGTCTCAATATAGAGAAAACAGAGGTTCTAGCATAGAGGGGACCCTATGGCCTTCAGCCCACAAGGTCTCATCAATATAGAGCAATAGTGTTTTTTACTGGCATATAGAGCACCCTATGGACCTGGGTCTATAGGTTACCAAAAAAACCCTCATGAAGGGTCTCTTTAAAACATACAAGGCACCTTGTGCCCTTAGGGTCATAAGATGTGTAGAGCATAGAGAGGTTGTTACTAGCATACATAGAACCCTATGGCCTGAACACCATAGGGTCCCAATATAGAGCATAGATCGGTTCTTGCTAGCATAGAGAGACCAAATAGTGCTTTATACTTGGGAGCATAATGTGCCAAAACAATGAGGGTTTTTACAAAACTATGAGGGCACCTTGTGGCCTTGGGGCCATAGGATGTCAATATAGAGCATAGAGCATAGAGAGCTTCTTACTATCATAGAGGGAACCCTATGGCCTGAAGGCCATAGGGTGTCAACATAGAGAAAACAGAGGTTCTTACTAGCATAGAGGGGACCCTATGGCCTTCAGCCCACAAGGTCTCCTCAATGGCATAGAGAGAATCCTATGGCCTTGGGTCCATGGGTTGCCAAAAAACCCTCATGAAGGGTTTCTTCAAAACATATAGGATGTGTATAACATAGAGAGTTACTTACTAGCATAGGGGGGACCCTCCTGAAGGCCATGGGGTTCCAATATAGAGCATAGACCGGTTCTTACTAACATAGAGAGACCAAATAGTGCTTTATACATCGGGCCATAGGATGTCAATATAGAGCATAGAGCATAGAGAGCTTCTTACTAGCATACAAGGAACCCTATGGCCTTCAGGCCACAGGGTGTCAACGTAGAGAAAACAGAGGTTATCACTAGCATAGAGGGGAACCTATGGCCTTCAGCCCACAAAGTCTCCAGGATATAGAGCAAATAGTTTTTTTACTAGCATAGAGAGCACCCTATGGCCCTGGGTTCATAGGTTGCCAAAAAACCATCATGAAGGGTTTCTTCAAAACATAGAGGGCACCTTGTGCCCTTGGGGTCCTAGTATGTGTAGAGCATAGAGAGGTTCTTACTAACATACAGGGGACCCTATGGCCTGAATATAGAGAATATAGAGAATAGATCGGTTCTTACTAGCACATAGCGGACCCTATGGTCTTCAGGCCAAAGGTGCCAATATAGAACAAAGATCAGTTCTTACTAGCATAGAGAGACCAAATAATGCTTTATACTTAGGGCCATAGGGTGCCAAAACAATGAGGGTTGTTCAATGGAATAGAGAGAATCCTATGGCCCTGGGTCCATAGGTTGTCAAAAAACCCTCTTGAAGGGTTTCTTCAAAACATAGAGAGCAACTTGTGGCCTTGAGGTCATCGGATGTGTAGAGCATAGAGAGGTTCTTACTAGCATACAGGGGACCCTATGGCCTTCAAGCCATAGGGTGCCAATATAGAGCATAGATCAGTTCTTACTAGCAAAGATCGGACCCTATGGCCTTCAGGCCAAAGGGTGCCAATATAGAGCATGAAGAGACTCTTACTAGAATATAGGGGACCATATGGATTTCAAGTCACATGGTGCCAATATAGAGCAAATAGTGTTTTTACTAGCATAAAGAACATCCTGACCTAGGGGGATTGGTTGTCAAAAATCCATCATAGAAGGGTTCCTATGGCCTTTAGCCCACAAGGTCTTCTCAATATAGAGCGAATAGTATTTTTCATTGGCATACAGAGCACCCTTGAGGCCCTTGAGGCCAACCCTATGGCCTTCAGGCCTTAGGGAGCTAATATAGAGCATGGTGCTTTATATCAGCATAGAGAGCTATGGCCCTAGGGCCATAGCAAAACAATGAGGTGTTTTTGGAAACGATGAGGGCACCTTGTGGTCTTGGGGCCATAGGAAGTCAATATAGATCATAGAGCATAGACGATAGAGCATAGAGCACAAAGATATTCTTAGTAGCATAGAGGGAACCCTATGACCTTCAGGCCATAGGGTGCCATTATAGAGTAAACATAGGTTCTTACTAGCATAGAGGGGAGCCTATGGACTTCATCCCACAAGGTCTCCTCAATATAGAGAAAATAATGGTTTTTACTTGCATGGAGAGCACCATATGGCCCTAGGGTCATAGGTTACCAGAAAACCCTCATGAAGTGTTTCTTTAAAACATTGTGGCCACCTTGTGGCCTTGTGGCCATAGGATGCCAATGTAGAGCATAGAGAGGTTCTTACTAGCATGCAGGGGACCCTATGGTCTTCAGGCCACAGATTGCCATATGGTGTTGGTGTAGAGGCTCTAAAGGGGTATTTAGGCCATTCAAGGGATACTTCTTTGAGGGTCCTCTAATGTCATAAGGGAACATGTGATCACACTACCATAGAGTGGCCTAGGTACACTTGTAGAACAATTTTTTTGTCACCCTTTGGACCTAGGACCACATGGTTTAACATAGAGGTGACTCTATGGCCCTAGGTCCATATGCATGTAATAATATCCATCTTGTCTAAATATATGTCATTCTTTTTACAGAAAATGTCTTAGAAGAGAAAGTCAAAGTCAGTTGATGCAACAGGCTCAACACCAAGTTCTTGGTATCTAGATTTTCACTTACCAAATGGTGGAAGTGATGAGAAAGTCCACTTGTTCTTTCAAGATAAAGAGCAATTGCCCTTCAAGGACTGTGGTATTGTCAAGGAGATAAAGAAAGATTGTTCAGATCTTGAAATGTCTCCATGCCTTGGAGTAAAACTACTCAATGGTGACTCCTACTTGTTGGAGCCTGTGGCCTTTGCTCAAAAATTGGTGAAGGTTGATTATGAAGGAGTGACAATGACAAAAGCAAGGTGGGTGGAGCTTCAAGACGACACTCCAAGTGAGAACTTTATAGACTTATATGTTGAGGGCTTTAAGAAAGTCAATCAATATTTAGGTAAATTGAACAGCACAAAGAAGAATAAGAAGCAAAAGAATGAAGACACAGGTACAACAAATCAATCTAAGACGCTTAAGGAGAGTCAGACTCCCTCACTTGGAGAAAATAGTGGAAATATAGCCGAAGAAAATCTTTCAGTTATACCCTTACAGACTCAAAGAAGCAGGAGATTCTAGTGGACTTGCAACCCTAATAGTTGGAACCCCCTCAGTGGCAGTGGTTGTGGACTCAGCATCCTTAGCTGTGTTGGACTTTATTATACAGCCCAAAGAAAAAGATCTTGATAAAGAAGTTGCCAAAACTTCTAAGAGTGGGCTAGATGGATACGTCGGAATTGACCACAATTTTAAATTTGGTGTACAATTTACCCAATTGATCCCAGTTGAGCAATGCAACCTTGCACCAGAAGGCTATAGTTGCAGACCATTGTCAGATGTATATGTGAAATATCTCTTGAAGAAATTTGCAGGGCACTCTAGGCCAGTCTCCAGTGCAGCAGACTTGATGCCGTATAACCCAATTACAAAAATGCCTTTACAAACAGCTAAAGTGCATGGAGACAAGCTATCAACATACCACTACTGGATTCTAGCTGGTCAGCATTCCATCATAGCGGCTAGAGATTTTTTGCGTAACAACAGCACTAAGTATGCTTTGAGAAAAGAGTTCTACAAGTTTAGAACTGCAAGGATAGTGGTAGACGCTCCGAAAGAGGTTGCTGTTCGAATTTCAAAAATGGAGAACATGGAGAGAATAACACATGAATGAAACACCAGCCTTATGTGGAGGTCTTGAAGCATGGCCGTAGTCAATGGCTTGCATATTCTAAACGAACAAAACCAAGGCAGTTCCTGTCGGTCATCCAAGTCGAGCAGGTTGGGATGTAAGTTCCACTTCCCTATGCTTGTTTTTGTTACAAACATGTCTTGAAATAAAGTTAATTTTCTTTTATTTCTTTTGAAGGCCTTTGTATAAATGTGGAAAACATCATGTTCAACCATAAATCATTTGCCAACAAAGAAGCACACATGGTCATGTACTGATAGCCATTTTTCGGCTCTCCATAATTGCCATAGTAAGTTACTCCACCCTACCAAATTCACCCAAACGCTATGGCTATCCCTACCATTTCACTGTACATAGGCGTGTGTGAGTTAGGGGGCTTTTCCCATATCTTCTTAAAAACCCTCAGCTAGCTAGTCACTGGGCTAGTTGAGCCAAAAAAATAAAAAAAAGTATATTATGGCCTCTTTGTGTGTAAATATTTCATTGTATATATGGCCTAAATTATTTTGGTATTTTATTTAAATATTCTACTTAGGTGTGTGTTTTATTAAACCTATGTACACCTTCTTTCATTCTCTTACACCATAATTATATTTTTTGCCAATATTGTACATACTCTAACCTCATATTTTTCCTTTATACAAATCACTCCCACATTTTCACCCTCACCCTCGTGAAAACAAAAAAATTGATTTCTACTCATTGTTTACTTTTATTATATTATTTACTTGCATACCTTTTCCTCTTTCACCCAAAATAATTCAAGGAGGGACCATATCATATGATTCCAATATCTTTCCATATCCATAACTCCTCCATATTTTTATTATTATTTTTACTCATTATTCTAACACCAGGTGCTCATTGAGCTAAAGTCCATGAATAGTCCATACACTAGTCCCACCATGTATATATTTCTTTATTCACCAATAATCCTCCTCCATGCATGGGTCAAGGGAAACTTGGATGCTTTGTATTATAATATGACAAAGGAGGGGCTCACTCTTGGATGCATTGTACAAATTCAACAAAGGAGGGGGCCACTAAAAGACTTTTGCAGGCATAAAAAAAAGGCTTTTTGGTGAGAATTTTGGCACCTATCTCCACTCCGAATTTGGAGCAGTGGTCAAAAGAGAAAATGTAGCCCACGCTTTGAATAATCACCTCAATTTTTTTCATGATTTTTGGAGCTACCAGCGGTGAGCTATGTTTTTTTGAGTGGACCCCAGTCTGCCCACTTTTCTCACAAGTAGCTTTTAGTCTTCTCTCACCCTTCCACACACCTACTCACTCTTACACATCCCTCCCTCTCCTTCGCTCACTCAAACCTGCAATTTCCATGGCTTCTCCCACCCTCTTCACCATTACCCTTCTCTCTCATCCCTATAGTTCTTTTATGAACCTCTACATACATACACCATCTCTATGTCTCTCTCTCTCTCTCTTTACTTACTTTCACCTTATCTACCATCAATAATGCTCTCTTTTGAGCCCACACCCATGACTCAAGCAGACAAAGAAGGCCCGCAATGTTTTGATATTCAAAAAAATCATAATCCTGATTTGTTAGCTTGTAAATTAGGATTTCCAATAATCTTAATGAGGGGTCTCCAACCTATAAATAGGCCCCTTTCCTTCTTGTAAAACAACCTCCAACATCTCACATAGCACCCCAACACTCTATGCGTGAGGAGACACTTAGGTGTAGCAACCACTTGTGAGCTTCACTCTTGGTGTGAGAGAAGCCTTCAAGCTACACATTGCAAGTGAGAGAGCGTGAGTTCCACAAATCTCAAAACCACTATTGTATATGCTCCTTCATCATCAATAAATTGAGGTTTGGTGCATCAAAGGCATGATTCGACGTTCAAATCTTCGTCCTTCCATTTGTGCAATACGGTTTGGTGAATTCAAGGTGACTTGTGTATTTTGAGTTTTTATCGGTTGATCTTGATTTTAGAAAGTGTTTTAGTGTGTTTTTCATTGCCAGTGTTTTGTCCATTGTAAGAGGGTATTGTGGTGAGAGGTCTCCCACACCCTAAGACAATGTGTGTGTGTTTTGGCAATGTTTAGCAAACACTAAGCATTGAGTGAGTTTTGTACAGGTTCTACGATAGCATCATAACGAACCATCTCCATTTGCAAGTCACAAATAAGGTATTACGCAAGATCCTTTCCTCTCTCTCTTCCCCTTGCTCTAGCTCTCTCTGGTCCATTTCATGTGTGTCTTGGTGTGGGGTTGCTTGTGTGTGTTGTGTGGTGCATCTTTTTGGTTGTGCCAAAATCTCTCTTGCGTCCTAGTTCGCATGCCATAACTAGGTGGTGCCCCTATCTTGTTTGGGTTTGGCTGTGGGTTTGTTGTTTTGTTGTGCTTGTGGTTGCCCCAGCCCCAATTGAGTAGCACGGGAGCCTTGAGGGGTGTTTAGAGGTCGCCTTTCTTGTTGCCCGCCCCGGACCGCCTCAATTTTGGTGCCCCCACTGAGGAAGGCTTGTGTATGTTTTGTGTAGGCTCAACTTTTAGCATAATCAAGTAGCTTGCATGATTCACGAGAATTTGTATGATCCCTTCATTCCCATTGCAAGGCAAAAGGTACACATAATTGTTAGTACTAAGTTGCAATTTCAACGTGTAATTCGTAGAATTTTAGGTCCTCTTAGGTTGGCAGAGATAAACGCATCAGTAAAGCCTTTTTTTTGCCTCTCATTAGGTACGACCTTAGTTTGGACGTCTATATTTTTGTTTTGTTTTAAGCACAAGGTCATGCATAGACAATGGATAATGGCCCAAGAATATAGGTTTTCCCCTTTCATTTCACTCCACAGATTAGAATAAACATTGCAATTAGTAGAAAAATCCATTTTCAACAACGTATGGTGCCCAAAGAGTAGGAGAAATTCTCGCGTCACCAAACACTGTCATCCTACCTCTCATTTATTATCATAGGTCATTTGATGTGAATATTTTTATTTTGTTGTAGAATAGATTGCAATTTAGAGAATATTATTGTGTAGATCTTTTAAAGAAAGAAAAAACAAAAACGCGTCACTTTGAAATCAATTCAATGGAGAACCAACGCCAAATGTCTGGATATCCTCTTTTCTTTGGAGAGCCTGGAGAGGATGCAGAATTATTTTTGGCAAATTTCAAGATGTCTTGTCATATCAAGAGGATAGTAACTGATCAAGAACGTGTAGAAATGTTTGAGGTAGTCCTTAGGAAAGATGCTAGCACTTGGTTTGACTCTTTGCCTGAGGAAGTTAAAGAAAATTACATGGAAGTTGTCAATCATTTCAAGAGATACTTCTTTGATCCCCAAAACACTCAAAAGCTATGGCAAGACATTGTTTCTCATAAGCAAAAAGACTTAGATGACTACTACTTGTACAAGCAGGAGTTTCTACGTCTTTGGGCTATATGGGTGAGAAATGTTGCTAACCCTGGTGATGGTGCAGAGTTCCTAAAGAAGGAGAGGTTCATAGCCGGACTCTTTCCTGACCTTAAGGTAAAAGTTGAGGCGGGTGCACGTGCTACCTTTGATGCAGCTGAAACTAGGGCTGCTGAGAAATATAGAAAACTCAAGTGCTTAAGGGGAGAGGTTCCAATAGAAGGTCTTAGACCCAAAGGTAAGTCACAAGCATCAACATCTAGGGAGCTTCCTGAGGTAACGGCTGAAGTGATTGAGAAGTTAAATGAATCTTTAAGCAGCCTGTCAATTCACCTTGCACAAGCTGTAGGTCCAAAGGGACAAGCAAAGAAGTCAGAAGAGAGAGAGAGCATGAGAGGTAAGGGTCCTGATATCTCATGGCCTCAATTTCTTGCATTATGTCCACAAGTTAGGAGGGATTTAACAAGGGCAGTTAGCACTAGGAGAAAGGTAAAAGAGAGTGTGACTGTTGTAAAAATTGCACAAGCTGAAATGAATGAGGACATTACACCTGTGCTAGATTGTTACATAAAAGGGAGATTGGTTAGGAAAGGTCTAGTGGATGGGGGTGCACAAATTTGCATCATGACAGAGGGACTCATGCAAAAACTAGGCATGCACATCCATGAGACACCTGAAATCAAAGTCAAGATGGCAAACAATAGCAAGGCTAGGTGTGTAGGCATTTGTAAAAATGTCTTTGTAGAGGCCTTTGGCATTAAGAAAGCGGTGGATTTTTATGTTATGTCGACCAAGGGAAGTGGTTATCCATTTATCCTAGGAAGACCATGGCTAATGAAAATGCCAGCTTTGCAGGATTGGGAGAGTGGGAAATTAATTTGCAGGAACGACAATCATAAGAAGGTTGTCTTTGACATGAAGGAGCAACGCCAAGAGGAGCTCCATGAAAAATCATCTCAAAGTGAGACGGAAGAAGGTTGGAGACGGAAGAAGGTTGGACCGATAACACTTCAGAAGAAGAAAGTAGCGGCAACATTACTTAAGAGGAGTCTTCCATCGAAGTCATGGGGGTAAGGTTTAAGCCAACCAACCAAGAGACCTCTTGTCAAGGTTTGGAGGAGGTAGGTTCCCAAGAGAACCAAAAAGTGGAAGATGAAAGAATGCTAGAAGGTATGCTATCTACAACACTTACAAAGGATGAAAGAGAGGAGTTCAAATGTGTGCTAAGGAAATTTCCAAGGCTTTTTGCTAAAGACTACACCGATGTGCGTGGAGTAGATGCTGTTCAACACAAAATTGAGTTGAAGCCAGAGGCCACACCTATGGCTCAGAAGCTACGAAGGCTAGGAGTCATCAAGGAGTAGGCTTTACTCAAGGAGGTAAGAAAGCTTCTAGCAGCAGGTTTCATTTATCCAGTGGAGAATTCAGAGTGGGTCTCTCCCGTTGTCACTCCTAAGAAAAACGGAAAGTGGAGGGTGTGTGTGGATTACCGTCCACTCAATGAGGCAACAAAAAGAGATCACTTTCCCCTCCCATTTCAGGATGAGATACTAAATGAGGTAGCTGGTCATGAGAAGTACACTGTGTGTGATGGCTACTCAGGCTACTTTCAAATAGGTATCGCATTGGAAGATCAATTGAAAACAACCTTTATCACTCCTTGGGGTTGTTATGCTTTTAGAGTCATGCCATTTGGTCTGACAAATGCTCCTGCAACATTCCAACGTTTCATGAACATGGTGTTTCAAGCATTCTTTGGAAAGTCAATTAGGGTGTTCATTGATGATTTTTGCATTTATAGCTCAAAATCATTGCATCTACAAAGGGTAGAAGAAGGTTTAAAGAAGCTCTACGACATGGGAGGTCAACTCAACCCCGACAAGTGCCACATAGGTGAGGATGAAGTGATCTTGCTCGGTCACAAGGTTTCCTATAAAGGCATTGAGGTGGATCCTTCAAAGGCAAAGGCTCTTATTGAGCTCCCATCACCGAAGAGTCTTAAGGAGGTCATCTATTCAGAAGGTGAAGTATATGTCACGCTTCATTCACTTAGCCTCGGAGTTGCTTCATCCTTTGCAAAAGTTGACACAACAAGTAGAATTTTCATGGTCTGATGAGCTTGAAGAGTATTTTTGTAACATTAAAGTCATTTTGTCAGAGCTACCAACACTCATGCCTCCTTGTTGGGAGTACACATTCTTTGTTAGCTCTAGTGTTGGAAGGGAAACAATTGGTGCTGTGTTGCTACAACAAGATCCCCACAGTACAAGGATGCGACCCATCTACTTTGCTAGTAGGGTCATGAATGCTTTGGAGAGAGACTACACAGAAGCAGAACTCATGATGCTTTCTCTCATGTTTGCGATAAGGAAGTTTAGATCCTTCTTGCTCCCAAAACCTTTTGTAATCCTCACCGCAGAGAATTTGTTCCCTTGGGTGTCATCTCAAATGAATCTTAGTACTAGGATCTCAAAGTGGATTATGGAGTTGCAAGAGTTTCAATACTCTTTCAATGTAGAAGATAGTGTGCGTGCACAATTGGCAGGGATTCTCACTTATAGGGTGCATGAAAAGGAGATTAAGGTGCCTGAAGTAAAGACCCTACCATTGCCACCACCAAAAAGTATTCCTAATGCTTTTACCTTGTTCTTTGATGGAGCTTTTCGACGAGCCACAGGGAAAGCATGGGGAGGGCTAGTGTTGCTCAACCCAAGTGGAGAGGTGGTCATGAAAGAGAAGGTCAATCTACCAGGTTCAACTGGCAACAATGAAGCAGAATACGACACAGTACTTCATGGTTTGAAGATGTGCATTGGCCAAGGGATAAAACGTCTCATGGTAAAGGGAGATGTACTTCTCATTGTTAAACAGATTTTAGGCATTTGGGCATGCAAGAATGAAAGCTTAAGGACAAAAGTTCATGCCATTCATAAGATGTTTAATCAGTTTGAAGAAGTGCAACTATATCATATTCCAAGGAAACAAAATGAAGATGCCGATTTACTTGCACAACAAGCAGTTACATGTGTTGAGAGAGAAGTGCAGGTCATCATGGTGGCAGCAGTTGTCAAGCAACCGAGATACCAGGGATTGGAGTCATTGGCTCCCATTATTGGCTACATTTTGGAGGGTGAGTTTCCACAAGACTTCACGAAGGCTCAGAAGAGGAGACTCATGAAGAAGGCAAGTTTCTATCTCTTCCTAGAAGACTCCCTCTATCAAAAAGGGAAGGATCAAGTGTGCAGAAGAGTACCAACTATCGCGGAAATTCCAGCCATTCTAAAAGGTTTGCATGAAGAGGCATGTGGTGGTCATTTTTCCCAAGAATTAACTGTGAAGAAGATTTTGCTTGCGGGGTATGTTTGGCCAAGTTTGCATGTGGACGTTCAACATTGGTGTAAAAGCTGTCACAATTGTCAGATAAATGGAAATAGAAGGTTGGTGCATGGCCCGAGGCAAATAGTTCTTGCAAATGGACCCTTTGAAAAGTGGGGCATTGATGCTATGGGTCCTCTGCCTAGGACAAAAAATGGTAAACTCTACATTCTAGTGGCTGTAGACTATATGACTATGTGGGTGGAAGCTCAAAGTGTGGCAAGAGTGAATGAGAGGACAGTTAGCAAATTTGTGTACAATCACATTTATTGCAGATTTGGCACACCTTTGGAGATTGTTTCTGATAATGGTCCAGGGTTTAGGAAGGGCTTGCTCACAGAAGTTTGTGAAGAGCTTCACATTCTACATCGTCATAGCACACCATACTACCCACAATCAAATGGTTTGGTGGAGAAGGCTAATGGTGCAAAACAAGACAAAATTATGGGATGACTTCTTGGATGGTGCCTTGTGGGCATATCGAACCACATATAGGGAAGCCACGGAGTTCACACCATTTCACTTGGTCTATGGTCAAGAGGCTTTGCAGCCTATCGAGCTCAACATTCCAACAATGCGACTTCATGGCAAAGGAGCACAAGATGATCAAGAGGTATGGATGGATCGACTTCTTACGTTAGTGGAGCTTGAGTGGAAAAGAGAAGCAGCATACGAGTGCTACAAGAGGAAAGCCACACAAGCGAAAGAAACGCACGACAAGAAATTGAAGGACAAAGGCATCAAGAAAGGAGAGCTTGTGCTAAGGTATGACAATCGACTTGACAATCGTTTTGATGCCAAGTTTGAAACTAGATGGCAAGGGCCATACATAGTCAAGAAATCTTTCAATTCTAGTTACTATCAGCTTATGGACTTGAATGGTAAAGAGCACTCCAGGAAGGTAAACGGCTATCGCTTGAAGCCTTACTTGAGTCGCCTTCTACCAAAGGATCTACCAGAGCAAAAGGCAACTATCCCATGTAAGTATTGTTCCATGAAGCATGAGTGTAACACAAACCAAATTCCAAGGGGACAAACAATGAAGATCTTGTCAAAGACTCTGAAGCACTCTCTTTGGAAAAGATGCTCTATGATGGTACGTGAATATACCATCATCCTGGGGGAGGGCTAATGATAGCCGTTTTTCGGATCTCCATAATTGCCATAGTAAGTTACTCCACCCTACCAAATTCACCCAAACGCTATGGCTATCCCTACCATTTCACTGTACATAGGCGTGTGTGAGTTAGGGGGCTTTTCCCATATCTTCTTAAAAACCCTCAGCTAGCTAGTCACTGGGCTAGTTGAGCCAAAAAAATAAAAAAATAAAAGTATATTATGGCCTCTTTGTGTGTAAATATTTCATTGTATATATGGCCTAAATATAGGGATTTTTTATAATTATTTTGGTATTTTATTTAAATATTCTACTTAGGTGTGTGTTTTATTAAACCTATGTACACCTTCTTTCATTCTCTTACACCATAATTATATTTTTTGCCAATATTGTACATACTCTAACCTCATATTTTTCCTTTATACAAATCACTCCCACATTTTCACCCTCACCCTCGTGAAAACAAAAAATTGATTTCTACTCATTGGTTACTTTTATTATATTATTTACTTGCATACCTTTTCCTCTTTCACCCAAAATAATTCAAGGAGGGACCATATCATATGATTCAAATATCTTTCCATATCCATAACTCCTCCATATTTTTATTATTATTTTTACTCATTATTCTAACACCATGTGCTCATTGATCTAAAGTCCATGAATAGTCCATACACTAGTCCCACCATGTATATATTTCTTTATTCACCAATAATCCTCCTCCATGCATGGGTCAAGGGCAACTTGGATGCTTTGTATTATAATATGACAAAGGAGGGGCTCACTCTTGGATGCATTGTACAAATTCAACAAAGGAGGGGGCCACTAAAAGACTTTTGCAGGCATAAAAAACAGGCTTTTTGGTGAGAATTTTGGCACCTATCTCCACTCCGAATTTGGAGCGGTGGTCAAAAGAGAAAATGTAGCCCACGTTCTGAATAACCACCTCAAATTTTTTCATGATTTTTGGAGCTACCAGCGGTGAGATATGATTTTTTGAGTGGACCCCAGTCTGCCCACTTTTCTCACAAGTAGCTTTTAGTGTTCTCTCACCCTTCCACACACCTACTCACTCTTACACATCCCTCCCTCTCCTTTGCTCACTCAAACCTGCAATTTCCATGGCTTCTCCCACCCTCTTCACCATTACCCTTCTCTCTCATCCCTATAGTTCTTTTATGAACCTCTACGTACATACACCATCTCTATGTCTCTCTCTCTCTCTTTACTTACTTTCACCTTATCTACCATCAATAATGCTCTCTTTTGAGCCCACACCCATGACTCAAGCAGACAAAGAAGGCCCGCAATGTTTTGATATTCAAAAAAATCATAATCCTGATTTGTTAGCTTGTAAATTAGGATTTCCAATAATCTTAATGAGGGGTCTCCAACCTATAAATAGGCCCCTTTCCTTCTTGTAAAACAACCTCCAACATCTCACATAGCACCCCAACACTCTATGTGTGAGGAGACACTTAGGTGTAGCAACCACTTGTGAGCTTCACTCTTGGTGTGAGAGAAGCCTTCAAGCTACACATTGCAAGTGAGAGAGCGTGAGTTCCACAAATCTCAAAACTACTATTGTATATGCTCCTTCATCATCAATAAATTGAGGTTTGGTGCATCAAAGGCGTGATTGGACATTCAAATCTTCGTCCTTCCATTTGTGCAGTACGGTTTGGTGAATTCAAGGTGACTTGTGTATTTTGAGTTTTTATCGGTTGATCTTGATTTTAGAAAGTGTTTTAGTGTGTTTTTCATTGCCAGTTTTTTATCCATTGTAAGAGGGTATTGCGGTGAGAGGTCTCCCACACCCTAAGACAGTGTGTGTGTGTGTGTGTGTTTTGGCAATGTTTAGCAAACACTAAGCATTGAGTGAGTTTTGTACAAGTTCTATGATAGCATCATAACGAACCATCTCCATTTGCAAGTCACAAATAAGGTATTACGCAACATCCTTTCCTCTCTCTCTTCTCCTTGCTCTAGCTCTCTCTGGTCCATTTCATGTGTGTCTTGGTGTGAGGTTGCTTGTGTGTGTGTGTGTGTGTTGTGTGGTGCATCTTCTTGGTTGTGCCAAAATCTCTCTTGCGTCCTAGTTCGCATACCATAACTAGGTGGTGCCCCTATCTTGTTTGGGTTTGGCTGTGGGTTTGTTGTTTTGTTGTGCTTGTGGTTGCCCCAGCCCCAATTGAGCAGCACGGGAGCCTTGAGTGATGTTTAGAGGTCGCCTTTCTTGTTGCCCGCCCTGGACCGCCTCAGTACGATGATGAAATCTATGATCAGTGGATCCACATCTTGGAGAAGCATCAGACATCAACTTCTCGTGGGCGACAACCAAGCATAACAACCTTTAGATGCCTAGCTGGTTTAGAAGATAATGATGTCAAGCTACTACAACAAGAGCTGGTAATGAGAAGATTTTCTTAGTGAAGCAACCACGTCAACAAGCGGGCATGCTCGACCTCACTGCACGTGCAACGGTCTTAAAGAAGACCAAGGTTTTTGAGCCTCAAATGTTGATGGCATTTAAAGAGATTGATCCATCAGCAATAGCAGTTACTTCATGGGATAAATGTAAGTCTCATTATAACATTACAGATGAGATTTACAAATCTCTCTTCACGAGTTGTACGCAATGGCTAAATCTCCTACTACAGATTGGAAAGGAGAAAGAGCGAGTGCCTTAGATCACTAGGGGATATGTGCCGTGGATCATTGCACAAAAGAATGACACTTCTAGTTTGCAATTCATTTTACCATGGACAATCAAGTGTGTTGGAAAGAATTTGGAAGGCATTGAGTTTCTCTGCAATGAGAATAGCTCTAAAATTCGTGTTGGTGTTTGCATCATAGACACAACACACAAAAGTCTTACATCTAGTGGTTGGAGTGCTGCACAATTTGGTAAAGTAATTGATGGAGTATGTGGGGTAGCACATCAACCATCAGAGTTTTTAATTGCCGGCTTAGTCAAGTATCAGTATGCTGCTTCCCTAGAGAAGGCAATTTCTGAAAAAGCTAAATGGTATGAAATGTTCTACCTTTGAGCTCCTTAATGGGATCAGAGACCATCCAAACATGTACTCTTTGCGAAGTAGTTTTTGGGGTTTGGGCATTTTTCAGTCAAGGAGAGCAGTACACCAACTACTCTAGTGTTAAAGAGTCATTGTTGGAGCCAATGCATACTCTCTGCATCAATGACGATGAGTATGATGCTGTGACCACGGCCAAATCCTTTTTTGTACGTCGTGCAATCAAATGCATCTGTCTCAAAGAAGATGATCAAGTGATAGACATCTTATCATTAGGCTATGGGACTAAAGAGGCACTACAACAACAAAGAAAGGTGATATCAACTGCATGTAGTAGTGATCAAATGACGCAATTGGAATCTCTTTTCCATACCATAGTGGAAGAAGCCCTTGATCTTAGAAGGTTGGCAGGTGTGGATAACATAGAGAAAGTCAATGCCAAGGATTCAGAGCAAGAAGAAATTGAAGAACCATTGGATGCAAGTATTGAGGCCATTCTAGAAAGTATACAGGAAACAGGTTAAGCTAGCCACCCATGATATTACATTACTGATATTTAGATTATTATTGTTTTCATTTTATTTTATTTGTCCCATCTCAAATCTGCCCATGATGTTAAAAACATTGATGTTTGGGTCGTTATTGTTCTCAATTTATTTTCTTTGAAAAAATGTGAACTTGTGAGTTTGAGTTTTTTCACAATAAATGAATTAGACTTAAGTGTATGATATTGTATGGACATGTTTTGGTAAATAGAATTCTACATTTATATATGGTCATAACATATATATTATGTAATGCTTTAAAGTTAATTGATCATATGAGGTTTGGGAAGAATACACTATGACTTGAGGATCATAGAGTTCTTTGTAGACATGACACCCTATGGACCTAGGGCCATAGAATCCCCCAAAAGAATATGGGATACCCAAAAACCTGACAGATGTAGGGTGATTACACCGAGTCTCTAAAAGGGCACATAAGCATCTTGGTTACTCTATAGCCTTAGGCCCATAGGGTGTCAACATAGAATTCCCCAAAAGCATTTGGCTACCCTACAATCTTACGGATATAGGGTGATTACATAGAGTCTTTAAAAGGTCACATAAGCATTTGGGCTAGTCTACAACCTTAAGGCCATAGGGTGTCAACACAGCTATCCTACAATCTTATGTATATAGAGAGATTACATAAAGTCTCTAAATGGGCACATGAGTATTTGGGCTATTCTAAAAGAAAACATAAGTTATCCAAGAGCATTTGGGATACCCTAAGGCCTTAGGGCCATAGGCTGGTGACATAGAATCTCCACAGGGGCACTTAAATCACCCCATGGATGCAAATCACCTAGCTCTTATGGACACATCTAATAAAACATCACATGACACCCTATGGCCTTTAGACCATAGGTTGGTTATTCAAGGTCACCTAAAGACTCTTTAAGTGTTTCAAGAACATTTTTCAATGGCCTTATATCTTGTGTCCATATACATTAGGGACATATATTTCTTATTTTGTGATTAAGGTTTAATATTCTATTGAGAATGAAATAAGCTAGAAAAAACTAAAAAGTATTTAGTCCTCAAAATTCCAAAATGAGAGTTTGAACAATTGATGTATGATCATTTTTTGTTGGGTGTAAGTTCTTCTATTGTGAATTGATGGTGTAAGCGTTTGAAATAATTATCTTTGCATTGCAACTAACTAGATTAAACATATATTCAACATTTGTTGTAAATGCCAATTATTTGCTTAGATAGTAAACATCGAGTATAAATGGTTGAAGCATTTGTCCTTTGGATTATGTGAAGATCTAGTTCTTTGATTGTAACAAGATTTTATTCAAAGATATAAAGTGCGAGTATTTTGTTCTAAACTATGATTTTGTTTCTCTTCTAGATGATAAAGAGAATTGGAATTTATATCTTGAATTTTTTTCAATAGAGATAAGCTAGGACTAGTAGAATTTTTTAGCTTGTCATGTAGCAATCGAAACATTGTATCAAGGTTTATTGCAAAGAAATGATTGTATAATGTATAACCAATGTTTAAGTTTGTAAATTGGAAGTAGAAGGAAATGCAAGCTCCGAAACATGTGCAATGCCATAAGGTGAATCCAACACAAATACTTTTGCCTCTCAGGAATGTAGCAATCGGAACATTTTATCAAGGTTTATTGCAAAGAAATGATTGTATAATGTATAACCATTGTTTACGTTTGTAAATTGGAAGTAGAAGGCAATGCAAGTTCCAAAACATGTGGAATGCCATAAGGAGGATCCAACACAAATAATGATCCAGCAACAAATGTATGATGTATGATAATGATTCAATTTTGTATATCGTGTTGCATATTTATCGCATTTTTTAGCTTACACAATTTGCTAGCATAGAGGACACCCTATGGCCCTAGGACCATAGGATGCCATCATATCCCATGTACACTTTCTCTTTTACCATAGAGGAAATCTTATGGATCTAGGGTCATAAGACGCCAACATAGTGCATAAATGGCTTCTTATAAGTATACACGTAAACACAGTGCATAGAGGGAATTTTACAAGCATAAAGACCGCCCTATGGCCTTGGGACCAAAGGGTGCCAACATAGAGCATAGAGGGATTTTTATTAGCACCTCGTTGCCCTTGGGACGCCATAGTGCCAATAAAGTGGTTTTTGTATATATAGTAGAGAATTCTCACACACATGATACCTTGGTCACTATCTAGCCCTTGGACCATATGATAGTAGCATAGAGGACATGCTATAGCCCTAGGATTTTCTTCTATCCTTAGGGCCATACACTGCCAACATATAGTATACATGGATTCTTCATAGAGCAAACCTTTTAGTCCTATACTATAGAGTGGAAACCTAGACCATATAATGTATCCTAATAGCATAGAAGGCACCCTATGACCCTGAGGCCAAAGAGTACCAATTTAGGGCATAAAGGGTCTCTTCCTAAGTTGAAGGGCACCATGTGGCCCTAGGGAGCACCCAATGGCCCCAGGGCCATAGGGTGTCAACATAGTCAAATGGGGTGTAAACTTAGAGCATAGAGGGTTTCTTACTATCATGGAGGACACCCTGTGTCCTTGGTGCCATAGGGTGTAAACATATACCATGGAGGGTTTCTTGCTAGCATAGAGAGCACCCTATGGCCTTGGGGCCGTATGATTCCAACAAAGAGCATAAATAGTTTTTTGATAGCATAGAGGATAGCTTATTTCCCTGGGGCCATATGATACAAAAATAAAAGAGTCTTAACAAGGGAACCTAGGCCACTAAATCACCATGGGGCCATAAGGTGGTCTTTGTGGGGAATGCTCATAAAGGGTTCCTTGGCTATCCTATGGCCTTTGGGCCATAGGCTACCAACATAGATTTTATATGGTTTCTTACTAACATAGAGCTCACCTTGTGGCCTACGGTCTTTAGATTCTAATATAGAGTTTCAATGGTTTTATACTAGGCGTAAGGGGCACCCTATGGCCTTGGGGCCATAGAGTGTCAATGTAAAGCGCAGAGGTTTCCTTTTTAGCATAGAGGGCACCATGTGGCCTAGGAGCCATTTGATGCACCCTATGGCCCGAGGGCTGTAGGTTGCCAATGTAGACAAGGTTTCTTAGTAGCATTATAAAGGGTACCTTGTGGCCCTCAAATCTCCATAGGGTGCCAACATAGAGCGTAGAGGGTTTTTCCGACTGGCATAGAGGACATCCTATGGCCTTGGGGCCATAGGGTTTCAATATTGAGCATAGAGTATTTCTTACTAGCATAGAGGCTACCTTGTGGCCCTAGGTCCATAGGGTGCAAACATAGAGAATAGAGGATTTATTACTATCATACAGGCTACCTTGTGGCCCTAGGTCCATAGGGTGCAAGCATAGAGCAAAGAGGATTTGCTACTAGCACAGAGGGCACCCTTTGGCCCAAAGGCCATAGAGTGATGATGTGTAGCATAAAGGGTTTCTTACTAGCATAAGAGGAAGACCTTGTGGCCCTCGGGTCATAGGGTGCCAACATAAATCATATATGGTTTCTTACTAGTGCTCATAGAGAGCATCTTGTGGCCCTATGACAACCCATGGCCTTAGGGCCATAGGGTGACACATAAATAAAGTACCATATGGATTTGAAGCCATATATCTATTTATATGTTGAGACCTCCCAACAATCCTAACCCTATGGCCTTGAGGCCATAAACAGACATATTTTGGATTATCTTAAAGTCATAGAGATATCTACAAAGAGAACTGTATGGCCTAAAGGCCATAATAAACTTAGTTAAGGAAATCATCCAAAATGCAAGAAGATCATGGCAATAGAAAATGAGACTTCTGCTCTAGAGCATAAATGCATAAATGTTTCTCCAAGTATACTTCTAGGCGCCACCATCATGGACAAAGAACTAATGTAGCTAGATAAAGATTAGGAATCTCTAGACAATAAGGAGCATAAAAATAAATTCATTGTAGATGTGTTGTCTGTTAGTAAATTTGCTATTTGCGATTAGTTTTTTCTAAGAGTGTGAAAAAAAAGAGTTATCAAAATGTAGATACTTTGGAATCTAAAATTAGGTGTTCTTTAAACTTGCAGTCCTTCAACAAGATATTGCGGCTGACAAAGTTTTACTCGAGATTGTTGGTATAGAGGATGCTAATGCCATTGACCCTACTGAGAAAGTTCTATCAATCTCCATGTCAACCAAAGAGTTTCTGACAAAGATGACAAGAATCTACAAGTCTTTGAAGGTCAACTGCTACAACGACTGGAGATAAATTTAAAGAGTAATCCAATGGAAGAAGACAGTGAAAGTTCCAGAACATGTGCAAGGGAAGAAGAAGAATCTAATGAAAATATTCTAGTAGCCCAAGAGTTGGGAATTGGATTGCATGACGCCACAATGGAAGTAGAAGGTTTTTGTTTTTGAAAAGCTCTTTCAATTTCGGAGTATTAACTTACACATTTTGCTAGCATAGAGGACACCCTATGGCCCTAGGACCATAGGATGCCATCATATCCCATGTACAATTTCTCTTTTACCATAGAGGACATCTTATGGATCTAGGGTCATAAGATGCCAACATAGTGCATAAATGGCTTCTTATAAGTATACACGTAAACATAGTGCATAGAGGGAATTTTACTAGCATAAAGATCGCCCTATGGCCTTGGGGCCATAGGGTGCCAACATAAAGCATAGAGGGATTTTTATTAGCACCTTGTTACCCTTGGGACACACATGATACCTTGGTCACTATCTCTCCCTTGGACCATATGATAGTAGCATAGATGACACCCTATAGCCCTAGGGTTTCCTTCTATCCCTAGGGCCATACACTGCCAACATATAGTATACATGGTTTCTTCATAGAACAAACCTTTTACCCGACGCAATTGAGTGGAAACCTAGACCATATAATGTATCCTACTAGCATAGAAGGCACCCTATGACCCTGAGGCCAAAGAGTACCAATTTAGGGCATAAAGGGTCTCTTCCTAGGTTGAAGGACACCTTGTGGCCCTAGGGAGAACCCTATGGCCCCATGGCCATAGGGTGTCAACATAGTCAAATGGGGTGTAAACTTAGAGCATAGAGGGTTTCTTACTATCATGGAGGACACCTTGTGTCCTTGGTGCCATAGGGTGTAAACATATAGCATGGAGGGTTTCTTGCTAGCATAGAGAGCACCCTATGGGCTCCCTATGGACTTGGGGCCATATGATTCCAACAAAGAGCATAAATGGTTTTTTGATAGCATAGAGGATAGATTATTTCCCTGGGGCCATATGATACAGAAATACAAGAGTCTTAAGAAGGGCACCTAGGCCACTAAATCACCATGGGGCCATAAGGTGGTCTTTGTGGGGAATGCTCCTAAAGGGCTCCTTGGCTATCCTATGGCCTTCAGCTACCAAGATAGCGTTTAGATGGTTTCTTACTAACATAGATCTCACCTTGTGGCCTACGGTCTTTAGATGCTAATATAGAGTTTCAATGGTTTCATACTAGGCGTAAGGGGCACCCTATGGCCTTGGGGCCATAGAGTGTCAATGTAGAGCGCAGAGGTTTCCTTTCTAGCATAGATGGCACCATGTGGCCTAGGAGCCATTTGATCCACCCTATGGCGCGAGGGCTATAGGTTACCAATGTAGACCATAGAGGTTTTCTTTCTAGCATAGAGGGAACCTTGTGGCCTAGGGGCTATTTGGTGCTCCCCTAGAGCATACAAGGTTTCTTAGTAGCATTATAAAGGGTGCCTTGTGGCCCTAAAGTCTCCATAGGGTGGCAACATAGAGCGTAGAGGGTTGTTCTTACTAGCATAGAGGACATCCTATGGCCTTGGGGCCATAGGGTTTCAATATTGACCATAGAGGATTTCTTACTAGCATAGAGGCTACCTTGTGGCCCTAGGTCCATAGGGTGCAAACATAGATAATAGAGGATTTCTTACTATCATAGAGGGTACCCTGTGGCCCTAGGTCCATAGGGTGCAAGAATAGAGAATAGAGGATTTGTTACTAGCACATAGGGCACCCTATGGCCCAAACGCCATAGAGTGATAACATGTAGCATAAAACGTTTCTTACTAGCATAAAAGGCAGAACTTGTGGCCCTCGGGTCATAGTGTGTCAACATAAAGCATATATGGTTTCTTACTAGTGCTCATAGAGGGCATCTTGTGGCCGTATGACAACCCATGGCCTTAGGGCCATAGGGTGACACATAAATAAAGTACCATATAGATTTGAAGCCATATATCTATTTATATGTTGAAACCTCCCAACAATCCTAACCCTATGGCCTTGAGGCCATAAACATACATATTTTGGATTATCTTAAAGTCATAGAGATATCTACAAAGAGAACCGTATGGCCTCAAGGCCATAAGAAACTTAGTCAAGGAAATCATCCAATTCAAGAAGATCATGGCAATAGAAAATGAGACTTTTGCTCTAGAGCTTAAAGGCATAAATGTTTCTCCAAGTATACTTCTAGGCGCCACCATCATGGACAAAGAACTAATGTAGCTAGATAAAGATTAGGAATCTCTAGACAATAAGGAGCATAAAAATAAATTCATTGTAGATTTGTTGTCACTAGGAAATTTGCTATTTGCGATTAGTTTTTTCTAAGAGTGTGACAAAAAAGAGTTATCAAAATGTAGATACTTTGGAATCTAAAATTAGGTGTTCTTTAAACTTGCAGTGCTTCAACAAGATATTGCGGCTGACAAAGTTTTACTCGAGATTGTTGGTATAGAGGATGCTAATGCCATTGACCCTACTGAGAAAGATTCTATCAATCTCCATGTCAACCAAAGTGCTTCTGACGAAGATGACAAGAATCTACAAGTCTTTGAAGGTCAATTGCTAGAACGACTGGAGATAAATTTAAAGAGTAATCCAATGGAAGAAGACAGTGAAAGTTCCAGAACATGTGCAAGGGAAGAAGAAGAATCCAATGAAAATATTCTAGTAGCCCAAGAGTTGGGAATTGGATTGCATGATACCACAATGAAAGTAGAAGGCAATGGAAGTTCCAGAACATGTGCAACGCCAGAAGGAGAATCCAACCCAAATATTTTAGCACCCTAGGATTTGGAAATCGAAGTGCATGGTGAGTCAGACCTTCCATCCACCAACAAACCAATGCTCACTATAATAGTGAGCTTGTGTGGATTGTTCCTGAGGAGATGCAGGCAAAAGTCCAAGAAAATGAAGAGCTTAACGTTTGGACATGAGCATATTGTTCTTCGTCCAGGATGCAATGAATTTTTAAAGGCTCTATTTAGAAATTTCAATGTAGGGATATGGTCAGCTTCTAATGACACACATGTTGTGGACATCATCAAGATTTTAGAAAAGGAAGCTAAAGAAAAATTTCCATTCTTTATGATCTGGGGGCAAAGCCAATGTCAACCATGCGTAGAATCAAGGATCACTCACTTAGATAATCCAGGAGTAAAAGCACTTTTCAAACCGCTGGCTATTGCATCATCAAAATTTGGGATAGGTGCAAGAAGATTGCTTCGTGTAGATGATGAACCATTAAAGGGATGTGTGAATCCTGCATTGAATTGTATTTTTCCACCATAATTTAATGTTGATGATGAGGGGGATAATATCCTCCTTGGGGAGCTGCTACCATATATCAAAGCTCTCAATCATGTTAATGACATTCGCACAGTTACAGGATCTCATTTATATGGACAAGCACCCGAATTTTGAAAAGAACTGATGTCATACAAATCCTCTTTCCAAAAACTATATTGGAGGTTTATTCCTAAATTTTATAGTAGATAAATTAAAATAGACTCCTACAATCATGATAATTTATCTAAATTAAAGACAACTAGAGCTTAGAAATCATTAAATAACACAATCCTAGCATACACATTTAGAATTTGGGAAACGGGATTTTCCCAAATTATCTAAAATGGTGTTAGGTTCTTACTAGCATGCAGGGGACCCTATGGCCTTCAGGCCACAGATTTCCATATGGTGTTGGTGTAGAGGCTCTAAAGGGGTATTTAGGCCATTCACGGGATACTTCTTTGAGGGTCCTCTAATGTCGTAAGGGAACATGTGATCACACTACCATAGAGTGGCCTAGGTACACTTGTAGAACCATTTTGTTGGCACCCTTTGGACCTAGGACCACATGGTTTAACATAGAGGTGACTCTATGGCCCTAGGTCCATATGGATGTAATAATATCCATCTTGTCTAAATATATGTCATTCTTTTTACAGAAAATGTCTCAGAAGAGAAAGTCAAAGTCAGTTGATGCAACAGACTCAACACCAAGTTCTTGGTATCTAGATTTTCACTTACCAAATGGTGGAAGTGATGAGAAAGTCCACTTGTTCTTTCAAGATAAAGAGCAATTGCCCTTCAAGGACTGTGGTATTGTCAAGGAGATAAAGAAAGATTGTTCAGATCTTGAAATGTCTCCATGCCTTGGAGTAAAACTACTCAATGGTGACTCCTACTTGTTGGAGCCTGTGGCCTTTGCTCAAAAATTGGTGAAGGTTGATTATGAAGGAGTGACAATGACAAAAGCAGGGTGGGTGGAGCTTCAAGATGACACTCCAAGTGAGAACTTTATAGACTTATATATTGAGGGCTTTAAGAAAGTCAATCAATATTTAGGTAAATTGAGCAGCACAAAGAAGAATAAGAAGATAAATAATGAAGACACAGGTACAACAAATCAATCTAAGACGCTCAAAGAGAGTTAGACTCCCTCACTTGGAGAAAATAGTGGAAATGTGGCCGAAGAAAATCTTTCTGTTATACCCTTACAAACTCAAGAAGCAGGAGATTCTAGTGGACTTGCAACCCTAACAGTTGGAACCCCCTCAGTGGCAGTGGTTGTGGACTCAGCATCCTTAGCTGTGTTGGACTCTATTATACAGCCCAAAGAAAAAGATCTTCAAAAAGAAGTTGCCAAAACTTCTAAGAGTGGGCTAGATGGATACGTCAGAATTGACCACTATTTTTAATTTGGTGTATAATTCACCCAATTGATCCCAGTTGAACAATGCAACCTTGCACCAGAAGGCTATAGATGCAAACCATTGTCAGATGTATATGTGAAATATCTCTTGAAGCAATTTGCAGGGCACTCTAGGCCAGTCTCCAGTGCAGCAGACTTGATTCCGTATAACCCAATTACAAAAATGCATTTACAAACAGTTGAAGTGCATGGAGACAAGCTATCAACATACCACTACTGGATTCTAGCTGGTCAGCATTCCATCATAGCGGCTAGAGATTTTTTGCATAACAACAGCACTAAGTATGCTTTGAGAAAAGAGTTCTACAAGTTTAGAACTGCAAGGATAGTGGTAGAAGCTCCGAAAGAGGTTGCTGTTTGAATTTCAAAAATGGAGAACATGGAGAGAATAACAAAAATGAAACACCAGCCTTATGTGGAGGTCTTGAAGCATGGCCGTAGTCAATGGCTTGCATATTCTAAACCAACAAAACCCAAGGCAGGTGTTCCTATCGGTCATGCAAGTCAAGCAGGTTGGGATGTAAGTTCCCCTTCCCTATGCCTTTGTAAATGTGGCGAACATCGTGTTCAACCATAAATCATTTTCCAACAAAGAAGCACACATGGTACGATGATGAAATCTATGATCAGTGGATCCACATCTTGGAGAAGCATCAGACATCAACTGCTCGTGGGCGACAACCAATCATAACAACCTTTAGATGCCTAGCTGGTTTAGAAGATAATGATGTCAAGCTACTACAACAAGAGCTGGCAGATGAGAAGATTTGCTTAGTGAAGCAACCACGTCAACAAGTGGGCATGCTCGACCTCACTGCACGTGCAACGGTCTTAAAGAAGACCAGGGTTTTTGAGCCTCAAATGTTGATGGAATTTAAAGAGATAGATCCATCAGCAATAGCAGTTACTTCATGGGATAAATGTAAGTCTCATTATAACATTACAGATGAGATTTACAAATCTCTCTTCACGAGTTGTACGCAATGGCTAAATCTCCTACTACAAAACGGAAAGGAGAAAGAGCCAATGCCTGAGATCACTAGGGGATATGTGCAGTGGATCATTTCACAAAAGAATGGCACTTCTAGTTTGCAATTCATTTTACCATGGACAATCAAGTGTGTTGGAAAGAATTTGGAAGGCATTGAGTTTCTCTGCAGTGAGAATAGCTCTAAAATTCGTGTTGGTGTTTTCATCATAGACACAACACACAAAAAGCTTACATCTAGTGGTTGGAGTGCTTCCCAATTTGGTAAAGTAATTGATGGAGTATGTGGGGTAGCACATCAACCATCAGAGTTTTTAATTGCTGGCTTAGTCAAGTATTAGTATGTTGCTTCCCTAGAGAAGGCAATTTCTGAAAAAGCTAAATGGTATGAAATGCACATTCTACCTTTGAGCTCCTTAATGGGATCAGAGACCATCCAAACATGTGCTCTTCGCGAAGTAGTTTTTGGGGTTTGGGCATTTTTTAGTCAAGGAGAGAAGTACACCAACTACTCTAGTGTTAAAGAGTCATTGTTGACGACAAGTATGATGCTGTGACCATGGACAAATCCTTTTTTGTACGTCGCGCAATCAAATGCATTTGTCTCAAAGAAGATGATCAAGTGATAGACATCTTCTCATTAGGCTATGGGACTAAATAGGCACTACAACAACAGAGAAAGGTGATATCAGTTGCATGTAGTAGTGATCAAATGACGCAATTGGAATCTCTTTGCCATTCCATAGTGGAAGAAGACCTTGATCTTCGAAGGTGGGCAGGTGTGGATAACACAAAGAAAGTCAATGCCAAGGATTCAGAGGAAGAAGAAATTGAAGAACCATTGGATGCAAGTGCTGAGGCCATTCTAGAAAGTTTACAGGAAACAAGTTAAGCTAGGCACCCATGATATTACATTACTGATATTAAGATTACTATTGTTGTCATTTTATTTTATTCGTCCCATCTCAAATTTGCCCATGATGTTAAAAACATTGATGTTTGGGTCGTTATTGTTCTCAATTGATTTTCTTTGAAAAAATGTGAACTTGTGAGTTTGAGTTTTTTCACAATAAATGAATTAGACTTAAGTGTATGATATTATATGGACATGTTTTGGTAAATAGAATTCTACATTTATATATGGTCATAAGATATATATTATGTAATACTTTAAAGTTAATTGATCATATGAGATTTGGGAAGAATACACTATGACTTGAGGATCATAGAGTTCTTTGTAGACTTGAGGATCAAAGAGTTCTTTGTAGACATGACACCCTATGGCCCTAGGGCCATAGAATCCCCCAAAAGAAAATGGGATACCCAAAAACCTTACAGATGTAGGGTGATTACATCGACTCTCTAAAAGGGCACATAAGCATCTGGTTACTCTATAGCCTTAGGCCCATAGGGTGTCAACATAGAATCCCCAAAAGAATTTGGCTACCCTACAATCTTACGGACATAGGGTGATTACATAGAGACTTTAAAAGGTCACATAAGCATTTGGGCTAGTCTACAGCCTTAAGGCCATAGGGTGTCAACACAGCTATCCTACAATCTTATGTATATACAGAGATTACATAAAGTCTCGAAACGGGCACATGAGTATTTGGGCTATTCTAGAAGGAAACATAAGTTATCCAAGAGCATTTGGGATACCCTAAGGCCTTAGGGCCATAGAGTGGTGACATAGAATCTCCACAGGGGCACTTAAATCACCCTATGGATGCAAATCACCTAGCTCTTATGGGCACATCTTATAAAACATCACATGACACCCTATGGCCTTTAGACCATAGGTTGGTTATTCTAGGTCACCTAAAGACTCTTTAAGTGTTTCAAGAACATTTTTCGTTGGCCTTATATCTTGTGTCCATATACATTAGGGACATATAGTTGTTATCTTGTGATTAAGGTTTAATATTCTATTGAGAATGAAATAAGCTAGAAAAAACTAAAAAGTATTTAGTCCTCAAAATTCCAAAATGAGAGTTTGAACAATTGATGTATGATCATTTTTTTTTTGGGTGTAAGTTCTTCTATTGTGAATTGATGGTGTAAGCGTTTGAAATAATTATCTTTGTATTGCAACTAACTAGATTAAACATATATTCAACATTTGTTGTAAATGGCAACTATTTGGTTAGATAGTAGTATAAATGGTTATTGAAGCATTTGTCCTTTGGATTATGTGAAGATCTAGTTCTTTGATTGTAACAAGATATTATTCAAAGATATAAAGTGCGAGTATTTTGTTCCAAAATATGATTTTGTTTCTCTTCTAGATGATGCAGAGAATTGGAATTTATATCTTGAATTTTTTTCAGTAGAGAGAAGCTAGGACTAGTAGAATTTTTTAGCTTGTCATGTAGCAATTGGAACATTGTATCAAGGTTTATTGGAGTGTCAATTTTTTGATAGCTTTTCATTTGGAGCTTTCTCACATAGTTTAGGGCTTTCTAAGTTGCATGCAACCACTCTTGTGTTCACTTAGATGTTTCTAAGTTTTATCTATTTTTGCAAGTTTGATGCATGTACTCCAATCCCTTCACAACAACAACAACAACATTAGTGTATTAATAAAAGCTCCAACCCAACCCAAACTTCTATTTATGTCATTCTTGTAGAGAAACCTACAAGGCTTCAACAAAAAAAAAGTACAAGCACTACCATCAATTCATAAAGATTCCTCAAAAGCATTAATCTTTATGATCCAAAATAGTACAAGGCAAAAAGCATGCCATCGAAGAGATTGTTTTACTGGAAAATGCCAAAATAAAGCCTCGCAAAGTATACAAATCATCCACCAAAATGTCAAAAAAATTGAGCAAACTACTAGGCATTTATTTTTTCTCTACTTCTTTGAAGGCGTAAACTGTCAGGGTTGATTCAAGATGAAAGTGAGATCTTTTTCACATAGTGTTGGTTTATGTATAATCATATGCTGCTTACCATCCAACCCAAGAATCTGTGTGTAGACAAAGTATAGGTGCTTACAAGCCAAGTAAGATTTTGTTGCTTTCTCACGGCCTTGAAAATCAGGGCATGTACAGTAGGGCTCGATAGCCACATGCACATCATATACATCTTGAGTTAATATCTTGAACACAGCTTGACGAGCAGGCACCAAAATTATCTCTTGCACAAAACAAGCTTCCATACGTGCTCCCATTTCCATGCGTTTACTTGCCTCCTTAGAGACACCAGACCTCCATTTTTTGTTGCGCTTGCCAGAGGTTCCCACTGTCTCCCTTTCCTTGACAGCATTTGGAGAAGGAGCTCTAATCACAAAACCTGCCCCTAGCAAACCAGCATACTCCTCCTTTGATACACCTGTTCCACTCTCTACTAGCCAAGTTGTTGGCCTTTCCGGTGGTGACAATACTTGTTTGGCCACAACTTCCGTGTGATGCACATCATGGCCACAAAACCACATCCATTGGTGTTGCCTCTGGTCTTTGTAAGTTCTCTCTCCCCAAAAGCATGGGGCCACAAGTCCTGGAGACCTACTTTGCATGACATTCTCACATCTTCTTCCTTCAAGCACGCCAAAACACTTATGAGGGACATTTTGAGGCATTCTTCCCATTGCCCAATGACCCCTTGGCACAACAATCTCAAAATCACCAATAACGTATTCACTAATAGAAGGTATGGTGTCATCTATTATGTCATTATTTGCATGAATCTCCTCATCTGTGGAATCTGCATTCACATCAAATCTTTGTCCCTCTTGCTTCATGTCCATATCAAACAAAATATTTCGTGGTCGTCCGCGCTCTTTTCGTTGTCTAGACTCCATCACATAGCCAGGCTTATGAGAAGCTGTTTCTACAAATCCTCTATCCTTCTTTCTTTGCACTGTTTCCCTATCTCCATGCAATAAAGGTTGCCCATAAAATGGTGTGCCTGCCACTGCCCCTTGGAGAGCACGTGCCAACACAAGTGGGCTAAGAGTTTTTGTTTTATTTCTTGATCTCTCTAGATATGTTTGCATATCTGGACCAAGCCCTATGTATCTACCTGTTAGATAGCCATGTTGCTTTGTGCATTGAATGTACGCATTGATGACATCAGTGATGCATGCATCATACAAAGAAATTCTTTTGCTACCGCCTTCTCCAGCAAGCCAAGAAGCATGAATGGCCTCTGACAAATTGGTACTCGAAATTTGAGCCTTTTCCCAAGGACTCATAGATATCTGCATTCCACCAAAAAAAAACTTTGAATTAGTGAAATAAAAAAATAGAGAAGGTTGTGGTGAGGCTCATGATTGTATCATACTTCATTGCATAAGCTACCCCAGTGAGATATCCTTGTCTCCCACCACTTGAACCATTTCTCCAATGACTTGATATTCTTACTTGCAACATTATCTGCCCACCATCTTCTAATTGCTTCTGCTGCTTCATTGCCAAACCCATTGTCCTTGAATTGTGCCAAGTCTCACACATGTCTTTGTGGATACCAAACTTTTCTTTGGCTATATATTTTTTAGTATGTTTATGTAGACTTTGCTCCCAGTGGAAGAGACAAGACCTTTCCCTTCCATTCATGACACTATTTGGCCCTTCATTGAAAACTGTACGCACGGCAGCCCAATTTGCTCCAGACTCATCAGCCATAAATCTTGCAAAGTCTGCCGATGGATAACCTTCTTGAGCCAACACATTATTAAGAGATCTCCAAAATAGTACTTGTGTGTCTGTATCCTCCTCTTTGGTGTCACAAACCGCTATAACCATCAATCCCTTCAAACTAAAGAAAAAAGACAAATCTTAGTTACAAAAAGTTTGCAAATGTGCAATAACAAAATGCTACAACACACCAAAAGACTACCTCGTATCATAAACAGAGCATGACATAGTTGCCCATCCATCTATTCTATGTGTGTGATCAAAATGTACCCAAGCAGCACTCAAATATCCATTTCCTCCTCGGCGCATGCGATTGACAAGGTCTATACCAAACCCTGGACCTTTTGTTGACATCTTAAAGATGTAACACTTATCATTTGGCCCACCTTGCCCAGGGAAACGACTTCCATGAAAGTAAGGAAAGTGACATTTTTTCTTCAAAAGCATAATGTGGTCAAACCCATCCCCAACAATCAAGTCTTGTTGTCTTTTCTCAGTAGCTACCATTATCTTAAATCTGTCAAAAAAGTCTAAATTAAAATAACCTTGTAGTACTGAAAAATCTAAATGTTAAATGTTTTACCTTTGATTTTGAACTAGTGGAATCATTTCTTCCAATACATTTGAGAGCTCTGACTCCCCCATTTTTAGTTCATCTGAACCAACAATAGCATCAACCAATAATTGTCTAGCGACAATCATCTGAACTCTTCTTGGTCCACTCCTTCTATCCACCTTCAAGACACTTGCAACCATCTTCCGTATTCTCTCTATTATGACTCTTGACGTACCTGCTTGGACTTCATGCAAGTGATGACCTACGTGAAAACCCTATGGCCCTAAGGTCATGGGTTGTCATAGGGCCACAAGATTCCCTCTATGAGCACTAGTAAGAAACCATATATACTTTATGTTGGCACCCTATGACGCGAGGGCCACAAGGTCAGCCTCTTATGCTAGTAAGAAACCCTTTATGCTACGTGTTGTCACTCTATGGCCTTTGGGCCATAGGGTGCCCTCTGTGCTAGTAACAAATCCTCTATGCTCTATGTTTGCACCCTATGGACCTAGGGCCACAAGGTACCCTGTATGATAGTAAGAAATCCTCTATTCTCTATGTTTGCACCCTATGGACCTAGGGCCACAAGGTAGCCTCTATGCTAGCAATAAATCCTCAATGCTCAATATTGAAACCCTATGGCCCCAAGGCCATAGGATGTCCTCTATGCTAGTAAGAAAAACCCTCTACGCTCTATGTTGGCACCCTATGGAGATATGAGGGCCACAAGGTACCCTTTATAATGCTACTAAGAAACCTTGTCTACATTGGAAACCTACAGCCCTCGGGCCATAGGGTGCATCGAATGGCTCCTATGCCACATGGTGCCCTCTATGATAGAAAGGAAATCTCTGCGCTCTACATTGGCACTCTATGGCCCCAAGGCCATACGGTGCCTAGTATGAAACCATTGAAACTCTATATTAGAATCTAAAGACCGTAGGCCACAAGGTGAGCTCTATGTTAGTAAGAAACCATCTAAACTCTATGCTGGTAGCCTATGGCCCAAAGGCAATAGGATAGCCAAGGAACCCTTTAGGAGCATTCCCCACAAATACCACCTTATGGCCCCCTGGTGATTTAGTGGCCTAGGTTCCCTTGTTAAGACTCTTTTATTTTTGTATCATATGGGCCCAGGGAAATAAGCTATCCTCTATGATATCAAAAAACCGTTTATGCTCTTTGTTGGAATCATATGACCCCAAGGCCATAGGGTGCTCTCTATGCAAGCAAGAAACCCTCCATGCTATATGTTTGCACGCTATGGCACCAAGGACACAGGGTGTCCTCCATGATAGTAAGAAACCCTCTATGCTCTAAGTTTACACCCCATTTGACTATGTTGACACCCTATGGCCCTGGGGCCATAGGGTGCTCCCTAGGGCCACAAGCTGCCCTTCAACTTAGGAAGAGACCCTTTATGCCCTAAATTGGTACTCTTTGGCCTCAGGGTCATAGGGTGCCTTCTATGCTATTAGGATACATTATATGGTCTAGGTTTCCACTCTATAGTGTAGGACTAAAAGGTTTGCTCTATGAAGAATCCATGTATACTATATGTTGGCAGTGTATGGCCCTAAGGATAGAAGAAAATCCTAGGGCTATAGCATGTCCTCTATGCTACTATCATATGGTCCAAGGGCTAGATAGTGACCAAGGTATCATGTGTGTGAGAATTCTCTACTATATATACAAAAACCACTTTATTGGCACTATGGCGTCCCAAGGGCAACGAGGTGCTAATAAAAATCCCTCTATGCTCTATGTTGGCACCCTTTGGTCCCAAGGCCATAGGGCAGTCTTTATGCTTGTAAAATTCCCTCTATGCACTATGTTTACGTGTATACTTATAAGAAGCCATTTATGCACTATGTTGGCGTCTTATGACCCTAGATCCATAAGATTTCCTCTATGGTAAAAGAGAAAGTGTACATGGGATATGATGGCATCCTATGGTCCTAGGGCCATAGGGTGTCCTCTATGCTAGCAAATTGTGTAAGCTAAAAAATGCGATAAATATGCAACACGATATACAAAATTGAATCATTATCATACATCATACATTTGTTGCTTTACCACACAGTTGAAGGGGTCTTTGCCTTCAAATGTCATCAAAACATTCAAACATTTAAATCTAAATTTAAAGTACTTTAATTCACAAATGCATTGATCTGTTGGTGGATGGAAGGTCCGGCTCACCCTGCACTTTGATTTACAAATCCTGAGGGGCAAAAGTATTTGTGCCGGATTCTCCTTATGGCATTGCACATGTTTTGGAACTTGCATTGCCTTCTACTTCCAATTTACAAATTTAAACAATGGTTATACATTATACAATCCTTTCTTTGCAATAAACCAAGGATATTAAATATAGGAGCTTTTCATTTAGAGCTTTCTTTACAAATTTAGAGCTTTTTGTGGGTAGCAAAATTAGATGAAACCTTTTGCGCATACTAAGGTATATAGCTTTTCAACTAGGATAAAGTACATAGTAAAAAAATTGTGCTCTACATCTTTGTAACACAATTAAGGGCCATAGTAACACAGCATGGATTTGATAAAAAAAACTAACCATATCAATATCAACATATTGATACTACAATGTCATATATATAGTATTTCTAAGAAAGATCATCACAAATTCTTTGTTTACGATCTTGCAAGAATTTTAGTACAAAGTAAATTTTTTGAATTTTTGGTATGAGGTAAGTTGAAGTCTACTCTAGCAGCGAGTCTTTATCTTGTTTAAATTATAAGCCAATTAGAGATATATGAGAGAGAGAGAGAGAGAGAGAGAGAGAGAGAGAGAGAGAGAGAGAGAGAGAGAGAGAGAGAGAGAGTGCAAAGTGAGATATATGGATTTTTTGAATGGAATAAGTTGAAGTCCACCCTGGCAAAAAGTCTTTATCTTGTTTGCTCTATAAGTAATTAGAGAGAATGTGTGTGTGTGTGTGTGTGTGTATGTGTGTGTGAGAGAGAGAGAGAGAGAGAGAGAGAGAGAGAGAGAGAGAGAGAGAGAGAGAGTCATTGATGTAAGTCTAGATCATTAAGATAGATGCCCCGAGAGAGAGAGAGAGAGATGCAAATCTAGAGCATTAAGAGACCCCACCCCACATACATAGAGACACACACACACATACATGATGATTTTCCTATCTCTCTCTCTCTCTCTACTTCCGTATCTCTCTATTTCTTATCTCTTTCTCTCTCTCTCTCTCTCTTTTCCTCTCTCTCTCTCTCTCTCTCTCTCTCTCTCTCTCTCTCTCTCTCTCTCTCTCTCTACTTCCGTATCTCTCTACCCTAAATCCCAATAAGAACAACAATAACAAGATAATGATATGACAAACATAACATTTTCCCCATAATTGAACAACATATAGATTGATCCTCGATTTGAGATATGAAACATCATCCCAAATCAACGAACCATGATTGTGGGTGAAAAAACCCTTGTAGGGACAAGGGAAAAACCCACAATCTCCATATGTTGCTTATTGTTGCATTGAAAAAATACTATCTCAAACAATACATAGAGTCAAGTCACAAAAATAATTGTCCACCTATGGAAGTAACTTATCTACTAGTTTTTCTCCTCAGGAGGAGGACCACAAACTTTCTTCTCTAAACACTCAGAGAAGACAAAGAAATCACCCTCTAGCATTAGACAGTGACGGATCTCCTTTGTGCAAGCAAGCCCCAAGCCACCACACCCAGCAAAAATGTCCATAACATGGCCGTCCTCATATCTGAATGTTTCTAGCAACAAAGTGCGTCAAACATAATAATCAAAATTTAACGTCAAGAGCTAGCATCTAACTACCAAGATGAGTGTGCTGAGTATTCATGGCTAGAAAGTTACCTGTAAAAAGTCTCAGTACACTCTGCTCCCCCTCGAATCAAATCTCCAGCTATCCTTGTATAATTGTTAGATGAACGACGTGGAGACTCTGTGAGGTAGCTTCTTGAGGCCAAAAAGCACTCAAGAGAAACATCCTCCCCAGTCTTTCTATCATAATGAGGTGTAATTCTTTGAGCATTCTTACGATAAAACAAACCAGGAGTGAGATCCATCACCTATGTAAGGAAAAAATAAATCACTTAAAGAGAAGAACTCTAAATTTCATGTGCAAGCATCACATAGAGAAGGCAACCTCACCTGCTCACCAGTCTCTGGATGCAAGTATCCCCCATCACACATCAAATTCCACGAGCGATGGAGCTGCTAACTCACTCTATTAGCCTGCATGGCAAGATCCCCCAAATGTTGCGCAAGAGACAAAGTCACCAAGAAACCCTCGTCTGCCAAGTGAACATCGGCAATTTCCATGACACCACTCGCCAAGGCAATGGAAAAGTGGTTCCACTCAGGAACAACCTTTACATTACCTACACACTCAAGTTAAAATGAAAAATTACATCATAACATATATGCATTGTATAACAAAAAAGAAGCCATAAAAAAAGCTCACCTATAGTGCTATTGTGAATACCATCAACTAGCATGGACGTAGGGAAGTCTGCAAAGATCAACCTTGCCACATATTGGGAGATTTCCCCCTTCAATGAATACTCACGTCCATCATAGATTGGTGTTTTCTTGAACCACATTTCAATACTAACACAAACCAAAGGATCATGGTAAGAGTAAATTATGGTAAGTTGAGTTTTTAGAGAAATATATAAGTCTTACCTATGCCATGCTAGGTCGTCAATTGCTTCCACATCCAACAACAAAGCATCCACACAAGTAATAAAATTCCTCTCCTAAACATGAGAATGAAATTTTTAATTGCTTAGAATCTCAAAGAATGCTTAGAAAACCATAGGAGTGTCAACGGTTAATGCACACAATAGTTAGAGTAATAAAAAGAAAATAAACAAGCAAAGAACGTCTACCTGTGTTGCGTTTTGATGGCATCCTCTCATGTAGTGAATGACTCATAATAGTCTCAGAGAAGCAAGACTTTGATGCTAGGGTGGATCCTTTTGGTGGAAGAGGAATTGGAAAGCTCTCCTCCTCACCATCAGAATTTACAGTCACACATTGGGAGGGTTTTTCTATACTTTTTTTATCTTTCCTTCTACGCGAAGATGGCTTGGTGGATGGCTCAATGTGTGTAGCTTGGGGTGGGATTACACCGTCATTAGAGATGTGACTCTCTTTCAAAAAACCTTTCCATAGAAAAGTTCATAACAAAAGATCAACAAAATTCAATTTTAAACATATTATATTAGTTTATACAAGAGATTGCAATTCACTTACGAGCATGAATCTCTTGCTCACTGTTTGGGATAACACCTAGGGGATACTCCAACCACCATGGACAGTGAGAGCACTCCCAAGGTGTAATACCCTTTTCCAAGAGTGTTGACGAGAACATAGTAATTTCATCCTCTTTATCTAGCCATTCTTGTACATCAGACTCTATCATCCTTAGCCGCATACAATTCAATAGCCATCTAAATGAAAAATCAATATAAAAAAGAGACAATAAAATACATTGTGAAGCAAAATTAATATTCAAACAATCCAATACCTGTACACAAGACGTTTGCTTGAATGCATCACTTCGGGTAAAGAGGCATAATCTGAAGCACTCTTCATGTTTGCTAGAAAATGAGTATAATCCAATGAAACATGTGTCTTCCTAGATGCCTTAAAAAAAACCTCAAATGTTTTTGGCAATAAAGGCCCCTCCACATCAAACTTAGCAATAATAATTACTGCTTCGCCAAACATTCCTTGCCAATAGGTCTCTTGCCTCATGTAGGCTCTAAGTTTCTTATAGTCTGCAAAATGACCTCCCTTGGAGTCCTTAACTTTGGTCAAAATCATCATGTGAAGAAGTTCTTTGCGTCTATTGAACAAATTTATAACCGTCAATCCAAAAGTTAATGTACTGATTACAATGCACACTAAAACGACAAATCAAAGTTTAAGATGAACTGAAACAAACCTCTCTATTGTGATCTTTGCGGCGCACAAGCTGTATAATTTATCCCGAGTGATTCCTACCATTGTTTTGTCATGCCAATCCTTGTCAAATAGCATATTAAAAAACTCTTCACCATGTGCAAGATTTGCAATAGAAAGGTACTTATATCCGCTATCTCTCATTTTTTCTTCTTCCTTCTTTAAAGCTTCATTCATCTTCTTTTTGAAATCCTCCCCAAGAAGACCTAAAGTTCTAAGCCTTCTCTTCTCATCAGCCAAAAAGGATTCCCATCTCCCCTTCATAGCAACATAATTATTTAACAATATTTCTATGAGCCATTAGTAACACAACACAAACAAATCCATGAGTACATAGGCTTCCCACATGGGAACCAAAACTCCATCCATAACTTGCCACCTCTACAAGGCTTCCCACGTGGGAATTTAGGGCATTATACAAACCGTAACCCAATCCATCACTTGACAACTATGAATAGACTTCCCACATAAAAATTTAAGGCATATTTGAACGTAATTGTTATATTTATTATCCCAAACAAATTGAGCATGACATACCTTTCAAAAAAGTTGAGCGATCAAGATGCACGGCGTTGAGTACCATGGCATAATCCCTTGGTTATGTCTAGCCTCCAATTTAAGCTCAACTTCCATCCAAGATTTTTGCTCAGGAGTTAGATATTCCATTATGCTCGATTTGTTAGCAATACCAAACTTCTGAAACATAAATACTTCATGTGCCAAGTTGGGTGGAGCTGTAGCCCGTGAGATTCTAGAAGCAAATGTTGACGTGTAAGCAAATGAAAAAACATATTAGAACCAGAGAATTGAACAACAATTAACCAAATATGCCTTACTCGTTTGTTGTATCAAGACTCAAAATCAACTCTGCTTCCTTCTTTTTATCTATCTCAATAAATTCACAACGAACTTGCACATGGTATTTTTCATCCTCAGAGTGCTCTACAAAAGAAACATCATCCAAATTGATTTTTCAAGTGCAAAAATGTATATCTAAACTCAAACAAAATAAGAAATGAAGCACTTGCCTTCTTCAATTCGTCGCATCCAAGTTTTCAATCTGTGGTTGCCATCCCAAACAAAAAAAAAGTTTGCCTCCAAGATCTACCCAATCACCCACAAGATTCTTTTCAAATTCTGCATTAAGTCTTTGCCATATTGGATCCCACTTCTCAATCGTATCTTCTGTCATATGTTTTATTTCTCCATGTCGTCCTTTAAGTGAAACAATAAAAGAACCCATTGAAGAGACATAGCCAACCCTATCGAACGTGGATGTCAACCAAGATGCATCCGAAATTGCACATCGAACAACATCTGTAGCTATTAATCTACATAAAGGAACAAAAGGAGGCTCTGACTTTCTTTTGATATGGAATTGACTTATGAATTCATTCATCAACCCAAGAGACACATTCTCCCCAAAAACCCTGTTATGCTTTGAAAAGTCGTCTTCTTCGGTTTGGTTATTGGTCTCTGTGTGGGTAGTTTGTGGGGTGGGAGCACCAATAGTATTTGGAGTGATAGCATTGCTATTAGAAGCACCATCTATAGACCTGTCCAAGGACCACGCTTCATCATCAACATACACACATTGATTTCTTCTCTTCACAGACTTCTTTGGTGGACTCATAGGTAGAATCCTTGAGGAACCATCCTCAAGCATAACTTGCCTTCCTTGAATAGCCCCAGATCGTAGAGTCATCCCCCCTGAACAATTTGCTTCTCATTTTTTCATGGAGCGTTTGGGAGCCATGAGAAAAATCTTACACCTTTATTTAAAAAAATCAATAGCATAATCAAAACTCTGTTTAGAACTATCAACTCTTTTACAAAATACTATAAGTGCAAAAAACAAAAAACAGTTATAATGTATAAATGCTATGATTTGAAAGAGAGAGAGAGAGAGCTAGATACTCTCTTAGGTTTAACACTTGACCTTCTGCTAAAAATTAAACATAGGATAAATACCTTAGATTTTTTCATAAATCAAAGTGGTTTCAATGCCATAGGGTAAACATGTCAAAACCTGTCAAAACAAGTAACATGTCAAAAAAATGACTTAAAAAACTTATTTTGTATTGAAAGAAAAAAATACATTGCAAGCTATTATCTAACATTTATGTGTAGCACAAAAAAAAAAAAACTAAACAAGAGTTTTATTCATGAAGAAAGACACTCAAGAGTCCATTTGATTAACTCTTCCAGAACTATGTAACATGGCTAATATTTGGAAGGGACAAGCACCTCCACCTGTGGGCCCCCCGTGAGGCGAGAAAAAAAACACCGGTGAGTCGGCAACTTACCAAGCTCATTACTTCATCAGAAGCGAAGCCATCATCTCAACTCTTGTACTCCAAGGGGGAAATTGGGCTGTGGGAGGCACTCACATGAGATATGGTGGAGCTTGCAATAGCTAGTATTACAAATATGCTGCCTCGCCATCAAACAAGTCCAAAGGTGTGACGAGGAGCAAATGTTCTTTAACGTTATCGACAAAGGCTACCATACATGCCGATCTGCTGAGCTCGACAAAAGGTATTGGCCCTTGGTCTTCCCTCAAGGCCTAAACAACCTATTCAACTTTGCCAGCAATAGCTCCTCCTTGCTTCGCACCCCATGACCATTGTCCATGCTTCACTTATGGAGGATGGCCACGCACTGCCGTCAACTCAGGCACTACCCAAGGCAAGCTCAACTACACTCTCATTGGTCTCTAGTGGACTTCATCACCTTATGAACACAGACATTATAAGCACGTCTCTTGATACCACCCTACAACAACATGCCCAAGAGCAATGTCAAGTGCTCAATCCCTTGGAGGATTGGTCCAACATCGAGCAATATTCAAGGCCGGAGATGTCGAGTAAGAGGCCCTTCATGAAGGCTTCTCAATATGGTGGTGCCATAAGTGTAAATGAGACACATCCACAACTACTCTTAGCAAATGAGAGGCATCAGCAGAGCCTCGCAACTGAGAGACGGCATTCTCTTCTAGCAAATGAAGGGCAATTGATACATGCAGTGAACGAGAGGCAACATATTCCTCACTTATATGGATCATTGATTGGATCCAAGAATATTGGCTCAACTACATTGCATATGAATATAATAACTAGTCATGAGCAGACAGATGCTACCATTATCAACGCGTCATCGTCACCAAATATTGGCATTGCAGGCTCCACCCTAGCATTTGACGATGATATGGATAATGACAATCTCTTCTCTGATTATTTCAAACATCTCAATCAGAATCTATGGCGATTCCTCCACTTCTGTGGCCTTGCTGGAGGAGTAAAAGGCCAAACCTCCGCAGGTTTTGAAACTCAGCAATTGACGCCCAGCGCAAATCGTGGCCAGAGTATGGTATTTCTGAGAGTTTTGCCACTCACAGCATGGCGCAGCCCGAGTTGAGAAGGGTCTATTGATCTTTCCATTTCCAAGCAGAGCATTAACACTTGGCCCCGTCCCTCCTTGCCGCGTCCCTCCTTGCCAGCATAGCCAGCAACGCTTAGCAAACCCAGAAAACGAGCACGCTATCCATCCACGCGCGCGCAGACAGACAGCGTGCTTGAAATTGGACAGCGTGCACAGCAAAAGCTCATGTCTCAGACAACGTGCACAGCGTGCCTGTACCTCCTGCTTGTAAATCGGACAGCGTGCACAGCAGAAGCTCATACTCGGACACAGCAAGCGATTAAGCGCAAATAAAAAAACAAACAGTATTCTCCTCCTCCATCTCTTCCTCCACACCCCCCGCCCCCCTCACTGAGCACGCAATCCGTCCGCGCGCGCAGACGGATTGCGTGCTTAGCGAGGGGGGCGGGGGGCGTGGAGGAAGAGATGGAGGAGGAGAATGATGAAGATGGTTCTACCTGCTAAACTCCAGCCATGAGTGGCAGAACATCGAAACCTTAGGTCTTCCAAAAAACTTAGGTTTTGTGTAAATTCACCTCCAAAAAACGTAGGTTTTGTGTAAATTCACCTTAGTTTTATTGAAAAAACATAATCCACCTTCAAATTTAAGGGATTTTTTAAATAATACCTACAATATTAAGCAAAATTATCTGTTAATCTGATGATCCTATGACCACCATTTTGTCTAGCCTTTAGCCATGAAAGAACTTTCTAGACTCCGCAGTCTCCTATCCCTTTTATGAGTTCAAGCTTTTAGTAATGATCGTGAGCTTCTATTTCCTCGTAAAAATAAAGACTCTACCTTACGTTATGAATGAAGATAGAATATTTAATCATTATTGTAGAGAGAATGAAAAGAGAGTATTTAATTATGATTGCTTTAATTATAGAAGAACTAAGAGAGGATATTATATTACGATTGTAGTCGTCGGCATTAATTATAAAGCAACAATGAGCAGCCCTCACATTTATGATGTGGCAGTCACTCATTCGTTCTCTCTAAGTGCGAAAATTATGTTTTATATTTTTTGCAATAACTTTTCATTAGGTTTAGAAAACCCACTGCTCCCATTGTCTTGGTATGGAGATGGACAGAGTAACTCTCTCTTGGACACTTGGAAAAGAGACACACAGTAGGGAATTAGAGCTTCGACACAACAAACTCTTGCTCGGCAGATATTATCTACAGTGTCTTCTTCCTCCAAACTACAAATTTACATGTTTGAAAGCAATAGTTCACATCGGCTTGGAAAAAATGTATATTCAAACCCCTTCAGAGTGGGATATTGATGGAAATGAGCACTTTTTATTGGACTCTTCTCTCTCTTCTGAGTATTTCATTGAACATTCTAGTGATATGCTCTATATTACAGATAGTGAGGATAGTGATTTTGGTGCTAAACCAGCCATAACAAGCATCAACAGTCAGTTTCCATGTGCAAGAGAAGATTGTTTTGAGATAAACAATACATCAATGCAAGAGGAAACTGGGCCATTTGACAAACAACAAAGATTGGGGTCCAGTGATGATGTCGTTCATGATTTTACAAAAAACTCTATCATTCCTTGGATTTTAGGTAGCAAAACATGTTTCAGACTACAACACCTGATAAACAATAGCAAGAAAATCAAACAGGTGACAGAGCTTCCACAGGTTTATGATGGTGACATTGCCTTTGAGCTACCCCACATTGAAGAAGGTTGTAAAAGGATGGAAGGGATGGAGCAAAAATTCCATGGTCATTTTTGGACTAGGCCACATAAAACTAACATGTCCATAAATTGTAATGTTAGGCTTAGTTATTGCTTGGGGTCATTAGTTCGTCACAGAGTTCTTTGTCCCTATTATTTGAACAACACCAAGTTCAATGTATCCTTCTTTCATGGTTACCTAGATAAGCAAGTCAGCAAAGGGCTTCTATGTGAAGACGAAAACCTGCATATCACTTGTCATTATTGCAAAAAAGTTGTTTTTTGTGAGTGTACTTGTTCTTGCAAAGTGTACTACATTTTGCCCTCAGATCCGAAGCTTACAAGAATGATGACACATAAATAAAGTACCATATGGCTTTGAAGCCATATATCTATTTATATGTTGAGACCTCCCAACTATCCTAACCCTATGGCCTTGAGGCCATAAACAGACATATTTTGGATTATCTTAAAGTCATAGAGATATCTACAAAGAGAACTGTATGGCCTAAAGGCCATAATAAACTTAGTCAAGGAAATCATCCAAAATGCAAGAAGATCATGGCAATAGAAAATGAGACTTCTGCTATAGAGCTTAAAGGCATAAATGTTTCTCCAAGTATACTTCAAGGCGCCACCATCATGGACAAAGAACTAATGTAGCTAGATAAAGATTAGGAATCTCTAGACAATAAGGAGCATAAAAATAAATTCATTGTAGATGTGTTGTCAGTTAGTAAATTTGCTATTTGCGATTATTTTTTTCTAAGAGTGTGAAAAAAAAGAGTTATCAAAATGTAGATACTTTGGAATCTAAAATTAGGTGTTCTTTGAACTTGCAGTCCTTCAACAAGATATTGCAGCGGACAAAGTTTTACTTCAGATTGTTGGTATAGAGGATGCTAAGGCCATTGACCCTATTGAGAAAGATTCTATCAATCTCCATGTCAACCAAAGAGTTTCTGACAAATTATGATAGATAAAGTACCAAATGAAATTATAGGTGCAATAGATGACATCTTATGGTCTTAGGGCCATAGGATACTCTATAGTATTGTTTAGATTTTTTAATTGTTTGTGAACATAGATCATAGAGGGTTTTTCTCACTACCATAGAGGATATCCTATGGCTTTGGGGCCACATGGTCTCAATATTGAGCGTAGAGGATTTCTTACTAGCATAGAGGGTACCTTGTGGCCCTAGGTCCATAGGGTGAAAACACAGAGTATAGAGGATTTCTTACTAGCACAAAGGGCACCCTATGGTCTAAGGCCATATGGTGACAACATATAGAATAAAGGGTTTCTAACTAGCATACGAGGCACACCTTGTGCGCCTGGGGATATAGTGTGCCAACATAAAGCATAGAAGGGTTTCTTATTGGCATAAACAACATCTTGTGGCCCTAAGACAACCTACAGCCTTAGGGACATAGGGTGGCACATAAATAAAGTCCCATATGGCTTTGAAGGATTGGACCTCTTTATACGTTGGGACCAACTAACAATCCTAAACTTATGGCCTTGAGGTCATAAAGAGACATATTAAAGTCATAAACATGTCTACAAAGAGCACCATATGGCCTTAAGGCCATAGGTGCAATAGATGGCATCTCATGGTCTTATAGCCATAGGATACTATATAGTATTGTTTTGACTTTTTAAGTGTGAAATATTAGTTTGAATGTTGTTTAAATTATCGTGTATTTAAAACTTGATAGCAGGATACAAAACCATGACCAAGTATTTTGTTATACATGGATTAAGGTCACCAAATTATAACAAGAGTGTTTAATAGTATTTGTCTTTACATATTATCTTTTTTAATTGTTGTAATCAATCTATATGCTGCTTTAAAATCATATCAATTGGTTTTTCTGACATCTCATTTTTTGAGAAGCTACGTCTAGAAGCATTTGTTGAATTTTGAAAAGCAATGATGTCATACAAATCCTCTTTCCAAAAACTATATTGGAGGTTTATTCTTAAATTTTATAGTAGAGAAATTAAAATAGACTCATACAATCATGATAATTTATCTAAATTAAAGACAACTAGAGCTTAGAAATCATTAAATAACACAATCCTAGCATACACATTTAGAATTTGGGAAACGGGATTTTCCCAAATTATCTAAAATGGTGTTGAGAGCTAGTGGATGAAGAGATAGTGATAAGTAGTTCGTGGATTAATTGCAAGATAAACATATTGATATATGTATATACATACACATAGAGTGCACACACACACACACACACACACACACACACACACACACACACACACACACACGTATACATATCCAACTAATAACTATTAATTTATTTCTACATATTGACCTATCTACAATATATTATATATATTGATTGGTCAATTGTGTATCTATGGCTCTATCTATCAATAAATAGTAAACTACCAAATATATATATTGAGCCTATTTATCTATGTATTCATGTATCCATTTGTGTACCACGTCCCTATTTATCTATATATTTACCTATCTATTATTGTTAAATGATCCAAAAATCTCTATTTATATGTCTTGACTCTTGTTATGTGCCTAACAAGCCACTATCCTCCTATCTCTCTTAATGGAATATACATCTATTTGTGCAAACATTTTTCTATATCTCATAATTACATTTGTCTATACTATATCCATCCATTATCACTTTACCTAGATTTATACTATAAATCTATAATTATATCTATTTTAGTCAAGGTTTAGTGAAAAAATGGAAAGTATAAGCAGTCAAAGATCTAGCGTTAATTGAGATAGATAGATAATATATAACATAGAAGCATGAATTTAGAGAGTTAGTTGATAGATATATAGTAATAAATAGATAGAGAATCAATGGCAAGATAAACATATGGGTATTTGCATACACATATAGGCATGCACATACACACCCATATATATATATATATATCCAATTGACTATTGAATTACATCTATAAAAGTACCAATCTACATATTTACCCATCAATGCAACGTGACTATGTGTCTCCTTATATCTCTATCCATCCACTATCTATACTATATCTATAAATCTTTATCTATGTATCTATATATCTATTGATATATTGACCTTCTCTATATATTGACTTGCCTATATAATGTATAATGTCTACATGACTCTTTCTCTCTCTATTATCCATGTAATGGTCTATCCATAGATATATTATATACTAGCAAACATATATATTAATTTATGTATATGTTTATCACTATAGCTATTTATCTCTTTCATTGTCTATCTATCAACATATTTGTCTATGTACTCACCTATCTATTAACAATAAATAATCCCGAACATTCATATATACACACATACATATGCGCATGTGAGTACGCGCGTGCGCGCACACACACACACACACACACACACACACACACACAAGATATACATACATACATATTGAATGATCTATATATTTGTATGTCATTATGAATGTATCCCTTTCTCTTTCTATCCTCAATCCACTCTCTCTTTCTCTCTCTCCATGGGCTATCCATCTATTTAGGTAAATATTTTATACTATATTTATACAAAATATATTTACAAAATATCCATCAGTTATTGTAAAGTGTGAGATTTGTCCTAAAGTGTGAATCAAGGAGAGGAGAGTGGATTTATCCCACTTACTATGGAGCAAGGCTGTAGAGCTACTTAAAGATCATTTCATGTAAACAACTCTATTTTGCACTACATGCTTGTCTATGGTGAGCTTGTGCTAAGCTAAGTCAATACTCAAGATTGTGTTTATGAGTCCAAGCTAATCCTATCTTGGAACCTAATTCACTTGAGTGATAACCTTGCTTACACACACACTCACACATTGAAGCTATGTTTCTCTTTCATCCACCATAGCTAGCTCGATCCCATTCCCAACAATTCGTATCGGAGCTTTAGGTTATGCTAGCTAAGTTTTTCATTATGCATTAGTGTGTTAGTGATCAGCATCTCCATTAAATTGATTAGCATTTTTTAATTCTCATTACGGTCCATTGAAATTTTCCATAACTAGTTGCATCCATGACTAATTAAGCCCTAATCTAGCTACATGTGGGCATGTCCTTGGCACACCCATGAGGCCACTACCCTCCATGGCTAGATAGTCTTGATTAGGGAGAAGATTAGTATCCAATTTTCCCGGGGGATTCACTCTATATAACAAACAAGACTCCACATGTGAGAGGACAACTTTGATAAAACCCCTATATACGACCCATATTAGGAAAAATGACCCCCCTTTCTACGCTTACACAAAAGTCAATGCAGAAAACTATCATACCCCATCTTACATATAAAATTTAGGTCTCACATGATCTAACTAAATAAAACTAGTCAAAGAGCATGTAGCATAGTGATTGGCAATGTACTAATGATCCACTTCTGCTGATAACTAGACGTACCCTCAATGTGTCTTAGTTTGACTTTCAAACTATGTGCTCGTTCAACCTGCACTCTAGCTACTCGTCCAATATTGACCCATCTAAATTACTCAAAAAGCATGGTTATAAAGTTGTGTTAGGTTCTCCGTGTAAATTTGCATCTATTACAACTTTCATCCCTCAACAAATGAACTATAATAACAAGACAAGCAATTGATACCAAGCAGTGTTGGTTCTTGCATGTATCTTGGTAGCTATTGACTCATAAGTTTGAGGGAAAACTCTTTTGGGAAGCCATGATTTTGAAACACAAGAACTTCCTCTCATTTTTCCCTTTTCTCACTCCCCCCCAAAAATATGATACCCCCTCCCTTATTTTTAAGCTTAGGAGATAAACTATTGGGGGCCTACCCCTAACTTATACACTTATGTAACTTGTAAAAAAACCCCCCTCCCCTGCACTTACGTGGTGTGCAGGTAAGTTTTCCATGGTGAATCCCCCGGGCCAATTTTTTGCATGCTATAGTCATTTTTGTGTCCTAGTTTGCACCTTCAATTAATCTCTCCACCTTTGCAATCACCTTTGCAATTGACCTCATCTCAAAGTGCTCGATGCAAGCTCTCCGTAGAGCCTTATAGTTCTACAATCCGAGCTCGGGAGACCCTTCATCTCTATGCCCAAACCTTTTCCTAAAAATAGGTGTGTGTGTGTGTGTGTGTGTGTGTGTTATATTGTGTGAGCCGACTGCAAAGAAAAGCTTATGTACACTATTTTTGAAAATATATTAGCAAGTAGTCACATGGGTGGGTTGGTTAGCTCACCAAAAGCAATGCATTGACCCGTAGGTCACAGGGTCAAAAATCACGTGCATTTTGGATATATTTGGCGGATGCGAGTTCCTCCATTCAATCTGGCTAATGCATTTGGTGGGTCCATAGGTGGAGCTTCACACGCAAGCGTATTTTACGGCTTTTGTAGAGCTTACCGGACGTGAGGCTTGAACTCAAAAATAGCTCATAACCCACTTTCGGGTCCGCCAGCTATCGTGAGTCATGATCAGGCCTCCTCGGAACTTGCGTGGTTACTTTGGGGACCCTTTCGGCTTCACAAGGAACGATTCCCGCAGCCAACTTCCAACTCCCTCAAGGGGGCAGTCTCGTGAGGTTACTGCCTCAGGACTTCAAAGCCCCATACTTCTTTACAAGAGGTCATTCTCGCACAGGCTGCCAAGCATCCCAAAGACTACAAGCACACTTAGCCCATTGTAATTGCCATTTTGCACTTCTTGCATCAAATATTTTCATATTATAATAAACATTGGGTAGACACTTCCTTGAAGAGAGTCTCTTCAACTGGAAAGACCCTCAATTGCACCCATTGCACTAGCATCCATGCACTGGCATCCAATAAATCAACCAAAGGTGACTATTGTGAAGAGGGGCTTCACCAACGGTGAAGAGGAGCTTCACATTGAAGAAAAATTCCAAAGTACACATTGATCTTGCAGCCAAGCACAACAACTTCTTGCAATGTATGTAATTATATTTGTCTACATGCATGACATTATGTGATTTTGTAAGGGGAAAGACATTGGCATTGGAGAGTCTCCAAATTGCTAAAACCTCTCCATGTGTGAAGACTTTGTGACAAAGTATATGAGAAACACTGCATGCTTGGGCTCTCGGAGCACGACCAAGATGAAAGAGAAAGCATTAACTTTTTGCATAAACCCTTTTATAGGATATTTTAGTATATTGTTGCATGTCATTATGACACATGGAATAAAGCTTGATTGCACAACAAAAAGGGGGGCATAAGCACTCGTTCAAGGGGAGGATATGAAGTCAAAGACCATGAAGCAGTTGAAAGCAACAGCAGAAGCAACGAAGGCAAGAGACCTAACAAAGGATCAGCTCACATAGTAGAAGACGAAGAAGACAAAAGAGAGACCAACATTGTCTTTTATGAAGACCCATTTTGAAGATGCAGCCTCTCTACTTGTAGGGGAGGACTTTTATTTTCTTGTGTGGATATCACCATCCTTTGTGGATTTTTCCTGTGTGGATTTTATCATCCAGTGTGGATATCACCATCGTTTGTGGATTTTGTTAACCTATGTGGATATTACCATCCTGTGTGGATAGCAACTTATCATCTTGTGTGGATTCTACATCATAGTCCAAACCTCAAGGGGAGGATTGTAAAGTGTGGGCTTTGTCCTTAAGTGTGAGTCGAGGAGAGGAGAGTGGATTTATCCCACATACTGTGGAGCAAGGCTATAGAGCTACTTAAAGCTCATTTCGTGAATGAATAAACACAACTCTATTTTGCACTACATGATTGTCTATGGTAAGCTTGTCAATACTCAAGATTGTGTTTATGAGTCCAAGCTAATTCTATCTTGGAACCTAATTCACTTGAGTGATAACCTTGCGTACACACACACTTACACATTGATGCTATGTTTCTCTTTCATCCACCATAGCTAGCTCGATCCCATTCCCAACAGTTATATCAATCTATCTAACTTACTATAAATTTTCAATCTATCCAATATCTATTTTTTGATCAATATATCTATTTAAGGAGAGGTCTAGTGAAACGATAAAAAAGTGTCGGTCTTTAGAGACCACCGGTGAAATAAATAGATGATATGTAGGATACAAAGATGTCAGCTTCTCAGCTAACAAGAGCTGAAGAAAGAGCATCAAAAGGAGTGCCAATCATTTTTTAAAGCCAACCAAATGTATTAAATCCCTTTGTATCATTGAAAAATCCCACAAAATCCAAAGCCGTTGTAATATTATTGATTTCCAATGAGTCTAAAGAGATTGAGGGCCTCCAAGTTTGTAATCATATTGATTTTTTAAGCCCTGTATTGAACCCAAATAGCTAAAAATCCACTCTTTAAACCTTGGCTAAGGTATAAAAGACAACTTTTGTAATTAAAAACCTAAGTTTTGGATAATGAAGGTAAGCATTTGCTGTAGAAGCTCAATGTGAGTCTAATGTTTCTTCAAATCTTTGTGTCTCTCTCGTGCATACGGTGTTACATTTCTTTTTCAAGTATACTAACACATTTGCAGGTGAAAGCTCTTCCATTTAATGTAAGTTTCTTGCGATGAAAGTGTGATTTTAGTTGTGCTATCTACAAGTTGATATTGCTCCCTATGCACCATACACGCACCAAAACTAGTTTTTGACCTTAGGAATATGTAGAGCACATCTAGAGGAAGCTACAGAGTGCTTCAAAGTCCAAAACTGAGTGATCTAAATTAAGCTATTTATCTTAGGCATAAATTTTTTTGAGTGTCAAAAATGACATTTGAGTACATGGGAGTGTTAACGATACTTTGCTCATGCCAGGCATAAAGTTTTGTTGCATTTAGAGACTCGTAGATATATACAAATTCATCAGAACAAGCTTGTGTGGTAAGGAAAGTAGCTTTTGATTTCTGACATACATTTGAGATTGAGATAGGTAGGAACAACTTAAATTTGGACTTTCTGAGAGATTAGTTATCTCTGTAGCCTCCATGCACTAGCCGGGTCAGCTACGTCCCACGGATTGCCAATTTTTATGTCTATGGTTCTCGTTTTGCTAGCATTCAAATGGTGAGGCTTGGCAATCGACTGACATTTTGGCGTCGTTGCGGGAGACAAGGAAACCTCGACTAGAGAAAAACCCAAAGTATTTACTTAAATTTCCATTGCTTCCTCTAGTTTCAGCTAGAGCTTTTTTGACTTTATCACTACTGAGAGGTGCTTGAGAGTAGGGATACTCGACAAGGACCTCGGGAGCTTTAGTTTAGTAGGAAGATAGGTAGAGGGTCCTTGAGACAAGCTAGTGGTTGGTAAGGGCATTATTTAAGTAGGAAATAGAGATTTCAGACTGAAGGTTGAACTTTTTACCTTTTGTATTGTTTTTTCATGTGCAGTAGGAGTAGGGTAAGTAGAAAATCATTAGGATTGCATCTAATTTGAGGTGCACTAAGAAAACAAAAAATAAATTCATTTCTATCTTAGGCACGCCGAAGATAGATGAAGGTTTTTGAGACTGACATGATACAATTGAACATGCAATGTGGTAGACAAACTTGATTAGACCATCCCCTTCATTTTGGAAACATTTGGATCTCTAAAACACTAGGTCAAGCCCAAAATTGGGAAAAAACATAGACTCTAAAAAAATTCACATGGAAAACCCAAATCATTCTACGACTTGAAACCAGGGTGTGCATAAATCTCAAAACTTATGGAAAAATGAAAAATGTGTAAATATGGAAGCATTGTATCTTAGGCATGCCGAAGATAGAAAACTCTCCAGAGGGGTTAATTTAACAAAATTTCAACTCACAAGGTCTACTTAGACCATAATATAGCTCCAAAGCAAGTTTCACCAGATTTGGAGTTGTGTAAGGGTACAAACACCAACAAAACTAAAAAACAAAGCCACGGGATCAAAAACATTGGTGAATTGTCCAAACTTTGTGAAACTCATTGTACAAGCTTGAAATCACATGTAGAATCCACTCCAAGTCATAATAGAAAAACATATGTCTAAATAGAGAAGTTTTTTCTTATGCGTGTCAAAGATAAATTTTCCACTAGAAAAGCATTTTTGACATTTTGACACTAGGATTGACTTTGATAAGTTGTGAAGACCCCAATTGTGTGATGAAAGTTGAGATAGGCTCTACAAATAGGTGCAACCATCTTAGGTGCTCTTGAGATAAAACTGAGTAGAGTTTCACATTTTTTGCACATAAGGTCTATTGGGAACTAGAAAAAAGAATTTTTGTATATTTTGTGATTGAGGATTGACAAATTGTGGAATCACATATGGATTTAAGTGTTGACGTGCAAGCAATTGCAACTTTGTGAAGGATATGAGAGAAAACGGCAAAAGCATTACGTTTCAAACCAAAGACAACCTTCCAGGTTTGAAGTATCAATTCAATTAAGTTTTGTAAATGCATATATTACACTAAGATATGGTAGAGATTTGGAAGACTTGATTGAATTAGGAGAGAATAGGATTAGAGCATCCACAAAAGAGAGTCTAAACCAAGGGAAACCATTAGAAACTATTGCAAAAGAAGTGCTAGACACTTACTCCGATTGAAGCTCAGACAATCTTTTTTAACACAATCAAGAACTGGGACCTCTCTCAAGTTCAAGCACATCTTGACTTTTTTCAAGACCAACAAGTATGAAGCCCAAATTTATTTGGACCCATATGAGGAGTTTGCAATGAGGATAGACGACCATACCGTTGATTTTGAAGAATAGGTTAGGGAAAAAAAACAAGATGACCTGTATGTAGACCAAAATGGAGTACAATATCACAAGATACAAGACCTTGATTCAATGGATAAATGGGCATTAGAGGTTAATACTCTAATACCAGATAAGGTTGTAAAGGAGGGACCTCTAGTGTTAGAATTAGACGGGTATGAGTTAATAGATGCTAGACCATCGAAACACATCCCCAATGATAACTCAAGACTTGGAGTTTATGTTTGGGAAGTAAGGATTTGGTATGGAATACCACGCTAGATTAGGACAACCGACTCCCTTGAAAATTTTGTATATTTTCAAAATCAAGAAAAAGGGACTAGTAGAACTTCCCGCTCATCTCTTTAGGGATTGTTACAATAATAATTTTGTCATGATGACTCCAAAGGAGCTTTAACAAACCAAGTACCAGGGACACTCATTGTGGAATGATTATGGGAACCGCACAGGAAATTGATCATGATGTGGATCCAAATGCTAGATCTTATGATAGCATGGCCAACCAACAAGAAAGCGAGTAGCCACCTCAATGGTACCAACAAAGAAAGAAAGGTGGAAACGACTCATAACAGGGGAGAAATGAGTGATGAAGAAGAGAAGAGGTCCACATGAGTCACACCTACAAAATAGCTGGTTTGAGGGATTAATGGGAGAAACACTGGCTCAAAGGGAGAGAGTGGGTGCCAAACACAATCGTAGAGTCAGACTAGTAGATTTCCAAAAGTGGGTTAAAAAATATATAGAGATAGGTGACCTATATATATGACCATTTGGCCAGCTTCAGACATGTTTTGAGAGTTGAGCCCATAACCAATTTCTATACATAGTTTGAGGGATTTGAGATGACCTTGGAGGGCAAAGTCTTGACTTGGTTCCAGACCATACCTCTTGGATCAACCGCCAACTTGTCAGCTTTGGCCATGATATTTGTCACTACATTTTCTAAAATGGGCATAAAGCATAGTACTATGGCACAAATCTATAGTTTCAAACAAAAACAAGGAGAAATTACCAAAGATAGTCTGAGTTGAATGAGGAAGTACATCGATGACAGATGCTCGGGATCCAAAATTCCAACTGAGTACATACTAGTCTCACTGTTTCTAGAGGGTCTATTAAACAAAGATTTGCATGCTAAGGCTTGTATAGCAAAAAACACATGACCTGGGAAGCTTTCAGTTTAGATGCGATTGACTTGAATGATAATTGTGAGATCTTCAATAAGCAAAGCAAAGCTAAGGATACTTAGAGCGAGCAAAACACATCCATCGTACCAGCACAAGTAGGATCAGTAGATACAGTTCCTGCCAATGAGATAGAGGACATGCTTAAATGAATGAACGATATGATGAGCAACATGCAAAGAATTTGATGCAAGGCCGAGTGCAGGGAAAAAATCAGACTCAAACCAACCTCCATCAGACAGGTACAAGTGGATACCTAAAGTCAAACCACCAACTATGATTGGACCCACCGGTTCCAATCATAACACAATATCGCACCATAAAAGAATGCGCTCAAGTGCTACAGAGTTTAGTCTTCAAGAGAATTCAACCACAACATACCTCTTCACAGCAAAAACCCTTGAGTAATACTCAAGACCCACCTCTTGTACAACATAGCATGTTTAACTGCATTGATATCAATAGTATTATAGGGCCAATCAGGGCCATGCATAAAATTATTCTAAGCATGCACATTACTGAAATTTGTGCAAAATAAAACGAGAACTAGTCATATAAGACACAAAAGAAACATTTAAAAGTATTTACATTTGCTTACTCTAATGTAGCATTGTAATCATTGACAAGGTTCATACTATCCTTACGTTGTGCTCCTTACATCCTTAAGCTATGCTCCTTACATCCATATAGCATCTTCAAAAGGATAATTTTCTAGCTAAACAAGATACCATCGGATAATCTTACCATGTCTTAGTACCTTGCCTTCATGTCAAAGAATTGATTTGGACTAAATCACCTCTTCTTGATCTTTGATCTTGGGCGGGTCCTAAATGATTGGTTCTTGTGGTGGCTCTCCTTTGTAAGGCTTAAGTAGGCTCACATAAATAGCATTGTGAATGAGCCAATGGTTGGGAAACTTGAGTTGACAAGACATCTCATTGATTGGTTTTAGGATTTGAAAAGGACCATAATATCTTTTTGCTAGTTTAGCCTAATACTTTTGGTGGCCCGTTGGATATTTTCCCGTAGTCTGCCTCAATCGAGCCTTGGGAAATTTTAGTAGGACTCAAATCATTTTCCTTGAAAGCTAAGTCCCTTTTGTGCTTGCTAGCAATAGCCTTTTTCCTTTCTTGGGAGACGAATATAGCCTCCTTATTTTTTTCAAAAGATTATTGTAAGCCTCGGTATACTCATCGGTAACGAATATCTTCCCATATACCTTAAGTAGCAAGGGACTTTTAGGTCTTCCTTCAATGATTTTGAAATATGTCTTCCCTGTAGCAGTATGGACAATGGTATTGTATGCATACTACACAACATGTAGGTACTTTTCCCATAGTGAACATTGATCTACTTTGGTAACATAGGTCTTAAGTAGATCTAGAAATGTAAGGTTGGTTATTTCATTTTGGCCATCCGTTTGTGGGTGATACGTTGAAATGAAATTGAGCCTGGTACCTATATTCTTGAAGAGACCGTTCCAAAAATTAATTGTCATTCAAGGATCTCTATCTGACTCTATTGAGGTTGGCAAGCCATGGTGTTTAAAATGTGGGATGTAAAGTGGGTTGCCATTTGGTGTGCCTTAATAGTCTTTTTGATAGGTATAAAATGTGCTTGTTTGTTAAACCTGTCTACTATTGTCCATATTCCCGTATTCCCATGAATGGATTTGGGCAATGCAAAGATAAAAATCCATGGATATGCTCTCCCACGGTGAATTAAAAATTTGCAAAGGTTGGAGAAATCCAGGTTGCTTCTCCCTATCATACTTTGTCTTTTGGCACACCACACATTTTGACACATAGTCTTGTATGTCCATTTTGATGGTAGGCCAATAGAATTATGTTTCTACTCCTCAAAGAGTAGGTTGAATCCCTCTATTCCCCGCATAGAAAGGAGCATGGGATTCATACATCACTTTCTCACAAAGAGAGTGAGTAACACATCGCCTATTTCCATGGAGAAGATAACCATCTTGCAAGGTGAATGGTTCTTCTTTCTTCCTTAAGGCAAGGATTGAAATTACATCTTTAATCGGTGTTAGTGGAATAATCATCTATCATAGAAGATAGATCATTGTGAGTTTCTAAAAACAACACATTGGCTCTAGGGCCATCGTGATAGTGCATCAATTACTTGATTGTGCTTGCCAGCAATGTAAGCAATATGAAAAGTAAATTGCAAAAGAAATTTTCCCACCTCATTTGTTTGTTAGAGAGCTTGGTTTGCATCATGAAGTCTATATGTACTTAAAATTTTTCTTGGTCAAGTCATGTAGTGGCCCTACTATTTGGGAGAATTTAGCTATGGTGCGTCTATGGTATGCACACATACCAATAAATCTTTGTATCTCATGTAGATTCCTTGGGTTAGGCCATCCTTTTATTACCTCAAGCTTGGTGAAATCCATACGGATACCATCTTGAGAGATAATATGACCTAAGTATTGAATCTCTTGGAGGAAAAATTCACTCTTCTTTTGGTTAATGAAAAGTTTATTCTCCCTCATAGCTTTAAAAAATACCTGGAGATGTTTCTTATGCTCCTCCAAATCCAGTAAACGTGCGGTAGGGTCTAAATATTTTCTCCATTAGGCAGTTGAACGTGGTTGGAGCATTTGTCAAACCAAAAGACAGGACAATATATTCATAAAGACCAAACATTGTACGAAATGCAGTCTTTACAATATCTTCATTCACTATCCTTATTTGATGATAGCCACTTTTAAGGTCAATCCTATTGATGTAGGTCAAACCTTGTAGCTTATCAAACAGATCTTCTACCCGTGGTACGAGAAATCTGTTTTTGATAGTAGTGATCAATTTAATGCTTGATAGAAAACACACATGCGGTATGTGCCATCTTTCTTTTGCACGAAAAGGACTGGTGAAAAAAAGAGAGAGAAGCTAGGTCTCACAATCCCCTTGTCTTCCTGCTCATGCACTTGCCTCATAATCTCCTATTGTTGAGCTTGAGAAACTCTATCAAGAGGTTTATTAGGTGGTGAGCTCCTAGGTAGAAGCTCTATCCTATGGTCATCATCCCCTTGTTTTGGAGGTATCTCCATAGAGATGTCATCGATAAATACATCTTGGAATCTATTTAGAAAATTAGACAAGTCTAATTCTTCTTGATTCCTACCACTTTGTTTTGCTAAAACAAAAATCATGTGCGAAGAAACTGAGCTTTTCATTGACTTGTCAAAAGTAGGTGAATTTACAAGTGGTATAGTACGACCGGACTCATTAGCATCTATATATATGATCTTTTCATTGTAGGTGAAATAATTTCTCCTTTTAGGGAACTTCATGTCAGCATCCATGCAATTCAACCATGGTGCCCCTATGATAACATCCTCATGTTGGAGAGGAGGGATGAAAAAGTATTCTTTGTCGACGTAGCTCTGGACATGAAGCTTCAACTTCCCAATCAAGGGAGTAATGGAGGATTTCTGTCCTAAGTTGCATTATTTGTTATTCGGGAGACGTATAATACGCGAATAATGGGCGTATTATTCGTTTATCTAAATTATACGGCCGTATTATATGGTGCCACATCAGCATAAACGGGTAATCGTATTTTTCGATCGAAATTTTTTTCGATCGAAAATTATAACGATCGAATATGTTAGTATATATAGCAGCACGCGACAGGCCTTATACCAGCTTTCATAGTCAGTGTTGTCCATGTGAGTACTCTCACCAAACGATCAAAAAAAGTAATTTGTAAAAAAATAAAATAATTTGAGTTTAATAAAAAATTAAAATTCAATAGAATTTTAAGTTTTTTGATTCAAATATATGAATTTGTTTTGAAAAACTTAGTAAATAGTTGAAAGTTTGTATTTTGTGAAGAGTTTAATCTCTCACCTGATACAAACTGTAATTATAAGAATCACTTGTCAATGTGTTCAATTAATTGACACTTGAAAGTGACTAATAAAAAAAAAGTAAGATATTATCGTTGTGTGTAGAGTGTACTCTCACATGAGATAATTAGTTTAAAAATATAAATACATAAAAATTAATTTGATGTAATTTAAAGCTCGATTTGGATGTGTAGAGATTTTCTCTCACTTCAAAATGAATATAATGAAACAAAATTATATTTTTATGTTTTGTGTAGATCTATTCACACTGCTATGCTCTCACTAGAGTAAAAATTTAAGAAAAACATGTCCAAAAATATTGATATTCTCTTATCTTTATTTGGACTGCAAAATCTACCGTACTGTGTGAGAGCATACACATGCTCGCATTGTAGATAGATAATCACTTTAAAATCCATGGTAAAGTGTAAGAACTTTTTGTTCGCACTTTACATAGATACGATAATTATCAAGTATTGTAAGTGATTATCGTTTTGACATTTAAAAATGTCACTTATAGCTCTTGTATGTATAGCAATTTATAATGATAATCATTTTAATACTTGATTTAATTATAATTATTGATTATCGTAATGTGTTAAAGCTACAAGCTCGCACTTTAGATAAATCGATGCAATTTATATGTAATCCAATGGTATTGTTTTTTATTATTGTATTTTTGTTCAATCATTGTTTTTAATTATTTTAATTTCGTTCAATCATTGTTAGTTAAATTAGTTTAATGTTTTAATTGATTTTGATTATGAAAATGATCATTGACTTTGTTTTTACTAGCAAATTACTTTTGTGCATCATGGTGAAAGGACAAGAGTGGAGTTATGTGCATGAGTTGAAAGCTGGGAGAAATACATCTCGACTTAAATGTAAATCTTGTGGCCACGAGTTCAGTGGTAATGCAACCAGAATTAAAGAGCATTTATTTAAAGTCCCTGGCAATGTTGAAAAGTGCGGGGCACCACCAAAAGATATTCATGAAAAATTTGCCATGTATTCTCGCAAAGTAAAGTTGATTCTTGCAGCTAAACATAAAGGTGATGTTTCTAAAGATATTCATGCGAATATTGAACCATCTGTATGCAATGAGGCAACAGAAGAGGTTTGTACCACTCAAGTAAACGATCAAAGTTCTCAATTAAACCCTCTTCTTGGACATGCTTCTACATCAGGAGGAGTTCCTAGCACAAGCAAATCCGACAGAGCGTCATCCAATGGACAGACAATGCCTGAAGCATTAGGTAAACAATGGTTGCTTGAGTTGCATTTAAAATGGACACAAGCATTTAGTGCGTGTGGCATATCATTCAATGCTATGCGCAATCCAATATTTCAAGATGCTTTGATGAGTACAGCCAAAAAAGGAATTGTGCTTCCTGACTATAACAAGATGCGAACTGAATATCTTTATAAAGTCAAAGACAGTACTGAAGCCATTCTCAAACGCATAGTTCTAGAGTTTCTTCCAGCATATGGATGCACCATAGCATTGGATGGATGGACTAACTGTCGGAAAAAACCTTTAATCAATGTAATGCTTATTAACCCTAGAGGGGCTATGTTCGTGGAAGCAATTGACAGCTCATTGAAAGAGAAGACTATCACCTACCTAGCAGGGGTGTATGAGCGTGCAATTGCAAATGCAGGTGTACCAAAGAATGTGACTGCTATTGTCACAGATAATGTGGCCAAATACAAAGGAGCAGGAAGAGCTATTCAAGTCAAGTATCCGGAGATTTCTTGGGTACCATATGCAGCTCACACTTTAAATTTTCTTTTAAAAGATATTGGTAAAATGGCATGCGTGAAGCAAACTTTATTGGATGCAAATCATGTGGTGAAATTCATTAGAGAGCATCAATTGTCGTATGCTCTTTTTCGAACCAAGTCACCAAATAAAGCTTTGCAAATATTTTGCGCGACAAGGTTTGCTATGGCATAATATGTTCTTGTTGCTTTGCAAGAGTTGAAGCCTGCATTGATGGAAACCTTAGCAGACAGAAGATGGGATGGATGGCTCAGCAAGTATCCAAGTTATCAGGAAGCAGCTGGTCGATGTGCGCAAATAGTAAACTCGCTAGTCTTTTGGCGTAATGTAGAAAGAATAGTAACTGTGTCAAAGCCATTTGTAGATCTTTTGAGAGCAGTTGACACAGATTCTTTTATTTTTGGTCGGGTCTACTGGTATATGTCAGAGGCTATACGCAAGCTAAGATAAAATGTCAGTTTTGGTGCAAAGGATAAAGCTACCATGATTACAATTGTTAACAAGCGTTGGGTGCAGTTGCATACGCCATTGCATGGTGCGGCTTTTGTATTGGATCCTAAGTTTCAAATGCATCAGCAATCTGCCAACAAAGAAGTTATGTCCGACTTCAAAACAGTGTGCTCCCAACTCTTAGGGCACGAAGATGGAAAAAGATCTTTTCACCAGCGAGTAGATTATGCCAACAGAACTGGTATGTTTCAGGATCCGTGGCATATAGATGCCATTGGAAAAACAAGTGCACCTTTATGGTGGAAGGAGTATGGTGGAGAGAAAGTGGAGTTGCAACACATTGCAGTTAGAGTTTTATCAGTAGCTGCATCAAGTGGAAGTTGTGAGCGAAACTGGTCAGCATTAGACTTTGTGCACACTCAAAAGAAAAACAGACTTCATACTAAATGGGCTGCTGATTTGGTGTATGTTTTTTGCAATATGAGACTTATTTATAATCCACAAAACATTGCAACTAGAGCCGCTCAAAAGCAATATGGAGTCTTCCAAACGCATGAAGCTATTTTTGCAGAAGTTGATGATGATGATGATATGGAATGGGAGATAGTTTCAAAATGCTCAGATATGGATGAAGTAGATGATATGGTTGTAGTTTTTGAAGATGGAGATGATTTGTGAGAGTACCATTGTAATACTTACTCAACAAGTTTTTGTATATGATGAAAGAAAGTGTTATCTCGTTGTCGTTCACATCAAAACCTCTCTCTTTCTCTCTCTCATAAGCACATATTCACTCACACTCAAATATAAACTGCCGATAATATCTTGTCGCATAACAATTACATAAAGTCGATGTAGGTTTGAAATTACAACAAGGTTCTGGGAAATTACTCAATCGAAAAGAGTTTGATATAATTTTGAGATTACAAAAAGCTTCTGAGTGACTTATGAGTTTGATAGATTTTCTATAAGTTCGTCTATGGTAAAATCTGTAATTCCTAGCTCAGAGGATGGTTGAGCAACATCTTTATGTGAAGTGGTAGTATCATGTGGCAAAGGTCCATACAATGATTCATATTGTTGAAGCTTTGCTTGTGCATCACTTAACTCTATTTTAAGCTCAAGAATACGGCCATGAAGCATGTCCGATGTTTCTCCTTGGCTGGCAAGGTCTTGTCCTTGGCTGGCTAATTCAGTCGTTGTTTCTAAATCTTTAGGAAGTAAAACAATAGGATGCTTGAGAGGAGGCATTGGATTATTTTCATTGCGTGCTGCCACCTTTTTTGCAATGCGTCCACGCCCAACGCCAGCGGTGCCTGAACGATCTGACCAATCCACTCTCTTCAGCAAAACATATCGAACATAGCATTGCTGGATAAAGTAGATTGCTACTTGGTTGTTGTTTGGTAGGCATCTCTCTTGTCGTATAAACCTTTGTAGCAATACATGTGCAAGTCTTTTATGTTGCAAATCAGAGAGCTTTAACGGAGCTGTATCTTTTGCATTGCCACTTATTTGAAATAGTTGATGGCGTACAAAGTGATTAGGGCAAAGCTTTTTGCAATCTTTAAGGGTTAATGGTTCACCCTGTAGCTCAGATTCATCTTCTTCAATGTTGGCAATAGTAGAAAGATCTGCTTGTCCACATCTAACTTGTTCTTCTTTAAAAATTGCCTGAGCTTCAGCGTGGTTGAGTTCTTCTTCCATATCTGCATATCAGGTGGACATGTCCTTAATTTTAAATACCCATTCAATTAATTTGACATTGGACAGTATATCGAATGAAAAACATAGATATTTTGTTCAATTAAACATACAATTAAATCTGACACCAAAAGTAAAACAATGATGAAATCATGAGATTGTGTTTTCATTAATCATCAGCTAGTCGTAAGCCAGATGTCATTACAATGTTGTAACCCACTCTATGGGCACCATTTAAACATAAGGAGAGATCAAAAGCATTAGGCCGGGTTTTGGGGTTTTGGCGCTTGCCGGTTTCAAGATGAGCAAGTACATTACTCAAAAAATGTCTCTTGCTTTGTTCTTGGGGCTCTGGTAAGCACTTCAAAATGCGTTTACATGTATGACACATGGAATAAATATCCATAGCTTTGGTCCAGGAGGGAGGATTACTAGATATACATTCGGGGGCTACCCATGGATAATCTCTCTCATATTGTTTTCTAGTTTCTATCTGCATATCGCGTAGAGGAGGAAAACCGGTTGTCCTATTTGTTTTGGTGCATGAACCCCAATCCGCAATGCCGGCGTAAACACCTTTTTTGCCAAAATGCAGCATCATATTCCGGGAGTGTAGATCATTGTGGAGGTAGTTATGCGTATGTATATACTTCAGAGTTTGGAGGAGAGCATTGATGATCTGCAAAATATTCTCTTGGAATAGCTCTACTGTTCCTGTAGTGAGTACGTAATCGCGAATGACAGGCTGGCTGCTGTCTGCAGTGCATTCTTTGATCCATTGCTCCCCATGGCCGCCATTCCAAAAGCGTGAAATGAGCATTGGTCGCTCCACGTGGCACACCATGGCAAGAGGGTAGATAATACCTCGATGTGAAATATCCAAAATTGTTGCTTCGTCTTTGACCTGTTTCTCCATGGTGGGCCCATGTAAGTGTACTTTGAACACTTTTGCAGTATACACTTGATCTTTGAAAGCGGGATGTGTGACACCCACACGTTTCACATGTGTCCATCTTCCCTCTCCCAGCTGTGGAGCTTGGATATTGAAGACGGCTATGTCGGGTAAAAGGTGTAAAATAGGTGGTAGCTGAGAGAGGTCTAATGTAGCAACGGATGACGTTGTATGCTCTGTTCTAAGAATGATTTCTGGTTCAACAACAACTTCAAAAGAGCTGGCTTCCACTCTTGCACGCTTTGCTGCTCTTTCTAACTTTTCCTTGCTCTTGAACTCCGTGTAAAGCTGTTGCACAAGATGTATGCGCTCAACTATGTTTGGCAAGGAAGTAATTGTAGGATTTTTCAGTTCTTGAAAGGTTTTCATGATCTGTCCAATGGTTTGTTTGACCATGTTTACTAAAGCATCTGATGTCAGAAGGGCTATGTCAAAAATAGCTGGTGCAAACTCTGCCTGGAGCTGCTCAAACACAGACTTGGTTAGAGTCTCTGTAAGCTGATAAAAATGCTCCGGAGCGACAGGGTTTAAACAACGCATAATCTCTTCCTCTGACGTGTAATGGAAGTGTCTCACAATCACTTCGGAGACGAACTTTCATTGATGTTTTGCTAGCTTCGTGTCTACCATATCTGTATGACAAAATTATAAATTAAGAATCTTACGAAAAGATTGTACACCATAGTAACATAGTTATTATATAATGAGTGTTAACCCTATATATATTAAATGATGATTCAAATTTATTAAATAATATTAAATTATTGCAAAGTAAAGAGAAAATCTTATCATTACAAACCACATTGTGCGAATCGACCATGAAAATTAAATTAGAGAGAGAGAGAGAGAGAGAGAGAGAGAGAGAGAGAGAGAGAGAGAGAGAGAGAGAGAGAGAGAGAGAGAGAGAGAGAGAGAAACATGCCAGGAGTGTGAATGCTCTCAGCACAAGAACTGGACCCTGCTATGTGCAAAAGTGTGAGATGATGAAAGAAATTACATCTAAAGGGTTGAAAAATCGTACATGTGAACAACTCAGCTAGTGTGAGATATTCTCAGCACAAGTCCTGGATGATGTTGTAAAATAGATTGATAGTTTTTATCAATCTAATCCTTGATAAAGTGTGTGGAACTCACAACACAACTATCAGCGGATAAATTAAAAATTGCAGATGTAAGTTACCTATCGTATGTGTTTACGTCCAAAACAACACCAATTCATTTAATGATGAAAAATGATGTTCTTTTGGAATATGAAACACACGAGTAACCAGTATGTCACATTAAGATGAAGAGGGCATGAAAATATGCATCTCTTCACTCTTAATATAACGAGTGGTAACACTTGTGTTTCTATGTAACACATATGACAAAAAAACTTAATCTAAATTGTAAATTTTATAAGCTATTTCTAATGGAGTTTGTGGAACGCACAACACAACCATCAGCAAACAGCTCAACAATCTCAAATGTAAATCAATTGTTGTATATATCTACGTTCAGAGTAACACCAAGTCATCTGCTAATGAACAATGATGTTACTACAGAAATAGAAGCACAAAAATAACGAAAGTCGCATTAAGATGAAGAGGGAATAAAGTATGCATCTCTACACTCTTAAAATGACGAACGTTAATCTGTGTGCTTCTATGTAGAATAATCAATAATGATTTACTTTAAGATTGTAAATTGTATAGGCCACTCTGAAGTGAGAGGTGTAGCATCATGCCTACTACACTCCACGAGTCGACCTCTAATCCTAACTCATCTCTATATTGAGAGATATACTACTACACCATACGAGTGAGAATCTAAATTTACCCTAAGCCTTCCCTAGAGTGATTTATATAACTACACACCTCTGGAGTGATCCATATGGATACACACCACGAAGTGGCCTACGACCTACAAGCCAACTTTGTGGTGAGAGCCAAAACTACTGCACCACACAAGTCTGGCACAACACAAAAAAGAAGTTAGTATTTAATGAAAATTTAAAAAATTTACCTGAAAACCGCTGTAAACCGAAGACGCTGTCGCTATCTATCAAACTCTCAGAAGCTCCAAGCTCTCCAAACTCCAAAAAAGTCCACAATGCTTTTCGATCAAATACGGCGACGATTATATATATATACAGTTTTTCGATCGAAATAGTTTTTGATCGAAAAATATCTCGATTGAAAACGGTTTTATACGGCTATTCGGTAATTATTCGGAAATACGGCATATATTGACGTTTTATACGTATAATTTTTGTTATATGGGCGTATAAATGCAAAGCAATTTCTGTCCCTTGAAAGCTCCATTGGAAGTTATAGTATCTCCCATCTCGAAAGCTCGTATTGCCAACTTTGTGGCCAACTCCATTGATATGAAGTTGTGGAGTAGATCCAGGATCAAATAGGATGAAGGCATAGAAAAGGGATGACCCTTTGCAATGAGCATCCTCTTCTGGACCTTTGACCGTGGAATGTCTACAAGTCTCATTGTGGACATTTCTTTTGGGACAAGAACGATAGCCATGTCCTTTCTCCCCACACTTAAAGAATTTTTGATCTTTGCGAAAAGCCTCTATCTCTTTGGAAGAGATCTTGTTTTTATCTTTGTAAACTCCTTTCTCCTTGGTCTTGTTATTGTTGTTGTTTTTGGAATTGCCTTGGGAAGAACTTTGAGCATTGTTCTTCCCCTTTGCGTCATTTCGATCTTTGTTTTCCATGGTCTTGGAATTCCTTTTAGCCCCTTGTTGGAAATTGATACGAGATGCAACCATAGTGTGGTGGATGACTTTGGTGATAGAACCAAACCGTTGGAAGTTGACATACTTGGCCATTTCTTTAGGTAATCTGGCATAAAATTGTTGCTTTTGCTCGGCAAAGTCTATCTTATGAAAGACTGTAGCTTTGAGATGTAAATCCCAAAACTTGTCTACATATTTGTGGATCATGACTTGTTGGAAAGTAACTTCAAATTTCACCATTTGGTGAGAACTTTAACTCTGGTGTTGCAAGGAATTTCTTCATGATGGAAACTCATAGAGTTTTCCATGTTTTTGGAGCTTTGCCATTGCCACAAAGGCTAGCCCACCATTGAAGAGCAGATTTTTGAAAGTGCATAGTTGTAGCTTGTTGGAGGATTTTGTGAATCCCTTGTCTCCAAAGACCGCATCAATTGCTGGATGAAGGCCAATCCTTTGTCAGTAGCACCAAAGGTGCCATCATAGGTAAGAAAAGACATACTCTTTCCTCTCTTTTTGAACTTCTTAAGCTCGTGGGACCTTTTACAAATAGGATAGGATTTGCGATGTTCTCTCCTCTTGTATTCTCTAGGAGAATAGCCGCTGCTTTTGTCGAAAGAGGAGGAAGGTGATGAAGAAGGATAAGAGGGTGACTTCTTTCTTGCCTTTGTATTCCTTTGTTTCCTCTCTTCCCTTTTTAGAGTGACGATGAGGAGTATATGATGATCTTTTCCTCTTGGAAGGGTTTGGGGATCATCAAGACCACCGTCTTTGTGGAGCCACATCTTTAGAGGAATTTGGAGATTCACTTCTTTATCATTCATTGTATTCCTCCTCTTCTCTTATGGAAGAGAGTATTCTTTTGGAAGTCTCAACAAGAGGCTTCTTAAGCTCTCTCTCTTCTTGGAGATGTAGGGAAATCCCATAAGCACAAAGTTGTTGAGTAACTTCGGTTTGCAAGGTAGGGTTGCACATAGCTTTTTGCAACTAGTAACAAGATAGCTCACAAACATTTGGGCATCATCATGTTCAAATCAAAGCTATCAATATTGCTTCTACTCTCTTTATTATTGCCAACCATGTTAATCAAACTTATGTATATGCTACTTTGTGCTTTGGTACCCTCAAAATCCTAGTTGCTACTCTTATTTACTGTTAGAAGTTGGACATACCCTACGGAAAAGGACTACTCAGCTGATTATTATTTTTTGTAATTATTCATTTATTGAGAAAAACCCGACATTTCACCTTGTAAATATTGGGGCTTACAGAAGTTTCTAGATTGTATCCCAGTTTTGACATTTAGATTGAGTAGATGGTTAAATTGGAACATTAGGGTTTGAGAATTGTAAGGTATTTATATCGCTTTTTGACCTTAATGAAAACCTTTTGTCATTTTAAAATGTTTGAAGTCTGTGAGTGAGCGTACTGTGTACGAGAGAGAGTGAGAGCTTCACCTTGACGCTACGTGCGCACCGGTGGTCGGAATTGAGTGCGGAGAAGTGCAGCGTGTTGCCCCCAACGAGAGCTACGCGCCAATACCAACATTGCGCGCGTACGGTCTGGTTTTGCGAGCTCCATCCACGAGCTTCATCTGGTGATTCGGTGAGCATACGTTATCCGTTTTCGTATTTCAGCATATCCACGCATTCGCATTGAGTAGAGCTACACATTAGGCACTTTAGATTTCGGAAACGATGACCTGCAAATTTCGGCCAGACATCCCACGTGATTTTGCACTAGGTGTTTTGGGTTGGGGTTTTGGTTCATAGACCTTAGGGAGAGTGACCTATTGGTGTTATTAGGGTCTCCTTCAAGTTCTGTGGTGTTTCGAGATTGTTTGATGGGTGTTCGGCTCTAGGAAGCGTCATAGGAAGTTTCTTCTTATACACTCTTGAAGGCTGTGACTTAGACATTGGGCGGAGACCTCTGTAGGAATTAGTTAGAAGTCGGTCGAGTGTAGATTCACACCCTATGCTTGCTTCCACGTGCCTGCGGATTGAGCTTCGTCTTTAGTTGAGAAACCTTGTTAGGTGAGTTCTCGTTGTGCTGACGTCCGTCGCGGCGTGTCCGTCCAACATTGGCGCCGCTTCCGGGGATGAAAACCTTAGGTAGGTGACCAAGACTAGTTCTTGAGGATAGGGATTCATGGCTTGCCAAGAGTTTCGTTTTACATTTAGATAAGATCAGAGGGTGGAGGACTCTCTAGGTCTTAGAGGGAGTCTAGGGAGCGTGTGTCTGGCCTAGATCCTTCGACTTAGGTAGATTTAGGTAGAGTCCTGAGATAGTTTTAGGTATTAGTTGAGTTGATGAGTAGGAGTTGGAGTGGTAGAAGCGGTGAGAGGAAAGCTTGAGAGTCCGGAGAGGTCAGGAAGCAACCAAAACACCATTATCACCATTTCACATGATGAGTAGGAGTAGAGTAAGTAGGACATCATGATTCAGGATCTAGAGCACTTCATGCATGTATACTTGCTTGTTAGATTCATCACAAGGTTGTAAAAGACACAAAAAGACGCAAAAGTGTGTTTGAAAGCTGAAGTGAAGTCCAAAAGTTACTGTGAGTGTTTCTGATAAAGCTGCAAAGCATTAGGAGCAGTTCTGTCAGGAAAAAATTAATTTAATTTTAAGCTAGGAGACATCCTACGCGTAGGATGTCTATAGGCTAATCTGGTGGGAATTTTGGAATTTTGAGTTGACCAGTGTGTTCAGAAGGTAGGTTTTACCCTATTTTCACCTGGAAAGTGAAAATTTGACCATATCTTGACAGGATAAGGCCAGATAGATTAAAATTGCCAGACATCCTACCCAAATTGTGCCAAGACATTAATTTAAGACCAATGGTTGCATGAGCATGATCTGCATGATATATTGAGTGACTGAGAGAGGTTTCATCTCATTTGGGTGAGAAAATTGGGTTCTAAGCGGACTTTAGCACTTTTGACTGAAAAAGGCTAGAACAGCTAAAATTGGGGACTTTGAAATCCAAACCAAAATCTAAGCATACCACTGGGTTGCTGACATCAAGGGGAAGTTGTGGGTCAAGTCTGGGGTCAAACAAGCCAAAAAGACATTCTACACGTAGGATGTCATCTGTGTGATTTTGCACTCCAAACTTAATTTTGAGCATACCCAAGTGATCACCACCTCAAGTAGAGTCTATACTTTGCATTTGAAGCCATTTTGAGCAAAAAGACATGCTACGCGTAGGATGTCTAAAGGAAGAAATCGAAGCCAAATACTAACTGTGGGCCTAACAGGATTTTGTATAGCCTGAGGCAAGACTCCTAGTCAATTTTGGTCCAAATTGGTCTTGATTAGGCTGATCAAGACTAGCTGCAGGTTGTCGAAACATATTTCTCATCCATTGACCAGCTTATAGGTGTCCAAATAAAAAAGTAAAAACAGCTGTGGACTCAGAACATCAAGGAAAATCCATAGTGCAAAAATCCAGGCAAAACATAGCAGGAGACATCCTACGCGTAGGATGTCTACTGGGGCTTAGTGAAGAGAAAAGTTGACTGAGCTTATATAGTGAGGTTCCATTTGGCTTAAGGATTCCAAGACTTCTTTCAGAAGTGAATTTGGACCTTGTTTGACCTTTTTGACGGAGCAAAGATTGAATTCAGACTTTTCAGGTAAATTGACCAACATCCGAGGGAAGTACAGTTCCAGATTCGCAGACCTAATCCAGAACATCAGCAGTGTATAAAATACAGTAGTGGTTGAGGTTAACTCTCCAGTTATACCAATCATTACTAAGATAACCTCTAGCGGGTTAAATGCTTTGATTCGATTGCCAAAATTAAACGCTTGTGTACAGGTATACTCAGCAGCAAAGTAAGAAATTGTGCGGAGACTGATCCTTTGCCATGTGAGTGGTTGGATTTGTGATAAGTTTGATGAATTTAAGATCAAGAAGATACATTTTTAGAGACCATAAGGTGGCAGGTAACCAAGGTAGCTTAGTGTCCACCGAAGAGAGTGTAACTCAGGCAAGGCTAGATCCACTAGCACTGATTATTGAGGAAGGTAGTGATACTGACACTTCATCAGACAAATCCTTCTTCATGATGGGTAGTCAATAGCTAGGAGGTTTCACCTATGACGGACCAATGCCATGAGGAAGCACCTCCCTAAATCCTTTGAATGATTCCAAGTTCACTATGATCTTCTTAGAAAGAACAAACTCGAGGGGAGCCCTAGTTTATTCTGACTATCGAGGACGCAAGTGTATTTGTATTGAAAAAAGGCCGGCCTAGAGACTGGAGATAATTCAATTCTATGATGATGGAGATAGATTCCGAGACGAAAAGGGAAACCACTATCTGATAGTTAGTAACCTTGAAGATTACAATAGATATGGAGATAACGTGGCGAAGGGGAAAATGGTTTCAAAAACTCAAGAACCGCCTCCAAACATTGATCGACCTAGAGCGATTTTTATGTATGATAAGAAAACAACCAAGGTTTCAAATTATAATGAGAATGTGGGAATTTACAAGCATGAGAGCGAGGGAATAGTCTCTTACTTTCACTGCAAAGAACCATACCCAATAGAGTTAAGCAAAGACAAGGTTCTTTACTTATTCTCTTATGAAATTGCTACGGGGAAGGATATCGTTTTTGTTGATAGGTACGGGCGAGAATACCAACGTATTCTCCTAGAGGAGGTAGGAAAGGCAACAGTTCCAGGAGCATCAACATATGCCCTCGATGAAGTGCCAAGAGCCACCTACACCCCTAGCAAGTCGACAAATCCATTTTTTGAGGAGTATGACGCGACCTCACATTCTACCCAACAACAGAGATTCAACAACCAAAACCAACCAGCAACTCAGCCATCATTGCAGGCATGGCTTTGACAGAGCGCAGCATTAGAGCAAGACCAAAATCGAGATGGTTATCAAGACGCACAAGGGCTGAGGGATTTACAGGAACCACCACTCTATTCACGGTATCAAGGAGAGAGTAAGCCAAAAACTCAAGGGTCAACAGAGCCTGGAAGACCACCCATAGAACCAGTACAAAGAGATGAACCATCTCTGGCAAGAATTGTTAGAAATTATGTCTTAGGAGCACCATTGGGAGAGAAACCAGCCTACTACAGAAGACCAGAGGAGGTATATCGACTAGGACGTGGAGATCCAATGATGAGATTTGTAGACCATTGTAGAATTAGACCTTCTCAAGTACAAAAATGGGTAAACAAAAAATACACGGGAAACAGAGATCCGAGAGATCATGTAGTAGCCTTTGTGCATGTAATTAGAGATGAAGAGGTGTTAGACTTCCCTACCCAATTTGCAAGGTTTGGATTAACCCTAGAAGATGACACTGCTACTTGGTTTGACTCTGTGGAGCGTAGAGACTTTGAGTCTATGGAGGAGGTGTTTGACGAGTTTATCGAGGAGTTCTCACAAAGGGGAATAGCTCATAATACCATTTCAAAAATCCATAAATTCAAACAGAAAGATGGGGAATCTTTGCGAAAGGAAGCCCTACGACTAAAAAGATATGTTAAGTTCTGCCCTGGGGAAAAACTGCCAACTCAGTCCAGACTGATGCTTATATTTATCCAAGGACTAAGGAATGCAAATCTCCAGAAGAACTTACATATGAAGAGGAGCACGACGTTGAATGAGTCAAATAAGGAGGCTCTTTACCTTGTAGACAATTGTGCAGTCTACAAAGAGGGTGAGTTCAAAGATCTTGACGACGATTCATTCTCACAACAAAGTGGAAGCAAGTCTTCTAAGACAGCACCAAAAGGAGAAGTAGTTGTAAACCAGGAGCAGCTTGTCAAGGAAGTGCTAAAAAAGATTAACTTGTACGCCAAACCCCAGGCTAAACAACCCAAGTGGTGTGCTATTGAACAAAAATGGACAAACCATGGGACGGAGGAATGTTATTATAACAAGGGATATGTGAGAGAGAGACCTTACGCTCCACAAGCTCAAGTAGCTTCTCCTCAAGTTCCACCGATGACTAGGTATCAAGCAGGCAACCTACCAGGACTTGTAGGTGTAGAAAGACCACAACCAGTGTTGGGGCAACAACCACCCCTACCAGGATTATGACCAGTTGCCATAAGATACACACCCACCGTAACCGAATCAGAAGAGAAGGATTTGGTGCCTATGCATGCATATTATGAAGATCCCAATGGATATGAGGCAAATCCTGTCTATTATTCACTAGAAGAACCTTCAACACCAGAACCATGGAACATGATGGGAGGTGCAGGACCACCAACAGCTGCACAGGCAGCAGGAGAAGGAAGATATAGCTTGGATAAACGAACATTGTTGTTCATAGCCAACGGAGGCATGGGCAGGCAGAGACATGCATACCAACAAAGAGGAGCTCAAGGAGCACCTCAACAGCCTAAAGGACCCTACTACAAGTGTGGTGGAGACCATTGGCTAAGAGACTGTCCTCATGATGAAATCATTAGAGTCAACGCATATTGCACCGAGTGTGGAGTTACTCATTTGATTCCTAATTGCCCTAAGAACCCAAGCAAAGGAGCAAAAACCACCTTGAACATGCTGGAAGCAGTGCCTTCCAGTGGAGGGTCAGAAAACGAGACAATCATACCTATTCGGGCAGTAACACGAGCCCAAGCCCAAAGAATGACGAAAGAACCCATAATTGAAGAGCCAAAAATAGATGCCCCAAGTTCAGAAACAAAAGACTCGAGGAGCACTTGGAAAGCTAGAAAGGCACGTATGAAAGCTAGGAAAGAATGAGAGCAAACGGCTCTATCCGAGGAGTTAAAATACACAAAGGATAGATTAGAGCGGTTAGAGGATCTAGCTAGCCTAAGCTCACACATTGCGGCAACCATAGTACCCAAGGAAATAGCATAATCCAAAAGTGCAGGATCAGGAGGATCAATACTGGCAGACAAGGTAAATGAGCAATTATAGATGCACTCCTAAAATCTTACGAAGCCAGACTCAAACAGAACCAATCCCAAGAGCAAAGATGGATGACTTATCCATATGCTGAAATAGAAAAACAGAGGTTGGAAATGTGTAGAAAGATGATTGAAACAGCTCAATCTTTGATAGAAAACCCGCTTGGTGAACCTGCAAATGGGCGTGAAGTACCAATTCCAACCCCTATCAAACCAACTTTAGAGGAACAAGTAGAAACGAAGGAAAGACTCGTGAATGCTTCTGAGTCTAGGGGAGAGCCTATCATAGTGCCAAATATAACAGATGAGGCAAGTGACGGGTTTCAGCCTAAAACATTGGCAAAAATGGGTAAGGATTGTAACGGTTTAGATGATTTGTGGAAGCAAATCTGTGAGGCCAATGAAGCTAACGGGAAAGTTCCCACATGAATAGCACAAGAAAAGAGAATAATGAGATCTTACCTCCGATTGAAGAATTTGAGGCAAGATCACAAATGAACTTTGATATACATTCACAAGGGGGACCACTTGGATCAATTAGTTCGGGGCACAGCCAACCAAACTTGCTAAAAACTCTACCCTCTTACCTAGGAGAGTATGAAGCCAAGTCTGAGGTGAGAGCAATCCCATCTCAAAGACTTTCTTCTAACAGAGTGATGGATTCACAAGGGTTGATTGAGTTATTGTCCACCCCGGTGGCATGCACAATCACATTAGCTGAACTCCTAAGGTTACAACCAAAATGATGTGGACCACAGTAGGCAAATGCCTAGAAAAATTTGGAGTAAAAGACCCCACCTCAAAGCTTCAGGAAGGGATCAAAGAATTGGACAAGCCTCAATTAAACACTAGGCCAGTACCATTAAACAAGGTTGGAGAGTATTGCGAGGGAGAAGATGGAAACACCACGCTACCAGTCGAATTTCAAAGAGTAGTTTCCAAGGCTATTCTTGACAGTGGGGCAGGAGTTGCTATCGCCACCAAGGAAATCTGGAAAAAATGGGGAAAACCAGCTTTGAGAGCTACCAGAATGAAATTGCATTTGGCAGATGGGTTCATGGAAAAGCCTCTAGGACTCTTAGAAAAAGCGATTGTCACCTTGTGCGGAATCGAGTATGAGCATACATTTGCAATAGTCAATTTCGACAAAAAGAACAATTACGAGATCATCTTGGGAAGACCATTCATGAGACAATTAAAGATGGTCCAGGATTGGGGTTATGACCACATATACTTCAGACATGGCGAGACTACAACCAAAATTCACATGAAGGACCATAGTTATAAAGACGTGAACCAGACACCAGTAGAAGAGTTTGATTTAGCTACTACAATAGCAAGATCAGAACTCCCAACATGGTTAGGGCAACAAAAACAGCTATGGATGTGTGGAGCTTCACACTTTGGAAGCTTAAAAAGAGAGGAATGCGTCTTAGAAAGAGCAATTGAGGATAAGGATTATATTCCGGAACCTTTTCTTGAAGATGCCTTGGAACCTTTGGAATGGGAGCACATACTAGCAACATTGGATATCTGTACCATTATAGATAGTCTAACAAATTTTTTTTGTGATAAAGATGGCTCTGATGTGCTACCCTATTACATGGTAAGCATTATACCAAGAGGAGATGAGATGGTAGAACCGCTAGAACAAGAAGAGTTTTATAACTCCTCTGAGCATCTGGAGGTAAATAACGATGCAGATAATGAGTGATCAGACAACTCAAGTGAGTGTGAGGAGAAATAGAGGGTACAAGAAGAACCTCAAGCAGAAGCAAAAGAACGCATGGCAAAAAGAAGACTTTTGCGACAACAACAACAGTGTGGATCACCGTTGCGAATCAATGCCATTCGACTAAGAGAAAGGCATGGCTGACGCAATATCCACAGTACCTAATCCATTTGGTAGAGGCACCCAAAGTCATCAGAGATAACTTAAGTTTATGTCCTCTACCAAGGATGCGGACGTGGAAGGCCCAGGAGCTACTACAAAAAAGCCAACCTACTTGGCTAAACTATTCAAAGCTGCCAGGCTTGAATACATGGTTTAGCCTAACGGGACACACCCTACAGAAAAGGACTACTCAGCAGATTATTATTTTTTGTAATTATTCATTTATTGAGAAAAACCCGACATTTCACCTTGTAAATATTGGGGCTTACAGAAGTTTCCAGATTGTATCCCAGTTTTGACATTTAGATTGAGTAGATGGTTAAATTGGAACATTAGGGTTTGAGAATTGTAAGGTATTTATACCACTTTTCGAACTTAATGAAAAACCTTTTGTCATTTTAAAAAGTTTGAAGTCTGTGAGTGAGCGTACTGTGTACGAGAGAGAGTGAGGGCTTCATCTTGACGCTACGTGCGCACCGGTGGTCGGAATCGAGTGCGGAGAAGTGCAGACTGTTGCCCTCGATGAGATCTACGCGCCAATACCAACATTGCGCGCGTACGGTCCGGTTTTGCGAGCTCCATCCACGAGCTTCATCTAGTGATTCGGTGAGCATACGTTATCTATTTTTGTATTTCAGCATATCCACGCGTTCGCATTGAGTAGAGCTACACATTAGGCACTTTAGATTTCGAAAACGATGACCTGCAAATTTCGGCCAGACATCCTACGTGATTTTGCACCAGGTGTTTTGGGTTGGGGTTTTGGTTCATAGACCCTAGGGAGAGTGACCTATTGGTGTTAGTAGGGTCTCCTTCAAGTTCTGTGGTGTTTCGAGATTGTTTGATGGGTGTTCGGCTCTAGGAAGCGTCATAGGAAGTTTCTTCTTATGTACTCTTGAAGGCTGTGACTTAGACATTGGGCAGAGACCTCTGTAGGAATTAGTTAGGAGTTGGTCGAGTGTAGATTGACACCCTATGCTTGCTTCCACGCGCCTGCGGGTTGATCTTCATCCTTAGTTGACAAATCTTGTTAGGTGAGTTCTCGCTATGCTGACGTCCGTCGCGGAGTATCCGTCCAACATTTACTTTTGAAAATTAGCTCTCAAGTAGCCACACCCATGGTTTAGAGACTATTGATTGTAAAAAGAGTATTGAAGAGGGTCTAACATTGTGTGGTTGATTATTGTTCCTGTTGAGCTTTCTAGTAGCTCAATAATGGTAAGTAGAAGGCAAGCCCCAAAAGACTCCATTATAAAGTCTATAGCTAAGTTTACCTCGAGCTAAGTCATTCTCAGCCAAGCTAATAGATGTCTCTTGCAATGAACAGGTCCAACCTTTCATGGACAACTTAAGGAACTCTCTTGTTAAGCAAGAAAAGAGAAACCAATAGCTCTGATACCAATGTAATTGAATATGTCTATAACATTGACTGTAGCGGAAATTGAAATAATAATAGTGAGCATTTCCTTTAAAAGCATTATTAAAGAGCATAAGAAGAGTAATTGAATCAAGGTAGCAAAATGAACATTAATTCTAATTAGCTTGGCATGAACAATACGTGGAGAGAAAGCGGTTAGAGAAATTGACAACAGTTGAGGACCGGATTTATGTGGAGCCAGTTGGCTTTTGTATTATTTTTTCCCCCATAAAGAGAGACTTGGTAAAATACAAGATTGTGTTCCTTGAGACCTTGTTGGTGCAATTTTGTATTAAATTAACAACAGTTAAGGACCAGATTTATGTGGATCCGGTGGCTTTTGTATTATATTTTCCCCCATAAAGAGAGGCTCGGTACAATACAAGATTGTGTTCCTTGAGACCTCGTTGGTGCAATGAAGGTGGTATAATTCATACACCAAAATTATGCCCTTAATTAACTTGCAAAAGCATTAACATATTCCCGGACTCAATCCCAAGACCTCAAATACCTTCAAAGGTGGAGAGAGCTAGCAGGGAGTGAGGGAAGGGAATATGAAGAAGAAGTATCATACAAGAAAGAAATAGACTCCTCACTTGTATTACTCTTGTAGCTTAGCATAGCATAGTAGCATAGTAATGGAGATGAAGAAGACGGCTAGAATAGCATTGAAGCATGGATCTTGGTTGCATTTGGATTTTACAGCCAAGAGTGTTGGTGTAGACTCTCAACTTCTCGAGCTTGGAGAAGGAGATTAACTCTCCCCAATCACCCCCTTTTATTGCTTTTGTCAACCCCTCATTGTATCTCAATCTTGAAGCTCATTGGACCCCTCTAAGCCTAGCCAATCACATGCACAATGCAGTTCAAGAAACATGGGTAGTCTTTGGACAAGTGTCCTCCTTACCCCTTTGAGAGAGAGGGCTTGATAATACCTAGAAAACTAATTAATTCAACTAAATTCTCATTGGACCTCTCTCAAAGCCATCCAATAGGCTTTAGGAACACTATGGGGGCAACATAGCTAGGGGATTCACATGTGTCCTATATGCCTCTTTGAGCAAGGGGTGTCCCTTGGGTGAGGGAAAGACCATTCAACCCCACCCCCGTACTCTTGGGACTCGTCCCCTCCTTTGTAGGACATGGTTTGAATTCAATCACCTCAAGCTTCTTGGCCCCCAAGTACCTTAAGCACTTCAAGCATGACAAGCACCTCGAGCACCTTAGTCAGCAAGCATGACAAGCACTTTAAGCACCTTAGTCAGCAAGCACAAAAGCACCTCAAGCGTGGGCCAAGCTCCCCGGCACCTCAAGCTCAGCCCTAGATTTCCCAAGGTCCTAGGTCTAATGAATTTTAACACTAACCTTTGGAGCTCTTTAATGAAGCTAACCATATGGTCTTTTAAGTTCCATTAGCTAGCATTGCTCTTTGCCAGACCATCTCCCATTTGGACCCATTGCCTTTGGTCTCGTGCTGAGATAAATCTAAAAGCACATGTCTCTATTCTAACTGTTGTTCCCGTTTATTATCCCGCATAAAATGATCAGTTTAATATGAGAAAATCATTTGGGCTAGTTAGATATTAGATTTTATGACACCAAATCACCTAATGTGAAATGCCTTGAGCCCTCCATCAGCTTCGACATGAACTGAAAGGTGTTGCCTTGAGGAGCCATTTCACCTATGTCAATAGCGCTCTTTTACCTATGTCAGCGCCCTCCATGAGCTGTAGCATGGACTACGTATTACCTTTATTTCATGAACTTTACAACCAAAAACCTGGGCTATCGTTGATGCTTGCACTGAAGTATCTTGTTATGTTGCAATTGTTTTGTGAACCTTTCCTTTGAATAGCGACTTCCATTGCCTCTTTTGTGATCCTCATATTGAATGTCAATTATGCACCATGGTGTGCTTATTACACCTCATCAAAGAGCCTACCAAATCTTAGTCAAGAGCCCTATAGACTTTGCTACCTACTATGATTGTGCACTATCAATCAAGATAGTGCACAATCGTAGTAGGTAGAAAAGCCTATAGGACTTGTTTCATCAAGATTGCCTACAATTGTTGTGGGTGGAAGTAGTTGCTTAAGGTACGTTGTTTCTCCTCATCATAAGCCATGGTTAAATGAAGGTGTTGAAAATCACGAACTAAGTTTTTGCTAAGTTTTATGTATTGTTGCATATTTCCTTCATAATATGGAGTCCTCATATCACCTCTCTCTCTCTCTCTCTCTCTATATATATATATATATATATAGATAGATAGATAGATAGATAGATATAAGCTACAATCTCTACTCCTAGAGTCTCTAGCTCATGAGGCTCAAACTTGAGTTCGAGCCTCATGACCTAGATACTCAATTTTCCAGCCTCCTAAGCTAGATATTTTAGCAAAACTCTTTCTAGCTAGAAACCATTTGCAAAATCTTGAGAATAGGCTCAAGAGTGTCTTGAGAAAAAACACTTGCACTACTCTTTCTAGTTGAGTATTCATTTTATAACACCTGAGGCTCAAACTCAAGCTCGAACCTCATGACCTGGATGCGTAGTTTTCAAGCCTTTTGATCACTCTAGTACTACTTGTTCTAGCTGAGCATGCAGGCTCTAGCTTTGAGTCTCAAACTTAAGTTTGAGCCTCATGAATTGGACACTCAATTTTCATTCCTCATGAGCACTCTAGTAGAGCTCTTTCTAACCAAAAACTATGTGGAAGAGTTTGTATCTCACAAGGCTTGAATTGATTCTTTACCACATTGGCTCGAGATTAAGCTCATGAGCTTCTTGAAACAAATACACTTGCAATACTCTTTATAGTTGATCATGTATTGTATAGCTCCTGAGGCTCAAACTTAAGTTTGAGCCTCATGACATAGATTCTTAGTTTTCGAGTCTCATGAGAACTCTAGTATGACTCGTTCTAGTTGAGCATTCAATCTCTACCTCCGGGGCTTGAACTTAAGTTCGAGCTTGGTTCATCTTCAAAAAACTTCAACCTGGATCAAGGTTTGACTCTACAATGAAGAAGTTCAATAGCTCTGATTGCTTCTTTGGGTGGACTAGCTTTGAATGACTTGGCCAAGTCCACTGTATGAGTGATTTTATGATCTTGTAAACCACGCTCCCACAAGTGAGATGAAAGCATAAATCCAAGTTTGGGAGTATGAATTGATTTTAAGGATAAGGTGTATTGGTCAAAAGATGATTATAGAGGTTGGCCATATGATATAGGTGTGTTGAGACGGATAAGACTGGGGTGTTGATGCAAACAGGTTGCTATAGGTTGTTGAGGAGTATTGTTAGCATCTTTGAATCATTGACTTGAGTGTTAAGAGGGTTTCCCCAGGTAAAGGGTGAAATTGATGCTCAAGAGGGTAGCCTACAACCATGTAAGCATAAAGTAAATCCAACTTGGAAAAATATTGAAGGAGGTATTCACACCATATTAAAGGAGAGGCCACCGCTTGGATTTGTTACCATATACATGTGATAGTGATGTGTGTGAACACACTAGGACCGTCGGGGCATTTTTCCCTCTATAGGAGGTTTTTTCCCCCATGCATTGCATATCATCGCACTAGGGCTATCTAGATTTCCATTGCACACTAAGTAACACACACTCTATTGTGTGCCTTGAGCTTCCTTTGTCTTCTCCAAGCTGTGTGCGTTTCCTTGCAACCCTAATTCCAACAATTGATATTAGAGCTGATCACGTCCTCCTGGGCTTAGTTGCCAGCGTCGCCAGAACACCCCTGATCATTTTCTCAAATTTCAACGAGCTTTGGCAAGCTTCAACAGGGTGACAAAAAATTTGGGTAGGCTTGAAGAGCTTAGTCTGCTCAGAATTTCATTTCGGGCTCATTTTGACCTCCGTTTCCACTACAACCAGGTCTACACAAACAATTTTGTCATTTTGTGAAGAATTTTTGTCAGTGCCAATTACTGCATAACAGGTCCCATACAGTCTGCTGCGGATTGTGCTATATAGCATGTCATTATAATCAATATCTAATTCTCCTAAATGATTTTCTCATGTAAACTGATCATTTAATATGGGGAAGTGCCAGGGGCGAAAAAGCTAGAATATCGGTTAAGCTAGTAGACCGGCCACAGTAGGGATCCAAAGGAGGGGAAATAGGGATCCAAAGGGGGGCGCCATCTGCAAATGATCAATGTGAAACGATGGGCTTAAAAGACCCTAAGGTTCATCCCATTAAGACTTCCAAAATGCCAAGGTTCCAAAATTCAAAGGTTGTGTCCAAAGGCCAAACACTAGGGAAATTGGATGCTTAGTGTGTGTCACAAAAGTCTTAATATATCCTTACATAGGAGGGGGCAAGCCTTGCAAGTAGGGGATGAGAGATAAAATCACACTCACACACACAAGCTCCCTTTATACGAAGGGAATGAGGGACACATGTCAGCTCCCTAGCCCAGATACCCACAAGGTGTATTCAAATCCTATTGGATGGCCTTGGAGGTGGACCAATGAGAATTATGCTAGAGTAAATCTAGTTTAGTTACTTTAAAAACACTTATTTAAAAGAACCAATAAGAATTAAGCTCGCTAGAAGACTATTGGACAGTCTCTCAAGGGGACCAATGAGCATTCGGCTTGCCTATTTCTTATTGGCCAGGAGGCAAAGGGGTCTGATGAGAGTTTAGTTGAATTAAATAATTACCTAAAGCTCTCACAAAAGGGGAAAGGGGGACACATGTCAGAAGTCTATCACTTATGCTCCTTAATTACCATTGGCTAAGCATGGGGAGGTCCAATAGGATGCTAGCAAGAGCAAAAAGGAAGAGGGGTCGACCAAGAGAGAGAGGGGGCTGATTTTTGCAAGGAATTATCACACACACACTCACACAATCTTATGTGTGAATAAAAAAAGACTCTCTCTCCTTCTCAAGCTTTAATGGAAAGCTTACCACCTACTCCAAGCTTGTGAGAAGGGAGGCCTACATCAACAACTCTTGGCTTTGTGATGCAAATCCAACCTAGAGCCAAGATTCAATGCTTGCTCATCTCCTCTACCATGCTAATTACTAAGCGAAGCTATGCTAATATGACTGATTATGTGAGGAAATGTACATCTTTCTCGTAGAATACTCCTTCTTCCTCTCAATCTACTCACATACCCTGCTAGCTCTCACCATCTTCAAAGGCGTGTGAGGTCTTGGGTCTGAGACCGTGAGGGAATTAATGTTGTGTTTGATAAGTGTTTTGCTTAGTGCATGAAGTTTCCATCTTCATTGCACTAGCTAGTATTGAAGGAACACAAAGAATTGTATTGTAAAATGTCTCTCTTTATGGGAGAAACCATAATACAAAGCCTTTTGGAGGGGGGACCGGCTCCATGCAAATCGAGTCCTCAACTATTTTCAATTGATTAATTTCTCTCTTGTTTGAAGTATTGTTCATGCTATCTAACTAGGTGTTATGATTTTTGTTACTCTCTCCACCCAAGCACTCTTGTTATTCTCATTAGGAAGCTATTCTAATGAAATGCTCACTATGTTCATCCTATTTTCTGCTACACACACGTTACTAGACCATTAAATATTTCATTCGTCAGAGAACAAGGTTTCTCTTTTCTTGCTCAATAAGGGAGTTCATCAAGCTAGCTATAAATGTTTGGTGCTATTAATTGCATGTGAGTAAGTAGATTAGGGATTTTTCAGCCTTGCAGTGCGCCTGTCTTTGTGGAGTTAACGGGGAGTTACCACTGTCAAGAGCTATGGTCTTAATAGTGGAGTCCTACGGGGCTTACCTATGGCTTAACCACTATTGAGCTATTAGAATCTTGACAGGAGCCGGTGCTATTTTTGATGTTGAACGACCTTCTCTTCTATTCCTTGCAGGTAATGGTATTCGAGCCATGGGCATAGTAGCTTGAGTGCTTTTTCTAAAGTGGTAAAGAGGAGTAGCAACTAGGGCTTGAAGTGCCAAAGTACACCTAAAAGTTGTTAGAATGGCTGACAATAGTAAAGGGAGTGAAATTAATGTTGATAATTTTGATTTTGCTAATGAGCAAGCTACTAATGATGCCCCAATGCTTGTTAACTATCTTGTTTCTAGGCTTCAACAAGCCATGGGCAATCCATCCCTCCAAAGTGAAGTGCAATGGTAGCTTTGTGCTCATGGGATTCTCCAAGCTCCCCACCATGACGAGAGAACACCTAGGAAGCCTTCTTACGAGACTTCCAAAAGAGGTCTCTCTCTGATTCGGGAAGAAGAAGGGGATCCCTATGAAGGGCTCATAAATTTTCTCCTTGATGACGCATCTCCTTTTCAAAGGAGAATTCAAGAGCCTCCCCCGAAGGAACGAGAAAGAAGTGAGTCTCCGGCCACCTCGGTGGAGATGGCTCCATGAAGATGGCGAGCTAAACGCTCTTTATCACCTCCAAAATAGAGAAGACCATCACATACTTTTCCACACCATACTTCAAAGAGGGATGACAAAAAGCAAGAGAAGAAAAAGGCGAGAAAGAGGACACCCTCTTCTCCATTTGTAGGCAAGTTTTGGGACCTACAACTCAAAGCCATTGTCTTCAAAAAGTTGGATTTTGGAGAGCAAAAGAAACAATTTTTTGCGGGCTTAACCGAAGAAATGGCGGAGTATGTCAACTCTCAAAGGCCACCCACCATATCGACGGTAATACATCATACTATGGTGGCCTGTTGAATCAATTTCCAAATAGGGGCTAAGAGGAATTCTAAGCCCCCTGAAAACAAGGGTTCCAATGAGCCTAAGGGAAGGACAATGTCCAAAAGTCTCCTAAGGGCAACTCCAACAAAGCTAAAGAGAAGGGAGTTTATAAAGGAAAAAATAAACTCTCTCCCGAAGAGCTTGAGCATTATCGCAAGGATAACCGGTGTTTCAAGTGCGATGAGCAAGGGCATGCGTACCGTGCTTGTCCCCAAAAGAACAACCGCCATGAACCTCCTAGAGCTACCTTGGTCGAAATCCAAGAGGAGGAAACTCACCACAAAGGATCTCCTCTATGCCATGCTTGGGGAAAGGTGAGACAACATGATGCTTTTATTCTCTTTGACCCCGGTTCTACTCATAATTTTATATCTATAGAGTTGGCCACCAAGCTAGGCCTACAAACCTACCAGATGGGAGATGTTCTATCCGTAGATGGTGCTTTCAAGGGGCAAGAAGCTTCAGTCACTCCCTTAATCGGGAAATTGAGGCTCCATGTCCAAAGCTATGTGGAAAAAGAGGACTTCTTTATCTCTCCTCTCAAGCATGAGGATGTAATCCTAGGGGCACCATGGTTTGATCGCATGGCTGCCAATGTTAAATTCCCTGAAAGGAGAATCTCCTTTAAGTTAAGGGAAAAAGATATGTATATAGATGATGTAATGGAATTTGCCTATTCAATTTGAGAGTAGCGGAATTTAATGAGAGTACTTTCAAGAAATGATTTTGTGAGCATAGCGGGTAGACATAATTGAAGATAGCAACATAATTATAGCAATTAGTTAACTTGGCATGGACAATACTTTTGCAAGAGAGAGAATTTAGAGAACATGACAACAGTTGAGGACCGGATTTATGTGGAGCCAGTCCCCCCTCCAAGAGGCATTTGTATTATGATTTCTCCCATAAAGAGAGACTTGTTACAATACATTCTTTGTGTTCCTTGTGACCTAGGTGAAGCAATGAATATGGAAAGCTTCATGCATCACCATCATAGCATAACCTAAACTTGAAGAAAGCTTTAACTATACCAAGCCTCAGTCCCAAGACCTCAAACACCTTCGAAGGTGGAGAGAGCTAGCAGGGAATGAGGGTAGGGAAGAGGAAGAAGAAACATTTCATACGAGAAAGAGCTAGTTCCTCACTTATCATAACTCTTGTGCTAGCAAACATAATAGCATAGTAATGAAGAAGAAATATATGGCAAGCTCAAGAATTGAAGCATGGCTCTTGGATGGATTTGCACTCCATAGCCAAGAGTGTTGGTGTAGACTCTCAACCTCTACTTGCTTGGAGAAGGAGAGGGAGCTCTTGCACTTTGCATAGTACACAATGAGAGTGTTTGTGAGTGTCTGTGGGTGAGTATACCCCCTAAGCACCCCCCTAGCTTGCTTGGGTCGACCCCCCCTTGTAGCTCATGCTTGAAGCTCATTGGACCCCTCCAGGCCTAGCCAATCACAAGCAAGATCCATTACAAGAAACATGGGTAGCCTTCGGACAAGTGTCCCCCTTTCCCCTTTGAGAGAGAGGACTTGATAAATGCCAAATCAATTAATTAAATATCCTAAATTATCATTGGACCCCTTGGGTGGCCAACCAATAGGCTTCAGGCACACCATGAGGGCAACATGGGAAGGAACTTGACAAGTGTCCTTGCTGCCTCTTCAAGCTGGGGGCTTCCCTTGTGTGTGTGTGTGTGTGTGTGTGTGTGTGTGTGTGTGTGTGTGTGTGTGTTCTCTCTCATCCCCTCCCCCTTGTAGGCTCGCCCCCCTCCTTGTAGAGATATTTTTGACTTTGGATGAGCAAGCCCCTTAGTCATCAAGCATGACTAAGCACTTGAAGTAGGGGGTGTTCCCACAAGCATCTCAGGCAAGCTTCTCAAGGCACCTCAAGCACCTTAATCATGCACCAAGTCAAGCACCTCAAGCATGGAGCCATTCAAGAACCTCAAGCATCTTAATCAAGCACCTCAAGCACGACAAGCACCTCGAGCTTGGGCCGGGTTCCCACCTGAAGCTCAGCCCTAACTTACCTAAGGTCAAAGGACTTTTACACACATTATTGGAGGTCTTCAATGAAGCTAACCCTAAGGTCTTATGATCCATTGGTTAGCCTTGCTCTTGATAGACCATCTCCCATTTGGGCCCCTTTACTATTGGCCCCGTGTTGAGATAGATCTATAAGCACATATCTATATCTTAACACTTGTTCCCATTTATTCTCCCACATTAAGTGATCAATTTAATATGAGAAAATCATTTGGGTTGGTTAGATATTAGATTTTATGACAGATGATAGGAAATGGGTGACACTATACCCATTGTACATACACAAGCTTTCAACAAGTCAATAAAGAGCTCTATTTTAGTGTACATGATTTTTGTTAAAGATTCTCAAAATGAACCTAATGTTTTAGCAAAAGAAAATATACACAATCAAAAGGAATTAGAGTTATCCAATTTTCTCAAGGGGTTTCAAGATGTCTTTATTGATGACATCCCTTGTGAGCTACCTCCTAAACTAGGTAATGATGACCATGCAATTGAACTTCTTCCAGGAAGGTCACCGCCTAACAAACCTCCTTATAGAGTTTATCAAGCTCAACAAGAGGAGATTATGCAGCAAGTGCATGAGCTAGTTGAAAAGGGCATGGTTAGGCCTAGCTCATCTCCATTTTGTTCTCCTGTGCTACTAGTGCAAAAGAAAGACGTCACATATCATATGTGTGTTGACTATAGAGCACTAAATAGGATCACTATCAAGAATAGGTTTCCCGTTCCACGGGTAGAAGACCTATTTGATAAGCTACAAGGGTCTACCTACTTGAGTAGGATTGACGTAAAATGTGGCTATCATCAACTAAGGATAGTTGATCAAGACATTGTAAAGACTGCATTTCGCACTATGTTTGGTCTTTATGAATACATTGTCATGCCTTTTGTCTTGACCAATGCACTAGCCACATTCAATCGCTTGATGGAGAAGCTATTCAGGCCTCACCGAACCTTTACTGGAGTGTTCTTTGATGATATCATCATCTACTCTAATTCTTTAGACGAACACAAGCAACACCTCCAAGTAATATTTCAAGTTCTAAGAGAGAATAAACTTTATGCTAATCAAAAGAAAAGTGAATTTTTCTTACAAGAGATTCAATATTTAGGTCACATTATCTCTCAAGATGGCACCCAAATGGATCCATCAAAGTTAGAGGTAATAAAAGGATGGCCTAAACCAAGGAATCTTCATGAATTAAGAAGCTTTATAGGTATGTGTGCATACTATAAACGCTTCATAGAAAAGTTCTCACTAATAGCAGGACCATTACATGACCTAACAAAGAAAAATGTTAGGTACACCTGGTCTGCCAAGGAGAACAATGCTTTTGAAAAGCTTAAAGAAAAGCTTATCTCTCAACCTGTGCTTACACTACCGGATCTCTCAAAGCCATTTGAGGTCCAATGTGACGCTTGTGGTGATTGCGTTGGAGCTGTTTTGCTTCAAGAAGGGCAAGCCATGGGCTATGAAAGTTGAAGGCTCGACCCTATTGAGCAAGCTCTAGGCATATATGAAAAGTAACTCCTTGCAGTTCTACATGCCTTAGACTCATGGAAGCACTATTTATTGGGGACTCATTTCATTCTGTGAACGGATCACCAAAGTCTTAAGTACTTCATGACGTAGGCCAAGCTCTCCGACAAACAAATGAGGTGGGAAAACTTCCTTTCGCAATTTCATTTTCATATTGCTCACATTGCTGGCAAGCATAATCAAGTAGCTGATGCACTCTCAAGACGGCCAAGAGTGAATGCGGTTTTCATAGCAACTCACAATGATCTATCTTTTATGATAGATGAGTATGCTACTGATCCCGATTTTAGAGATGCGCTTTCAGTCCTTGCACTAGGTAAGAAAGAGGAACCATTTACTTTACAAGATGGTTATCTTCTCTATGGAAATAGAATATGCGTTACTAGATCACTACGTGAGAAAGTAATGTATGAATCTCATGCTCCTTATGCGGAGCATAGAGGGATTCAGTCTACCCTAAAAGGGATTGAAACATATTTCTATTGGCCTACCATGAAAGCAAACATACAAGAGTATGTTTCTAAATGTGTGGTATGCCAGAAGAAAAAGTTTGATAGAGGGAAGCAACTTGGATTGCTTCAACCTTTGCCAATCCCTAATTCACCATGGGAGAGCATATCCATGTATTTTATCTTTGGATTGCCTAAGTCTATCCATGGGAATATGGGAATATGGACGATAGTAGACAGGTTCAATAAACAAGCTCATTTTATACCTGTTAGAAAGACTATCAAAGCCCATCAAATGGCAACCCTCTTCATTTCACAAATCTTCAAGTACCATGGCTTGCCATGTCCATAGTGTCGGATAGAGATCCTAGAATGACCAGTAATTTTTGGAAGGGTCTCTTTGAGAATTTAGGAACAAGGCTAAACTTCTCTCGTGCCTATCACTCGCAAACGGATGGCCAAATTGAAATAGCTAGCCTAACAATTCTCGATCTACTAAAAGCCTATGTTACGGAAGTAGATCAAAGATCCCAATGGGAGAACCCTTAGTGGAGTATGCCTACAATAACATTGTACATACTTCCACAGGAAAAGCACCTTTTGAGGTAATTGAGGGAAAATCAAAAAGTCCCTTGCTACTTAAGGTACACGGGAAGATCGTCGTTGCAGATGAGTATAGCCGAGACCTACAAGAATATTTCCAAAAGATTAAGGATGCTATCTCTATCTCACAGAAAAGACAAAAGGTTGCTATTGACAAGCACAGAAGAGCCCAAGCCTTTAAAGAAAATAATTGGGTCTTATTAAAATTTCCCAAAGCCAAATTAAGGCACACGACAGGCACGAATCCTACGGGACACCAAAAGTACTATGCTAAATTAGCAAAAAGGTACTATGGTCCTTTCTAGATTCTTAGGCCAATCAATGAGATGGCCTATCAACTCAAGTTGCCCAACCATTGGCTCATACACAATGCTTTCCATGTGAGCCTACTAAAGCCTTACAAAGGATAGCCACCTCAAGAACCAGCTATTGAAGACCCACCGGAGATCGAGGACCAAGAAGAGGTGTTGTAGCCCATGTCCATTCTCCGACATGAAGACAAGGTACTAAGAGGCGGTAAGACTATCCGACAATATCTTATTAAGTTTAAGAATTATCCTTTTGAAGATGCTAGATGGATACAAGGCATACAATTAAAGGATAACCTAAACCTTGTCAATGCTTACAATGCTTCCCTAGAGTAAGCAAACGTACAAATGTTTAAAATGAACATAATTTTTGTCTTATAAGACTCTCTTTTTCTTTATTGTGCACATAAATGAAGTAGTATGCATGCTTAGATCAAGTTTGCGTAGACGACGTCTCCCGAACACCAAGTAGAGCTTGTCACTCTACTATGGAAGACTGATAGGAATAATGTGCAGACAGTATTTCGGCAGCTTAGGCTCTCAAGCGCGAAATGGACAAGTCATCCATTGTGGAATGATGTCGTAGGGTAACATAGGGATCCTCTACTTGCTAGGAAACCAATGAATATGCTTTATCTTCTCTACCCCATATTTGAGGATGACTATGATTTCAAGAGAGAGGTAATGTCATAATAATCAATATCTAATTCTCCTAAATGATTTTCTCATGTTAAATTGATCATTTAATATGGGGAAGTACCAGGCGAGAAAAAGCTAGAATATTGGTTAAGCTAGCAGACCGGCCACAATAGGGATCTAAAGGATGGAAAATAGGGATCCAAAGGGGGGGCCATCTGCAAATGATCAATGTGCAACGATGGGCTTAAAAGACCCTAAGGTTCATCCCATTAAGACTTCCAAAATGCTAAGGTTCCAAAATTCAAAGGTTGTGTCCAAAGGCCAAACACTAGGGAAATTGGATGCTTAGTGTGTGTCACAAAAGTCTTCATATATCCTTACATAGGAGGGGGCAAGACTTGCAAGTAGGGTATGAGAGAGAAAATCACACTCACACACACAAGCTCCCTTTACACAAAGGGAATGAGGGACACATGCCAGCTCCCTAGCCCAGATGCCCACAAGGTGTATTCAAATCCTATTGGATGGCCTTGGAGGTGGACCAATGAGAATTATGCTAGAGTAAATCTAGTTTAGTTACTTTAAAAACACTTATTTAAAAGAACCAATAAGAATTAAGCTCTCTAGAAGACTATTGGACAGTCTCCCAAGGGGACCAATGAGCATTCAACAGCCCAATGGCTTGCCTGATTCTTATTGGCCAGGAGGCAAAGGGGTCTGATGAGAGTTTAGTTGAATTAAATAATTAACTAAAGCTCTCACAAAAGGGAAAGGGGGACACATGTCAGATCAAGGCTATCACTTATGCTGCTTAATTACAATTGGCTAAGCATGGGGAGGTCCAATAGGATGCTAGCAAGAGCAAAAAGGAAGAGGGGTCGACCAAGAGAGAGAGGGGGCTGATTTTTGCAAGGCATTATCACAAACACACTCACAAAATCTTATGTGTGAAGAAAAAAAGACTCTCTCTCCTTCTCAAGCTTTAATGGAAAGCTTACCACCTACTCCAAGCTTGTGAGAAGGGAGGCCTACATCAACAACTCTTGGCCTTGTGATGCAAATCCAACCTAGATCCAAGCTTCAATGCATGCTCATCTCCTCTACCATGCTAATTACTAAGCGAAGCTATGCTAATATGATTGATTATGTGAGGAAATGTACATCTTTCTCGTAAGAATACTCCTTCTTCCTCTCAATCTACTCTCATACCCTGCTAGCTCTCACCATCTTTGAAGGTGTGTGAGGTCTTGGGTCTGAGACCGTGAGGGAATTGATGTTGTGTTTGATAAGTGTTTTGCTTAGTGCATGAAGTTTCCATCTTCATTGCACTAGCTAGTATTGAAGGAACACAAAGAATTGTATTGTAAAATGTCTCTCTTTATGGGAAAAAACATAATACAAAGCCTTTTGGAGGGGGGACCGGCTCCATGAAAATCCGTTCCTCAATTGTTGTCAATTGCTTAATTTCTCTCTCTTTTGAAGTATTGTTCATTCTATCTAACTAGGTGTTATGATTTTTGTTGCTCTCTCCACCCAAGCACTCTTGTTATTCTCATTAGGAAGCTATTCTAATGAAATGCTCACTATGTTCATGCTATTTTCTGCTACACACAAGTTACTAGACCATTAAATGTTTCATAGCACATGCTGGTCTCACTCGATTTCTCCTCATTTCGAGCAGTTTTCACATGAGGTGCATGCATTTTCCATGGCTGACAACACAGATGTGTTCAAGATGTTTGTTGTTGAGGACAAAGTGAATGGGGACAACTACCCTATGTGGGCTTACATGATGCAAAATGTACTTGTATCAAAGGGAGTCTGGAACATTGTGTAGGGCATTGATGTACGTCCTAGTACTGTGAATGGAGGTGATGTTGAGGATGCTCCAGGTTTTGATACCAGGGTTGTTGCTGCTGTCAGATCTGTTTTCCCTATCGCTGAGCAGACTTGTTGGGATGTAATAGATGCACACACTCATGCATTGATTGCATTGTCTGTGAAGCGAACTATCACTCCTCACATCCATTCTGCAAAATTTGCAAAACAGGCTTGGGATATTCTAGCAGTTCTTTATGCAATCCGCAATGAGGCTAGAATGTCTTTGCTACATTAAGAGCTGGAATCGAAGATTATGCATGAGGAAGATAAAATGGACACTTTCCTTACTGGTGTCAAGGATGTTAATGAGTAACTAATTGCTACAGGAGAAGCCATTTGTGACAGTTCACTTGTGCAAATTGTTCTTGATGCTTTGTAAGATTCTTATTAGACTTTTGCTAGTACTTGGAGACTTATGACCCAAGGAAATTGTTAAGGTCTCTACTTTCAAATTGCACACAAGTTCTATTACGCATTTGTATTTTTTTGAACCATCACTCCTTAATTAAGATACTCGAGTTCAAATTATGAATCGTAGGTTGAGAAAACCTAGAAATTAAAATTTACGCTACAAAATTCTGACATGTTTAGCTATATGAATCACTAACTAACTTATTGCAAGACTTATTTACTGATTGTAGAATTTTCTTTTACTATTGTAAAGTTAATATAAGACTGTAAAGTTTAACTTAAAAATGTAAAGTAAATTATCATTAAGGAAATAAATAAAATAATTATAAAGACAAAAGAATACACAGGGATGACAAATGAAGGCACATGGATCACATAGGAGGGGACAAAGTGGGACACACTGTCACATGAAAAAGGAGAGGCTCCTCTTGACTAATCTTAATGAGGGGGGGCCTGTGTGGCCTTATCTTTTGATGATAATGACAAAGTGGTCAAGCTCATGGATACCACAAGGGTACCAAAAACGCGGGTATGATTTTTGGGAAAAAAATTAAAAAAATATATATTATTTTTTTAAAATAATTTTGAAAAAAAAGTTGGACGTTTTCTTTTGTGCTATAAATAGAGCATCCATGCTCACACTTTAGACATAGAAATTGCCTCTATAGCGCTCACGAAGTGCTGCCACTTCTCTTAGAGAGAAGGCGTCCACTAACCACTAAGAGAGCAAAAACTCTAGTGGACTAATAAGGTGCGTATTAATTAAGCATTCAATTAACTTTAGGAATGATGTATGTGTGCTATCTCTTACTCTAATCTCTCTAATAGATTAGTAAGATTCAATTAGCTATGTGTATGTGTGCTATCTATTACTCTAATCTCTAATGGATTAGTAAGATTCAATTAGCTTTAAGAAGGATATGTGTGTGTGTGTGTGTGTTATCTTTTACTCTAATCTCTCTAATAGATTAGTAAGATTCAATTAGTTTTAAGAAGGATATGTGTGTATGTGTGCTATCTCTTACTCTAATCTCTCTAATAGATTAGTAAGATTCAATTAGTTATGTGTGTGTGTGCTATCTATTACTCTAATCTTCTAATAGATTAGTAAGATTCAATTAGCTTTAATTAGAAGGATGTGTGTGTGTGTGTGTTATCTTTTACTCTAATCTCTCTAATAGATTGGTGAGATTCAATTAGCTTTAGAAAAGTATGTGTGTGTGTTCTCTTTTACTCTAATCTTTCTAATGGATAGTAAGATTCAATTAACTTTATAAAAGATGTGTGTGTATGTTTTCTCTTACTCTAATCTCTCTAAGTATACTTATTGTCTCTAGTTAGTAGATCTTCACTATTAACTTATGTATAGTTAATTGAAAGTTAATACCTAAGAGAACTCATCATATTCTTATTATACATGATGAAATTCTCATTCACCAATGTTATTGTCAATTAGGTTAAATAGAATTTTGAATAATACTAAAAATTGATTTAGTTGAAGTATAGAATTGGATTAGAAATGTCATGCATAAAAGTAATGCATTCCTAAACTTTTACTCGTAATTTACACACTTAATTTTTGATTAATTAAGATTAACAAATATTTGATGTATAGAAATTAGAGGTAGAATAACAACACTAAGTGTGAATCCGAGTTGGCGAGGGTTCAAATTACAAACTCTCTTTGAAAACAAGGATATTACTAGGGAAATTGACCAATTTAAAGTTCAAAGTGTATAACATAAGTGTAGTACAAAAAAATGGCTTCAAAGCATGCTCGAACCCAAGGTGCTAATGATCATGAAGCTGGTACAATTAACGGTGGAATCCCTTCGGAAAATGCTATGTCTCCACCAATCGGACCAATCGAAGCTATGGTACAGGTTAGTATTGTACTTTCAAGTTATGCATCATTGCATATGCGAGACCATAGGAATATATTATTTACCTTATGAAAGGAAAACACGGACCGAAACCACGGGGCTTAACCCCAAGAAACTCGTCATATGTTTGACAAGTAGGAGAGATTGTCTGGCTAAACTAGTTGCTATAGGAAAGAATGTTTGTCCAAAACCTTCGGTATGGTTTCTCTCAAGTCTCTCTACTTATTAGAGCTGGTATTATGTGGCAGTTGCCGAGGCGTGAGATGACGCCCAGGATGGCACCGCTGATGCTGTGGTGGGAGTACACCCAGATTAGCCAGCTGGATACTGTGGTTTTGTTTTTCCGTGGCGTGAGGATTACGCCCAGATTGGCACCATTGTTGCTGTGACGGGAGTACGTCCAGATCAACGAATACTTGTCGAGCGGTATGGGACGCTCATGAGGACAAGGGTTTTTATAAATAATGTATATACCGATCGGACATAATAGCGTCAGTAGAGATTCTTGAGTGAACCTAATCCAAGGGTTGTTGGTTTAAAATTGAACGACTTCTTGTTTGACAATTGTTTGTAATATTGTTTGAAGGGCTGGTTTAACGAACCAGTATCATAAATAAAGTAAAGGAACATGTATGTTTTAACCGTGTGGTAGTAATTAGATAACCAAAAAAGGGTGAGTGTGGTGTGGAAAGTTGGAGAATGATACCCCGACGGTATCATTCTATGGACAGGTGGACCCGATGAGTCGGGTAACTTTCGAACGCTAGAAATTTTTTTATTAGTCATAAATCTTTAAAGAGACAAACCTTGGCGGCTGTGTTTCTAAAACATGGGGAAAAAAGCGCACAGGTTGGTCACTCTAAGATTTATACTTTTAGGTATAATTGATTATAGATAGTTTTTAGATAGGGTTATGGTGGTCATGCTCCGCCATAGCGAGATAGGACCAATCCTTCACTAACGGTGCCCGTGGCTAGGTAGTAGCTAAGGCAATGTCCGTTGGTTTTTCTTTCTCAGGATTGGAGACCTATCAAAGGTACTCCGCTCCTCTCAAAAAGGGGCGCAGACCTCACACTGGTATCAGAGCCTAGGTTAAAGCTTGGGAATATTTTTAGATTGATGTTTGGATGTTGAAGGATGCGAATGTTTGAAATAATAGAAGAACCTAGAAAAATTGATTTGAATTTTTGTATGGTATTGAAGACTGAACTTTCCTGGTACAGGAAAATGTTCATTCAGCCTACTAGAAATTCCAGGTGTTCACCATCATATTTGAAAATTTCTGCCAATCACCAAATTATCAGTTTCGAAAAAGGGTGATGATGATTTTGGATAGGGTGTTTGCACCACCTATTCTAAGGGTGCATAGAGGATGGGGTATCAACTGGAGTTCATCTAGAGGAATCTATACCATCGATGCTGACAAGATATGGTGTATGGATACCAATCTCAAGAAACTTCGTTGGGCAGAGGAGTTGAAAGTCAACGAAGTTTATCTTTTCATTGGTACTAAGAATCCGGATGCTACCATTACCTTGGGAGGAGAAAAGATATCTCAGACTCAATGGGTCTATAACCAAGTTACAAAAGTTATCCATGGTGGTAGGATTCGACCCATATGTGTATCTCATAGCTTTCAGGGGTCAAAAGAAACTTATTATTTTGATCCTTTAGCCTATCCTTTTGTAGTCACTAAACTCAAAATATAGAGACATTACAATCCTTGTACCTAAAGACTACCAACCTTGGTAGCAAATAATATGTGTATAAATAAAGTTTGGATTAATATTATCTTTTGTTTGTATTATTGTCTGATCAAGTCTTGCCTTGAAGTGGATTAAAGTTAGAGTATCCAATAAAGTTTCACTTAATCTATATTGCACAGAGTGCGGTGTACACATCTCTTCAAGAGAAAAAGCTACTTCTCAAGCAAGCTAAACTTCCCTCTTTCAAAGGGGAAGGAGCCCTAGTTGAGCGTGATGCAGAAGTGTGGCTCGAAGAGATGGAGGATTATTTTGCTGTTGCTGGTACTACTCCCGATAACCAAGAAATGTTGGCTATGTTTCGTCTCACGGGGGATGCCAAGCTTTGGTGGAAACAACACTGCAAAGATAATCAAGTAGCTCAAAACACTCAAACTTGGGAAGACATTAAGTATGCTGTCAAAGGACGTTATCTTCCACCCGCACACGAATCCCTTAAGATGAATGAATTCTTCAACTTACGTCAATTTCATCTTACAGTGGAAGAATACTACTCCAAATTTTTAACTCTTAGACGCTATGCTCCGCCAATGACCGCAGATCAACAAGTAGCCAGTTTCTGCCAAGGGTTAAATGCTCCTTTAAATACACGTCTAGAAGCCATGAGGCCTGTAAATTTGCAAGATGCTCTTTAAAGAGCTAAACCCTTAGCTAAAGAGATGTCAAACTCTCAAAGGGTACGAAATGGAAATTTAAGGAATGATGGAAGGAGAGGACGGTCTATGATGTGGAACCAAAGGCAAGTTCACCCAGTTCACCAAACTCATCCAATAGTTGCAGCTTCAGCAAATGGAGCTCAAAATGCAGATCTTAGATGCTATGAATGCAACGAGCTAGGACATTTCAGGAATGTATGTCCTAGACGAGTCTCCGCAACAAATACACCTAATCGAGCTAGAGGACGAGGCCAAATAATAAATCGTGGAGGAAGAAATGGAGGACGAGGTCGAGGGCGCAAAATGGTTGCCAGAGTCAATGCTATCATAGGAGCACCAACATTGGGAGAAGAACAAGAGGAAAGAGCAACTCTACATGTTGCAATTGATAACCCAAGAGTGCATTAGGAGGAGTCCTTACTCAAGAAGGAAGTCCTGTAGCTTATACTTCTCGGAAGCTTAGGATTCATGAAGTGAATTATGCTACACATGATTTAGAATTGCTAGCAGTTATTCATGCTCTCAAGCTATGGAGACATTATCTATTGGGACACAAATTCCAATTGGTAATAGATCACAAGAGTCTTAAGTGGATTTTTACCCAACCTAACCTTAACATGAGACAGAGGAGATGGATAGAGCTCATGCATGAATATGATTTTGATATTAAATTTAGACCAGGTAAGGATAATGTTGTGGCAGATGCCCTAAGCCGTAAAGCTTTTCAGGGGGCAATTTCCATGGCTAACAACCCTATTCTAGACAAGGTCTTGGATGCTGCTGTCAGAGATACAGATTACCAGATGCTTGCTAGTATCCTACGTGAAGAGAGGGTATCATCAAATCAGCCTAAACCTCTATAGGAACCGACTATGCATACCTAAGGATTCTACCCTAAGGAATGCTATCCTATATGAAGCACATGATGCCCTGACTTCAGGACATCCAGGTTATGCCAAAACCATCAATGCAATTCGCAGAAGTTACTATTGGCAAGGTATGAAGGGTGATGTCCTTCGCTATGTCAAGCAGTGTTTGTCTTGTCAAAGGATTAAGGCAGAAAGACTAAAGATGCCAGGTAAATTACATCCTTTAGATATTCCCCAAATGAAATGGGAATGTATTAGCATGGACTTTATCACCGGGTTTCCTTCTGTCCAAGCTGGTTATGATTCAATCATGGTCATAGTCGACTTGCTTACTAAAGTGGCTCACTTAATCCCAATCAAGACAACCTTTACAGCTTCAGATATTGCTCGTTTGTTTGTGAAGGAGGTTTTCAGAATTCATGGTTTACCCAAGAGGATTGTCAGTGATCATGATGCCAAGTTTACTTCAAAGTTTTGGGTATCATTGTTTCCAGCTATTGGAACCCACTTATGTTTTAGTACTGCTTATCATCCTCAAACTGATGGCCAAACTAAAAGAGTTAATCAAGTAATTGAAGACATCCTTAGAGCCTACTGCAATAGAGAACCTCGCAAGTGGATTCAATACCTACCCTTGCTAGAGTATGCATACAATTTCTCTACTCATAGAAGTATTGGAATGACACCTTTTAATGCTCTTTATGGTCAAGAATGTTTATCACCTCTTAACTTTTCTGACCCCACTACAAGGGTAGAAGCCTCAAAGAAAATGCTTGAAGAAATGGAAGCTCAAACCAAAGCTATTCGAAGGGATATTCAAGCGGCTCAAGATCGCCAAAAGAAGTACACCGACTTAAAGAGATCTGATCGGATTTTCAAAGAAGGTGACAAAGTTTCCTTACGAGTAAAGCCCAAAAAGAGCAATCTGTCTCTCGGAAGGTATAAGAAGCTTAGCTACCGATATTGTGGACCTTACGAAATAATCAAGGTTGTAAGTGATCAAGCTTATAGATTAAAACTCCCTTCTCATCTCAAAGTGCATGATGTATTTCATGTAAGTTTGTTAAAACCTTATGTATATAACCCTGACCATGTCCTTGATGATGAGCAAATCATTTTACCTGCTCAAGATGTTCTACAACTCCAACCTGATACTATCCTAGAAACTCGAGAGAGAAAGCTTAGGAATAGATCCATCAAAGAACATCTTATCTTATGGAAGGATTTCCCTATAGAAGATTCTACTTGGGAAGATGAGACATCCCTTCTTAAGGATTACCCTTCACTGTTCTTGAGATGAGGGCATTTCAAATTCTAAGTTGGGGAGATTATAAGCTCTCTACTTTCAAATTGCACACAAGTTCTATTACGCATTTGTATTTTTTTGAACCATCACTCCTTAATTAAGATACTCGAGTTCAAATTATGAATCGTAGGTTGAGAAAACCTAGAAATTAAAATTTACGCTACAAAATTCTGACATGTTTAGCTATATGAATCACTAACTAACTTATTGCAAGACTTATTTATTGATTGTAGAATTTTCTTTTACTACTGTAAAGTTAATATAACACTGTAAAGTTTAACTTAAAAATATAAAGTAAATTATCATTAAGGAAATAAATAAAATAATTATAAAGACAAAAGAATACACAGGGATGACAAATGAAGGCACATGGATCACATAGGAGGGGACAAAGTGGGACACACTGTCACATGAAAAAGGAGAGGCTCCTCTTGACTAATCTTAATGAGGGGGGGTCTGTGTGGCCTTGTCTTTTGATGATAATGACAAAGTGGTCAAGCTCATGGGTACCACAAGGGTACCAAAAACGCGGGTATGATTTTTGGAAAAAAAATAAAAAAAAATAAAAAAATATTTTTAATACTTTTTTTTTGAAAAAAAAGTTGGACGTTTTCTTTTGTGCTATAAATAGAGCATCCATGCTCACACTTTAGACATAGAGATTGCCTCTATAGCGCTCACGAAGTGCTGTCACTTCTCTTAGAGAGAAGGCGTCCACTAACCACTAAGAGAGCAAAAACTCTAGTGGACTAATAAGGTGCGTATTAATTAAGCATTCAATTAACTTTAGGAATGATGTATGTGTGCTATCTCTTACTCTAATTTCTCTAATAGATTAGTAAGATTCAATTAGCTATGTGTATGTGTGCTATCTATTACTCTAATCTCTAATGGATTAGTAAGATTCAATTAGCTTTAAGAAGGATATGTGTGTGTGTGTGTGTGTTATCTTTTACTCTAATCTCTCTAATAGATTAATAAGATTCAATTAGTTTTAAGAAGGATATGTGTGTATGTGTGCTATCTCTTACTCTAATCTCTCTAATAGATTAGTAAGATTCAATTAGTTATGTGTGTGTGTGCTATCTATTACTCTAATCTTCTAATAGATTAGTAAGATTCAATTAGCTTTAATTAGAAGGATGTGTGTGTGTGTGTGTGTTATCTTTTACTCTAATCTCTCTAATAGATTGGTGAGATTCAATTAGCTTTAGAAAAGTATGTGTGTGTGTTCTCTTTTACTCTAATCTTTCTAATGGATAGTAAGATTCAATTAACTTTATAAAAGATGTGTGTGTATGTTTTCTCTTACTCTAATCTCTCTAAGTATACTTATTCTCTCTAGTTAGTAGATCTTCACTATTAACTTATGTATAGTTAATTGAAAGTAAATACTTAAGAGAACTCATCATATTCTTATTATACATGATGAAATTCTCATTCACCAATGTTATTGTCAATTAGGTTAAATAGAATTTTGAATAATACTAAAAATTGATTTAGTTGAATTATAGAATTGGATTAGAAATGTCATGTATAAAAGTAATGCATTCCTAAACTTTTACTCATAATTTACACACTTAATTTTTGATTAATTAAGATTAACAAATATTTGATGTATAGAAATTAGAGGTAGAACAACAACACTTAGTGTGAATCCGAGTTGGCGAGGGCTCAAATTACAGACTCTCTTTGAAAACAAGGAGATTACTAGGGAAATCGACCAATTTAAAGTTCTAAGTATAGTACAAAAAAATGGCTCCAAAGCATGCTCGAACACAAGGTGCTAATGATCATGAAGCTGGTACAAGTAACGGTGGAATCCCTGCGGAAAATGCTATTTCTCCACCAATCGGACCAATCGAAGCTATGGTACAGGCTAGTATTGTAGTTTCAAGTTATGCATCATTGCATATGCGAGACCATAGGAATATATTATTTACCTTATGAAAAGAAAACACGGACCGAAACCACGGGGCTTAACCCCAAGAAACTCGTCATATGTTTCACAAGTAGGAGAGATTGTCTGGCTAAACTGGTTGTTATAGGAAAGAATGTTTGTCCAAAACCTTTGGTATGGTTTCTCTCAAGTCTCTCTACTTATTAGCGCTGGTATTATGTGGCAGTTGCCGAGGCGTGAGATGACGCCCAGGATGGCACCGCTGATGCTGTGGTGGGAGTACACCCAGATTAGCCTAGCTGGATACTGCGGTTTTGTTTTGCCGTGGCGTGAGGATGACGCCCAGATTGGCACCGTTGTTGCTGTGACGGGAGTACGTTCAGATTAGCACAACGAATACTTGTCGAGCGGTATGGGACGCTCATGAGGACAAGGGTTTTTATAAATAATGTATATACCGATCGGACATAATAGCGTCAGTAGAGATTCTTGAGTGAACCTAATCCAAGGGTTGTTGGTTTAAAATTGGACGACTTCTTGTTTGACAATTGTTTGTAATACTGTTTGAAGGGCTGTTTTAACGAACCAGTATCATAAATAAAGTAAAGGAACATGTATGTTTTAACCGTGTGGTAGTAATTAGATAACAAAAGAGGGTGAGTGTGGTGTGGAAAGTGGGAGAATGATACCCCGACGGTATCATTCTATGGACGGGTGGACCCGATGAGTCGGGTAACTTTCGAACGCTAGAATTGTTTTTATTAGTCATAAATCTTAAAAGATACAAACCTTGGCGGCTGTGCTTCTGAAACATGGGGAAAAAAGCGCACAGGTTGGTCACTCTAAGATTTATACTTTAAGGTATAATTGATTATAGATAGTTTTTAGATAGGGTTATGGTGGTCATGCTCCGCCATAGCGAGATAGGACCAATCCTTCACTAACGGTTCATGGCCGTGGCTAGGTAGTAGCGAAGGCAATGTCTGTTGGTTTTTCTTTCTTAGGATTGGAGACCTATCAAAGGTACTCCGCTCCTCTCAAAAAGGGGCAGGGACCTCACAGAAATCCTGAAGTTGTCAAGTTTGATGCATTATACACATTGCTATTGCAAGAGTCACATTTCAAAAAAAAAAGGACTAGGCAGCGTGCAGTTGAACTGGCTTTTATTGCAACTCAAAGAAAAGGTGGGAACAACAATGTAACCACTTCTTATGGTTCTATTGGGAGTGGCAAAACTTCTGTTCCTAATGCTTCTGCTAGCAACACTTTGTCTGAAAATTTTGGTGATAAGGATAAAAAGAAGATGCATTTCCATTAGTGTAAAGCTAATGATCACTTGATCAAGCAATGTCCAAAATTGAAGGCAAAAGAGGCTAATAAGAAAGAGGATGGATCCACTACAGGGTCCAGTATAAGTGCAATGATTGTAGAGTCTTCTGTCAAAGGAGATTGTGATGTAGATGTTGATGCAAAATGGGCATTTAGTGTGCACTTATGATCCTATTGTCCATGATGCATGTATGTCAGTTGCTGTAGATTCACATGTGTGGTATTTGACTAGTGGTGCTACAAAGCCCATTACCTCACATCGTGATTTGTTTACCTCTATTGAGCCTGTCCCTCATGGGATTACGGTGACTTGTGCCAACAATGCCTCTTATCCTGTACAAGGAGTTGGAAAGATTGTGCTTATTGCTACAAATGGCAGTCCCTTCACACTTGTTGATGCATTGTATGTACCTGGGATCAAAAAGAACCTTTTGTCTGTATTTGCACTTGCTAGACTTGGTCTCATAGTCAAATTTGTGGATGATAAATGTACAGTTCATGATCTCGATTTTGGTGATGAAATTGTTGCATCTAGCCTTGTGTGTCGTGAGCTGTATAAGCTCAATTTGTATGACAAGTGTGGAATTTTTTTTTGCAAATGCAGTTGCAGATTCAAGGGCTATTTCATATGAAATACTGTGGCATGCACATTTTGGGCATCCGAATTTTTCCAGTTTGCTACATTTGCAGAAATTTGATATGGTTGCTTCTTTGCTGTCTCTTGAAGCACCTATCAAACATGTTTGTGAAGACTGTATTTTGGGTAAAATGCAGCATGCTAAGTTTCCAAAGAATGGGTCGGTTTGTGCTGCATGCAGATTACAGCTTGTGCATAGTGATGTTTGTGGGCCTATGCAAACTCCATCCTTGGGAAAATATTTGTACTTTGTGATTTTCATTGATGACTACTCAAGGCATGCATGGGTATATCCGTTGAAAGCTAAGTCCAAAGCGTTTATGTGCTTATTTCTTGCTATGGCTAAAAATTTCTCAAAATGTACTATGGACACCCTTTGTTATGATCGAGGGGGGAGAATATGTCTCATGAATTTAGTGCATTTTTGGCTAATCTTGGGATAAAACACCAATGTACAGTGCCGTATACGCCTCAGCAAAATGGTGTTGCTAAGAGGAAAAACAGGTCTCTTATGGAAATGGCGGGATGTATGGTCAAGTGTCAATCTTTACCACATTTTTTTGGCTCGAGACTATCATGTGTGTCACTTATGTACTCAGCATGTGTCCTATGAAAGCATTGTAGTCTATGACTCTATATAAAGCATGGCATGATAGAAAGCCATCTATTGAGCACATGCGTGTTTTTGGTTGTTTAGATTGTGGTTTAGTGCCACAAGCGTAGTGCAAAAAATGGATGATAAGGCTGTCAAATGTATTTTTGTTGGTTATAGTGCTGAAAGCAATGGTTACAGGTTTTACCATCCGTAAACAAAGTGCATTGTGAAGTGCACTTTGGATGTTGTTTTCTTGCTTTGGTTATCCTTAGAGACATCTTCTTCGTTGAAAATCTCACAATTGTCTCCTAGGTCAATAGCATCAGACACACACGATTCTAGGGTTGTATGCTTTTTACTATAGAGGATAGCATGAAGTTCTTTGTTTAGCAGTCCCTCTAGAAACAAAGATACAACTCGTTCTTCTGCAGGTATCTCCAGCTCTGGGCATCTGGCAATGTATTGTTTCATTCGAGTTGCACAATCCCTAACAGACTCACCATGTTTCTGTTTAAAGCTATAGATTTGAGCTACCGTATTATGTTTGATCCCCGTTTTGGAACAAGCAGCTACAAATCCTTGAGCTAATGTGTTCAAGTCCATGATTGACCTTGGTGAAATGTTTTGGAACCATGTCAATGCTTTTCCTTCTAATGTCATTCCAAACCCCTCGAATTGAGTATGAAAATCGAATATACGCTCTACTCTTAGCACTTGCTTAAATCTTAGCAGTTCCTGTAAAGTACATGCATTGTGAAGGAGTCATAGAAGAACAAGCATTAGTGCTTGCTACACCCTATGCAGACCTAGTCCATCTACAATAATGGTAGAAGGAGATTGGTATAATCCACATCCACCACCAATGGAAGAAAAAATGACATGCTCCACCAGAGCTAACACCAATGTATTATATAGCTAATCAAGGTTTCAAACCTCCCATGGGAAGACCCATGATGAAGCCAAGAATAGGGAACTGTCATAACTGTGGTGCTAATGCTCATTGAAAAAATGAATGCCCAGAGCCTGACAAAAACCTCAAACCAATTGAAGCTTATTGCCTATAATGTTGCAAAAAGGGAGGACACTTTCTGGAAGATTGTCCTAAAAATCCTTTGAGCAAGGTTAAAACCGTAGTAAACGTAGTCCAAGTGATGCCTAGGCGCTCATCAGAGAGTGAACTGATTGTTCCAATCAAGGTAATCACTAGACCCCACGCAAAGAAAAATAAACACAACTCCTCTGATGATTCGGAGAACACGAAAGTTTCTTCTCAAAGAATCAAAAGGAGCAGAAGAAAAAGATATGAGATGAGAAAACAAAAACAACGGGTTGAAATCAAAGAGAAAGCAAAGAAGCTAGTCCAAGACAAGTTGAAAGAAACTGACAGTGAATTCAAGGAAACAACCGTGAAATTTGGAGGATCCATTCTGGTTTGATAAAAATTTTGAGCCTATTAATGCCACCTTAGAAGCCTACCAAGCAGAACTTAAAGCAGGCCAAAACATGAAAAACAAATGGAAAAATTATCCATCTCCAGACATGGAAGCAGCTAAGCTGGAAGCTTATCAAAACTTGATAAGAATCACACAAGAAATGTTGGAAAAACAAAAACCCAAGCTTGAAAGTATTGCAAAACTTGAAGAGCTTGTGGTAAAAGAAACGAAAGCAAAATCCGATGTGGTGGCCAGAACCCCACCTTGAAACAAACGAACCAGATCTTATAGTGCCGAACAACAAAGATGCCTTAGACGGAATTCCATTCGTAGAGGAAGACTGACTAGGACACTTAAATTAGCCTAACTCTAAAGTCAACTCCTATAGAAGAAGTCTAGTTGGATAACCTACCTTCTGATATGAACATGGATGTACAATCCTTGTACGGGGATTTTGGATCGGAAGCTTCAGGAATGTCGAAACTATTGACATTAAAAACATTACCGTCTTACTTGGGAGATAAGAAAGATGAATCCATCCAGTCAAGTAAAAAGAGTTGAACAGGTCCTAGAAGTAGACAACATTCATTCAATCATGTCTACACCCATCCAATGCACTCTTACCTTGGGAGAACTATTAAAACTCAGACCATACTTATGGAATGATTTACAAAAAACCCTAGAGAAAGTGGGGATAACAGGGTTAATCTCAAAGAATTTGGGAAAATTGAAAAATGAAATGGAAAACAAAGAGATTCGATCAGTTTCCATGAACAAAGTCGGAGAATATTATGAAGGGGAATAAGGAAATACCACCCTCCAAGTGAAATATAATGACATTGAAACCAAGGCGATACTGGATAGTGGAGTTGGCATAGCCATAGCCACTAAAGCAGTATGAGAATCTTGGGGACAGCCAGCCATTAGACAAACTCGAATGAAATTTCAATTGGCTAACGGACACATTGAGAGACCATTAGGGATTCTTGAAAAAGTGATAGTCAATTCCTGTGGAATTGAATATCAACACACTTTTGCCATAGTAGACTTTGTAAAAAAACTCAGCTATGAAATCATATTGGGAAGACCTTTCATGTGATAGGTACAAAATATCCAAGATTGGGGAAACAACTACCTGTACTTGAAGCAAGTGGGATCTATAACAAAAGTCAATCTAAAAGATCACACTTATAGAGATGTCTTGAAAACACCCATCCAAGAGTTTGACTCAGACTCTTCGGCTGAAACTAAACTCCCATCTTGGTTAAACAAAGACACTCCTATTTGGCTGTGTGGAGCTTAAGAAAAGGGAATCTTAAGATGAGAAGAATATATCCTAGAAAGGAATTGCACAGACGAAGACTATGTACTTGAACCCTTTCCTGTGAGGTCCCCACCTCATAATCTCAAACGACGGTCCTGATGGTAAACCTGGTGGCCACTAGATCTATAGTGGAAGCAAACAAAGTGGTTTAAGGGATCAACTAGCGGACGATCTCTCATCACCAAGTGAATTGAGTCGAGCCTACTAGTAACAAGATCTAGTTCCACCCCGCACGGAAAAGCATGTCTAACCAATTATCTGTCCCAAGACTCACCTTCCAGAATGAGACAAGTCTTGAGTGCCTTTTTCCCCATTGCTTTCAGAGGCATGTACACTTGGGACTTCACTGCTTTTGGTGTAATGAGCAATTCTAACGTCATTTATTGTACTATGGGGACAGAGAGTTGCCGACCAATCGGGACCACCCTTCTCATAGGCATTGACAACCCAAGCCAAGCCCCCACATTCCACCCCCATACTCACACTTTGTCTTGTGTGTCCTAATTACTAACACATTTGTTGTTCAACATATATATCCATTGATTAATTCCGATTCACAGGTTGTATTAAGACAGCCCTTCAAACAGTTTTTCAAAGCGGCACCAAAACAATCTTTCTAGTAAAAATTCACTCAATAACTCATTTCATTTAAACTTCCAATGTCCTAGAGGCACAAAATCCCCCAGCGAGTGTTAACTCCACTCGTTGTCACCTAGTTTTCCATACAACTAGATTTGTCCACCGCATAAAAATCACGACATGGACATCCCACCGCAAAAAAACGCAAGTTGTGGGTGTTCATCGCAAAGAACGCAAGATGTGGATCAAGCCCTAAGCTAGGTAATCCTAGCTACTACGAGAACCTCGCGAGCTGCCCCCTGTGTGATCAATAGGGAGATTAGGACTAAATCAACATTGGAATTGAAAATGAACTGGCCGAGTAAATTTTCCCTAGCAAACAGTCTTTCCTACACCACACAGTACATCTCGAAAACATTCTTTCCTGCTTGAATTTAAATGCATCAATCAATATGCCGTGGTCTCCATTGGGTCTTCCAACATGTTTTGGGTTAATGTTACTTTCCTACCTTACCGAATGCAATATTATTAAACTGTACTTGAATTAAAATTAGACCTACCTCAATAATCTCCTCTTGATTGCTTCGTGAGATGGCCGGTGTTTGCTCAACAATAGGAGCCTTTCCCTCTCCATTGGTGTTGCTTGTTCAAGCCTCATGGTCGTGAGATCCACCAAAACGGGTCCTCCTTGGGGCCATTATACTCACTACTAAAGATGATGAATTTGGAAAAGAACTAGTGTCCAATATTACCATAACAACCACAAACGGTCCGGATACAACACGGTTAGCTTTATCAAGCAATTACTCTTATACAGAAGGAGTAGATTAACCTCAAGTGTGGTTATTACTCTTCTAACTATTTTTGGGTAAATTTGGGGAAATATTAGGTGATCCAAGTCATAATAACATCAATTTAAGATAGCATCTTCTCTTGAACTTATGGAATTTGACTCTGAATTAAGGTTCTTAGCTTAGGCAATTGGAGAATTCAGTTCTTGTAGTTACTTGCTTAATTAAAGAGGTTGAATGATGATTTTAGTGTACTAATTCCTTCTCAAAAATGAACGGAAAGATGCAGTTATGTCTTATGCATATGCGGAAGAAACTTCGTTCTCTAGTGACAATTAATTTTGAGAGGGGGAATTAACTCTTCTAATTACACATTAATCTCTCACAATATGAGTTTAATCCTTTAATTAAACTCTTTCCTAATGAAATAACAGATTGGGATTGTTTAATTAGTTACATTGCTAGAAATTGGGTCAATCTCCACCACTCAATCATTGACTGGACTAGTTGGTAATTCCTTCTTACTAACCATGGATTAATTTGTGATTAGGAGGTTGACTTGATGCATAATTTAGCTAATGGGATTAAGAAAGGGAAATAGACTAATCACATAGGTGATTTAGAGAGTTGCTACTAGGTAGAGTAGTTAGATTATGCATAGTACTAGCGAAAAATAAGGGATTCATAGAGAGATTAAGATGTAAGCATGAATTTAACTCGGGATTACCATAAATCGATTTGATTAAGACCTTAATTACTGATCCAAGAAGTCTAATCCGGCAAGAAATTGGCAGCACCTCCTTCCCTTAATCCTCTTCTAGAGATTGTGTATGTCGGCAGCACCTCGCCCAAGGTATGTGTGTGAGGGAGTATGTGTGTGCGTGTGTACTGAGTATCTGTGTGTGTGTGTGTGTGTGTGTGTGTGTGTCTGGGAACAGGTCCTTAAATAGGCTCCCAACTTCAAGAGATCAAATTATGTTGCTAATTGCATCTGGATGAGCACTTTGGTCATTCATGGCAGCTTGAGTGCATAGCTTGCAAGTGTCCAATTTGCTTGCTTTAACTAAATCTCACACTCTCTCTCTTGATTGGAAACTCTCCCACAAGCTCCTAGATGAGTGGGGGCGTCCTCTAACTACTAAAGCAAGCTCCGAGTGGCCTAGAGCCTATGCACACACCAATCCTCGAGTGTCGGTGCCCGTGCTAGCCTTAGAAAAAAAAATTTATTTTTTATCCTTAGACGATCGTTATAGCTTGGATTTTAATTCCGAAACTTGCAGTGTTAAGACGGAGCTCAGGTGCATCATCCTGAGTACTTGCCATATTTAGCAGCTCCAGGTGTCCGGAATTGCATTTTTTCAAATTCTGGATATGGGTGCAGTTTGACGAGCCGGTCAAAACTAGGTGACCAAAAATTTACTATTTAAGGAAAATTTTCACAAAAATTGTTTTTATTCATTTTTGAAAGCTCTATAACATTCTGAACATCTTGGCACCGATAGATTTAGAAAAATTGCCAAAAATAGTAACTTTTTGCAGTATGAAAACTAGGTTCAAGTATTTACATGTGGGATTGGTTTTGGAGAAAGGTGGAGACCTTACATTCTACCCAACTTAAAAGAATTGAGATATCCTCATCTCAAAGGTAAGTCAGGATAGTTCTTTTGAAGAGTCATGATCTTCCCATGTAGCATCTTCTTTGGGATAATTTTTTTTTCCATTTGTCCAAATGTTTGATGATCGTCTTTCTCTTAGCTTGATCAAGGTTAGGAACATAATACATCTTGAATCTTGAGAATGGTAGGTACTTTTAAATAGAAAACTTGATCACTTACTTCCTTCATAACTCCATCGGTCCACAATATCTTGGGCTTAGCTTCTTGTACTTTCTCAAGGATAAATATCTTTTCTTGGGTCTTTCTTGAAGAAATATCTTGACTTTGAATTTGAATTGTCTGGCATATCTTTTCTTGTTGATGTAAAGTTTTTGCCTATCTTGGGAAACTTGAGTATATTTCCTTACAGTCTTAGTTTGTTGTGTCATATATTTTAATAACTTGATTGAATTTCTTTGTTTGTCTTTTGGCTTGAGAATAATAAGCTGTACTAAATCTTAATTGTGTCCCAACAGCTTGGAACAATGATGCCCAAAACTTAGATGTAAACTTAGCATCCCTATCACTTATTATTCTCTTTGGCAATCCATGAAACTTGAGTACTTTCTTAATAAACAATCTAGCTATCTTGGGGGCTGTATAATTGACTTGTACTGGGATAATATGTGTCACTTTAGTGAGTATACCAACTACAACCATGATTGAATCATGTTCTCCTTGAGTAGAGATAATCTTGCAACAAAATCCATACTTACATACTCTCACTTCATTTGAGGAATTTCTAATGATTGTATTTCTCAGTACGGCATCTTAATCCTCTTGACTTTGATGTGCTATCTTCAAAGATATTGGTGCATGTGTCGCAGCACATCACCCTTAAGTTTGTTTAGTGATAGCTCTTCCTTATAGCATTGAGGTCCTTTATGTACCTTGGATGTCTCGCAATTAAATTATCATGAGCTTCTGTTTGGATTCTCTTCTTGATTGAAAGATCTTTTGGAATTCTTAGGCTCCTTCTGTGGTAAGGTATCTATCATTATAAGAAAATTTATTAACAACATGTTTTTTCTTATGCTGTTCCATTTTGAGCATCAGACAAAAATTTCTCATACTTGGAATCGATCCTTACAGCTAATCTCACTTATTAAGAATTGGGTTGTCATCAATTGAAATAGCATTTAAGAATGCTGTTTGTCTCAGGGAATTAGCTACTACATTATCTTTTGTTGGTCTAAGAAAATCTTAAAGATCAAATTCTTATAAAATCTCAATCCATCTTCTCTATCACATGTTGAGAGTAGGTTGGTTGAATATCCACTTAAGACTCTTGTGATCCGTTATCAATGAAATCATTCGCCCGAGAAGATAATGTTTCCATAGCTTAAGGGCATGAATAATTGCTAAAAGTTCTAAATCATGAGTTGATTAATTCTTTTCATGATCTCTCAGCTTCCATGTAGTACAAACTGCAGGTCTTTACTTCTTGCGTAAGAACTCCTCCTAAGACAATTTATTGGCATCAGTACTACTTTGAATCCTTTAGCAAAATCTAGAAACCTTGGAGTAGGTGAAAAACTAGGAATCCTCTTAGCTTGGAAAAACTAGAATCGTGCTCAGTCTTCCACTCAATCCTTATTTCCTTCTTTAGTAATTATGTTATAGGAGCTACGATAAGAGCATAATCTATGACAAATCATACACCAACCCGTAATCTCAAGAAATTCAAACACTTCACTGATGGTAGAGGGTTGAGGTCATTCTAGGATAACAACTTAAAACTTTAACAACACAAGACAAAATTTCCTTATCCAAGTTGAGTTCCATAGTTTATTTAGGCCAAGTATTTAGAAATCTAGCTTGGTTCAACAGTTAAAGGATTCTAACTGCTGGTTGTTTAGGAGCACAATAGTACAAGTAATAAGTGTTTGAAGACAAATGCTTATAGTATACTATCTCATCAGAGTAGTATTTCTTGTACACATTGCTAATAGGCTCAAATATTACAAGATTCTCGTTTGGAAGAAACACATCCAGAATGGCATTAGGCTTAATTCTATCACTAGGGATCACATTCTTTGCTTGATCGAAGACCCATCGGTTCAAGGTTGTCTTGAGACCATCTACAGTGATCTTAACTTCTCCAAAAGTTCCAAGGAAGTAGAAACTTGGATAACCCGCAATTCATGCGCCCAACAAAATTTTGTAGCATTGATGTAGAAGATACCACCCTTACTATTCCATGTAATCTCCCAACCTTGATGGATTCCAGTTGATGGACTAGCAAAGGCCCTCATCAAAATTTCCATCATGCTTTGGCAGAAATTGTAATTCGGAGAATGACATGCCTCCATATACATTATTTCAAATGTTCTAAACTTGCAGTAAGCAATCTTGGCATCTTCCTGAAACATCAATGCTCAGTCCTTGATTACTTCTACCCTGCTAACCTTTATTATTTTAAAAGTTTCAAACATCATTACTTTCCAGTTCGTAAACCTAGGCTCTGATACCAGGTGTGAGGTCCCCACCTCGTCATCTCAAATGACGGTCTTGATGGTAAACCTGGTGGCCACTAGATCTATAGCGGAAGCAAACAAAGTGGTTTAAGGGATCAACTAGCGGACGAGCTCTCTTCACCAAGTGAATTGAGTCGAGCCTACTAACAACAAGATCTAGTTCCACTCCACAGGGAAAAGCGTGTCTAACCAATTATCGGTCCTAAGACTCACCTTCCAGAAGGAGAGAAGTCTCGAGTGCCTTTTTCCCCATTGCTTTCAGAGGCACGTACACTTGGGACTCCACTGCTTTTGGTGTAATGAGAAATTCTAACGTCATTTACTGCACTATGGGTGCAGAGAGTTCTCGACCAATTGGGACCACCCTTCTCATAGGCATTGGCAACCCGAGCCAAGCCCCCACTTTCCACCCCCATACTCACACTTTTTCTTGTGTGTCCTAATTACTAACACATTTGTTGTTCAACATATATATTCATTGATTAATTCCGATTCACAGGTTGTATTAAAACAACCCTTCAAACAATTTCTCAAAGCGGTACCAAAACAATCTTTCTAGTGAAAATTCACTCAATAACTCATTTCATTTAAACTTCCAATGTCATGGAGGCACAAAATCCCCCAGCGAGTGTTAACTCCACCCGTTGTCACCTAGTTGCCCATACTACTAGATTTTTCCACCGCATAAAAAGCACGACATGGACATCCCACCGCAAATAATGCAAGACGTGGATCAAGCCCTAAGCTAGGTAATCCTAGCTACTGCGAGAACCTCGCGAGCTGCCCCCTGTGATGATAAATAGGGGGATCATGACTAAATCAACATTGAAATTAAAAATGAACTGGCCGAGTAAATTTTCTCTAGCAAACAGTCTTTCCTACAACAGACAATATATCCCAAAAACATTATTTCCTGCTTGAATTTAAATGCATCAATTAAAATGTCGTGGTCTAAATTGGGTCTTCCAACATGTTTTGGGTTAATGTTACTTTCCTACCTTACCGAATGCAATATTATTAAACTGTACTTGAATTAAAATTAGACCTACCTCAATAATCTCCTCTTGATTGCTTCGTGAGATGGCCGGTGTTTGCTCAACAATAGGAGCCTTTCCCTCTCCGTTGGTGTTGCTTGTTCAGGCCTCATGGTCGTGAGATCCACCAAAACGGGTCCTCCTTGGGGCCATTATACTCACTACTAAAGATGATGAATTTGGAAAAGAACTAGTGTCCAATATTACCATAACAACCACAAACGGTCCAGATACAACACGGTTAGCCTTATCAAGCAATTACTCTTATACGGAAGGAGTAGATTAACCTCAAGTGTGGTTATTACTCTTCTAACTATTTTTGGGTAAATTTGGGGAAATATTAGGTGATCCAAGTCATAATAACATCAATTTAAGATAGCATCTTCTCTTGAACTTATGGAATTTGACTCTGAATTAAGGTTCTTAGCTTAGGCAATTGGAGAATTCAGTTCTTGTAGTTACTTGCTTAATTAAAGAGGTTGAATGATGATTTTAGTGTACTAATTCCTTCTCAAAAATGAACGGAAAGATGCAGTTATGTCTTATGCATATGCGAAAGAAACTTCGTTCTCTAGTGACAATTAATTTTGAGAGGGGGAATTAACTCTTCTAATTACACATTAATCTCTCACAATATGAGTTTAATCCTTTAATTAAACTCTTTCCTAATGAAATGACAGATTGGGATTGTTTAATTAGTTACATTGCTAGAAATTGGGTCAATCTCCACCACTCAATCATTGACTGGACTAGCTGGTAATTCCTTCTTACTAACCATGGATTAATTTGTGATTGGGAGGTTGACTTGATGCATAATTTAGCCAATGGGATTAAGGAAGTGAAATAGACTAATCACATAGGTGACTTAGAGAGTTGCTACTAGGTAAGGTAGTTAGATTATGCATAGTATTAGCGAAAAATAAGGGATTCATAGAGAGATTAAGATGTAAGCATGAATTTAACTCGGGATTACCATAAATCGAGTTGATTAAGACCTTAATTGCTGATCCAAGAAGTCTAATCCGACAAGAAATTGGCATCACCTCCTTCCCTTAATCCTCTCCTAGAGATTGTGTATGTCAGCAGCACCTCGCCCAAGGTATGTGTGTGAGGTGTCGGTAGCACCTCGCCCAAGGTATGTGTGTGAGGGAGTATGTGTGTGTGTGTGTGTGTGTGTGTGTGTGTGGGAACAAGTCCTTAAATAGGCTCCCAACCTCAAGAGGTCGAATTATGCTGCTAATTGCATCTGGATGAGCACTTTGGTCATGCATGGCAGCTTGAGTGCATAGCTTGCAAATGTCCAATTTTCTTGCTGTAACCGAGTCTCACACTCTCTCTGTTGCTTCGAAACTCTCCCACAAGCTCCTAGATGAGTGGGGGCGCCCTCTAACTGCTAAAGCAAGCTCCCAGGGGCCTAGAGCATGTGCACACACCAATCCTCGAGTGTTGGTGCCCCTGCTAGCCTTAGAACATTAGGAAAAAATTGGACCCCCTTGGGGCCATGTAAGGATTCCTAATTTTAAGGGATTAAAGCTAATTTTGTAGGGGATGGAGGGAACAAAGACAATAAATATGGCTACTTTTGTAGCTCTCTCTCTAACTTCTCTCTAGATAGGAGAGGGGGGGGGGAAGTAGGGAATGAGGTGGGTAAAGTAGGAGGAAGAGGGGGGATAAAGTAGGAGAGAGAGGGGAGTAAATAGAGAGAGAGGAGTAAAAGTAGAGAGAAGAACCATTCTCTCTCTACCTATCACCAAACAAAGAGAGTAAGTAGTTGTGACAAAATCCACTTTTCAGTTCGTGCATCAATTCACCCCAAAAAAATGATTTTTTTATAAAATCTTCAAAATGGATCTTTTAAGCTTTCAAAAGGTCCCTATATCTATATCTATATCTATATCTATCTATATATATATATATATATATATATATATATAACAATATTCTTTTAGAAGAATCTAGCTTTTATAAGCTCCAAATCTAAAATTCCTTGGGTCCCTCTCTACATTAATTCCACAAAGAGAGTAAGTAGTTATGACATCTTCCACTTTTCAGCCCGTTGATCAATTCAACCCAAAAAATGATTTTTTAATAAAATCTTCAAAATGGATCTTTTAAGCTTTAAAAAGGTCCCTATATATATATATATATATATATATAACATTATTTTTTTAGAAGAATCTAGCTTTTATAAGCTCCAAATCTAAAATTCCCTGGGTATCTCTCTACATTAATTCCAAGAATAAATACATAATGCCACATCATCAAAACGTTCATCTAATAAAGCCTAAAAATTGAAAATTTAAAAATTTAAAAATTTCCCTCCTTTGAGTTCAAAAATTCAACCTATATATGAAAAAATATATTTCTAAGTCTTTTTATCCCAAAAATTGTTTGTCTATCCCAAAAAGTATATCTTATCAAATTTTTTCCCCATCATAACTTTTCACCATGTCTCTTCGCGACATAACCAATGAATCACCTGCGCCGTCATCTACTAGGTCAACTAATATCAGTCTGCGTCTACCGATCGAATTTGCTCCCACAAAAAAAATGACGAGAAAGCATCTCAACCGGCATGCGTACGACAGTTTCGAGGAGAAACCAATGTTGACTTGTGGCTTGATGGAGCGTTGTATCCAAAAGATCCATGCACTCCCAAGCTTAATCAAATATGTGGCAGAAGGAGAACGTGGTCTTCTTGGGTATTGTAAGAGATTGGAGTCCAATCACGCAGGTGCGTCGGCATATTTTCGACAACAATGTCAAGTGTTACACATTCATTCCACAAATCTCCAACAACAACTACATTCCACAGAGAAACAACTCAAAGATCTTAAAGAGGAAATGAAAGCTACAGAAACAGAGGTACCTAAGCTACAGATTGCAATGATGCACCTAAAAGCCACTCCATTTGGCATGCGTGAGCGTAAGAGGGAGTTCTCTTCCATTGAAAACTTAGCCTCTAATGGAGGGGCGCGTAAGAAGCGGATCACGGCAGCCATGTATTTTTTTTAATTCACAGTGTTCATAACTCTCAAATAATTTCCATCAATTTGTAACTCGGTTCACCTTTTGAAATAGGACATATATACAAGATGTGTGTGGAAGTTTTAGACAAGAGGACCATTGCAATCTTCTCCTAGGATGCATCTCAAAGGAAGATATACTTTACATCATAGGTTGTGAAAAGGCCAAACACATGAAAGATGCCATCACAAAGAAGATCCTAAAAAAGATCTCTAACCTTGTGTCTGAGGATGATGTCCAGAGAGCTTGTGAGATGAGGTTGGGATCAGCACAAATGCATACCATGCACTATTGATGAAAGATGCATTACGAGAGCAAGGCATCACCAAGAATTTATTTCCTATTACACATAGGGTCCGACTTGCAAAAAAATAAAACAATGATCTCGTTCGGGAATCCCTTGGCGAATACAAACACATTGAAGGATCCATGATGTACTCTTCCACGAGTGCCAAGTCACGTGGTAATATGAAGGGAGGCAATACTATACCTAATGGGGCAAACTCTTTTATTTATCATCAATTCAACAATATTTTTGTTGACTTGAAATGACTACAACGAGCTATGGTTAAATTTTATGCTTTGTCTCCACAAGGTAATACAAATTTTAATGTCATTTTTTATTTGTATTGAATATCATTTAGTATAACAATTCAATTCCTGTGTTGTTTCAATACTTGGAGAGAAGCTCATATTTATTCTTAAGCTAAACAGTGAATGTCAAATTGTCAAAGGACGGAGATCACTACAAGAGGCTCTTCATATTAGCGACGCTCACACAGCGACGCTCAAAAAAATTTTTCCCGGCGTCGCTATGAGCGTCGCAAATTTCTTTGTAAATTTGCGACGCTCATAGCGACGCTTATAGCGACGCTCATAGCGACGCCGGCTGGGGTAAAAAAATAACCGAGCGCGCCCAAAAACTCAGATCTCAGATCTGAGTTTTTCGGCGCCCTCAAGCAAGGAGTAGGTAACGCTCTCCCTCACTCTCTCTCTCTCTCTCTCTCTCTCTCTCTCTCTCTCTCTTTTTCTTCTCCACACACACACATACACACACACACACACACGAGGAGAGGAAGGAGAGCCAGGTATGCTCCTTTCCTCTCCTCATTCTCATGTTCCCTTCCCCTCTTTCTCTCTCCCTCTCTCACACACACACATACACACACACACATAGTGTTTTTGAGAGAGAGAGAGAGAGAGAGAGTACAAACAAAAACAAAAACGCACACACATACATAAACAAAGAATGCACACACACATTGAGAGAGAAAAAGAGAGAGAGAGAGCATGCATAAACAAAAAACGCACGCATTGAGAGAGGAAAAGAGAGAGAGAGCATGCATAAACAAAAAACGCACGCATTGAGAGAGGAAAAGAGAGAGAGAACATGCATAAACAAAAAACGCACACATTGAGAGAGGAAAAGAGAGAGAAAACATGCATACGATCCAAAAAAACGCACACACATTGAGAGAGAAAGAGAGAGAAACTAATTTAACGTCGTAGGAAACTAATTAAAATTAAAAGACCTAAAGATCTAGCCAACGAGAAGTTGAACTGAAGACCTATTATTCAAGAGGGAAATGGCATAATCAATCTATCATACTTGGCATGGGTGATAGAACGGTTATACCATTTATCTCTTTTTATTGGCACATACATCCACACACGCGCACACACACAAGAAGAAGAGAGTTATAACGTCGTAGGAAACTATCTTAAAAGACGTTAAAGATTAGGTTATATGTAGACTTACATTAAATTAGATTTAGGTTTATTTTTAACTAGATTTACATTTATTTAAGCTAGATTTAGATTTACGTTATATGAGATTAGATTTAGGTCTGCATAGACTGCGATGCCTGCATGAAGCGGGTGAAGAAAGCCCTCAATGGAATATAGGGTATTGCTGCCTTCACTCATGGTGGGCTCCGTCGATCCAAAAGTACTGGTGAAATGTCTTCAGAAGATAGGGAAGAAGGTGGATCTTCAGGGCGGCAAGAGTCACTACATCCCCGACACAATGACCATCTAGACAACCTCTAGTCATTAGACTTACGTTAAATTAGATTTAGCTTTATTTTTAGTTAGATTTACGTTTATTTAGATTTACGCTTATTTACGTTAGATCGAGTCCACGCAAGAATTACTTACGGTTTAGGGTTTAGAGTTAGACGAACAGTGAAAAGATCTACTGTGAAAAGATGTTAAGATGAAGTGAAGTGCTACAGCTAGAGAAGAGGCAAAGGGATTTTGTCCACTACATGCAGTATCATGTAGACGTGGGTGTGTAGATTTCTTGTACCCACAAATATAGGTATTGACCAATAAAGACGAGATTATAACCCGGTGGTTCTGATCTCCGTGCACCTCTAGACCGAGGTGTGCGGGGATTGGACATGACTAGAGAATGTGAGGTAAAGAGAGAGAGAGAGAGAGAGAGAGAGAGAGAGAGAGAGAGAGAGAGAGAGATAAGATGAAGAATTCCAATAGAATATTAAATTTGTTGTCCAGGTTATAAGTTTTTTATCCTCATTATGAGTAGCGACGAGGATGTGGGACCGTCCAACCGAAACACCTATCTCTCAACGAGGGTCTTATGTCCTTGTAATCAATGCAAGCATGCTGTGCGACGGACAAGACGTGTTTCTTTGCAGCACGTTCGCGAATTTGGCGAGTTCGATCCATCTATTATAGATCGAGTTGTTGCCAATTATAACTCGTCGGACTCTGACGCTGGCCAACAAGCAGCAATCTTGCAACCCAATAGACGTGTTCGCAGGCGCTTTGGTCAAGCAGCATATGTGAGGCCACAAGATGTAGCCTCTAACAGCTCGGGGGATGATCATGCAGAGCACATTCCCAACGAGGCAATGTTTGAGCCCGAGATTGATGAAATGATCGAGACGATCATGGATTCAGAAAGGCTTATCTATGATGATATGAAAAGTGAAGCCGATACGTCATTGTATAATGGAGCACGTATGTCTAGATTGAAAGCACTCCTGGTTCTTCTCAACATGCAGGCAAAGTTTGGATGGAGTGACACTAGCGTCACAACGCTTTTCAGGTGATCTATTACAGTTAGTTTACTTTAATAGAACTCTAAATGTATAATGATCTGATAGATTTTTACACGACTGTATCATATTTTTATGTTGTGTAGATTGCTGAAAGAGCACATACTACCAGCTGACAATGTGATGCCAGATTCCCGAGATGAAGCAAGAAAGATTTTGCGAAACTTGGGAATGGATTACAATTCTATCCACGCTTGTCCTAATGACTGCATTCTTTTCAGAGGGGAATACACAGACATGGAGAAGTGTCCGAAATGTGATTCCGAAAGATATCGAGTAGATCTCCACGGGACAAAAATTCCACAAAAGGTTTTGCGACATTTTCCTTTGCTTCCTCGCATCAAGCATTTCTTCGAATGTAAGTCCATGGCCGCCCTAGCATCATGGCATGAGGAGAATAAATCTTCGGATGGTGTGCTACGAATTCCTGCAGATTGCGCAGCCTGGAAACATATAGATGGAACATGGTCGGATTTTGCCAGGGAAGCTCGAAATTTGCGCTTAGGCCTGGCTATGGATGGCGTAAATCCATTTGGTCAAAGATCAACATCTTATAGTGTATGGCCCGTTGTCATCGTCAACTACAACATTCCCCCGTGGTTGACTACGAAGAAGGGGCACCTATGGCTAACCTTGATTGTGCCAGGGCGATATAAAGTGAGGAATATGGATGTGTATCTTCGTCCACTATTGGAAGAGCTACAACAATTGTGGATTGGCATAGAGGTGGTGGATATGAGCCGACACACAGGACGACGGATTGCTTTGATCAGAGGCATTCTAATGTGGACCATGCATGACTATCCCGGGCTAACAGAATGCTCAGGTGATCTATTGACACTCCTCACTCAGACACTGTAAATATTGTTTTTTCCCATAGTTGATCTATTATCATGTGTATACATGCAGGGCTTCAAACAAGCGGATATAGAGCATGTGTCACATGTGGACCTAGACTGAATGCACGTAGGGCACCCTCACTGAAGAAGCAAATCTACGAAGGTCATCAAGCGTATCTTCGAGAGAATCATGTGTTACGCGACGGCTTTTTGGGAAGAGAGCCACCAAGGATGTCTGCACAAGCATGGTTAGAGCAGAAGGAGATGTGCGATGACGGATTGCCTCCAGGGATGAAGAGACTATCTCTATGGTACGAGTTACCATACTGGCCCCGACTCATGATCAATCACTTGCTCGATCCAATGCACATATTCAAGAATGTGGGTAATCTACTATGGGACCATTTGACCGGCAAGAAAGATACTTTGGGAGCCAGAGTTGACCTTAGAAATGTGGATCGTATGGAGCAATATTGGCCGCAAACAGCGTCTGATGGATCGATAAAACTCCCTAAAGCACCATGGATTTTCACAGGAGCCCAAGAACGCAAAGTAAAAGAGGCCATTCGATCTTTGCGGACCCCCACTGGCGTAATGCACTCGCTCCGAACATGTTTCACTAAAGAAGGAAAGCTTACCGGTTTGAAGTCACACGATTGGCATAAAATGTGTCAGGTACGTTCATAGTGGACTTTAATATCATTGCATAAAATGTGGACTTTAATATCATTGCTGCACATACTTTACAGTTTATTTTACCGGTTGCCATTGAGGGATGTTTGTCTCTCGACATCCGTAACACAATCTACAAACTTGCAAAGCTGGTGCAATGTATCTCACAAAAGGAGATCAACGTAGACTCCATACCATTCGCCAAACTAAATGCTGCGGAGCTTGTGTGCATGTTTGAGAAACATTTTCCTACTACAATGCTAACCATTCAGGTGCATCTTCTTGTTCACATAGTTGATGAGGTGGAAATAGCTGGCACAGTTCATTCCAGATGGATGTTCTTCTTAGAGCGTTTCATGAAAACGCTTAAGGGATATGTGCGTCAAAAGGCACGTCCGGAGGGTAGCATGGCAGAAGGTTGGTTGGTATCAGAGTCCCTAGTGTACATTGGAGAGTGGCTAGACGGATTTGATAAATCCCGGGACACGCTATGGCGAACCATAGATGATGAGCGCATATCTGGGATTGTCATGTGCAATCTCGGTGTTGAGAAGAAGATGACGGAAGATCTAGAGGCTAAAATCAACCGATTTTGCATGCTTCACAATCCAGTGATGCAAAAGTGGATTTCACAATATGAGGATGCAAAGCAAGAGCGACAAAGGGCACGAATCGAGTGGAGACGGGGAAGACGACCACCGATGCACTATCCAGCGGTTCTGGAGAGCCTACCAACCTTCATGAGCTTAAGATGGTTGCACAACCAATTGAAAAGCGCACAACAATGTGGTGACGAAGTGACTGAAGAAGAGTGGGAGTACTCTCGGGGTTGCGCGACCAAGGTAAGTTTGCAATGTACGACTAGCAAGTGACTTTATTTATAAACGTTTGAACGGCCACTCATAATCTTTGTTCGTTGTAGTATAAGTCATACACAGCAGCATGGTGTAAAGGTCGACATTTTAGGGTGGAACGAATCGACAAAAAGCGTTTTACTCAAGATTGTGGAATCATGGCAAAATTTGAACAGTCTAGTCGACGACGTTCCTCTGATGCAGATCCTGTGGTGGCGGAACTCACTTACTTTGGCACGCTGCAAGAGATTTTGAGGATCGATTACAGAGGATTTTTTGTCGACTTGTTCGACGTGCAATGGTTCAAGATAATCATGGAGGGTCGCAACGCTACTGTGCGTAGAGGAGAGTCTGGTTTTCTTGAGGTGGATTCTACTAAGAAATGGACTGACCTAAGAGACACTTTCGTACTACCCGAGCATTGTGAACAAGTAAGTATGTAAATAGTTAACATCCCCCTTTTACAAGTTATGTGCTTGAAAGCTCTCATGTAAGTTATGTGGCTCTGGCAGGTAGTATTTCATCCTACAAAGTCTACATCAAACTGGTGGTACGTCATAGAGGTAGCCCCTCGTAGTGCAAGGACGTATGAAGGCTACCATGTGCCAATCACAACGACATCAATGGAGGAGATCAGAGAAGATGCTCAATCAGAAGCCGCTGCGGTGGTGCCAGACGAGCATCAAGATGCTACTACTCTATATGGGGTGCATGCAGAGGAGCTACAAAATGAAACAGAGGATATGTGTTTAAACAGAGAGCTCTATATAGATATAGGAAGTTATGCTGAGTTATGCGAGGATGAGAGAGAGATCTCTTAAAGCCACAAATATTGTATTTGAACAATTTTGATCCGTGTTGTAAAAGCTCTGGCTCTCTAAGTACCTTCCATGGTGTATAACGCTCTTTTCTACTCGCGCTCACATCTTTTGATTGAAAATTCTGAGTTTTCGACTTGCCTCTTCTATCACTCGATTCATTGCGTCATTGTATTTATATGCGTCATTACGTCATTGTATTTAATGGTCTTTGCGTCATTGTCTACTCTATTCATTCAATATTAAGTTTAAATATTCGTGTGTTTAATGCAGGTATGGATGATGAGGAGTTTCTTTCTTCTTTGTCACCGCAGCAGAGACAGTGGTACGTGGAGCGTCATCGCTCTGGCGCATCATCGCACGTTCCTACACCATCCGCATCTCCCTCTCTTTCGGAGCATTCGGCGCGCTCCGAAGCTTCGGCGTCGACGAGACGAGCTTCACACTCGTCTAGACATCGGCGCTCTAGTGGTGGCGGTGGCGGTTGTTGTGGGGATTCCGCCACCGATGCCTCCACACCGCCTCGTGTTCGACGAGGCTCTTTACCCTCCCCTTCTTTGCCCGCCCCCACACCAGCCACAGCATCGCCATCTACGCCAGGTTTTGCACGGCTGACTGTTCCTAGAAGCTACACACCTCTACCTACTCCGCCAGGAGCCACCCCACTCGACACTCCTCGCTTCGGGGCCCAGACGCCGGTGGAGACACCTGACGTCCGTACCCCCATCGACACGCCGCTAGAGACCCCTGCCGGGACACCCAGGTTCACGCGTCACCGGCCAGAGGGCTTGCCTTACTCCGTCGACATCAGCGGCGGCATCATCATGGATGATGACGGCAAGAAGGTGATCTCGCGCATGCGTGGTCTTTGCTCTCAGCTGTTTAGACACTATATACTAAACAAATGGAGTGAAGTACCAAGTGATTTAAAAAACAGAGTCATCAGCATACTTCATGATGAGTTTCCCGTTCCAACACGGGATCAGCGCTTCAATGAAGACCTGATGAAGATTCGAATGCGCGAATACTGCAAACACAAGCGTTCCGAAGTGCAAAAAGCAATCAAGAATGGGTGGAATAGGCCAGATTGGCTGGCCAAAGAAGATTGGAAGAATGCAAAGAAAGCAGCGCGCGAGAATCCCGACAAGTGGAAGCAACAAAAGGATGCAGCCAGAGCGCGAGTAGAGGCAGGGAGCTCGCACCACTTGGGGAGCGGTGGATGGGCATCATTTGAGGCCGATTTTGTAAGTCTTTTCACATTGCTCTTTATGCATGTTCGATAGTTTAGGGTTTATGAGTTTTTTAGTTCTAACATAATGAGATCTTTGTATGTTTTGACAGTGGTCAATGACAGGACGTGATCCCACACCGTACGAGCGCGAGTACGCAGGCAGGAAGGGCTTAAACGCCCTGATGGACATTCTCAGTTCTCGCGGCGGCATGGTTAGTATTAGGGTTTACTCTTTTTTATTTTTTGTATTGTTTTATAAATGTCGTTATATGTTTATACTTACTGAAAGCTGTCTTATTGTCTTTTTTTGCAGAATCCGACAGATACGCCGCTTGGACGCGATGAGACGTCTGACTAGACGACGTCAGTTTAGCCGTAGCTAGATAGCATTAGTTTAGGGTTTCTCATAGCTTATGTATCATGAGACGGATTTTATACGTCTTTTTGAACCATGTATATTATTACATTTGTCACCGCAGTTCCTTTTGCCAATCAATTCTTTATCCCTATGATGTTGTACAATTGTCATTATTACATTTGCCAATCAATTCATTTTGCCTATGATGTGTACAATTGTCAATTTTGCAAACAATGCGTCTTGTGGGTGACTATTTTGGGTCTATTATCTACCTTTGCACTTTTTTAAAAAAGTGAATCAAGTACAATATGGTTGATGGGTGGCAGGGCATTCAATGCCCTGCCACCAAAAAAATATTCTCTCGAGCGTCGCTATAAGCGTCGCTATTTATGGCTCTGTAGCGTCGCTATGAGCGTCGCTATAGTCTTCTGTGTAAACGTCGCTATAAGCGTCGCTATAGGCGTCGCTATATGCGTCGCTATATAGCGACGCTCATAGCGACGCATATAGCGACGCCTATAGCGACGCTTATAGCGACGCTCTCGTAGCGACGCTCGTAGCGACGGTTTTAGCGATGCCGGGGGTTATAAAAACCCAATGTATTTCCGTCGCTAACAGTGTCACAAGAGCACACAACCTCTTGTAGTGGATTGGAACGTATGAGTGTGACACTCATGAATGAGGCAATGTTTTTTGCAAAAGTCGATGCTATCTGTGATCATTCTCAGAAACCATCATTTAGTGTACAATCAGAAAAAGAAATATAATGGTTAGGAGCTTTTGAAGTTCCGAAAGAGACTCATGAGGTGTTGGCATGGATCTTCTCTATGATCCCGTGGATCACAGAGGTTATTAAGGCACAACTAGAGGGAGAAAAGCAAGAAGTAGATGGAGTAGGTACATTTGATGTTGAGTGGCACTTAGGAGGTGATCTAAAAACAATCAAATGTAGACTTGGGTGTAAACAAGGTACTTCATCACTTCTTCCTTGTCCATATTGTGTACGAGGATACAAGGAGAGTACTCGTGGCTCCACGTCTTCAAAGAAAAGTGTCAAGGGAAATCAAGAAACAGGGTCAATGGATGATGATGCAACGGATTGGGTGTGCTCGGTGTTGAAGTGTCCTATCATGGAGGTCCCCAATCGGTCGACAAAAGATAAAACATGACATCCCATTATCAATTTTCCACTTACAAATGTACACTTTTGCACTTTGCATGCCTTTATGCGTATATTTGATCGCTTGTTAAATCTTCACATAGAGTACGCTTTCACAATGAAACCAATTTCTAGATCCGTGGAAGCCATTGGAATAGTTGAAGTAATTCTTAATTCGATTGGATGTCATGGTGGCAATGTTTCTATCATCGGTGAGGTGGAAAATATGCATGAAGTGCCACAAAAAGTATCTATGAATGGTGTGAAAGCACGTAGGTTTTTCAAGAAACTAGAGATGCGAAAGGAGAGGGGTGAGGAGGATGCTCCATGGGAGGTATGGAAAGCGCTTTGCAAGTGTACAAACGATCAAGATTCAAATCCCGTGCTTGTAAATCTGCGTAGGTAAGTGTGGCACCACTTGGAGTTAGTGCTTCAAATCATGTGGAAACCCCAAACCACGAGCGAGCAGCAAAATTTGTTCAAAGATCACATTTCGAATTTCACTAAAGCATTTATGCAAGCGTGGGGAGAGAGCAATATCACACACTACATGGTAAGTTACTTTGTTCAGTTCAAATTTTGATGCTATACATAAACATTTATATGATCTAAGAATTTTTTCTTGATGCAACATATTTTGTATGCGCATGAAACATTATTTATGTCAAAATATGGTTCATTGGACATGTGGAGCACTCAAGGAATGGAAAAATCACATTATCGAGCCAAAGGTGTTTACTTTAAAAATACATGTCATGGTGGTGGAACTACGAGATTCAACTACATGAAGGAGATGTTTGATTGGTTCTTTCGTCATGCCATAGAGCAAGCGGGAAAGTCAAGTCTTGCCAAGGAGGTTAGGAGACAATCTCGACTTACTGCTAAAGAGAAATGGAGAAACTTTATCGGACCCCTTAATCATGCTAGGTGGCGTGAAAATCGCCATAGAGTGGGCAAACGTTGGTTACCCAACATGTAAAACAAATGATGCTATGCAATGTAATGTTTATGTTTGTAGATGTCTTTGTTGAGTTGCATATAATACTTCTCCATTTATCCATTTTTTGTTTTTTATATTTTGATGATATTAAGAGTTTTTTTAAGTGGCCTGGTCAAGTGTGAAGAGACCTTTTTTTTTTAAAATGGAGGGATTTTAGAGAAGAGGGACTCTCATTTTCAATCTTGCCCCTTCTTACACAATGTCCCGCACAAAGCAAACAGCAAGAAAAGATGAACCTTTTTTTGCTCACCCTCACTCATCCGTCCAAGGTGCTCAAAAACCACCTTGGATACACGAACAAGAGCTCTTAGAAGAGATGGAGAGAGAATGGTCAGGTGAAGAGCAACAAGATGGAAAACCTTCACGCAAGAAGAAACGGGTAGTGACACCAGACACAGAAACCGAGACGGACAACGAAGCACAAAGCCCACCATGGAGCGGACAGGAGATCCCAATTAATCATCGAGTCCCGGATGGGAAGACATTGCCACGTGGCTTCGATGCTCTGCCGTGAGATCAGCCTACAGGTGATCATGGGTTACTAAATGAAGAGGATCTTGAGGATGTAGAAGACGAGCCATTTGGAGCACAGGGTGGAGTTGAAGAGCTAGTCGGAGCACATGGTGGCCTTGAAGATGCGCAAGCTCCTCCTCACAAGCCCTCTCGTAAGAAGAAAAAATTTTTCAAGGTTCGCCCTCGCAAGGCCCATGTCCCAGATCCTGCCATCCCTCAACAACAGGCTCCTGCTGTGAAGCGACGCATTCCAAAGGTGTTGCAAGAGATTCATCACTATCAAAAAACTTCACACCTTCTCATCCGCAAGGCACCATTCGCACGTTTGGTGAAAGAGATCATGCAAAGTTATCGAATGGTGTTTCGAGTTCAAGGTATCGCCGTAGAAGCTCCGCAAGAAGCGGCAGAATATCATCTTATTTCTCTTTTTGAAGACACCAACTTGTGTGCCATTCATGCGAAACGGGTGACAATAATGCCCAAGGATTTAGCTCTTGTGCGTCGAATCAGAGGAGAGAGAGATTGAAATTGACTTTTATGCAATTTTGGCAATGTAAAGATATCTTTTTGAAATATAACGAGTCGTGGCTTTTTCAAATATAACGAGTCGTGTACATTTGTGTTTTAAGTGATATAAGTAGAACTAAGTAGAGAGAGAGAGAGAGAGAGAGAGAGAGAGAGAGAGAGAGAGATGTCAACCAAGTGTGGTTGATTGTATAACCAAAAAAGAATAATATCATTTTATTATTATAAACCTAGCCTAAAGAAGGTTTAAAAAAGCTGTCTGGGGGCTTGCCGCAGAGGCGCGCGAGAAGGCAAAAGTAACATTTACTTTTTCCTTCTCGTGCGCCTCTGCGGCAGGCCCCCAGACAGCTTTTTTAAACTTTCTTTAGATTAGGTTTACAAGAATACAATGATATTATGCTTTTTTGGTGTTATTTATATGAAAAAAACTCTTTATTTTGGTTCAGAGAATTGCACAATCATATCACAAGAGAGAACCAATCACCTACTATCTATCGTACCATAAACTCAATACAGAAGATGTAAAGTACCAGTTAAAATCAAGTCACATTCTAAATTTTAAATAGCAAAGTACAAAGATGTGATATATCTCATACAAATTTGAAAGAGTTAATTACAAGATTTATGCAGCTATTGAGTGCTTGAGCCATCTAAGATATGGCGAGCAATGTTTTCTCCACGCTCTTGGGCGCAGTGAAGCTGTTTGTGCAGCACATCCCAAGCAATTTGTTCCACATTGCTTAGACCTACAGCTTGGCTTAAGGCCACATTACAAAGCACACGACCACGAATGTGTGTCGCAAATTCAGCACTGGCCAGAGATTTATTTACAAGATTTATTTACAGAGGCTTGAGATATGGTTGACATGCATAGGATGCGGCTCATTGCTTTCATCATTGACACCCAAAATTGACCACAAGGAGTGTACTCCTTGTGGATTATCCCAAAGCCATCCTAGGGGAGCTTGCCAAGGTAATGCGCAAGAGATGACTACCATCCAAAAGTTTGGCGCCTACCATCTCCTCCCCGACCTGCATGCTCATCTAGCTCCACAACATTCTACAAAGAAATCAATAGGTAAATAAGATTTTAGAATGCAACAATGAAAATTAACGTAATCACAAAACAAAAATTAATTAATACCTCTTGTTTTTCGTCGTCCTCATCGTTTATGCCTTTGCTGTCAAGAGAAATAGATGAATTGGGAGCCATAGCGACACTCTCAAGTTCATCTATATGAACAGGCATAGGAGTGCGTTGGGCTTCAAGCAATGAGCGTGTAGCTACAAACTCATTCTCCGACACAGATGAGTACGGTGCATCTGTCACCGCCACCATTGCCAACTCCACTGTATCTACCACACTCTCTCCAAGGGGTAGGAGGCTTCGATCCAGTGGATCAAAAGAGGGGTCAATGGCAGAGGACTCTACATTGGCACAGAGGATGGACAGACACTCATCCATGCGGATGTCAAAAGTCTTTTGAAGATCATGTAAAAACAAATATTCCTCCCCATTTATGACAATTGGGGAGAGGTGTTCAAAAAAAACCTTAGGAGTTAATGTCTCCTCCGTCGCATCTGCAATGGGCTTAAAGGATGCTTCTGCACCCTCATCACCCATGGATTTGGCGGCATCCATGACACCTCCTAGGTAGGTTAGGGCAAGAATATTTCCCTCTTTGCTTGCATCCCAGGGCGCTGTAATGGGCTCCTTTGTGTCCTTGAAGATACCATCAAGGCGCAAATGAGGCAAACTCACCTCAGATCTTTCAGGCTCCTCTGCAAGAAGAAACACAAAATTCGCCAAGCGACTTAAAAATTGGGTGCCGACCTTCTTCTTTTTCAAACATGAATCTTCAATGTACTGACCTGCCTCATCTGCAATTACACAAAATCGCTGAAGCCGCTAGGTGAAAGGCCGATCGCCTTTGTGTATGTAGCGAAGCAAATCGCATGGAATCCACAATTCTCCTTGTCCGACAATTAGTACAGCATACTTGTCGGTGTAGATTTCAAAAAATTCCAAGATAGGCTGAAAAGAATGGTTGTTTAGGTGAATAGTTGCGTTCACATTAGGGAATTGGGTGAAGAAATTGTGGAGATCGTCACGATCTTGCCACTCGGTTGTTTGTAAAAACACTTGGAAGCGTTGTAACGCCGTGGCTTTGGGAGGGTTGGAGGAGGATGCCATAATGCTAGCTCCTAAGGTAGGAATGCAAAGAGTGCTAGAGCTCAAATGAGAGTGTGAACAAGCTATGTAGGTGAATTGTGAAAATGGTAGGGTGTAGGAGGCTTTATATAGCGCACATCCCCCCCCCCCCCCTCCGCCTCAAAAAAAAAAATTAATAACAATAATTAAAATATTAAACAATTTTTATAAAGTAACACAAATAACAAGAAGTTATAAAAAACTTTCAAATTAAATTACAATCATTTAACTGTAAAAACACATCACTACGACTTTAAGATAATGTGCATTTCCAAAATTTTGATACAATCATCTGCTTGAACTTACAATTGTGATATTATAAGAAATTTAAGTACAAAACATAACTACTCTAATGATAAAATCAGATTCTCTTCCGTCATCCATGCCTTTTCAATTTGAATCGTGCTCTCCATGCGGCTACCAATCTAGCAAAAAAAAAAACGAAATAGCATACCCACCTTAGAGCAGGGAATAATCCAAAGAACATAAATATAACATAATTAAGAGAGAAAAATCATTCACCTTACGTCGTCCGATGCAAAATTTTGTATCTTCTCTATGCTCTAAACCCATTATCACTAAGTGCTCCCATACATTGGCCAATGTCCAATGCTTGTTCACTTGGACGGTCTCAATGGCACCACTCGACAATTTGATTGCAATATCAAATACCTCAATTGTAGCATCGGTGGATTGCAATGGAATCCATTCACTAAGCTTGCACATCCATCTTTCATAGAAGTACCGCATGTAAAGGGTGGAGCACACCTTGATGAAACGGATAGCAATTCCGAAACTTCCAACCTGACACCGAAAGCGATCTCCGTTGTGAAGTCCTTCAAGATACCTCCACTTCTTGCCAAGGATGGCTTCCAATGTATCGTAATGTAGATCTTTGAAAACATACATAGTATTTGTATGATGGAAAGGCAAAGATCCGAATATGCTAGCGAAGACATGAGCAGGACAACACCATCCAAGCCCAACGGAACGCTAGGCTTTTCCAAATTTTAATGATGCTCTCACATCAGCTACAATCTTGGCTTTCAAAGACATTACAGTGAACGCATCTGGCTTTGGCCACTCCACGCTACGCAAGGTTGTAGCCTCCAAAGGTTGTAGCTCTCCGTAGCCTTCCTCATCTGTAGGTACAATGTACTTGTGGGTGTAGAAGAACACCCTTTGTCGTGCAAGGTTTGATGAAGTTGTGTTGGAGAAGAGCATATCCCCAAGACTTGCATGCATGGCTGTAAATGTGTCTGAAAGGCACGAGAGCAGTTGGTCCTCCACAAGGCTAGAAGGAAAAACATATACATAGAAACAAAACAGTCCGTGAGATGTAAAAGTCCAATTTTTTGTTACCACCAAAACCATTGAAGTGAAAGGGAGATACAATTACAAGGAAAATCCCTTGGGTTGGTGATCCCTCGTAGACGCATGTGTCCAAACATGAAGACATGTTGAACGATTGCCACCGTACCCTTGTCTCTTACTTGCTTGAAGCCTATTAGTCTTCCCTTCCAATGGAGATCAACGTTTGTTCTTTCACGAACACGATGGGGACCGATTGCGGAAGGTTGCATGTAGACCCACACACCTTCTTGAAAAACCTGAGGTTCCCATTGCTGCTCCTCATTCTTCGAGTTGTAGAGAACCATACTTTGAATGATGGGTTTGGGGCGTCTATTTTGACCATTGTTTGCCATGGATGCTTAAGTGGGAGCTTGAAATTGCAATGGAGAGCTTGGGCAAGGAGGAGGGAGACAGAGTTTAGAGAGAGAGTGGGAGCTTCAAGTTGCAATGGAGAGCTTGAGGAAGGAGGAGGGAGACGGAGTTTAGAGAGAGAGTGGGAGCTTAAAGTTGCAATGGAGAGCTTGAGGAAGGAGGAGGGAAACGGAGTTTAGAGAGAGAGTGGGAGCTTAAAGTTGCAATGGAGAGCTTGAAGAAGGAGGAAGGTGTAAGAGTTTAGAGAGAGAGAGTGAGAGCTTTGTGTTATGGAAAGGGGCTATGGAGGAAGGGAGTCTTGGGAAAAAGGTTCTAGAGTGAGAAAATGACTTTTTGATCATAGGGTAGGTTTGGGGGCAGTTTTGGATGGAATATTTTGAATTTAATTTTTTTAATTAAAAAAATAGGGTTTTTGCATAAACATATCTGTGGACCCACCACTCCCCCCCCCCCTTTTTCCCCCTCCCTCTTTTACCCATCCACCTCCCTCTAGGATACAAAGCAATAAATGAGTGGACAACCCTATTATTCTCTCTACTTTCTTAGGTTCGAGACTTATATACATTGCTCTCTTCCTATTGGCTGGAGCCTAATTAACCTTAATCCTATATGGCCCAAGGAGAGTCCACATATTTCCTAATGAAAAAAAAATATTTTTTATCCTTAGACGGTCGTTATAGCTTGGATTTTAATTCCGAAACTTCTTGTGCTAAGACAGAGCTAAGGTGCATCATCTGGAGTACCTGCCATATTTAGTAGCTCTCGGTGTTCGGAATTGCATTTTTTCAAATTCTGGATATGGGTGAAGTTTGACGAGCCGGTCAAAACTAGACGGGTTGGCTGACCAAAAACTTACTATTTTAGGAAAATTTTCACAAAATTTTTTTTTATTCATTTCTGAAAGCTCTATAACATTCTAAACATCTTGGCACCGACAGATTTAGAAAAACTTCCAAAAATAGTAACTTTTTGCAGTATGAAAACTGGGTTCAATTATTTACATGTGAGATTGGTTTTGGAGAAAGGTGGAGACCTTACATTTCTAGAGCATTTATTTGAGCCATTCGAGTGGACTCAAATTTTAACGACAAGTATGTGTGAATATGTCTATGCCTACTCAATTTTGCAATGAGGATGGCTACGACATAATTCCCATCCAAATGATTTCAATCCTCAACATTGAAAACGAAGATGAGGAACCCAAGGACTTAATGAAAGCTCAACAGGTCTTTTCAGACCTCTATTACGATGCAACTGATGAGTTAGATGAACACTCGGCTACCTCAGAAGATTCGGGGTTAGAAAAGAGCATACAAGAGCTAAGTTACTCTTAAAAGGAGGGGAGGAAAAGTTTTTTGGTTTTCCAAACCAAAAAGCGAGAAGACAAAAATGGTATAGACGAAAGAGAGACACCAGAATTGTGAAAACACAACCTATGCCATCAGTCTCCAGCAAAACAAAATTCTTGATGCAGATAGATGCTAATGATTGTGTCAAGGATAAAATAACTGGCAGATATCCTTCAAACCAAAACTCAGAAATGTCTCAAACATCGAGAAAAACAAGAAAGGGTACTCAAGAAGAATCACCAGATAAGAAACCACTCATGACCAGAGTCGAGCAAAAAAATAAATATCAAGAGTTTAAAAAAGCTCTAAAGGAGATATACACAACCGAAATGGAAACCACAGAAGAGGATGGTAAGGATGTAATGCATGTTCCATCCCATTACAAAAAGTATACTCTCCAAGATCGAAAAATCATAGTTGAACAACCTGTTAGGGAACTACGGAAACAAGGCGAGTCTTACAAAGGGCCTAAAAATGCTAAAAAGATAGACTTGGCTGAACCAGGAGAAGAGCCTAAACTTGCTTACATTGTGAATGACCTAAAAGAAGAAGACGAAAATATTTTGTTGAACTTGTTAACACTAGGTTGGTAATGGGACACTTTTATGTCTTGTTAAGTGACCATTTTCCTTGAATTATGTCAAGAGTTTCAAAATGGATTTTGAGGTGCTAACTATCTAGAAATTTGTCTCATGAGCTGAAAAAAACTTGAAATTTTTTTGGAATATCAATTCCATCTTTAACATTGTCCTTGCACAACATTTCACAACCTAAACTGTGTGAAAAAACGGGTCCTGTTTTTGGCTTTTTTCAAATTTTTGCAACTATACCACTCTAGAATTCATGTTTGTGAGGTCTATAATGCTAGAGAACTATCTTTAGTAGTCCTCAACATGTCCTGATGCTTCTAGGGAGAAATAAATATTAAAGTTGTAAGTTATGACCAGATTACAAAAATTGTCAAATCCTATTTTTTAGCCAATTTTAGCTCTTCTATGATTTTTTTGGTGGATTTCATGACATCCAAATGCATTTTTTATTTTCTATGTCACATATTATAATATAAAGCTAACATTCCTTGAGTTTTGGGGCACCTAATACCCTATTTTGCATAGTACACAACGATGGTTGATTTTTTCAATTATAGAAGAAAACGAAACATTCTAGTATATCAAGTATAGCTTTTTCAATATTGTTAGTTTCTTGTGACAACTACATGCATTTTGTAGGTAGTAACTATATCTAGTCAAAAGGATCAAATTTGGCTAGATATTGAATAGTTTCTATGGGATTCTACAACTCATTATGTTGAACCCAGTTTTTTCATGTTACTGTATTTAACACTTCATCTTTGTCCCCAAGATTCCCCTTGGTAAGAGATGTATTATTCTTTTGACATGCTCCATGGCTCCTTATGAACATAAACGACAATAGGGAACTAAGAAAACATGCATATATTATTTGTATTGAGCGTGGCTATAGAAACTTTGATAATATGTTTGCAGAATGATAAAAATTCAACTTTTTTGTACCTATTTATTTTGGCAAAACAAAAAATAGTGAGTGAGAAGCAATCATATGTTCTGATCACCAACCCATTGAAGTTAGCCAGGGAATTTATCTCAAGTCCTACAAAAATCCCTAATCTTATTTTTATGCAACAAAACGTAAGAAATGACTGTTTTGATGAAAATGCATTGGTCCATCAATTATGGAGGCTTGGTGTGACCAAAAGATGAGAAATTTTACAAGTTTCTTATTTTTTCCATGTGTAGTAGGCCTTGAACTATAACCTCATGAAAGGACTTTACAAAATGAGTGGATCTACTATGGTTTTGGAGGTTTTTTTCAAAACCTTGAAAGGACACTTTTATGTCCTGCTAGGTTACCAACCTAGTGTTAAAGGAATACCGGGATATTTTCGCTTGGTCTTGCAAGGATCGCAAGGGTGTTGACCCAAAAATAATCTCAAAAAGGTGAATGCAGCTACCATTAGAGACAACTTTCCTCTTCCCATAACTGAGCATGTTTTAGAACGAGTTGCAGGAAAAGAGGCTTACAGCTTCTTAGACGGCTTTTAGGAACACAATCAACTTTTGGTTGACCCAAAAGATAAGCATAAAACTGCTTTTGCAACAGAATGGGATATACTTGCGTATCGGGTTATGCCGTTTGGGTTAACTAATGCTCCAGTCACATTTCAAAGGTTGATGAGCCATGCTTTCAAAGAATATCTTAGGAAATTCTTAGAAATATATATGGATGATCTATGCATACATTCATCAATCTGGGCTGATCGTTTTGAACACCTCAAAAAGGTATTCGAAAAATGTAGACTTTATAGGATTTGCTTAGATCCTGAAAAGTGCACATTCATGGGTAGACAAGGAAAAATTATTGGACATATAGTGTCTAAAAATGAAATAGCTACTGATATTGAGAAGATTCATGTCATTGCTTATTTGCCTAGACCAACAACAATAAAGGGGTACAAGCCTTCATGGGGCATTGTGGATATTATCAAAGGTTCATTACATGTACGCTATAATTGCAAAACTCATGTATAGCTTGATTACGCACTTTGAATGGACCGAGGCATGTGAAGAATCCTTCATGAATCTTAAGCAAGCTCTCACCTCAGCTTCAATATTGAAAGCGCCAGATTGCAATAAGGTATTCCACGTACATATAGATGCTTCAAATTTTGTTATCGGTTGTATACTAGCTCAACCAGGAGATGGGAAAATTGACTTTCCTATTTCTTATGCTAGCTGACAATTGAACATGGCAGAAAAGAATTACACCACCATCAAAAGAGAAGGACTAGGAATGATCTATGCCGTTAAAATGTATAGACATTACCTATTAGCCAACAATTTTATGGTCTTTGTGGACCACCAAGATTTGTTGTTTTTGGTCAACAAGCCATGCAACACAGAGAGAATAGTGAGATGGTTCATCATCCTTTCGAATCTGATTTCAGTGTGGTTGTAAAAAAAGGCACTACACATCAACGAGCAGATCATTTGTCAAGGACTGTTTCAGGGGAATCACCTAAAGGGGTAGACGATGATCTACCAGATGCCTATTTTTTCTCTGTGGAAATGATACCTAGATGGTCGAAAAACATTGTGTCATGAATAACAATAGCTCAAGTGGATTCACAAATACCACTTCCTATCACAATCGGATTAATCGAGAAATCGGCTATGTATTAATTAATAGCTGGAAGGCTATACAAAAGAAATCAGGATGGGATACTGCTTTTATGCATTAACCCTGAAGAAAAAGAACAGTACCTAAGTCAAGTATGTGTTACCATAGTAGGACTTCACTTTGCGAAAGACCAAACTATGCAATGAACCTTGAGACTTGGAGTATTTTGGCCAGCTATGAGGAGAGATGTTAGATCTTTTGTAAAGGATTTCCATCAATGTCAAAAAAAAACACCCATACCTCATGTAACATTGTTTCAAATATCACCTGTTCCTAAGTGGATTAATTATGTGGTCACTTACTTATCGAGCCGAACATTTCCTGAGGATATGAGTAAACACCATTAAAGAGCAATTGAAATTGAAGCAAGAGACTATGCTCTTATTGGGAACCAATTGTATCGGAGAGGTAAAGATCAACATTTGCGTCTTTGTGCAAATGAAAATGAGTATATTCTGATTATAGAACAAGCACATGCTGGATTAGTAGGAGGTCTCTTTTCTAGTGAGACCGTCGCAAGAGCAATCTTGATGGCAGGCATATGGTGGCCAACACTTTTTGCAGATGCCAAAGAATATGTTTGAAGTTGTGATGCTTGTCAACGAGAAAAAATGCCAACACGAGTAGATAACATGCCCTTAAGACCAATGATGGGGGCTAGAGCTTTTGCAAAATGGGGTATAGATTTTGTTGGACCTATACAGCCACCTGCTTATAGAACCCAAGCTCAATATATCATTGTAGCTACGGACTATTTGACCAAGTGGGCCGAGGCTAAAGCAACTCAAAAGAATGATGCCAAAACCACTGTTGTGTTCTTATATGAGTATGTATTCACGAGATATGGACTGCCAATAGAGTTTGTCAATGATCGGGGAACTCATTTCCTCAATGAGGTAATAGAGTATTTGCGTAATGAGTTTATGATCATCCATAATAAATCAGCTCCCTATCACCCACAAGCAAACGCACAAGCTGAGCATACGAATAAAATTCTTAGCTCAGTGCTGACTAAAGTGGTGAGTTGAGGAAGGACAGACTGAGAAATGAATCTCCATGCTTCTCTATGGGCTTATCGAGTTTCATTCAAAACAGCTCTAAATGCTACACCCTTTAACCTCGTTTATGGTCTTGATGCTATACTTCCAATAGAATTTCTATTGCCGACATTAAGGGTAGCACAGAATCTTGAGTGGATTGTACATGAATTGTCAAAAATACTTGAAGATTTGAAAAAGCTAGACGAGCAAAGGCTAACTGCTGTAGCTCATATCTATGCACAAAAGCAGAAACAAAAACAATTTTTTGATTCCCACTTAAGCACAAAAATCTTCAAGAAAGGGGACTTAGTTTTAGTCTATTCCCTTAAGCAACACATTCCCAAGTTTAAGAAAAAGGGAAACATACCATTTATCATTGAAGATGTATCTCCAAGTGGAGCAGTAAAATTGTCCACCCTAGATGGTGAACCAATTGATAATTGGATTAGTGGATGTCGTTTAAAGAAATACAATTTGCCACTAACCAATGAATTGCTAGAGAGAATGCATGCAGCCAAACAAAGGAAGATCAAATGAGAGCAGGTTATTGATGAATCCCAAGAGGAAGCTAGGCTTCGGGTACTCAAGTGGAAAGCTACTCTCAAGAATCAACAGATATCGATTCCCATCAGCACTTTGGAAATAGAAGATCGACAATGGGAATTACCTAAAGATGCAATTTCAACAGATGATGACTGGTTAGATGGAATGGACCTACGCATCAAAGTACAGCTCAACAATCATAGCACCAATGCTTTGGTCGACACATGAGCTAGAGTAAATACAGTCAGTTATTCCATATACAAGAAGGCCACAAGTCAAGCATTGATGGCAGGAATAGCGACAATCAAAGGATGCAACAAGAACCCAACTCCAACATTGGGAGTAGTCAACTTGAACGTGATAGTACATGGATGTTCATGTCCTCATTAGTTTGTATGCTTACCACATGAACACATGAATGAGACGATGATTCTTGGAATTCCCTGGATGCAAACATACAAAGCAGTCCCATATTGAAATACAAATCAGCTAAAGCTATCACCTAGAGGAGGGCAACTCATTGTTCCAATTGCACCAAGCAGGGAGGAATGGAAAAGAAGCAATCAGCAGACCAAACCACGAAGTAGTCAATCTTCTCCATCCCCTCGACAATCAAATGCTACATGTAGCATGCAAGGACCAAAAGCACAGCTTAAGAATAAACCGACTCAAATCTGGGTGCCTGAAACTTCACCGATAAAACAAAAGAAGGTTCCAAGGGTAAAACACAGAAACGGGCATCTCCAAGCAAGGAACCTAACATGGGAATGGTTTGGAAGAAAAAGGAGCACTTATCTTCTCCACAAACTGAGAAACCAATCAAGCAATGGCAAGTTAAGTCTCAAAAGACTTCAACACACCATGCAGCACCAAGTCGACCAAGCTACCAATGGCGAGAAAAAGCTCGACAACAGTCAATAGTGCTACCAACAACTCAAGCAATCATAGTGCTAAAGCATCTTGATGTTACAATCAAATATAGAGCACACAAGCTACAAGATTTTCTCTTTGGAAGACATCAGCAGCAAACCTCGACACCGAAAACCCTTGAGTTAATTACTCAAGACCCAGCTCTTGCACAGCATATTGGTTTGAATTGCATTGATCTTCATATCATGGTAGATCCAATCACGGCTATGCATAGACACGATTGTTCAACCCATGCACACAGTCGTCCCGGAGTATGCCATCTAGGAGGGGTGGAAGGGTACTAAGTATTAATTACTAAGTAATTAAGGGCATTGTTTGAAGAGGGAGGAGAAGGTTTGATGTTAACGTGTGATTTTTTGCAAAATTACCTAATAATGCCCTTATAATTCATCATCAAGGGAAAATTCACAATTAATATCTTCCCGATGAGTGTAAATAGTGTATATACTATCAGAAAATCATCAAAATTAGTCTCTTTTTTGGGTATTTTTAATCATTTTTGTTGATAATGAGGCTTAAAAATAGAAAAATCCAACAAAAAACAATAAAGCTGTGTTTTTCAAGGGATTTTCTTAATTATTGGATTTTTAATTTACTTTTTTAGAGCATTTTGCTATTTTCTTTGATTTTTTAAAATAAACATGTCAAAAATTAATAATAAATAGTAGGGAAGCTCAGATAGAAAAACGAAAGACACGATGGTGATAAAAAATACAAGGCAGACAAGCACAAAAATTTTCAATGAAACCAGAAGATGGAAGCGGGAAGCCTAAATTAGGCGGCCAGGCCTACTTTTGCAAAATTCTTGCAGAATGAGCTACAGGAATCCGATCGGGGAAATTTTTGAGTCTAGCATAGATATCATGGCCTAGGAGGACTAACGGGGGAATCTGGGGAAATTTTGGTTCGGGAAGTCCGGGTTTAGATATCCAAGGTAGGCTAAACCGCCTCATTTTCACTTGGAGCCCTTGCAAAGAGAGATTTCGGCCTCTTTCGCGCAACTTTTTCGGAGTCCGCAGTTGACCATTTTCAACGCCTTCTCACACGAGACATAAGGGGTAAGTTCTTTACTTGACAATGATCCATTTTGCACGGCCGGTAGCTAGTCTAAAGCCCTTAAAAAAACCCTAGAAACCGAGCAGTGCACGAAGACCTACGACCTAAAATTGACCATAGCGGTCTGCCAGCTTGGCCAAATCATATGGGATTTGAACCATAGCATTCCCTAACATAATAGAACCTTTCTTTATCATCAGATGACCATTCAGCATGATCCAGGGGGTCCCCAGTAGAAAAGTTAGGTTTTTGGTCAATGCCAGAATTTCGACCTGACTCCACAGATGGCTTGCTTATGAGGTCCATATACAATGTATATGATTGGTTTGGTGAAATCCATCAAGAAAATCCCTCGAACAACAGAAAACAGCTTGAAGGTTACAAAGCGTCAAATTCGACATACGAGGTCAAACTAACTCCAAATGAGCCGGAATTGGACAGGTTGCTTCACGACTATGTTACGGAAAAGTCCAAAGCCTCAAAGTTGACCGTCCAACGCAACAGACAGAGTAGTCACAAAAAACTAGGATTTCAGAGTTTCCAAAGCACAAAGTGATGTCAGAATGACCAAACTTGACCAAATTCAATTTAGGACTTGTATTAGGTGTATGAAACATGTCTAGGTCAAAATTTGTAGGTTTTGCAAAGTTTTTGTCACTGTTGTAAATAATCACGATTATTTACTTTTGCATCAGTTTTTCTTGGAAATTGTCACCTCACCTCACCTATCATCTGTACACACCTATTACATGCCAAACATCAAGTATGAACCAAAATGACCACCCACTACTTGTAAAATTGTCAAAAAACGCAAAGAAGTCTTTGCAAGCCAAAGTATGGGTTATGGACAACATTTCTTGATCCAAATCACTTTATATCTCATACCCAAGGTCTATACAATGCTTATAACCAATTTTTACAAAAAAATGTCAATTTTGGAAGAAAAGTTAATAATCGTGATTATTTACTTTCTGGTCAAAATTGGGGAATTTTGATATTTTGCCATCATACATCCAAAGTACATGATGTGATAAGCCCACTAGCCAATTTTGAATCAATTTCGAGCTCAAAATCTCAAATTTTCTTTATATCTACTGTTTCAGAGACCTAAAGCCAAAATCTGATACCATTTTCACCATGTGCATCCAAATGAGCCCATATTTCACTCAAAGCGTGTATTTGGTATATACTTCAAGCCTATAAAGCCAGGGTTGCAAAAAGTGGAAATTTTTCTCATCTGTAAATAATCACGGTTATTAATTTGGTTGCAAATATTTGTTTTGACCATACAGCTTTGTTCCTCGCGTGTTTTTATGCATCTTTGCTTGTTCAAAAATTGATTTGAATCAAATGGGACCAAATTGTCAGCATTAGCCTGAAGGACATTTTAGAGATAATTCTGACAAATCTGCTAACTTTGCACCCTATTAACTGAACAAGAGCCATGCAAGCAGAAGAGAGGGCTAAAAAGAAGCTCAACCAAAAGGAGAAACTATAGGAACTGTCTGCTTATCAACTAGACCCCAAGTCAGTCAAAGCAGCAAAGGCATCCTACCTCTATAGAGAACAATTAGAAGAGCACCACACTATGGTTTTCACTGGCAGGTTCAAAAGTGAAGAAGGGCATCAAGTGGAGTTGCAAATCCTGCCCAAAGAAGTCTATGATGTAGCCGCAAAGCCAGAGACAAAAGAGGCTAATCGCAGGCTGGGGCTCAGGGATTTCTACGAACAAGAGCCTTGCAGAGTGGATTTTTAGAAGGCTTATGAGCTTCTATCCACCAGCAAAGAAGACGGAACCGCACAGATATCCGACACCCAAGGGAACAAGGTCGAAGTAGTGATCACAAAAGAGATAGTGGTAGAGGCACTCCAACTGCCCACAGAAGGGATGACCATGCGAGCAAGGGACAAGAAAACCACAGGCACATTTACCAAAGAGATAGCCGCGGCTACATTTGCCGACCTTATCCACAAACAGGTGGAAGAGCCAGCCCATTTGTACCACCAACACTTTCATTTTTTGGCAAAAAGGCCACCAAGGTACACTACACCAAATCACGTCCTGGCCACCACATTTACTCAGGTTCTCAAGTTGACGACAAGGTAACCAGTGGACCACACGCAGTATGTCTTGACAACCTTGAAGGGCACCAAGAAGGAAGGCAAAATCACGTACTTGGGTGCGTGAGAGGTCTTGACTAGAATAGCATGTCATGCCATTGGCATGGCCGACAACCTACCGCCTGTCCCTGATCAGAACACATGGATATTGGCAGCACAATCCTCTCCAAGAGCTACAAGGTCAGTTAAAAGATCATATAAATCTGATGAAGAGTCAGCTGACAACTCACCGAAAAGGCACATCAGCGAAAGCTCTGACAACGAAGAAAAGAGAGCTCGGAGAAAAGAAATGAAAAGAATAGTTGTGGCCGCACACCAAGAAGAGCCAGCTCAAAAACAAGCGCGCTTTGAAAGAGAGAAACAGGCGTACCAGTGCAGTAGGCAAGCACAAGGGAAGGACCCTGAAAAATGGGTACCTGCTGGACAAAGTATCATACAAGAAAAGAAACTGAAGATCCAACAGAGCATTTAGAGAGAATGTACCAAGAGGCTGAAGCTCTAAAGCTGAAGGAGGCAGAAGAAGTTGCTAAGAAAGACAAGGAGGTAGAAGACCAAAGGCAAGCCGAGGAAATGGCTAGACAAGAACAGAGTTATGGATCTCCCCGACCCACCTCACTGCCTACAGAACAACAAGACCATCCCATGCCTAGCCTGCCACCACCATCACCTGCAAGCAAAGACACCAATACAAAAGCGGAGCCTGAAAAAGAGAAAGATTCTGAGTCCACCAAACCAACAGAATCTACCACCCCGAGAGACAAAAAGAAAAAGAAGCCGAGCTGGAACAGGAGAAGGCAACAGAAGATACTTAAAAGCCAGAAGAGGAAACGGCAAGTAGATCTGAACAAGAGACTGATAAAGAAGCAAATGCGGAAAAAGAGTCTACCACTACACATGAGACACAACCTAAGCCAGACAAGGAAGAAAGGCCAACACCTGAAGAGACAGCAAGGGCGGAGCCAACACCCTCTACTTTTCCTCAGCCAGAAACTGTTGAGGCATCAAAGCCTCAGGATACCCAAAAAGAAGACCGACCATCTACCACTACAAAAGAACCACCAGCAGTTACGATGCATCATGAAGCCACACATGAGGCTGCATGCACATCTCAGCTGGCACAATAGGAGGAGTGGCAGTCAAATGATGAGATAATCGTCCAAATCAATGAATATGCACGGCAGATGTAGGAAATGACGAAGAAACTCTGCTCAGCAGCACTAAACTGTAGCACGAAGACCAAAGAACTTGAAATGGTGATCAAAACTCTCCAAGGAGAGTTAGAAGACAGGATGACTATCATCACTAATCTCGAAAGGCACGTGCAAGAGCTAAAGGCAGAAGCAGAACAACATCAGTTATCTAGAGATAGGCAACAAAAAGAAATGGAGGAGTTAAGTAATCTACTCACCAAATTATATGATGCCTGCAAAGCAAAAGACGAGCAACCGCTGACAGAAGTTATGAATGAACTTCTTACAAACTCTCTGTCACCTCAGAAAATTTAGGTCCAATTAGATGTTGCCAATGCTTCTCTGTAGTATTCTGAATAGAGGATCAATGATCAAGCCATTTTCTTACAGAAAATCAGATAAGATCCAGTCGTGGCTTCGATCAAAGGAACTGACGAAGTGTATAAGGCACTCGAGAAGAAAAACAAAGACCTTGAATTGGAATTAAGGCTAGAACAATCACAGCGTAGGGACGTGGCATTGATGCGGGTTCAAAAAGAGGAGGATCTTCTAAAGGAGATAGCAGAACTAAAGCGAATTAATCAACTCCTCAGAGATGGGAAACCAGACACGCAGGAAGAGGCAGGCACTTCAGAGCCGCCACAGATAGACATAACCTCGGTCTCGTTTGCTGAGTTTGAGACACGGTCCACAGCAGAGCCGAGTGGTGATGAAGATTTTCAGATTAACGTCACGGATGAAGACACAGTGCCAATGGTCCAGCTGTCAAAAGCTGAAGAAGACGCACTGAAGGAGAAGATCACCCTAGAGGTGGATGAGCAGTGGGAAGCTGCAATGGAGTGGGAGTTGAGAGTTTTACACTCTGCCAATGTCACTTAACTCACTCCCAATCAGATCAACACTCAATGGCACCAACAATCCCTACCGTACCCTCTCATCAAAGTGGAACTATTACAGGTGAAAGAAAGGTTGTACAAGGATATGCAAGAAGATGGCGCAGATAAAGACCACCACAAGTGCAGGTTGAGCTGGCTGAACAAGAATCTGAGATACCTGATTTTGTTCACAAGAGCACCTGTAGCCCTTCAAAGAGATCCAACATTCTGTCTTGTACCCAGAGTAACGACATGGCAAGCGCATGAAGCACTACAAAAGAAGAGGCCAACTTGGCTTAACTTCCCCAGTCTGCCAACTCTAGAGAGAGGCCAAGCGACAAAGGAATACATGGTGAAAACCTTAACGAGCACCATGTCTTTCTTCAAGAGTCTGCCATATCTCTTCTATGCCATGTTATATAAGATCCGCAGGATGCTGTTTACATGTATACAAGTTTTTAATGAGCTTGAGCAAACATGAGCCCCATGGCTATCTTTCTTGGAAGGAAACAAAGTCTTATGCTACGATCTGGGTGGGCAACCTTCAGAAGAAGTCCTTCACGGATTCTATGCCAGATGTATGTTCTTGCCATTGAATAATATGTTGGCCTTTGAAGAAGCTTTCTACATTGGATTCTTCACCTGACGAACAAAGATATTTGCACCAGTGATCAACAACCTAACATCCAGGTTTGTAGGCTACTCAGCAGTGGAGCTGAAGAATAAAGTAACAATGCAATTTCTGCAAGTGCCCGACAAAGAAAGAAGAATCAGATACCATAAGTCACTGGACGTGCTTAAAGACCGCCTCGCCAGCCATCAACCCAAAGACTATTTCAGCCCATAAAGCTGTGTCAAGGGACGACACAGGCGAGGAGGGGGGGAATGTTAGCAGTAAGCTAACACGGACACCATTTTTCGTAGTTCTCTTTGTAAAAAACATTATTATTTGATAAATCGGGAATATTGTAACTCCTATTTTCTTGGATAAACTCTGTAATTAATGAGCGGGGGCTACAAGCTTCCAGATTGTATCAGTCACTTATTACACAGCTTTGGTAGAACTCCAGATTATTAGTTTTCACCACCCAAAAACCTTGGCTAAGGTATAAAAGCCAATTTTTGTAAGTTTTTTATAAGTTTTTGGTTAAAAAAATACACAGCGTGAGCTAATGGCGCTCACTTCTCTCCTTCTCATGCTTCCTACTCCCTCTCCGATTGTCACATTGCGATTGTGTTTATTGCATTACAACCGCAGGTAAGAGCTCTATGCATTGATGTAAGCCATTCACAGTATTTCGTAGCTTTTGGCATCGCCGACCCGTGGCCTAATTTTATCATAACTAGGAATTTACAATTTTAAATAAAAAACTAAGCATAGGCGGGGTATTGGGGCATCATTGCTAAGCATTTAGATGCATTCTGGGTCGAAAACGACCAGGTCAAAAATCCATTGCTGTTATTAATCGCGATTTTGAAACTTGACCTAAAGCGGGGTTTGAGACCATAAGCATGTGTTCTTAGGTCTTATAAACTTGTCCTAGAAGTTTCTTTACGTTTGGATGTCATTTGATGCTGTATCGGATGTGATTTGCTTGCCGATGAGCGATTGGCTTTTGGTGATTTCAGTCACTTGAGTGTAGCTTGAGTTAGATGCGAGTTGTTATTTGTTTTCCGAGAGATTGACAACCTCTTGTAGACTCTATGCACTAGTCGAGTCAACTTCGTCCCATGGTTTGATAAATTAATCGTGGTTCTCGCTAATACTACAATAAGATAGGATGGTGAGGTTAGACATGCGTCCCACAATCAGCTTGTCTTATGTGCCAACACAGGACAACTTTGCAGATCTTTTCTCAAAGGCATTGTCTCGTGAGAAGTTTGAAGCTTTTCGCAAAGCTTTGGGCTTGCTCCCGTTTGTGGACTGATCCTATCCTCAAGACATGGCACTTCCCTTTACTCTGCATGCCAGTCCTTGTTACCGCATCACTCCGAGGGGGGATTTGTTACCATCATATACATGTGGTAGTGATGTGTATGAACACACTAGGACTATTGGGGCATTTTTTCCCTTTTTAGGAATTCCCCCCCCCCCCCCCCCCCCCCCCGTGCATTGCATATACGCCCATCCCTCTAAGGCTATGTATCCTTCCATTGCACACTAAGTAACACACTCTCTATTGTGTGCCTTTAGATTCCTTTGTCTTCTCCAAGCTGTGTGCATTCCCTACAACCCTAATTCCAATAGGATTTACTCAAATTCTTAAAGGTTGGATAACATCGCTTAATGAAAGAGGCTTGCAAGGTGGCTCGGTATCAAAGTGATGCTTAGGTGTTGGGCAGGTTTTATGTGGATTTTTTTTGTTAAAGGGGCATGTGAGACCAGCAAACAAAAGAGGTGGTTTGATCACCTAGAACCCATGGATTTCTCACATTTTCTGCAGCATTGTTGGGTCTAATTGTAAGATCAGCTCTGAAGATAGAAACCATTGTGGACATCGTTCAATTGTGGTGCAGAGCAATGCCATCTAGTGGTACAAAGACCCCGTAGGCAATAGATGTAGCGTTGCTTGTAGCAACAACCTTGCTATATTTCATTAGTGTTAAGTTTAGATTTTTCATCAGAGTCATGTTTTTCCACTATGGTATCAATGACTGCCAATGTTTCAGGTGAAGGCATGTCTTCTATGAGGACCTCATAGAAGTTCTAAGAAGAATACTTCAGATTCAAAGGTTTATTTTGAGGATATAAAACTCTCTAAATCCACCACTCTTTTACCTTTGTCCATTGTTCTTAGGGCTGAGGAAGAAGATGCACCATTGTGTCCCTCTGTATTGCTATGAAAGAGAGGCCTTGGATTGTAGGGAGCTCAAAAACCAAGTGTTCTAGCATAGGTTGGTGTAGCTGGCATTATCTTAGATGGGGTAATACTCCCTTTTCCTTGTTCCCCTTTAGAAATAGTTTTTCCATATATTTGATCCCTAGGAACCATAGTTTTACTACATGGGTAAGAGGCATAAGATCCACAACTTTGCTAACCAAAGGAAAAATTTTGGAGAAGTGGCCAAGATTGCCACAATGGAAGCAAGATTTAGCCAGCTTTTCCCATTAAAGATAGATGAATAATTTTCCCACTATGTCCAAGTCTATTTCCATGGTATCAATCAAATTTTTATCATCTTGCCACAAAATACAAGCTTTATTATTTTTGTTAGGACAATGGATAGTAGGGGAAAATAAAACTTTCCCTAAGGAGGCTGCTAGCTCACTGATATATAGCCACAAGAAAGTTGGAAGATCCACAAATTCAACACACACTGGGCATTTTATAAGCATTTCTTCCTTACGGTTGCCAAGGGTTAATATGCACTACTTGGCCACAAAGGGATAATATGCACTACTTGGCCACAAAGGATTATAGTAGGTGTGTTGGTATACTTGCAATGCCCACCTCTCTCAGTTTTTCCACCACAATATATGATGCAGAGTTTATAAGGCCCCCCTACGAGAAGAATCCAATGGTGCACATATATTTGTGTAAAGAATGAGGATGCAAGAGAGCTACACAAGACAAGCGCAAAGCACACAGAGATGGAAAGCTTCTTCTTCTTCTTCATAGAAAAGAGAGTACAAAATGACTAAGTGCTAAAGCTGAAAAGTAGCACATATGTACATGCGGTCACTAAGTGTGAACTCGCTAGAAGCGTACTAGGCTGGCACTATAAGTGTAGTCCAGCTGTAGAATCATTGGCAGAGATCCTCCATGTCGGTCACCTAACGCGCCAGTGAGTAAATGCCGTAAGCGGCCAAGACCCGTAGTGGATGCCAGCTCAAGGTGTAGAGCTCGACATCTCAACACTCCCCCTCGAGCTCTACATGTCGCAGAGTCCAAGCATAGTCCGAAAACGTCGAAGCTTCTCAGCTCCGAGGGCCTTGGTAAAGATATCCGCTATCTGCTCCTCTTTGCTGACGTAGACCAAGTCGATGTCGCCCGCCAACACTCGCTCTCGAACGTAGTGGTAATGGACCTCTATGTGTTTGGTCCTAGCATGGAACACTGGGTTCCTAGCCAACTGCATGCTGCTGAGGTTGTCACAATGAATGACAATCTGCTGGTCCACCTGCACTCCCAAGTCCTCAAGTAATGTGCGTAGCCAAGCTACCTCGCACGCCGCAACTGCTGCACCTCTGTACTCGGCCTCTGTGCTCGATAAAGCAACCGTAGGCTGCTTTTTGCTGCTCCAAGTAACAGCAGCACTCCCAAAAGAGAACATGAAGCCACTCGTAGATCTCCTATCAACAATGCTACCTGCCCAATCTGCATCTGTATACCCATACAATGCTAATGGTGCATCTGCTGCATAGAACAATGCATAGTCAAGAGTCCCTTGCACATACCTAAGTGTGCGTCGTACTCCATCCAAATGTGGCTTCCTCGGAAGCTGCATGAATTGACTCTCCAAGCCTACTGTGTAGCTCAAGTCTGGCCTTGTGATAGTCAAGTAGATTAGACTACCCACCATCTTCCTGTACATATTGACATCCTCAACAACATCACCCTTCTCTGCACTTAGCTTTGCATTCACATCCAAGGGAATGGAAATCGGCTTACAATCAGCCATACCATACTTTGACAACATGTCCAAAGCATATTGTCTCTGTGACAGCCATACACCCTCTGGAGTCCTGATCACCTCAATGCCAAGAAAGTAGCGCAACTCGCCCAAATCTTTCATTTCAAACTCCTATTTGAGAAGACCCTTCACATGGTCAATCTCCATAGCATTGTCACCAACAATAATAAGGTCATCTACATATATGGTAATGACCACAATCCCCACATCACTCTCACGTACATAGAGTGAATGATCAGCATGAGCTCTCCTAAAACCAATACTGACAAGATACTTGGCAATCCTGTCATACCATGCTCTAGAGCCCTGCTTCAAACCATACAAAGCTTTGAGAAGTCTACATACATAATTTGGGTAACCTGGATCGACATAACCAGGTGGCTGATCCATATACACTTCCTCTTGCAACTCACCATTCAAGAAGGCATTCTTTACATCCATTTGATGCATAATCCATCCTCTAGATGCAGCCACTGCTATGACAGCTCTCACAGTCGTCATCTTTGCCTCCGGAGCAAAGGTCTCCTCATAGTCTATGCCATACGTCTGTGCATAACCCTTTGCGACCAGCCTTGCCTTGTGACGCTCAATGTTACCATCAACCTTATGCTTGGTTTTATACACCCATTTACAGCCAATAGCTTTCTTGCCACTTGGCAATGGCACCAACTCCCATGTGTCATTTGCTTCCAATGCAGCCATCTCTTCATTCATTGCATCATCCCAATGCACATTTCCAACTGCATCCTCAAAACATGTGGGCTCCACATCCTGTATCACCTTAGCCATGTAGGCTTGGTGATGCACTAGATACCCATCATAAGTCAATTTCTGAACTGGATTTCTGACTCTATTGGATCTGCGTGGTCCTTGGTCACTCCTTTGCCCTCTAGAATCTTCTTGTACTTTCCTTACACCAGGTGTCCTGACAGCCGGAATTCCAAATTCCTCATCAAGACTTTGTTCAGAACCATCTGAATCCATGTCTACATGTGAAAAACCTGATGATGCATCAACCATAAAAGGAGGTTCATCAACCTTTTCCTTTCCTTTTCGTGATACATTCCCTGTACCTATTGGTGGAGTAACTTGCGTACGTAGTCTACCATTCCATGGTTTCTCAACAGAGCCACGAGAAGAGGACTCTTGTGGTCCACTCAAAACCTGTGACTGTGGCCTCACATTTTGTACAACCACATCATCTTTTACATCAGCCCCAATAGTGCCATGTGCATTACTGTACCAGCTGCTCATCTCATCAAAGACTACATCTCTGCTCACTCGTAATTCTCGTGTAGTAGGATTGTAGCACCTGTACCCCTTTTGTTCAAGGGAATATCCCACAAGAATACATTTCTCTGCTTTAGGATCCAATTTCCTACGCAACTCATCTGGTACATGCACGTAAGCTATGCAGCCAAACACTTTCAAGTGTGCCAAATCAGGCTTTGTACCTGTAAACTTTTCCTCAGGTGTTACATCATGCACCGCAGCTGTAGGTGTCCTGTTCATAATGTACACAGCTGTATTTACAGCTTCAGCCCAGAAATGATGAGGCATGTTCTTCTCATTCATCAATGCACGTGCAACCTCTGCAATGTGCCTGTTTTTCCTTTCTGCGACCCCATTCTGCTGTGGAGTATATGTGCATGTAAACTGCCTGTGTATACCATGCATTCGCAGAAAATCTGAAAAATCATTGGAGAAGTACTCTCCCCCTCCATCTGACCTCAATATCTTGATTTGCATATCTGTCTCCTTCTCAATCATGACTTTGAAGTCTTGAAAGTGACCAAACACTTCACTTTTGTTACGCATGAAGTAGACCCATACTTTCCTTGTATGGTCATCAATGAAAGAGACATAATACCTGCAACCATGTATACTTGCAGTATCGGTTGGACCCCAAACATCTGTGTGCACCACCTCAAGTGGCCTTTTACATACATTGCGCTCATGTGGAAATGAGCCCTTTGACTGTTTTCCAAACTGGCATGATGCACACACTTTATGCATACCATCCACCTTGAATTTGGGCAAACCTTTTACAATCTGTTTTGTTTGCATGCTGCGCAATCTCTGCTCATTGACATGGCCAATGCGTTTGTGCCAAATGTCAACATCAGCCACAACACCTGTGCCCTGTGCAAATAATGCAGCTTTTACCTCAGGCATGTCTACATTCAGCGTAAACATTCTGCCCACACATTTTCCCTCTGTGATCAGCTTACAGCCATTCTGGAAATCTTCTACATAACAGCCATTTGGATTGAAGCGAACCTGCAAATCCTGCTCAACCATTTGTCCAACAGAAACAAGATTCTTTGTAATGTTTGGGACATGAAGTACATCTGCTAAGTACTTTGATTTCCCACTCTTCGTATTTAGAGGTATGTCCCCTACATGAGCAATGGGGTGAGCTGTGTCATCTCCTATCTGCACATAGCCTGACACATCTGGTTTGCGCATATCTCTAAACCACTCTCCACGAGACGTCATGTGATTAGAGGCACCTGAATCCACATACCAAACATCATCTTGGGTGGAATTCTCTGCAGTCATTGTATTCATTACATGCTGCATAACAAACATGCGCTCGTTTTTGCTGTCATCTGCATCTCTGCTAGTAGATGCATAGTTGCCTTGTTCTCTCTTTCTACTTGCTTTTCCCTTTGGACAGTCACGTGACATGTGACCTCTTTCACCACAAGTCCAACATTCTCTACTATCTGGAGTATGTTGCTGCCTGCTTGATCCTGCACCACGACCTCTTTGACTCCCCCTGCCTTGAGACTGGTTTCCCCTGCCACCTATATTGTTTTGATTTGATTGACCTTCCAGAAATTGGCCCCTGCAACCCCTTGGGCCTCGACCACGACCTCTACCTCTACCTCTGTTGGAGTTAGAATAGAAGGCCTGTTCAGAATTATTTCTGCCATGAGAAGAAGATGTGTCAAGGTTCTTCTCCTCAAGAATAAGCATAGAAATCAAATCTTGGAACACGGGGATGTCGTCTCTTGTATTCATGGAAGACCTAAAATGTACATACTCATCTCCTAGACCATCCAAGCATGCACGGACAATGTCATCGTCTTCTACTAAGACTTTAATAGATCCAAGAGCCTCAATGATACTCTTGATCTTCAAGGCATAATCATTGATTGAGAGGTTGTTCCTCTTAACCTGATTTAGCTCCGACTTTAGTTGAAGCTTCCTGACCTTGGTGTTCACCTCGAACACTCTGCCTAAGTTTCTCCATGCAATGGCGGGGGTTTCAGCATCCTGTAGATAGCCCATCATGCCATCTGTGATGCTCATAGACAGCCAATACATCACTTTGCTCTGGCCTTGTTGCCAGTCCCTCAAAGCTTTCCTTTGTTCTACTGTAGCATTTGCCTCGGGAATCTCTGGTTCCTTTTCATTGTCTCCTTCTACATAGTCCCAATAACCTTTTCCTTTTAGGAAATTTGTTATTCTGAACTTCCATGCAGGGTAGTTATTTTTCTCAAGCTTCTCAGTAACAATCTGACTGTAACTCTCTAAATCCACCACTCTTTTACCTTTGTCCATTGTTCTTAGGGCTGAGGAAGAAGATGCACCATTGTGTCCCCCTGTATTGCTATGAAAGAGAGGCCTTGGATTGTAGGGAGCTCAAAAACCAAGTGTTCTAGCATAGGTTGGTGTAGCTGGCATTATCTTAGATGGGGTAATACTCCCTTTTCCTTGTTCCCCTTTAGAAATAGTTTTTCCATATATTTGATCCCTAGGAACCATAGTTTTACTACATGGGTAAGAGGCATAAGATCCACAACTTTGTTAACCAAAGGAAAAATTTTGGAGAAGTGGCCAGGATTGCCACAATGGAAGCAAGATTTAGCCAGCTTTTCCCATTAAAGATAGATGAATAATTTTCCCACTATGTCCAAGTCTATTTCCATGGTATCAATCAAATTTTTATCATCTTGCCACAAAATACAAGCTTTATTATTTTTGTTAGGACAATGGATAGTAGGGGAAAATAAAACTTTCCCTAAGGAGGCTGCTAGCTCACTGATATATAGCCACAAGAAAGTTGGAAGATCCACAAATTCAACACACACTGGGCATTTTATAAGCATTTCTTCCTTACGGTTGCCAAGGGTTAATATGCACTACTTGGCCACAAAGGGATAATATGCACTACTTGGCCACAAAGGATTATAGTAGGTGTGTTGGTATACTTGCAATGCCCACCTCTCTCAGTTTTTCCACCACAATATATGATGCAGAGTTTATAAGGCCCCCCTACGAGAAGAATCCAATGGTGCACATATATTTGTGTAAAGAATGAGGATGCAAGAGAGCTACACAAGACAAGCGCAAAGCACACAGAGATGGAAAGCTTCTTCTTCTTCTTCACAGAAAAGAGAGTACAAAATGACTAAGTGCTAAAGCTGAAAAGTAGCACATATGTACATGCGGTCACTAAGTGTGAACTCGCTAGAAGCGTACTAGGCTGGCACTATAAGTGTAGTCCAGCTGTAGAATCACTGGCAGAGATCCTCCATGTCGGTCACCTAACGCGCCAGTGAGTAAATGCCGTAAGCGGCCAAGACCCGTAGTGGATGCCAGCTCAAGGTGTAGAGCTCGACATCTCAACAATTTGGTGGATTCCAGCTTTGCACGTTGATGAGATCTCTATTTTTTATCGTGGATTGTACGAAGCAAGCCAAAGGGATAAAATCAACAAGAAGCTCAAGGGGAAAGGATTGAAGGAAGGTATGTTGGTTCTTCGCTATGATAACCGACTTGATACTCGACTTGACAAAAAGTTTTTGCAAAGATGGGAGGGACCTTTCATGATAAAAACAAAGTTTGGGAATGGTAGTTACAGATTAACAGATTTATCAGGAAAACTCCACAAGACCAGAGTCAATGGATGGAGATTAAAGCCCTACTTTCAACGTATCAATCCATTGATAGGCAGTTATCTACCTACATCGTCTAAGCTCCAAATTGACATGGCTCCCTTCGGCTTGGCAAATGCTCCACCTATTTTTAAAGCTTTTATGTGCAAAGAAGAACCAGCCTTGGAATCTGAACATACCCAAGGCAACCCTCCCATCTCCGATTTATGGGATTGAGGTAATGAAAAGCAGGTTTAATGGAGTAAAAGAGTGCATGACACTCCTCCTATTGAAAAAAAAAAATGGAAAAGGAAAAATGAAAAAAAAAAAGAAAAAAAGAAGAAGAAAAAGAAGCAACACCGTCCTCCTAAAGATATGAATATCTCTAGGCTTGGGGGAGGGCTAATATGAGTGGCATAAAATGGTAACCATCTTTTTGCAACATTTGTCAGCCTACTCAACGTCCTCTTCCTCATATGTGTATATATTTTTCTACGCTATTAAGTTATCTAGAGTAAATTCCCCCTCTTCGTTTAACCTTTGTGGCGACACATACATTATACTCTTCCCAAAAAATGTCACCTTAGTCATATATTTATATTACCACCCTTTTCTTTTTTGCTTTGTAAATAGAATAAGCATACAATAACCAACTATATATCCCCAAACTTTCTTACCTCTTGTGAATTAGTAGTAGAAAAATAATATATCCATCTTCCACCCCATATAGATAAATTCCCTTGGAAATCAACTCTCCACTTGTCTTTACCAAAGATTATGGTCCCTCTCTACAAGTCTTCTATGCCCCCTACATAGGTGGCCCAATATCTCTTAAGAATATACATATAGTTTCTCTCCTTTCAAAAAGACTCCAATTGTATATTCTTTTCACAAGAAAATAATATTGGGCCCTCCTCTATTTGTTTAAGCATCATAGCCTTTTGAAAAAGTATGATTCCCCTTGGATGCATACAAGCAAAGGGCCCATACAAGAAGACTTGGAAGCAAAAGGTTCCCTAGCCTAGTGTGGACCTCCCAAACCGAATTCCTTGGTGCATGGGCGTGAAGAATAGTCCAAATTCATATCAAACATGTTGAGAAGGTCAATTTTTCCTTTTGAAGCATGTCATTCCGAGCTACAAGTAAAACGTTATGGTCAAAATAGTGTAAATCTGTCAGATTCGCAGCAAAAGGGAACTGTAAATCAAGTAAATCAAGAGGGTGAGATCTTATTTTTCCCCTACTCATCTTCTAGAAGAGCAATGAGTGTTCAAGGTCACTTGCATGTGATGGGACCAACCTAAAGATGCTCTCTAAATGCCAAGACAGACAAGTTGAGATACCCCACAGGAGCCACCCGTAGGGCCTCATGGTGGGGCCCACGTACATTATGCACCCCTGTGGAGCCTTCATGGTCTAAAATGATATTTTTGGTGAATAAATAGTCCCTTTTATGTCCAATATTCAATGAGTGGTCAAAGGACACTTAATTAGGTCTAATCAATTACTCTAATTAAGTGTAGCATAATCCCACTCCTACACAACTATAAATAGCCCCCCTTGGAGAGACTCAAACACACACACCTATATTTTCAACTTCATGTTGTTTCTTGATCAATAGTAGAGAAAACCCCAACTCTCCCTCTTTCACATCCTTCCTCCTAACCCTCCTCTTTGGAGGAAGTGCAACTCTATTCTCCACTCTCTCCATTCTACAATCTCTTACTCCATCAACCCAATAAATCATTTGTAGCACCTCAATAACTTGTAAATACATCATGATCTCTCTCATGGTTATGTTAATGATCATGAAATCATCTTCAAAAACTTTCAAGTGTCGCAATTCGTGATGGTTAGCCAGCGTCTGTCCTCCCCTTAAAAGGTGTGCGAGAAATCAAGTAAGTGTTCTATTTTCAATTTACCATTGGTTTGTTTCTCCACACTTATTCAATTGGTCTAAAGAAATTTCTCACTCCAACTCTCTTTTTCTTCATTACATATGCATGTGGCTACCTCTCATGGTGATTTTATTTGTGTCACGGCATTGCATAGATGGAGATGATCTCTCTATGCAAAGTGTGTTAGTTTGATGTAAGTGATTCTCTTGTGTGTTTGAGAGGCAAGTCTTGCACGCATGATTTTTTTGATGAGTGCTTGAGAGAGGAAGAGTTTGGATGTATTATGGGTATTCTTATGGGGAGAAGGTGAATGCTATTCCACAAATTTCATATTTCATTTTGATGCACGGCATTGGGTTGCATAATTGTTGATGGTGTTCAAGTGTCCAAAGTGTATATAGAGTAAGGGGGTTTTCAAAGTGTGTTGCTTGGGTGGGTGAGTGCAAGTGTTATTTTTTTGATTGGTTTCCTTCTCCACTCCCAAAAGAAGGTGGTGCCCCAAGTAGTGTGCGTACCTCTTTACGAACATTTTGTGAGGGTAGGCCCATTGGTTTGGGTTTAGAGGCCCCATTTGAACCAATTGTAGGAACCGCTTCCCTAATACTCCTAAGATTTCAAAAACTCATTCCCATGTCCACAAAGAGACAACAACAAGATCAAGATGACGGTGGTTAAAGCACGAGAGAGAAACTTTGCGACATAACCAACTCACCATTTGCTTTGAGATTACTGTAAGTCGCTCCCATGTCCATTAGGACACACACAGTAGGATTGCCAAAGTGTTAGGGGTTCACAACCCTAACAGGTATTAAGTGCAAGAAACATGTAGTATAAAGGAAAACGACTATAGGAGACTGCACATTACACCATGAAAATTGCAAATTGTGTGAACACAAGAGACCATGGCTAAGCAAGAGAAAGTATTGTTCTACCCTGTATTCATCTTCAGTGTCTATTACATTCCCAAAAATAGCAGTACGACTGCAAACTACAAACTGCCTGTTAATTACATCTGAAAAATTGCTCTACTTCATATGACCATTCAGGTATTTCAAACTACCTAGGTATAAAGTCCTTGGGTAAACATGCTTCTAAGGTTTAAAGCTAAGACCTTAGGTAAAAGTCCAAAAAGATAAGTACCATGACACATCAGGCACTAACAGCGCATGGGTGGATGACGCTGTCACTTTGTAATAGTCGGTGCTACTCTGCTACTCTGCTTTCACATTCGTCCACCAGCATTCACCGAAGGAAAGCTTGACGGCACCAACAACACATTGTGGAAATTCATAATTTCCACAATTCTAGATTTATATGAATTTCTAGATACGGTGTTGGGGCCAAATGATGCTGACCCAAAGCCCACTGCAAAAACTGATCCGACAAATCCAAGCGTTGTAATTCCCACGGATGCTACTCTTGTACATGCCTAGAAAAGAACGAATGCAGATGCATTATGCACCATTGTCATGTATGTAAGTGATTATATCCTCACTTTGGTTCAGCATACCACTAAAGCACATGAAGCTTGAAACATATTGGCTTGCTAACATGAGGCACACAATCACACCATAATTCAAAATCTAGAAAATCAACTTGCTGACGAAGAGAAGGTGGAGGCCTTTATGAAGCGGATTAAGGACCTCCAAGATCAATTAGTTGTCGTTGGTGTGGCTATTTCTCCAAAATATTTAGCTCGGTGCTACATTGGCATACTTTCGGCTAGATATGATAGTCTCATTATGGCACTCAACACTCAGGTTCGTCCAACCCCTCTTATGTATGAAGAACTGAGTGCAATGTTTCTTGAAGAGGAGCTGCGACTCACGACCAGGGATGGTGGAGGTGATTCTGCGTTCACGGCCCATTGAAAAAGGCAAGGGGACTACAGCAAGTTCCTCTAAGAAGAATCCCAAGAAGAGAAACTTTTTAGGTAGATGTTTTTACTGTGACAAGAAGGGTCATGTTGTTAAAGACTGCAGGAAGAAGAAAGCAAATGAGACGAATGGCACCATGAAAGCTTCTTGAAAGGAAAGAGAATCTGCCAACAATGATGAGACATACCTTGAACTATGGGCCGTCATAGAAGAGGTATGATCATCAGCACAAACTCCGCTTGTTGATGGTTCTTGGATTCTAGATAGTGGTGCATCCCGACATATGAATAGTAAGAAATACTGGTATAGTCCTTGGAAGTCTCTACAAGAACCCATAAGTGTAATTTTTAGGGATAATGCCAAATTTCAAAGGGTCTAGGATAATTTCTTTTATAGCAGCTATAGGTGAAATTAAAGAGCTCTTTAACACTAGAATGGTAACCTAACAGGACATAAAAGCGTCCTTTCAGGGTTTTGGGAAAAAAATCCAAAACCATATTAGATCCACTCATTTTGAAAAATCCTTTCATGAGCTTATAGTTCAATAACTACTACATATAAAAAAAATGAGAAACTTGTAATTTTTCTCATCCCTTGGTTACTACAAGCCTCCAAAGTTGATGGACCAGTTCATTTTGCCCAAAACAACAATTTCTTACGGTTGATTGCATATAAATAAGAGTGGGGATTTTTGTAGGACATGAGATAAATGCCCCGTTAACTTCAATGGGTTGGTGACCAAAACATATGCATGGTTGCTTTTACCTCACTAATTTTTTTTTGGGCAAAAAAAATAGGTACAAAAATGCTGCATTTTTGCCATTCTGCGGACCTATCATCAAAGTTTCTATAGTCACGCTCAATACAGATACTATATACATGTTTTCTTAGTTCCCTTTGGGCCTTTGGATTCAAAAGGAGACATGGAGCATGTCAAAAGGATAATGGATCTCTTACAATTGGAACCTTGGGGGCAATGATAAAGTCCTAAATACAGCAAACATGAAAAAACTAGGTTTAGCATTATGACCTCTAGAAACCCATAGAAACTACTCAATATCTAGCCAAGTTTGTAGTCTATGATTAAAATATGGTTACTACCTACAAAATACACACAATTGGCCTAAGAAACTAGCAATATTGAGAAAGTTATACTTGCTACTCTAAAATTTATCGTATTCTTCATCAATCAAAAAACTCAACCATCATCATATACTATGCTATATAGAATATTAGGTCCCCCAAAACTCAAGGAAGATTAGATTTATGTTATATATTACACTTACACAATCAAAATTGAATTTGGATATCAAGAAAGCCCCCAAAAAAATCATAAAAGTGCTAATTTTGGCCAAAAAACAGGATTATGCAATTCTTGTAAATTGGTCATAACTTTCAACTTTAACACTTAGCTCTCCCTACAAGAATCAAAACATGTTGAGAAGTATGAAGGCCTAACCTCTAGCCATCTAAACCTCACAAACATGAAGTTTAGAGTGGTATAGTTGCCAAAAATTGAAAAAAAAGCCAAAAACAGCACCTGTTTTTTCACACAGTTTAGGTTCAAAAATGTTGTGCAAGAGTAAGGTTAATGGTGAGATCGATACTCCAAAAAAAATGCTAAGTTTTTTTCAGCTCATAAGGCAACTTTGTGGATATATAGCACCTAGAAATCCATTCTCATACTCTTCAAATAATTCAAGCAAAATGGTCACTTAACAGGACACAAAAGTGTCCAAGGACATAAAAGTATCGTGTTACCATTCTAGTGTTAATGTGTTGTATGTGCCTCAAATCAAGAAGAATTTGTTGACCATTGTTGCTGCGATCACTGATTGTGATCTTGAAGTCCGTTTCAAGAAAAGTGAAGCTGAAATCTTGGATTCTAAAGGAAACATAGTGGGAAAGGGCATAAGGTGCAACAACCTTTACGAAATTCTTGCACTTACGATCACTACAGAAAAAGGTACAACTCAATTATGGCATGCGAGATTTGGTCACTTAAGCATTGTTGTGCTAAAAGAGATGCAAAAATCTAAGATGGTGGCACACATGTTTCAAATCCTAGATATGAATGAAGTTTGTGAAGCTTGCATGATGGGCAAGCAACAAAGAAAATTATTTCCACAAGAGAGTAGTAATCAAGCTCAATTTCCTCTAGAGTTGGTACATGAAAACCTGTGTGGTAAAATATCTACGTCTGCTTTGGGTGGATCTTTTTATTTTTTGTTGTTATTTTTGTGACGACTTTAGTAGAAAGATGTGGGTGTATTCATTTATGAGAAGTCTGAAGATTTTTGAAAGTTTAAAATGTGGCAAAAGCTTGTAAAAAATGAAACAAGAAATCAGGTGAAGAAGCTTCATACAGATCGAGGAGAAGAATTCATCTCAAATGAATTCAACTACTACAACGAGCGTGGCATAAAACGTCACCTTACTACAACTTACACACCACAATAGAATGGAGTTGTGGAGCATCGCAATCAGACGGTGGTAGAATTGGCAAGGTGTATGTTCAAAGCCAAGGATATTTTAGATTCCTTTTGGACCAAATCAGTAAGTTCATCTGTTTACATTCTCAATCAAAGCTACACAAAGGCTTTGAAAGGGAAAATGCCTCAAAAAGCCTATTATGGTAAGAAACATTTGGTCTTGCATTTCAAAACATTTGGGTGTTTCTGTTATGCATATATTCTTGATTCACAAAGAACAAAGTTAGAAGCCAAAAGCAAGAAGTGTGTATTTCTCAGATACAGTGAAGAGTCTAAGGCTTATAGACTCTATGATCCAAAGGCAAAGAAAATCCTCACCAGTTGGTATGTGGTATTTGAAGAAGGGCCACATGCGGTGGCCAGGTTTGCCCACTTTCTCATCAAATGAAGAAATAACTCACCATGTGCCAGACCAAAGTCACGTAAAAAATCGAGAGGAGGAGTTGTCTCACTATGAAAACTCAAATAAATCTAACCAACCTATTGCAGCATCAGAAGAAAAGCCACTACCAAAGTGGTTTAACACCTTTTTGACGCTCGAAACCCTCAAGATCATGATCCTCATGAAGAGGAGGGGGGTTTGAGATGGTCAAAGAGAATAGAGGAGCAAAGGATATCCTTTGAACACATCATCAACATGGCTCTCATGACAAAAATTATGGGCTCTGTGAAGGAGCCAGCCTCTGTCGATGAGGCCTTGGCTGATCCAAAGTGGAAGGAAGCGATGTAGTCTAAGTACGACAACATCACAAAGAATGACACTTGGAAAATAGTGGAAGTCATGGGCACAAAATGGTTGTATAAGCTCAAGCATATAGCTGATGGCTCTTTACAAAAGTACAAATCCAGGTTAATAGCACAAGGAGACTCTCAAGTCAAAGGGTTTGATGTTAGTGACACCTTCGCTCCCACAACTTGAATGACAACTATTCATCTTGTGCTTGCTCTTGCGGCTATCTATTTATCGGTCGTCTACCAAATGGATGTTTTGTTTTCATTTTAGAATGGACTTCTCAAGGAGGAGGTGTATATTGAGCAACCACCATGGTTTGAGACGACTCGTTCAAAACAGAAGGTTTGCAGATTGAAGAAGGCTTTATATGGACTAAAACAGTCTCCAAGAGCATGGTATGTCAAAATTGATAAGTTTTTTAAAAAACTTGGCTCTAGAAGAAATTCTTCTAAAGAGAATCTATATGTGCTTAGAGAGAATGGAAAACAAGTCATTATTATCTTGTATGTCGACGACTTGACAATCACAGGTGACCACAAAGAGCTCATTTAACAAACTCGTGAGAGTTTGAGTTCTAAATTTAAAATGACGGACTATGGTTTGTTACATTACTGTTTGGGGATTGAGGTTTGAAAATCCGCAAAAGGTATCTTCATATCTCAACAAAAATATTCAATAGAGATCCTAAAAGCTTTTGGCATGATGGATTGCGAACCTATGAGCACTGCAATGGATATACCTTAGCGAACCTGTATTGTCCTACAATGACATATTTAAGAATTTTGGGAATTATTCAAGTCCCATTTTTTATAATGTTTCTCACAAATTAATTACTTTTATGTAGTTTCAACTATCATCTATTTGTGGGCATACTCAATTAAATTCCTTTGTTTGTTTAGATAGTGCCTACATTTTGACATACCTTAGCTATTTCTATGGGATCATCACTTAATAATATTCTTTAGATGATGTGATGTACTCTGCTCTACTCATAACATAATGAGGATTTTAGAGTGCTTGAACGTCACTTTGATGCTTGTTAATGAGTTCAATTTAGGGCATTTGGAGGTCTTTTTGGAAGGAGTTTGATCCTTGTCACCTATTGAAAACCAATACAGCTGAGAAGTTGTTAGAACTAATGGCCTTTTTGGTGGGAAAAAACATATATTTGATTCTAATTAGACGTGAAAAATTAATTTATACATGGAAACCAAGCTACGTAGCATGGAAATTTTAGGTATGACAAGCGCTTTCTAAACTACCAAGAATCTAGCATGGCATGTACAAAAAGGTGGGTAGGCTCGAACTTAAGTTCAAGACTCCACACTTGGCTCAAATGGAGCCTCTACTAGGTACAAAAGTGGTAGAGGGTAAAGATCTACTTGATAGAAGAATGTGTGGTGGATCGATCAAGCCTCTACCCTTGCTAGATACAAAGAGGGAAATATGAAATAGATGAGAGAGAGAGAGAGAGAGAGAGAGAGAGAGAGAGAGAGAGAGAGAGAGAGAGAGAGAGAGAGAGAGAGAGAGATCTTGATAATAGAGGGAAATTTCTTGCTAGCATTGTCCCTTGAAAATGCTTTTACATTGTTTGCGTGCAAAAGCTTGTCTTAGGTGGGAAAAGTTTCTCATGTAACCAAGGCTGGGTTCAGACTGAACTAGCGGAAGAAACAAGGTTTCCTAAATGTGCCGCCACCTAGTGTCAATAGTGTGGAGGAGGAGAAGTGAAAAAGTGAGTTGATTTGAGAGAGGCCATCACCTCTTCCGAGAGAGGGGGGGGGGGGGGGGGGGGGGGGGGGGGGGGGAAGAAAAATGGAGGGCCCAACGGAAGAGTGCCTCAACTGCAGCCAATTAAATTTTTCCATGGAGGAAGAACATCCCTTTGCTTTTTTCTTCCGTCGCCTAGTTTGAACCCACCCCAAGAGAGATAGTGTGACTTAAGAGAGGGCTTAAAGTGTGGCAATAAATATGTGTCTCCCGTCCAGCTACGTGTTTGCCTTATATGAGCTTCTTCGATCAGCTCTAGTATGCTATTAGTGATGAGCAAGGAAACAAACCCATGCATAAGGTTGCACCTTTGTGAGCGCTCTTAGCACCACATGTTTGATAGCTCAACACAACAACTATTAACTTTACTAGCTTCGTCACCAAGTTCAAGAACAAACTACATTGTCACCTTTGGCTAGCATGTAGATGAGCACTTATATGATAACTGCTGCAAGTAGAGAGAGAAAGAGAGAGAGAGAGAGAGAGAGAGAGAGAGAGAGAGAGAGAGGGGGGGGGGGGGGGGGGGGGGGGGGCAACCCCATTGTGTCAAGCCTCCGGGTTCCCACCTCAAGCACAACCCTAGCTTGCCTTGCATGGATGCATGTGATGCTCGATTAGTTCAGAGCTTAGGTGAGAGAGAAGAATAAGAAGAAGAAGAATGTTTTAATGTCGTAGAAAACTATCCCAAGAGAGAGAGAGATCGAAGAGAGCAGGTCAAGCCATTCAATAAGTGGAATACTACATTAGTGACCTTGCCTCGTAGCATTGCTCTATTGTGCAAACAACAACCTGCACAAAATGGAAGAGCAAGCGGTGTCACAAACAAAGAGGAAGAGTTCGCATGCTGCAATAAGCACCCTCATCCTCCATGAAGAGGAATATCAAGTAGCATTGCATGTAGCACAAAAGACTTTGATAGCTCAGCACGACATGCTTCTATGAAGCGATAGCTCAGCACAACATGATCTATGACTGAAATTGAATGCAAGACGATTGTTGGGGTTCCAAAACCATTGTTGAAGATTGTTCTAGGATCTTTTCAGCTGCACATGACTGATGATCAGTGAGCTCAAAACGAGAGAGCAGGAAAGCGGAGATAGCAGGAAAAAAGAGCTCTTACTGTGCAAGACTGTGGTGTCACACATGACAAACAGGTCGGCTTGCATGTGAATCCGCATCCTGCAAGAGCACAAATAGCTTGTGTGCAACAAGTGGAGCTTTTTTGTGTAGTAATGTTGTTCCCAACTGACTCGCCCACCTGCATCGTTGAAGGCTAGTGCTTTTGTAGCTTGCAGGATAGTAGTGACGGCATGCCCCGCTCCTCGCTGTCACATTTGACGTCCGACAAGTTTGAAATTCAAATTAAAGTGAAGTGGAACTCACAATAAAGTGAACCCTAAAGCCTTGCAGGTTCGACTCTCTATCATAGAAGTAAAGTGAACCCTACCTTTGAGGCAAGCCTTGGATCGGTCTCAAGTTCAAGTAACAAGCCTTGCAAGCATTCTAAAAGAGATCCAACCCTAAACCCTTGGAAGAAAGCCTTGGATCAACCTTCCGTTTGAATGAGCATGCTTGCAACCTCAAGTTCAAATGAACAAGTCTTGCAACATGCTAAAAGGGATCGAACCCTAAAGCCAGCCTTGGATCGACCTTCAGTTTGAATGAGCATGCTTGCAACCTCAAGTTTAGATGAGCAAGTCTTGCAACATGCTAAAAGGGATCGAACCTTAAAGCCAGCGGCCTCAAGTTCGAATGAACATGCCTTGCAAGCATGCTAAAAGGGATCAATCTCAAGTTTGAATGAGCAAGCCTCAAAAGCATGCATTGGCATTTGGACTTTGAGAGTATCATGTGGCCTTCGGTGTAATTTGGGAGCATGCTCCAACCTTGGAAGCATGCTTTGGTATTTGGAGTTTGGGAGTATCCTATGGCCTTTTGCAGAATCTAGGATCATGCTCTGGACTTTGGACTCTCCACTTTAGAGTGCTTATACAATAGCCCCCAAAGGCTCAACATTTTCTTGTCACAACAATTTGGTTCTAGAAAACACGAGGATTAAAATTTTTCCATCAATAAATTGTTGCATGTCTACAGTGTGTAGACTGTGTATTGTAACACTTCTTGTTTTTTCTTTGTCATCATTCAGTAGAATAAGGATAGCCACATGGTTGAATACCATGTATATTTGAGAAAGCTCAACCTAGAGTTTGGGCTTTGAATTGTGTTTTTCCACAATAGCTACTACTAGAGAATCACACTTGAGGATGAAGGTTCAAGAGTATTCATTTCTAAAAAAGTTTGTAGTTTTAAGTTTCAAAATCTTATCATCGTAAGTGATTTTACAACTCCATGCAAACCACTAAAAACCTCCTCTTAAGAAATAGAGAACAACAAGAATTGTCCCGTTTTTGTGCATTTTTTCCAAATTTCCTAAATATGTCTTTGTAACTGAAGATAATTATGTATATATATTCACCAAAGGTCTAGGGAAAGACCAGCTACTTTGAAATCTTCATCAAATTGGAGTTGGCACACGGCCAACTTAGAGCATCTTCGGGTTTCAATTGAGGGGGGATGTTGGTGTAATTGCAATGCCCACCTCTCTCAATTTTTCCACCACAATATATATGTTGCACAATTTTTAAGCCCCCCATATGAGGAGAAGCCAATGGTGCACATATATTTGGTGGATTATAGCTTTGCACACTGATGAGATCTCTATTTGTGATTGTGGATGGTACAGAGCAAATTCAAGGCCAACTTTGGGAGGGGGGGGGGGGGGGGGGGGTTGAGACTTTTTTTTCGTTGGAATATCTTAGTCGGACAACTACCCAAAGACAATAAAAAGTTGGCCGTCCAGTGGCCGGTTTTCCGTGGTCTTTGGCTAGTGATAACGGCCAATGGACTTTGGTTGATGGCCGGATTTTCTTGGCCAGTGGGGCCAAGTTCTAGGAGGACTTGTCTGCCCAAAACCGGCTACCCATGGGGGCATGGGAGAGTCCTACTTGGACTTGGTTACACAAAGGTGGCCACACACATTGACACATGGCCAAGTTCTTCATGGACTTGGCTATCTAAGGGCAGCTACACATGGTCTTTTAGAGGCTCCCTTACATCTATATAAGGAGGCCTTCTCAAGAGTAATTCAGTAGAATGGTGTGCACACTTGACGCACACAACACATCCTTGTTGAAGGATTTTATGAATCCCTTGTATTCCTACTTACTCTAGTTGTCTAAATCACCATCTAAGCTCTACCTTAAGAGCCCATGGGTGGATTCTTACTTGCTGTAGTTGCCTTCAATCCCTTGTTGAGATAAATTCAAAAGCACATGTCTCTATTATAAATCTTGTTCCCGTTTATTGTCCCACAAAAAATGATCACTTTAATCTGAGAAAATAATTTGGGTTAGATAGAGACTAGATTTTATGACATTACGTCTCTCTTGAAATCATAGTCGTCCTTGACTATGAGGTAGAGGAGATAAAGCCTTAGTCATTAGTCTATGTTTCTTAGCGGGTAGAGGATCCATTTTATCCTATGACATCACTCCAAAATGTATGACGAATCCATTTGGGGCTTGGTAGACTTAGGTGCTGCAAGAAAGTCTACTCTTGAGTCCATATCATACTCCCAAAGTAGAGTGAAAAATTCTCTTTGGTGTTTGAGAGACGTCGTCATCACAAACATGATTCTAAGCATGTAAATTACTACTTAAGTTTATGCACAATAAAAAGAGAAATAGTCTTATAAGACAAAAACATTTTTGATTTCAAAGGTATTTACATTTGCTTACTCTAATGTAGCATTGTAAGAATTAATAGACATACATAAAAATAAGGGGTTTTTAAATTCCATTTTGAAAAACAATCCTACAACAAGGGGTCATTTTATTCATTAAACATGTTAAAAGAGGGGTTTTTTTGATACCCCATGAATGCACGTTATATAGGGGATATTGAACAGTGAACCCTCCGAGGTAAGATACCATTGAATAATCTTACCAAGTCTTAGTACCTTGTCTTCATGTCGAAGAATCCATTTGGACTAAAGTACCTCTTCTTGACCTTTGATCTCAATGATTGGTTCTTGTGGTGGCTCTCCTTTGTAAGGCTTAAGTAGGCTCACATGAAAAGCATTGTGAATGAGCCAATGGTTGGGACCTTGCATTGATAGGCCATCTCATTGATTGGTTTTAGGATTTGAAAAGGAGGATAGTATCTTTTTGCTAGTTTAGCCTAATACTTTTGGTGGTCCGTAGGATTTTTGCCTGTAGTATGCCTCAATCGAGCCTTGGGAAATTTCAATAGGACAAATCATTTTCCTTGAAAGCTAACGCTCTTCTGTGCTTGTTAGCAACAACCTTTTGCCTTTGTTGGGAGATGGATATATCCTCCTTAATCTTTTGGAAAGAGTCTTATAGGTTTCATCTATACTCATTGGCAAAACGAAGATCTTCCCATGTACCTTAAGTAGCAAGTTATTTTTAGGTCTTCCTTCGATGATTTCAAAAGGTTCCTTCCCTGTAGTAGTATGGATAGTGTTATTGTAAGCATACTCTACAAGAGGTAGGTGATTTTCCCATTGGAAACATTGATCTACTTCGGTAACATATGTCTTAAGTAGATCTAGAATTGTAAGGTTGGCTATTTCACTTTGGCCATCCATTTGTGGACGATAGGCCAAAGAGAAATTGAGCCTACTACCTAGATTCTCAAAGAGACCCTTCCAGAAAATAGTAGTCATTCGAGGATCTCTATCCGACAGTATTGATGTTGGCAAGCCATGGTATTTAAAAATTTTGGATATGAAGAGGGTTTCCATTTGGTGTGCTTTAATAGTCTTTTTGACAAGTATAAAATGTGCGTTTTACTAAACATGTCTATTATTTTACATATTCTCATATTCCCAAGGATGGACTTGGGCAATCCAAAGATAAAATCCATGTATATGCTCTCCCATGGTGAATTAGAAATTGGCAATGGCTGGAGCAATCTAGGTTGCTTCCCAGAGTGAGTAACACATAGCCTATTTCCATGGAGAAGATAACCATCCTGCAAGGTGAATGGTTCTTCTTTCTTCCCCAAGGCAAGGGCTGAAATTACATCTTTAAAATTGGAGTTAGTAGCATACTCATCTATCATAGAAGATAGATCATTGTGAGTTGATATGGACACCACAATGGCTCTAGGCCATTGTGATAGTGCATCAGCTACTTGATTGTCCTTGCCAGCAATGTAAGCAATATGAAAATTAAATTGCAGGAAAAAAAATTTCCACCTCATTTGTTTGTTACAGAGCTTTGTTTGCATCATGAAGTACTTAAGACTTTGGTGATCCATGTGTAGGATGAATGGAGTCCCCAAAAGATAGTGCTTCCATGTGTTAAGGGCATGTAGGACAGCTAGTAGCTCCTTCTTGTAGATGCCCAATACTCACTTGTCAGAATTGAGTCTTCGACTCTCATATGCTATGGCATGCCCTTCTTGGAGAAAAACTGCTCCAAGGCAATCCTCACAAGCATCACATTGGACCTCGAATGGTTTTGAGAGATTCGGTAGTGTAAGCACGGGTTGAGAGGTAAGCTTTTCTTTAATCTTTTCAAAAGCACTTTGATCTTTAGCAATCCATATGTACTTAGATTTTTTCTCGGTCAAGTCATGTAGTGATCATTCTATTTGGGAGAATTTAGCTATTAGGCATCTATAGTATGCACACATACCAATAAAGTTTTGTAGCTCATGTAGATTCCTTGGATTAGGCCATCCTTTTATTATCTCAAGCTTGGTTATATCCATATAGACACCATCTTGAGAGATAATCTGACCTAAGTATTGAATCTCTTGGAGGAAAAATTCACTCTTCTTTTGGTTAATGAAAAGTTTATTCTCCCTTATAGCTTAAAAAACTACCTGGAGATGTTGCTTATGCTCCTCCAAAGATCTAGAGTAGATGATAATGTCATCAAAGTTAACTCCAATAAACTTGTTGTAGGGTCTATATATTTTCTCCATTAGGAATTTGAACGTGGCTGGAGCATTTGTCAAACCAAAAGGCATGACAAGATATTCATAAAGACCAAACATTGTGCAGAACGCGGTCTTTACTATATCTTCATTCACTATCCTTATTTGATGATAGCCACTTTTAAGGTCAATCTTACTAAAGTAAGTCAAAACTTGTAGCTTATCCCCAACAGATCTGCTACTAGTGGTATGGGAAATCTATTTTTGATATTGTATGATTTAGTGCTTGATAGTCCACACACATGAGGTATGGTCCAACTTTATTTTGCAATAAAAGGACTGGTGAACAAAAGGGAGAAGAGATAGGCATCACTATCCCCTTGTCTACCAGATCATGCACTTGCCTCATAATCTCCTCTTGTTGAGCTTGAGAAACTCTATAAGGAGGTTTATTAGGTGGTGAGCTCCTAGGTAGAAGCTCTATCCTATGGTCATCATCCCCTTGTTTTGGAGGTGGCTCCATAGAGATGTCATCGATAAATACATCTTGGAATCTATTTAGAAAATTAGAAAAGTCTAATTCTTCTTTCTTCCTACCACTTTGTTTGTTAAAACATAAGCATCATTTAGAGACTCTTTGACAAAAATCATGTATGAGGAAACCAAGCTCTTTATTGACTTATCAAAAGCATGTGAATTTACAAGTGGTAGAGTACAACCGGACTCATAAGCTCTTTTCCATATAGGTGAAATAGATTCTCCTTTCAAGGAACTTCATGTTGGTAGCCATGCGGTTGAACCAAGGTGCCCCTAGGATAACATCCTCATCTTGGAGAGGAGAGATCTTTGTCGACCTAGCTTTGGACATGAAGCCTCAACTTCCCAATCAGGGGAGTAACAGAGGCTTGTTGTCCCTTGAAAGCCCCATCAGCAATTACAGTAGCCACTTCTTTTGTCAAAAACGGAGGAAGGTGATGAAGAAGGAGAAGAGGGTGACCTCTTTCTCGGGTTTTTCTTCCTTTATTTCCTCTCTTCCCTTTTAGAGTGACGATGAGAAGGACTATAGGATGATCTTTTCCTCTTGGGAGGAGTTAGGGATTATTGAAACCGCCATCTTTGTGGAGCCATATTTTTACAAAAATTCAGAGATTCACTTCTTTCTTGCTCATTGGATTCCTCCTCTTCTCTTATCAGAGAGAGTCTTATTTTGGAAGTCTCAACAACAGGCTTCCTAAGCACTCTCTCTCTCTCTCTCTCTCTCTCTCTCTCTCTCTCTCTCTCTCTCTCTCTCTCTCTCTCTCTCTCTCTCTCTCTCTTCTTGGAGAGGTAGGTAAATCCCATAAGCACGAAGTTGTTGAGTAACTTTGTCTTGCAAGGCACGATTGCCCATAGCTTGGTACAACCTAGTAACAAGATAGTTCACAAACATTGGACATTATCAGTAGCACCTTCGTGTGCAAAATCAAAGTTGTCAATATTCATTCTACTCTCTTTATTATTGTCGCCATGCTAGCTAAACTTATGCATTTGCTACTTTGTGCTTTGGTACCCTCAAAAGCCTTAATTGCTACTCTTCTTCACCTTTGAAAATTAGCTCTCAACAAACCACACTGGTTCTTTAGAGATTGTTGATTCCAAAGAGTAATGGAGAGGGTCTAACATTGCTCGATTGATTATTGTTCCTCTTGAGCTCACTAGTAGCTCAATAATGGTTATAAGCCAAAGGCAAGCCCCGAGAGAGTCCATTATTAAGCCTATAGTTACCAACGGTGTACCTCAAACTAAGTCCTTTATAACCAAGATAATAGATCCCTGTCCCACTTACCCTCTCGCAATCAATAGGTCCAACCTTTCATGGACAACTTAAGGACCTATCTTCTTAAGCAAGAAAATACAAACCAATAGCTTTGATACCAATTTAATGGAATTGGATTGTGAACAATGAGAAATGTGGAATTTAGAGAACTATAGTGAGCATTTTGATGAGATTACTTTGAGAAAATAGAGAAATAACTTGATTAGAGGTAGCACCATATCCATTATACTTAATTAGCTTGTCATGGAAAATACTTTGCAAGAAATAGAACTAGAGAACTTGACAGCAATTGAGGACCAGATTTATGTGGAGATGATTTCCCCTCCAAAAGGCTTTTGTATTATAGCTTCTCCCATAAAGAAAGACTTGGTACAATACAAGCTTTGTGTTCCTTGATACCTTGATGGTGCAATGAAGATAGAGAGCTCCATGCACCACAATTATGCCCGTAATTTAATCTAATGAAAGCATTAACTTGTCCCCAAACTCAATCCCAATACCTCAAACACCTTTAAATTTGGTGAGAGCTAGCAGGGAATGAGGGTAGGGAAGAGGAAGAAGAAGTATTCTTACGTGAAAGAAGTAGTGTCCCATCATACCATTACTCATAGAGTTTAACATAGCATAGAGTATAGTAATGGAGATGAAGAAGATGGCAAGCATAGCATTGAAGCATGGCTCTTGGTTGGATTTTCATTCCATAGCCAAGAGTGTTGGTGTAGGCTCTCAACTTCTCAAGCTTGGAGAAGGAGATGAAGTTCTTACACTTTCACAAAGTGAGAATGAGAGCATGTGAGTGTGTGTGAGAGGGAGTATACACCAAGCACACCCCTAACTTTCCTTGGTCAACCCTTCCTTGTAGCTCATGATTGAATTTGATTGGACCCCTGCAAGCGTAGCCAATCGCATGCTTAGTGCATATCAAGCAACAAGGGTAGCATTTGGACAAGTGTCCTTCTTACCCCTTTGAGAGAGAGGGCTTGATAATTCCTAGATAATTATTTAATTAGATTAAATGCTCATTGGGCCCCTTAAAAGCCTAGCCAATAGGATTCAAGCACACCATGAGGGCAACATGAGGAGGAGCTTGACATGTGTCCCTGTTGCCTCTTGTGGAAGGGGTGACCCTTGAGAAGGTGCAAGTGGTAGTCTCTCACATCCCCTACTTGTAGGGCTCAGCCCCCTCATTGTAGGCCTTGGTTTGACTTCAAGATTCTCAAGCACCTTGTCCCATAAGCATGATGCCAAGAACCTTAGCCAGCAAGCAGGACAAGCACCTCAAGCTTGGATCCAGTTTCCACCTCAAGCTCAGCCCTAGCTTGCATAAGTTCATAGGTATAAGGACTTTTAACACTAACCTTTGGAGGTCTTTTGTAATGGAATTGGCCTATTAACTTAAGAGTAGCAGAAATTAGAGAGAGTACTTTTGAGAAATTACTTTGTGAGCATAGCGGGTGAACATAATTGAAGATAGTAACATAAACATAGCATTTCGTTAACTTGGCATGAACAATACTGTTGCAAGAGAGAAAATTTAGAGAACATGACAACAATTGAGGACCGGATTTATGTGGAGCCGGTCCCCCCTCCAATAGGCATTTGTATTATGATTTCTCCCATCAAGCGAGACTTGTTACAATACAATCTTTGTGTTCCTTGTGACCTAGGTGATGAAATGAATATTGAAAGATTCATGCATCACGAGCATAACATAAACTTTGTGGAAAGCATTAACTATCCCAAGACCTCAAACACCTTCGAAAGTGGAGAGAGCTAGCAGGGAATGAGGGTAGGGAAGAGAAAGAAGAAACATTTCATAGGAGAAAGAATTAGTTTCTCACTTATTATCACTCTTCTTGCTAGCATACATAATAGCATAGTAATGAAGATGGACAAGATGTCAAGCTTAAGCAGTAAAGCATGGATCTTGTTTGGATTTTCATTCCATAGCCAAGAGTGTTGGTGTAGGCTCTCAACCTCTACTTGCTTGGTGAAGGAGAGGGAGCTCTTGAACTTTGCACTTCACACAATGAGAGTGTGTGTGAGTGTGTGTGGGAGAGTATACCCCCTAAGCACGCCCCTTACTTGCTTTGGTCGACCCACCCTTGTAGCTCATTCTTGAAGCTCATTGGACCCCTCTAGGCCTAGCCAATCACAAGCAAGAGTCATACCAAGCAACAAGGGTAGCCTTGGGACAAGTGTCCCCCTTTCCCCCTTGAGAGACAGGGCTTGTTAAATGCTAAAACAATCAATTAAATTCACTAAATTATCATTGGACCCCTTGGAAGGCCAACCAATAGGCTTTAGGCACCCATGAGAGTAACCTAGCTAGGGGATTGGCATGTGTCCTACTTGCCTCTTGGGCAAGGGGTGCCCTTTGGGAGAGAGAGAGAGAGAGTGGTCAAGAAACCACCCCCACTTCTTGCATCGCTCGCCCCCTCCTTGTAGGGATCTACTTTGACTTTTGTGCCACCTCAAGCCCCTCGAACTTGGGCCTAGTTCTCACCACAAGCTTGGCCCTTAAGCCCCTCAATCTTGGGCTAGGTTCTAACCTCAAGTACAACCCTAGCATCTCAATCATGACAAGCATCTCAATCATCAAGCACCTCAATCTTGGGCCGGGTTCCAACCTCAAGCACAACCCTAGCTTACCTAATTTCAAAGGACATTTAGAACTAACTATTGGAGGTCTTCAATAAAGATAACTCTAAGTTCTTTATGTTCCATTGGTTAGCCTTGCTCTTTGATAGAACATCTCTCATTTGGGCCCGTTTACCATTGGCCCCATGTTGAGATAGATCTATAAGCACATGATTATAATCCTAACCCTTGTTCTCATTTATTCTTTCACATTGAATGATCACTTTAATATGAGAAAATCATTTGGGTTGGTTAGATATTAGATTTTATGGCATTACCTCTCTCTTGAAATCATAGGTGTCCTCGACTATGAGGTAGAAGAGATAAAGCATTAGTCATTAGTCAATCTTACTTAGCGGGTAGAGGATCCCTTTTTACCTACGACTTATTTCCAAGATGGATGACTAATCCATTTGGTGCTCGAGAGACATAGCTTCCACAAGCATGTCTGCTCTTTAGCCCATTTCATTCTCCCAAAGTAGAGTGAAAAATTCTACTTGGTGTTTAAGAGATGTCTTCATCACAAACATGATTCTAAGCATGCATACTATTTGAATTTCTGCACAATAAAAAGAGAACTAGTCTTATAAGACAAAAGCATTGGTCATTTAAAAGAAATTTGTACATGTGTTTACTCTAATGTAACATTGTAAGCATTGACAAGGTTCATAATATCCTCAAGTGTTGTATTCCTTACATCCATCTATCATCTTTAAAAGGATAGTTTTTGAACTTAATAAGATACCGTCGGATAATCTTACCATGTTGTAGTATCTTGTCTGCATGCCAAAGAATAGCTTCGAGTTGTAGCACCTCTTCTTGGTCTTCAACTTCGAGAGGGTCTTCAATAATTTTGGTTCACTTGGTGTATCTGCTTTGTAGGGCTTGAGTAGGCTCACATGAAAATCATTGTGTATGAGCCAATGGTTGGGAAACTTGAGTTGGTAGGCCATCTCCTTGATAGGCATCAAGATTTGGAAAGGACCATAGTATCTTTTTTCTAGCTTAGCATAATACTTTTGATGGCCCATAGGATTTTTACCCATTGTTGGCCTTAATCAAGCCTTAGGAAACTTAAGTAAGACCCTGTCATTTTCTTTGAGCGTCAAGGCCCCTCTGTGCTTGTGAGCATCAGCTTTTTGCCTTTGTTGAGAGATGGATATAGTCTCCTTAATCTTTTGAAAAGATTCTTATAGGTCACAGCTATACTCATCGACAGCAAAGATCTTCCTATGTACTTTAAGTAGCAAGGGACATTTAGGTCTTCCCTCTATGATCTCAAAAAGTGTTGTCCCTGTAGAAGTATGTAAAGTATTATCATAGGCATACTCCATTAGGAGAAATATGGATCTTGCATGGGCCTTGTAAGGAATCCTAATTTTTAGGGATTAAGGCTAATGTTGTGTAGGGTTAAGGGGACAAGGGCATTCAAGAAGCTAGTTTTGAGTAGGCTTTTCTAACCTTTTTTTTAGACACATATAGGGTGTGGACCTAGGAGGTCACCTTCTCTCTCTAGCTTTTTGAAAGTGAAGGGAGTAAAGAGGTGTGGCCACATCAGCAAAAGCATGGGTCACTAAGAGCCAATATATTTTTACTTCTTTTTTACTTAAAACTTCCCCCCAACATATATGCATATCAAAAAATCATTTTTTGACCTTTTTTAAAATCTACAAGCACTAAAAATCCAATTTTTCAAAAAAAAAACCTTTGTTCTCTCTTCCTCCTCCCTCCTTTCTCCCTCTCCTCTCCCTCCCTGCTCCCTTCTCTCCGCCTCTTCCCCTCTCTCTCCCCCACTGCCCCCTTCTCTCCTCCCATGTTTCTCCCTCTCCCTCCATGTCCCCTTCTCTCCTTCTCCTCCCCTCTCTCTCCCTCTCCCCCACTGTCCCCTTCTCTCCTCCCATGTTCCTTCCTCTCCCTCCCCCCTCTCTCTTTTCATCTTTTGCTTCCTCACGCAACAGCTGCCATGGTGCTCACCGAAATTAGAAATCGTATGCATACATGTTTGCTTGTCCGTGGCGTTTGCACCGAAGGCCACACTTAAGGGTGAGCAGAGGTCATCCCAAGAATGTCGTACCCTCGGTGAGATGAATGTTGATGGTTCTTCAATATCCTGCCAATACCATCACATATTGGAATAAAACACCCCTTTGTGCAAGGTAACAATATACTTCTTTCTTTTGGTTGTGTTCTTCTTATCATAAACTTTGAAGTATAATGTGTTGCCTCTACTTGTTTTGTAGTGCTTGGCACAAAGGTTGCTTTTGTTCACAAATAGTGAAAACCTGCAGGTTAGAGAGGCCAAGTGCCACCACTTTTCCTCTAAAACAATCTTCTTTATTACATCTTGCAGGTAGGTGCTTCAAATCCATGATTATTAGAGGTGGTTAATCTCATCATAATGTATATTTTAGGATTGTTTATTCCCAGTTGGATGGAAATACTTGCACATTTGTACAAGTTATACTTAACAAGTGTCTTTATTATACAGCTTGCAAATGTTGAATTCATACATGTTTTTGTTACAAGGTGACCTCTTAATATGCTAGTTGAGTGGTGGTGTTTTTTGAAAGAATGGCTCAAGGAGCTGGCATAATATGAAGCTTTTATGGTGACACAAAGCTCTCCTCAACACCAATGTGGCTCCTACTACACCAAAAATCATTATGCTAACATGGAGAGATCCCTAGTAGAACAATGCAACATCTGTTCATCAGCAGCAACACACCCTTTTCTAACATGAGGGCACTCCTACCAAAGATATTTTTATGTGACAGGTCACCCAATACCATGCCATATCATGGAATGGATGTAAGAACTATGACCGCACTACTCCTTGGAAGTTCTTCACAAATGTATGTTTATCAATGTTAATGAGAAGTAATTTGGACTTTTTTGTTGTTAATGTGAAAGAGCACTCTAGGTCTACCATATTTTAGATTTTTTGATAAGTTAAATAAGATTTGTAGTCATTTAAAGTGTAAATTTGTTTTTGTTTGCTAAGATTGTACATGAGAAGACATGATAAAGTAGAAGAGATCTTGACGGAATAAACCTCGATGCCACATCTCTCCTTAAACCCTTTGATTTCTATCGTTGTGGGAAGTTCAAGGGAAGTCTATTTTCAAATTTTTAGTAATAACTTTTTTTGAAATAAATTTTGGTATTTTAAAGTTTGTATAGAGTTTAGGAGTTCATTCTGATTATTTTCCTTCAGTTTCAAATTTTGACCGAGTGGAAGCCACTTTTGAAGGTGTTAGGGTGGGATTTTGGGAAAGTTTTGTATGTAGGAAATACAGTCCTTAACACAATAAAAAACATTGGTTCTTTGAGTATTTTCAGATTCCATGGTTTTAATGCTCGTTGGAGCCCGCAGATTAAGGAAAAAGTAAGAAATGTATGTTTTACATTAGTTCTTAAGAGATTGCCAACTTGCACGTTGTTTTTTAGAGAATCCGAGCAAGGTATGTTTTTTTTTTCATCAAAGTCTACAAGTTCAACACTAAAAAAGAAAAAGGTGGCCCAAGGGCGCGCGAAATGGCCATCCGGGACTTTTGGATAGCCATTTTGCACGCCCTTGTGGCCACTCTTGTTGAGGGCCCTGGAAGCTTTTACATGGCAAAAATTTACAAAATTATTGTGTATACGTATGAGATAAGGCTGTAAATTAGATGTACAGAGAGCACGAGCTCAGCCCCTAGGGCCTTTGAAGGTGTTAGAGCAAGATTTTGAGAAAGTATTGTATGTAGGAAATACAGTCCTTAACACAATAAAAAACATTAGTTCTTTGAGTATTTTCAGATTTCATGGTTTTAATGCTCATTGGAGCCCGCATATTAAGGAAAAAGTAAGAAATGTCTGCTTTACATTAGTTTTTAAGAGATTGTCAACTTGCACGTTGTTTTTTAGAGAATCCAAGCAAGGTACGTTTTATTTTTCATCAAAATCTACAAGTTAAACACTAAATAAATAAATATTTAAAAAAAAAGTGGCAGCAAGGGCGCGCGAAATGGCTATTCGGGACTTTTGGATGGCCATTTTGCGCATCCTTGTGGCCACTCTTGTTGAGAGCCCTGGGAGTCTTTACATGAGAAAATTTTGTAACACTATTGTGTATAAGTATGAGAAAAGGATGTAAGATAGATGTACAGAGAGCAAGAGCTCCGGCCTTGGGGTCTTATACTGACAAATAAGAGCTTTTTTAATGCATGGCCATGAGATATAGGTGTAGTGTTTGATGTAATCAGAGCACCCTCCCCCCCGGTCCCTTTTTCTATGTGTTCAAAGGTCTAGAACATTCACTATGTAGAATTTTCCTATATCATGTGCGTTCACCAGAATGGATTAAAGGTACCCCTTATAGACCTTATCTACACATGTTTCTGTAACTTTACAAGAATAAAAAATCCCTTATGTTGAACACGTGTGCTATGTTACATATACTTTAGTGAACTCCCCAGGTCAAAGACCTCACAAATCCTGTGCACTAAACATTCACACTAGAAATTGACCAAACAAGGAGCCAATTTTTACTTCCTTATGTCCACCTCGTGTTCTTGGGAATTTTTTGGTTAAGCCATTTGTTTGGTATTTGAAACCACATGTGACCCCTATTGTTATAGTATCCAACCAAAGGTTTCTTGATTAGCAGTTTACATAGGCTCGATTGGTACATATCTTCTATGTTAATAATGCATGTATCTATAATTTATGCTACACTTTCTCCATCCAAATGAGCTACATAGTAAAAATAAAATCCACAATTTAACAATTAAGTTCACAAGGTAATAGCTATTGGTATCAGCTTTAGCAATACCAAAGAAATAGCTACCAATAGCTCATGAATAGGGATATTTAAGAAGATTTGATACCAAAAACTTGTCAACACTACTCAAAAAGGTGGAAACTCAAAGGCTTTACAATATATGTGTGATGAAACATGAGCCAATAATAAGTCACCCTTATACATCGACACCTTCATCTCAGTTGTCATTTCTCTAAGTCAAGCTTGGCATAGGCATAGTATGAAAACAATAACATGTTGGAAAGCAAGAATTTAGCTTTCTCAACTTGTGAAACGTTGTTAATGATATATATTCAGAATCCCCAAATGAGGACATCTTGACAAAGGTTATGATCCACTTTAATAAGAATAACCATTAATGATTAAACTGAAATCAAAATATTGCTTGAATTTTTTATCAAGACTTGAGACTTGAAACATCTTACTGGCAAATAAAAATATCCATAAAGTTCAACAATAATTCTCAAATCTGTATGAAACTCCAGTAATCTAAATTAAATACTCTCACTCAATGCAACACCATTTAACAAAAAAACACATTTATATTGCATTTATAGAAGAATCCAGCCTCATGAAAATAATTACAAACGGAGACAATGTTGTTGTTATTAGGCTTCTCTTACAAGTATTTGTCTTCCTCATCTAGAGATTCATATACACTTGAGTATTTGTGTGTCTATGACACTAGGGAAGATAGTAGTACTATATGGATGGCTTTTCTAAGAGCTCCTAGAGAGTACCTATTGGTTCAAGATTCTACAAATTTCTACTATTCTTATCAAAATCCTTTAACATCGTAGTGAAAGGTTCCTCATGGAGCAAAAATAGAGTGATTTCCATCTCTGCACATGTTTGCTTGCTCATGTCCTCTGAAAAGAAGTTGACTCTGTAAGTAAACAACAGATTATGTGAGCACAAAGTTATAAAGTAGAAAACAATAATCTAATGACAACTATACAAAGAATAAATTATAAGAAAAATCTTTGATGACTCTCTATAGATAACAAAACTTACTTGCATTGTGAGACTCAATCACATGCTACACAACTATAGATGGCACGCCAAAGCCATCAACAAAATAGCACCACCCAGTGTTATGAGGTATGAAGCCTAAACATTGAAAGCCATAAATTCTCTCCAACATGATAAACTTTAAGATGGAGATGATGTTAAGCTCTGAATGTAAGCTACAAGGGTAGTTTTCTTACCATTTTATCTTTATGTTGGAGATCAACCCTTGCAAAGCCCACACACTATTCACACCTCCTATTGTTGCGGTATTCAAGTCATGTGAGCTCATATTTTTTCCATCTTCGGGAGTAGAGGTTTCCATGTAGTGTGAGTGAATAAAATTAGAAGGAGTAGAATCTTGTTTTATGGTGTAATGGAGGTGAGAGAAGGAAGAGAAGCTAGCTTGGTGTGAAACTATGTGGTGGCCAAGGGGAAGAGATGGGGGAGGAGCTTGCTTGGTGCTACAATGGAGGTGGGAGAAAGCTAGCAGAGAGATAGTGTTACACTATAGGGGGTGCATGTGGTTGTTGCATCAATGGAGAGCTTAGAAAAGAGTTTGTAGAGAGAGAAAATCACTTTTTAGCTATAGAATAGGTTTGGAAAGACTTTGGAGGGTGGAAAATGATGTTTTGAACTTTTTTGAAAAAATTCACATTTTTGTATTTTTTAGTGCACGTTTTTTACTTTTGGAGGTCAAAAATACTTTTTTGACCATGAAATAAGTTTGGGGACCTTTTAAAAAGGAAAAATTTGAAATTTGAAACTTTTTGAAAATTTGAATTTTTTAGTGTATTTTTAAATCCGGACCAAACAGTGGGGGAGAAAAGGTCAAAGTGGTCTCCCCCCCTCCCTTTCCCCTAGCCACCTCCCCTACCTTCTCACTAGGTAAGAAGCCATAAAGAGGTGTAAAGCTACCTTGTCCCCGTACTTTTTGGAGGGTATAGAGTGCGTCCACCACCCTCTTCCTATTGGCTGGCCTCTAATTAACCTTAATCCCAAAGGACCCCTAGAGGGTTCATATTTTTTCTAATCCTACAAGAGGTAAGTACTTTTCCCATTGTGAGTGTTGATCTACTTCTGTAATTACATAAGTTTTTAGTAGATCGAGTATCATAACATTGGTTGTCTCACTTTGGCCATCCGTTTGTGGGTGATAGGCCGAAGAGAAATTCAATCTTGTTCCTGAATTTTCAAAGAGACCTTTCCAAAAGTTACTCGTCATTCTAGAATCTCTATCTGACACGATGGATGTTGGTAATCCATGGTGTTTGAAAATCTCTAATATGAAGAGAGTTGCCATTTGGTGTGTCTTAATAGTCTTTTTGATAGGAATAAAGTGTGCCTGCTTGCTAAACCTATTGACTATTGTCCATATCCCCATATTCCCATGGATAGACTTGGGTAATCCAAAGATGAAATCCATGAATATACTCCCCCAAGGTGAATTTGGGATAGGCAATGGCTGGAGTAATCTAAGTTGATTCCCTATATCATACTTGGTCTTTTGGCATACTACACATTTTGAAACATACTCTTGTATGTCCACTTTTATGGTAGGCCAATAGATACATGTCTCTACTCCTTGGAGAGTAGGTTGAATGCCTCTATGCCCCGCATAGGGAGGAGCATGGGATTCATACATAAACTTCTCACAAAGGGAATAGGTAACACGTAGCCTATTGTCATGGAGAAAATAACCATCTAGCAAGGTAAATGGTTCCTCTTTCTTCCCCAAGCAGCAAGGGCTGACATTAAGTCTCTAAAGTCAGGATCAGTAGCATACTCATCTATCATAGAAGATAGATCATTGTGAGTAGCTATAGACACCGCATTAACTTTTGGTCATTTTGAAAGTGCATCATCCACTTGATTGTGCTTACTAGCAATGTGAGCAATATGGAAATTAAATTGCAAAAGAAAATTTTCCCACCTCATTTGTTTGTTTGAAAGCTTGGTTTGCGTCATGAAATACTTAAGCCTTTGGTGGTCAATTCGTAGAATAAATGGAGTCCCCAATAAGTAGTGCTTTCATGTGTCTAGGACATGTAGAATAGCTAATAGCTCTTTCTCATAGATGCCCAAGATTCGTTCATCCGTATTGAGCCTTCGGCTCTCATATGCTATGGCATGTCCTTTTTGAAGCAAAATTGCTCCAAGGAAATCACCACAAGCATCCCATTGGACCTCAAATGGCTTTGAGGGATCCGGAAGCATGAGGACTAGTTAGGAGGTAAGCTTCTCTTTGAGCTTGTCAAAAGCATTTTGCTCCTTAGGAGTTCACAAATACTTAAAGTTCTTCTTTGTTAAGTCATGTAGTGGTCCTGCTACTTGAGAGAATTTTGTTATGAATCATCTATAGTATGCACACATACCAATACAACTTCTTAGCTCATGTAGATTCCTTGGATTAGGCCATGTTTTTATTACCTCTAAATTTGATGGATCCATACAGATACCATCTTGAGAGACAATATGACCTAGGTATTGAATCTCTTGAAGGAAAAATTCACTTTTCTTTTGGTTGAGAAAAAGCTTGTTCTCCCTCAATGCTTGAAAAATCACTTGGAGATGTTACTTATGTTCCTCCAAATATTTGGAGTAGATGATGATATCATCGACAAAGAATACTCCAATGAATTTTTGGTAGGGTCTAAAAATTTCTCCATTAGACGACTGAACGTGGCCGGTGCATTAGTCAATCCAAAAGGCACGACTAGATATTCATAAAGACCAAATGTTGTGGGAAACGTGATCTTTAGGATATCTTCATCCACTATCCTTATTTGATGATAGCCACTTTTAAGGTCAATCCTACAGGAATTTGGTAGAGCTTTGTAGCTTATCAAACAGATCTTCTCCCGAGGCATGAGAAATTTGTTTTTGATAGTCATATGATTTAATGCTTGATAGTCCACACACATACGGTATGTACCATCTATTTTTTGCACTAAAAGGACTGGAGAACAGAAGGGAGAGGAGCTAGGTCTTACCATCCCTTTGTCAACCAATTCTTGTACTTGCCTTATGATCTCCTCTTGTTGAGCTTGAGAAACTCGATAAGGAGGCTTGTTAGGCGGTGATCTTCCTAGAAGGAGCTCAATGCGATGGTCATCATCCCCTCATTTTGTAGGTAAGTCCTTAGGGATATCATCAATGAACACATCTTGGATCCTTTTAGAAAATTAGACAAGTCTAGATCTTCTTGATTCCCACCATTTTTATTGGATAAAACATTAAGATCTTTTAGGGACTCTTTGACAAAAATCATGTATGCAAAAAATGAGCTCTTCATTGATTTATCAAAAGCAGGAGGATTTACAAGTGGTATAGTACGACCACACTCACTAGCATCTATATGCATGTTCTTTCCCCTGTAGGTGAAGTGGATTCTCTTTTTAGGGAGCTTCAGGTTGGCAACCATGCGATCAAACCATGGCACCCCTAGGATAGCATCCTCATGTTGGAGAGGAGAGATAAAAAAGTCTTCTTTGTCGACATAGCTTTGGACATGGAGCCTCAACTTCCCAATCAAGGGAGTAACAGAGGCTCGATGTCCCTTGAAAGCAGTGTTGGCTGTTACAGCATCTCCCATCTCAAAAGCTTGAATGCCCAGCTTGGTGGCCAACTCCATTGATATGAAGTTGTGAGTAGAGACAGGGTCAAACAAGATGAAGGCATCATGTTCTCTTACCTTTTTTCAAGCATAGAAGAGAGGTGCACCTTTTCAATGAGCATCCTCTTTTGGACTTTGATAGTGGAAGCTCTAGGAGTCTTATTGCAAACATTCTTTTTGGGGCAAGAACGATAACCATGTCATTGCTCCCCACACTTAAAACACTTATGGTCCTTGCAAAAAGCTTCAAGGCCTTCAGGAGAGAGCTTGTTTTGGCCTTTGTAAACTCCCTTCTCCTTGGACCGATTGTTGTTGTTGTTGTTGTTGGAAGTGCCTTGGGAAGAATTTTGAGCATTGGTTTTCCCCTTGGCATCACCTTTGTCTTTATTTTCCATGGGCTTGACATTCCGTCTAGCCCCTTGTTGGAAGTTGATGCTGGATTACTTAACTGATAGAACCAAGCCGTTGAGAGTTGACATACTTGGCCATCTCTTCAAATAATCCCGCAAAACATTGTTGATTTTGCTTGGCAAAGTCTATATTTTGGAAGACAATAGCCTTGAGATGTAGGGCAATCATTTGGTAAGAGCACTACAATAGTGATCCATCCACCTTAGTCTACTCCTCAAAAAGGTATGTCAAGGTACTCCATATTTTTAAGACCTCCATATTGGAAGAACTTAAAAATGTTAGAATTACACAACTCTGTTGCTTCACAAGTCTAGGGCATATAGATACGGCTAGTGTGCCTCCGGGCTGGCCACCCTTTGCATAGTCATTTAGGCTGCATCATTGTCTGGACGCCCACTTATGGCTGATTTCCCACTTCTGGGCTTATCGCCCACTTTGTTGGGGCATCCTCATATATTTCATTTTTCTATTGGGTCGTGGGGATTTTTATTAGGCATTGCCCTACCTCCTCTTGGGCACCAATATATGAGGTGAGGGGGGTACCCACTTCCACATCTCATCACACAAAGATCATTTGATGTATTAACAGGGTCTTCTTCTCATGGTAGTCATGGGAAGTTGATCGCCCCCTCTTCACCATATCTTGTGTTTGTGGTCTATTGTCTCTTGCTCTCTGTCCTCTCTCATGCTTCCAGTATGCACACTCTCACATTGTATTAGAGCTTCAGACTCTCCATCTCTGAGGTAAAATTCAGCATGAGGTTCCTCTTCCCAAGATGATTTCATCCAGCATTTTTACATCAGCTAGTGATCAACATTCTACGAGGCAAGTGAAGAATCCTGTATTGTTTTTGTCGTGGGAATCTCCATTTCCACCCGTGTTTGTGCTTCCTCCATGCGATCATTTTCTAGTTTCCAGTGTCGGCCATTTTTTCATTTGTGTCGTGGAAAACCCCTCTATATCACTTGCATTTTTTTCTAGAAAAAAGGGGTGTTACACTTACACCATTCTCCTAATTCACAGGTCTAGGGCATAATTTCTAGACTGGCCACCCGTTTCATATGCATTTAGGTTGCATCATTGTCCGGACACCCACTTCAGGACCGGCTGTCCACTTTGTCTGGGTGCCTTCATTTATTTCATTTTTTTGCTAGGTTGTGGGTATTTTTTTCAAGCCTTGCCCTACCTCCCCTTGGGCACCTGTATATGGGGCCAGTGGGGTACCCTCTTCCACATCTTTTCACGCAGATATCATCTGATGTATTGACAAGGTCTTCTGCTCATGGTAGTCATGGGGGACTGATCGCACCCTCTTCACCATATCTTGCATTTGTGGTCTTCTCTCTCTCTCTCTCTCTCTCTCTCTCTTTTCTGCACACGCCCACTCTCACAAAAAATCTCTTGGATCCCATGCACATAGTCAAGAATGTTGCACACACTCTATGGGACAAAATTACGTGAAAAAGGACTCTTTGGGGGCTAAGGAGGATCTTTAGCGCTTGGAATGTCTTCACACCTCCACCACTCCACATTGAGCCCCAAATGGGAAGATTTTGCTTCCTTAAGCCCCATGGAATCTAACCAGAGATGAGCTAGATCAAGTAAAGGGTTCCATTGCATCTATTCGCACACCCATTGGGTACATGAGATCACCAAAGGGAGCTTTCACAAAGGCAAAGAAAGGTGGAAGCATTCAACTGTATGGGTTGAAGACCCATGATTGGCACAAGATGTTACATGTGATTTTTTCTCCTCTCTATCCTCTCCCTTATTTCTTTTAGATATTGAAATTTGTGCATGACTAAAAATCATATGGTATTTTAATCTTTTGACATTGTAGTTAATTTTTCTGGTGAGTATGTGAGTGTGCCGGGAAAAAAATTGAGGGAAGCTTCAAACTCAAAGAGTTAGTAAGGTATGTACATACGTCATATCTCTATTCAACCAATCCGTCTTCTATATACACTATATCTTATAGTGTGTTATCTGACACCCCCAATACCGTGACACCGTACAAGTTTCCTAGATCTCATTAGTGCCGAGTGGATCCATGAGAGAATGATCAAAGAAAACACGTAGAGAGGAAATCATCAACAAAGAATGGGAGTGTACACAAGGTTGCATGCTAAAGGTATAGTACTCATATGCTTAAACCATTGCATATTGCATAGTTGTTTCTTGATTTTATGTTTGTGATTGATTATATAGTTTTTTCTATTTTATAGTGCCTTTCCTTTAAGTCTATGTGGTCAAAGGTTCAACATTTTCATACATGCCACATTGATGAGTTTCGAACCACCATGGATTTTGGAGTCATGAGAAACCTTTGACACAAATGGTGATGAAGCTAGATATTGTGGTACTATTGAAAGAACACTGAAGGTCAATTTTAGAACCTTTCATACCGTTATCTTTGAGTGCAATTGGTTTGAAAATGTGTCTAGACTACATGAGAATGGGCTTTACATGGTAGAATCTAGTGTGTTTCACATTGGGAGCTATGACAACTTAGTTTTGCCACGCAATTGTGAGCAGGTGAGTGTAAACATTCTTTACCCTTATTTGCTTGTAACATGATATATACCAATGTCACTCCACTTTGAACTTCTCTTCTATAGTTCATCTACATACCAGTAATCCATCAACCAAAACTTTTGTTTATAGTTCTTCTAACATCTTGGAGAAGAACCATTTTTGCCTCTAATGAAGTGGAGACAGTCTTTGATGTCCCACCTCTTACATTGGATGACGGGGAGTTGGGGGAGAGAGAGAGATTGATGATTCAAGTCCCAATGCTACCAATATCAATGAAGATGATTTCCATGATGATGATGATGAGATGGATAATTCTGAAGAAGATGAAGCCATCACATCCACAAATGACAATTCAATTTCTCTCTTTATCGATTTAAGAGCCATGGGTTGATCAAAGCTACTTGTAGAGATATTTTGGAATATGCTTTGTAAAATTTTTTTATATTTTATTCTATGAATTTTTTGTTGTGTTTCCCATTCATCTCTCTCTCTCTCTCTCTCTCTCTCTAATTTGTTCAAGCGTGATAAGTTGTCATTGCAACTACATTTTGACATTGCCCCTAGTAAGCTCTACCATTTTAATCATCATACACCAAGTTAGTAAATTTGAAAGTTAGTTTTAACTAACCTAGTCCTTGATCAGCTACCACAATGGCTAGTTCATGACAGAAAAGTGTGGAAACATGAGGGCTATGATAATGGAGATAGCGGGCTCCTTGAAACAAGAAATGTTGGTTTCCATGCCTCCCACCATTTGCAAGAGAATGAGGAGGGTTCTTGAAAAAGAGGGAGCCATGTGCACATTGTTGGAGTGGATCCACATGGTGGGATAGTGCCTACTAAGATTGAGGCTCCCTTGCATATCTTGTGTTCTTTGTTTGCATATAACATGTTGCAACATCTTGAATTAAGTTTTTCTGTAACGAGATGAAGCAGCTGCCTCTCTATCATTTTTTTTTGAAATTTTAAATAATGTTATTTTTTTCCACATGAAAAAAAGAGGGAAATACCCAAATTTGAATGTTTAAGCACCAAAGTAGAGCTTGGTAATAATAGTAGTAATAGGAGCCGTAATTTATGTGGTAAAGAACGTGGTAATATTGTGGTAATATTTGAAATGCAAAGAAATGCCCTCCCATCCCCCTCTCTCTTCTTTGGCCAGTCCATTTTCGGCTCTCTCTCCCTACAAACCGTGGTTAAAGGTCACAATAAACGCTTTCAGATTTTCATAGTGCTATTACATAAACCTGTCTTTGATGGGGGTGCTGCATGCTAGGAAAGAATGTCTTGCTCATGGAGATCTTTTTTTTTTCCCTACTAAGGATTTGTCCATGTTAGCATAATGGTTGTTGTGATGGGATATGCATTCAATTATACCATGAACTTGCTTCAAGAGGGCTTTGTGCTGCCATAGGAGAGTCATGTTATGCATGTAGCTTGAGCCATCATCACAAACACCATCACTCAACTAGCATAGTAAGAGGTCAACTTGTACCATGATGCTTTAAAGACCTTCTCAAACAAAAACATACATGAGTTCAACATTTGTAAGTTGTATAATAAACACACTTACCAAGTATATGTTGTACAAACTAGCAAGTATTTCCATCCAGTTTAGACTTAAAAATGTTGAAATATACATTATGATTAGATTACCCATTTCTAATAAGCATGGATTTGAAGCACCTACCTGCAAGATATAACAAAAAAAGTTGTTTTAAGGGAAAAGTGGTATGTAAGCTCTATTGTGTCAAAGATTTCTAGAAGGTTATGCAAGCTCTAGAATGAAAGAGAATGATATGATTGAGTGCATGTGTGTGTTGGTTATTCACATACACACAGAGGAGATTTTGATGAAAAATGGTTCAAAATTTGAATTGGACATTTTAAGAGAAAGAAAGACAATAGAAATTGAATTAGAGTATATAAACTATTAATTACATAACCCAACGAACATGCCTTTTCTCTCTCAATATATTGAATTGTGACCTATGGGAGTGGTGGTCACATGGGTACAAATGTCATCCACCGAGCGGTCCACATTGGTGTTAGCCTAAAGCACGGCATTGTTGTGATGATCTTTAGTCACCCATGTGTGTGACTTTTGATGCAAATTCTATGAACAAGAGAATTTACACATTTACGGGTTGCACAGTGCATGGTTTGTGATATTGTTGAGCACAATGGATGCTAAACTTAAGGATGCAAAGGATGAAGGCAATGGAAGGAGAGAGGGAGGAAGGGAGAGAGCTATTTTTTGGAGGGAATTTTTGTTAAAAAAATTGGCCTTCTAGAGAAGTGTAAGTAAAAAAAGGGTCAAAAATACTTTTTTTGATATGTACATAGGTTGAAAAATAAATGAAATGGATTTTTGGAAAAAAATATTTTTTAGCTTAAGATATTGAGAGAGAAAAGGACCTCTAAAAGCACCACAATCTACATAGCCCTAAAAAAGAATAGACAATCCTACTAAGAAGTAGCATATTGAATGCACGTGTCACCCAAAGTCTACATCTTGACCTAGAGAGGTATAACATACAAATTTTTATCACCAATTTCATTATGTTAATTTGTGTGTTTGTATATCAGGTTGCTAAATTTTTTTATTGTCTCTTTTTTGTTTTGCAGAATCCGATTAGAACACCCTTGCAGCTTGAGGAGACCTCCCTCATGGCCTTCGCCTCACTGCTGTGATCGCTTGGTGCCTCACCTTGCCTCCTTTGTTGATTTCCACCTGCCTACAAGTCCGGGACAACCCTTCCCTTTCCTACCAGAGGGGATCTTCTCCAATTCCCACTAATAAATTATTAAAAAAATTTGGGTCCCCCCTACCCTATGGATACTTTTGTAAAAAATCAACAGTTATTGAGATACTTCAAATGATTCAGTGTGTGTGTGTGTGTGTGTGTGTGTGTGTGTGTGTGTGTGTGTGTGTGTGTGTGTGTGTGTGTGCATGTGCGCACGGACAATACCTTGTGGCTTGTCCTAGATATCAGAATCTCTATCGACGTGGAAGAGAGGTCCATCTACAGGCAATCAGGTCTTTTTAAAAGGGGTTAAATAACATAGCCGGTTGTTGAACACGAGGTGGGGGTTGAGCAAGGTGGTTGAGCAACAATCTCTCTTCGTTTTGGGCACCTGAGTTTGAACTCTACGTGTGAATGGATTGCAATGTTTAATCACTTTTTTTTATTGAGCATTTCTCCCTTTGTGCAAATGAAGGCGCTTGGGAAAAACTTAGTCTCAATATGTGACCTACTACATTGGCCAGCACGTCAACATGATCGCCACTTGGACGACTCTCAAGGGTTCCACATCCTTGAATGTCTATTTGGAGATATCCATACCTTGCTATGCAATGACGATAGCCATCACCATTATGAGGATGGACGTTATTGGCATAACAATTGGGGCTGCATCAATTGTCGAGCTAGTAATGTTGGTCGTGGAGGACTATGGAGTAGCCAAGGTAGAGCAAAAGCAACTGCAGCAATGGCTAAGGTCGTAGTGCTAGCCATGGAGGGCTATGGAGTAACTAAGGCAGATTGAAGGTGGGTGTGGCATCTTGGGGAGTCACTATGTATAAATTGTGTTTATCACGTGTGTTTAAGAAATATTTCTAAAAATCCTTATTTGTGAATTTTTGAAAAATAAAATACACCCTTTTTCTATTCAATGTGTACATTTTTTTCCAATTCCATTTTAAAGTACCACTCTATACGTGAAAATGTGAGAAAAAAATGAAATTTAATAACTCCTATTGCACTCATGTAATAGTCACATAAGTATACAGTGACCCCCTCGAGTGTGGCATATTTGGGGATTTAGCAAGTGCTCATGCGGCATGGTGAGCTATATAACAACCAGAGTCATGTTAAGGCAAGAGCAAAACGTGTGGGCAGTGATAAGAGATGATGCAAGGAAGTTAGCAAGAGGTGAAAGGAAACCAGAGATATTGGTCTATTTAGAATGGGGTGGGGTAGGTGAAGAGAGAGAGAGAGAGAGAGAGAGAGAGAGAGAGAGAGAACTTCCAAATGGAACTGGGTGCATGCCTTCCTCATGCATAATAGTTTTTGGACCTTTGTTTTTTTTTTAAATCTTTGTTGATTCTCCAATGACTTTAAAAAAAAAAAACTAGCATTACTTGATCTTTTCTGCTTCTAAAAAAAGCTTCAATAACTTCATTTTTTTTTTAAAATGCTACATTCTACCTACTTCCACCCCTCGAGGGTGCACCATGTAAGCATCTTAATGTATGACGTGAGTTCGAAAGGAGGGGTTTTAAAATGTAAAATTTTTAGGCAATTTAACAGAGATACATTAAAATAAGGTGGTTTTATATTCAATTTTGAAATTCTAAAGTAAAGGGTCATTTTATTCATTCACACATGCTAAAAGAGATGGTTTTTTAACACCCCATGAACGCACTTTATATAGGGGTACTGAGAATGGTGAACCCCCCGAGTTCCACCCACTACTAGATACCTCCTCTATACTCTGTCTCTATTGGTGGACAACACCACATCAACAACCACGCATCAACTTATAGTTTCTTGCCGCCTTGGCTACAGTAGGTGAACAGGTGTTTGAGATTTCTGTTTGCCTCCATGCTGAGAGTCATCTGCAGGTGATAGAGGTTGACCCAACAGCCCCCCGCCCCCCCCTCTTTCCCTCCCTCCCTCCCCCCCAAACCCCAAAACAAATGCCTACCCTTCTCTATTGTTGAAACAAAGCAGAGAGAGAGAGAGAGAGAGAGAGAGAGAGAGAGAGAGAGAGATGCATTGTTGTAGAAAAGGCAATGATCTGGCTATTCATGCATTAGAGAGAGAGAAAGATAGAGCCCATCTATAGAGATTCTCCTTTTATTTATTTTTCCAAAATCGTAGTCCCCTACTTAGAGAGAGAGAAAGATAGAGCCCATCTATAGAGATTCTCCTTTTATTTATTTTTCCAAAATCGTAGTCCCCTACTAGTCACTTTCCTTCATATGATTTTATTTTCTTCCAAGATGCCTTCACCAGATCTTCTCAGACTTCCTACCACCATACATACTGGCTCTACGCTCTTCTTTAAAAAAAAGCTTCAATAACTTTGAATATTCTATGAAATGCTACATTCTACCACTACTAGATGCCTCCTTTGCGCTCTGCCTCTGCTACTGGACAGTGCTACATCAACAACCACGCTTCAACCAATAGTTTCTTGTCATCGTGGTTGCAGTAGGTGAACAGTTTCCCCAAAACAAATGCCCGCCCTTCGCCGTGCTATTCAAAACAACGGAGTCAAGCACCAGAGAGAGAGAGAGAGAGAGAGAGAGAGAGAGAGACTGCCATAGAAAAGGCAGTGATCTGGCGACTCGTCTATTTTACTCTGTTATGCTGAGCCCTTTCGAGGCTTGCCACGTGGTAGAAGGAGGAAGCGAGGCTCGGGTGACGGGTAGACCTGATCACCACCTCTAGCTGAAGGGGGGAGCTGATGGGTGACAACAGGCAGGTGAAGAGGCACAGAGTGGAGATAGCCGAGCAAGCGGCAGTCCAACTCACCTCTTTTGCTTGGAGGTAGATTTTCACTACATGAGAGAGAGAGAGAGAGAGAGAGAGAGAGAGAGAGAGAGAGAGAGCTTATGACGGCCATTGCTGCTATGAGAGAGCGAGAGAGAGGCGGCTACTATCTGCGATCGAGCTCACACACAAAGTTTGACATGTTGTCCGATCGAGCTGACACAGAGAGAGAACTGCATACGAGAGAGCTGGTGTCCGCTGTTCGAGCCGATGTGCAGGCAAAAGAACTTTTGGTGATGTCCGTTGTCCGAGCTGGTGCAGACGAGAGAGCTAGCCACTAAAACCTAGGCGTGTGTGTGTGTGGTCTATAGATGGCCGGTAGGGTGAGCTCAGTCTAGCCCGCTCTCTCTCTCTCTCTCTCTCTCTCTCGCTCTCTCTCTCCTTCTTGCAGAAGAGGGGCACAAGTTCATGCAAGGTGGAGCGCATGCGTGGGCGAGGCAAGGTAGGAGGGGGCTGGCTTGCAAGTAGCCGGCTTAGATAAACATAAACATAAACATTATACTATGTAAAAATTGGCCTACAAATCCATCCCAAAAAGATGCTTGGAACTTTTGAAATTTGAGGGGTATTTGGGGAATTTCCACAAATTAAAGGGGTATTTTGGTAAATTCCCCTTGAAAATAATCACATGATTTCAAGAATTCAACAAGTTTTAGTGTAGATAGCGCCAAATGCTTCAAAGTTAAAAGTTTGGAGAGTTCTAAGTGTGGCTTGGTTGGGAAAAACATTGTTGGGGGCAAGGCTTGATCATAGGAAAGGAGATAACAACACCCGCATCACTGCTTGAAATAAATAATAGTTAGACAAAGCTAAAATAAAGGAAAACCTGCAAATAAAAAATTGTTGAAATAAATTGTTTTAGAGAGATTTAGGATGAATTTTGTTAAATTTATAGATTCCCACCTTCAAATCTCAAACATACAGATAATTTCAAATCTAGTCGAACCTAGGTCTTTACAGATCCTGAGTGCGTAATGGCTAAAATTGTGTATACATATTATCACACACTCTCTTCATTTGAAAAGAACAAGCCTCTGAAGATGTGGGGCCTCATCATGAGGATGACTTGGAATGTGCTTTTGTTTTGATTTTTGAACAAGGCACATCGGGGCTTCTGAATGTTGACATTGACACTCAGAAGATCCAAACTTGATTAAAGAGCTCTTTCTTCTCTCTATAAATCCTTAAAAGACCTCAATACATGACAAGTTGAACTCATGACCTGTCACTCCACACATAACTAATAGAAAAGCTATTCCACGTTCCTTCTTCTAATTACAACAACCCCTCCGCTTGGTGGCTCAACACACCCACACACATGCATGCATTCCTTAATCGTTAATGTTTAATGTCATAGGAAATATCCCACAAGACCTCAAAGATCTATCCGACGATCGACCAGTCTTAGACTTAAGGACAATTATTCAAGAGAGAATTGGGATGATCAACCTACCATGCTTGGATGACAGAAATGTTATTCCGTGGCAAAACCAGAGCAGTGGACGATCCACACACACACACACACACACACACACACACACACACACACACACACACACACACACACACACACACAAACAATCCATATACACTCAATTACACTCTTTGGCATTTAGTTTTTTTTTTGTGCTTGAGCTTAATGTCTAAAGATTAGCAAGGACCAATAAAGGTAGCTTTCAAAATTTGAGATGGGATTACAATAAACCTAGGTTTTTATTGGGTGTTGCTCCCTTCTACCATGTCTACTTGCAAAGAGGAAAAAACTCTCCTCTCCTATTCATTTTGAAGGGACCAGCTCGGGGAAGATGGTTTTTTTTTATAATGATTATTTTGAAAAGTTTTCTTGAGCACGCCATTGGAAGGGAAGGATCATGGAGGTCAAGCAAACCCATGACATCAAGCGACTTGCAAAGGTACATCATGTGTATGTTGCTTCACAACTGAAGCTAGAGACAACACTGGCTCCATCGAGGTTTCCTTCAAACTATAATTTCACTCCTCTGTCAAGTTTTTAGATTGTGTATTTTGTATTTCTTCCGTATATATTTCTTTGATGTCTATAAATTTTTCATTGTTTGTTCATGTTTGCAGATGTTTTCCCATCCGAATTTGTAGCGTGGGAGCCAATAGAGTCCTTCACGGGAACTTTTGAGGCCATCCACATTGACCTTGGCAAGCTGCTTTATGCTTGTTGTCCATCTGCAAAGCTTCTCTCATGGGGCATTTTTTTTATAACCATACTTATGTAATGCCTAGGAAAACTAGGTATGGTAATCTTTCTCCGGTTCACCCACCAACCTTGCAGAGTATGGAATGGCCTAAGCCACATAGTGCCTTGATCACAACAACCAAAAGGAGAATTGAGGTAGATGTGCATTTAGTAATGAAGTGCACCTATGGTTCCCACAAAGCTTCACTAACTTGGTTTATGTCCCTTCATGTGTTTGTGTTTATCTTTCAACTGCAGAGTGTTCACAGGACACCAACAATGTGTACTTGCGAAGGGAGAAGTGTTATCAATGGCTTCCTTGTAGTTGCATGGGAGACTAAGGTGGTCAACCACCAAGGAGATACAATCAAGTGCTTTGTAGTTGTTGAGAATGTGATGTGCAAATACCATATTGCGAAGTAAAGCTTGTCAATTGTGTTTCCCTATAGAAGATGGAAGCTGACGAAGGGAGAATGGGAGGAACTAGACTCTGATGTTGCTACTAGAGAATCAATTGATCTGCAAATATGCCTCCATGACAATGTAGTGCATGACATCTTGGTGTAAGTTTTTTAATCTAGAGCGTGAATACTTTCAATGTTGGTGTCTTTCAATGGCTTGTCGCGTAATTTTGTTTATAGGTATAGTTTTAAGTTAATTTATCGTTAATTTTAAATGCTTCTAAAAAGTGACATTGAGTATAGAAGTGACTTTCTAGGTTTTAAACTTCATTTCTCACATTCACAAAACACTAGCTTTTAGCTCTCTTCCCATCTTCTTCGCGAACAAACTCATGGAAACATCTTCTAATGCACTTCTCACACAACTACAAAAGACCGTGCACATGAACTAGTCAGTGTGTTTGAGGGGACGATTGACATGCATGCCACTACTAACCTTCATGTAGAGGGATTACAAATCTTTCTTGACTACATGATGGTGCATATGGAAGAATATGCAGTAGTCTTCAAGGGATCCGACATGGCGTGGTTGCCAATGGATTTTCTCAAACACCTCTATGCGACCAACAAAAACTTTTTTTATCACTTTTTGAGGTTTATCATACGGCTTACTGAGCGGGACTGCAGGACAGAGGATGAGAATGACCTCATAGACTTGGGCATGGGGTGCATAGGCACCCAATTCATCTCTTGAGACATGGTTCTGGTCTTGCTTGTGCTTGAGAGCATGGAGAAGGGAAATCAAAGGAAAAGGCCAACCAAAAACCGCCTGTGACCATTGTGGAGGAATCAAATAAAGTTATCAAAGAGGTTTATGAGTAGGTTGAAGCATCTATGCTACTCATCCTCCTTCAAGATCCCAGCTCCACTAGGGAGGAAGATTGGATGATAGAGGGAGATAAAACGTTGGAGAAAGTTCCTGACCTCCAAATTCTTACTTTGCATGCAGTGGTGGATGGTCATCACTTTTTGTTCCTTGATGACATTGCAAAGACACTAGGACTTAGAGAAGATGAGTCGCTCTCAATGCTTGCTATCTATGCGGGCATGAAAGATCCTAGTGGAAAGCAATAGAAGATCAACTTTCAAATTGACTTTGACAACCAAGGTCTCTCAACAAGCCTCTCTTTCCTCCCTATTGAAAACGAACAAAATTTGGTACAAACTTCATGGCAAATACACTTATAGAAATCAAATCATGTGCCTCATTTTATGAAAGCATTTCGAAAAGCGCTTTCCATCCACACAAACCGTTGATCACTATGGGTGGAGAAGATCGCAATAGCATCGACCTTACAAGGAAAACTCTTGAAGAAATGGATGAAAAAACTAAGGTAAGCATTTTTTAACCTTGTCAATAGTCTATTGTACCTTATAGTAAGTGTTGAAGTTGTTTAAAATGTTTTGCAGATAGCATACCATGTTGATAAGTTTGTAGTGTGTACTAGAGGTCCGCATAGCATCGAGACTTACACTAAAAGAGTAAGGTTGTTGCCACTCGAACAAATCTCATGAATAAGGAGAGTCATGGAGCTTGAGCTTCTTTTCACTTCTTCTTCTTCTCCTTCTCCTCTCTCTTGCTCTACCTCAAGTTATTGAGGGTTGATGTACGATAACATACTATGCATTTTAAGTTACTCTAGAGAAAACGGAGGAAACTTGAAAATAATTCTATTATTGCAATGAGGCTATTCTTTTGAGAAAATCCACATCATGGTATATTTTAAAGTTTGGATCACACCATCATAGGTAGCTTTCTATCGGGGGAGGGGGGGCGACAAACATGTCAAGGGAGCTAGGTGGTAACGATGGGGGATTATAAAGAGTGCTTTGATAGAAGAGTATGCAAGGTAGATAAAACTATGAACAATTTTCTTATGACAACTTTGTCCACATGCTAGTTCTCTTTCACCTACCCATATCGCTAGAAACCTAGGTTTAGTGTAATTCTACCTACAAATTTTGAGATTTATCCTTAAATTCAAAGTAGAAGGTGAACAAACCTACAAACTTTAGAGAAATTTAGTGTAAAAAACTTCTCTTAAATTCTTCATGTTAATATGAGCACAAATCAAAGCTCCTAGATTGCTCGGGGTTCCTAGTCTGATGAGTTGTCCGTCATGCCTCGACCCAGATTACTCACCCAACGTGTGATGCCCCTATGTTGAATACACTTCTTAGAGCCATGGTGTATGATTGTCATTGTAGTCCTTTGAAATGCTTTTCCTAATGCGGCTTAGCCCTCATTTTTGTTTGTACTCTATTTACTGTTTGGGAGTTGTCTGTCCATCAATGCCTCATAGCAATTCAAATGGATGGTAGTCTAGCATTGCATCTGTCATCTTGTAGAATGATGTGGCCCAAGCCTCAATCCTTAGCACCCCATAAGGTAACCCCCTCAAAGGGGTAACTGGGAGGTTGGTTGTGCTACAACAAACAAAATTGTGCCACGTTGAGACAATTGTGTTGGCTAGGGAAGGAAAATCTTAGGGTCCCTAATCATTGAAAATTTTGGCTTTGAAGGAATTGGGCAAGGAAACTCAGAATAGACGAGGCAAGAAGGTCCTCAAGTTAATCCGTTGTCATTTTCAATAACTATATAGTATAAACAAAACCCTTCAAAAAATCTCTTTGAAAGAGACGCGGACTCTTTCACGCACGAGCAGGAACCAGTGCTCCAAAAAAACTTTGTTCTGAAAACTTGGCAAACTTACCTATGAGAATTTTAGTGGTAAACTGACTAAATTTGAAGGGTTTACCAAATGACGCTAAATTTCTTTAAATTTTGAAGGTTTTCTCACTAGTAAATTTAAAATTTAGAGGTAAATCTCCAAATTTGCAGGTGGGATTACACTACACCTAGGTTTTTTTTTTTACCCCTCCCCCTCTCTTTATCTCTGCTTTCTCTCTCTCAATCTCTTTATAAAAAAAACTCTTTGAAAGAGCCTACGCCCGCGTGGACTTTCTGTTTAGAGAGAGAGAGAGAGAGAGAGAGAGAGAGAGAGAGAGAGAGAGAGAGAGAGAGAGAGAGAGAGAGAGAGAGAGAGAGAGAGAGAGAGAGAGAGAGAGAGGGAGAGGAGGGGATCGTATATGGGCGAGGGAAGGTTAGAATGGAAGAGGCTGAGGAGGCGGAGATCGTGCATGCTATAGGATCGACATATCTGTGCTGATGTGCGTCACACAACCTTGTACTTTGTCACAAGGAGAGCTTCTACATGTTGACACAACTCCACCTAATCTCTTGTCACACCATCGTTTTTGGTCTTGCGGCTTGAGTAGGTCTTTCCCAACCCAATTAAGCATCCAATGTGAAAAATCATGGTGGTTGCTGGACTAAGCGAGGCAGGGGAGGGAAAGCACGTGCTCCTGCGAGGCAAGAGTTCAGAACTTTGGACTACAAAAGGAGACCCCCGGACTCAGAAGAGGTGCAGCTACTAAATCGCACTTCTTTCCTTCCCCCCCCCCCCCAGCCCCCCCCCTCTCTCTCTCTCTCTCTCTCTCTCTCTCTCTCTCTCTCTCTCTCTCTCTCTCTCTCTCTCTCTCTCCCCCTCACACACACACAGAAAAAAAGAAACTGTCTTGAATAACAGGTTTTGAGTTCAACTCTCCTGGTCGGCTAGATCTTTAAGGTCTTTTGGGATAGTTTCCTACGACGTTAAAACTCTCTTCTTCTCGGGTGTGTGGGTGTGGGTGTGGGTGTGGGTGTGTGTGCTAATAAAAACAAGAAAATGGTATAACCTTTCTATCACCCAAGTGTGGTAGATTGGTTATGCCATTTCCTCCTTGAGTAAAAGGTCGTGAGTTCTACTCTCCTCATTGGAACTTAGATCTTTAAGGTCTCTTGGGATAGTTTCCTACGACATTAAAACTCTCTTCTGCTCGGGTGTGGGTGTGTACGCTAATAAAAAGAGGAAAATGGTATAACCTTTCTATCACCCAAGTGTGGTAGATTGGTTATGCCATTTCCCTCTTGAATAACAGGTCTTCAGTTCAACTCTCCTCATCGGCAAGATCTTTAAGGTCTCTTGGGATAGTTTCCTACGATGTTAAAACTCTCTTCTTCTTCTTCTTCTTCTCTCTCTCTCTCTCTCTCTCTCTCTCTCTCTCTCTCTCTCTCTCTCTCTCTCTCTCTCTCGATCCAGAATACTGTACTAGATGTGTCCAAAATTTGAACCGCTTAACACAAAAATTTAAGCATTACAGAAGCCGATCCAATTGTATGATAAAAAATTTGTAATTCTCAGAAAGTGAACCTTATTGATGTATTAATTTGTTAAACATATTGCAAAACCTAACTGCGAGCCCTTGTAAGCTCATCAGAGAACTGTTAGCACACAAAGAGGCTGACCTTGAATGAGAACTACAAAGCTAAGCCTTGAAACAAATAGAGCTTCTACTCTTGCTGCATGCAACGATTGAAGTGATACGATAGCACCTCGCAAACTTGAGATGGACGAGAGAATACAACATCAAAGATAGGGAAGGGGAAGAGGAGCTGCCACCCTTAAGGGCTATTGGGAAGCATCATTGCAGAAGGCCTCGAGCAAGCTGGCCTTGATAAAGCGCACACCCATGCAGGAGTCAGGTAAATGGAAATGCAGAGGAGGTGCATACATGGAAGGCGAAGGTGCAACTTGTGTGTAAGAGAGGAGCGCTGACTGATGTAATTAGCGGCGCGTTCAATGCCTTCCTTGACGAAGCGTCTGCTCTCTCTCTCTCTCTCTCTCTCTCTCTCTCTCTCTCTCTCTCTCTCTCTCTCTCTCTCTCTCTCTCTCTCTCTCTCTCTCTCTCTCTCTCTCTCTTTATTAAAAAATCACCACAAAAAACAGCTATTCATCTACAAGGATTACTTCAAACTCAATCAATGATAGATTATTGTCTGACTTGATTGAAAAAGTGGCAGGCTCCGTCGTCACCTCAATAGAGCCTTGCCACTTGTCCACTACAAGGCGCATGGAGCACCTTCTTGCATTACATCCACTTGCTCATTACGGGCAAGGAAAACGATCATGGCAGTCTCATCGCCAATGACGCATTCAACAAAGTGCAAAGGGGTGCTCTGAAGGTCATCGAAGTGGCTCTTCTGCATCACCTGCTTGGCTCCTAGCACCTTCATCACCTGCAAGTTGTGGCCGGATGTGCCGGGCCTTAGATCTTGCACCTTATAAATTGCCATCCCCTGCTTCTGCTTCGACGCCGCCATGCCTACCTCTCTCTCTCTCTCTCTCTCTCTCTCTCTCTCTCTCTCTCTCTCTCTCTCTCTCTCTCTCTCTCTCTCTCTCTCTCTCTCTCTCTCTCTCTCTCTCTCTCTCTCTGAGAGAGAGAGAGAGAGGAGGAGTGAGTAGTCCACGTTTGTCTGCAAATCGTTCCAAAATGCTTGCCTCATCAAATGTTATCAACAGAGCTGGACGAGGTATTTTGTTACACGCGCAAGCTTTGCCTTCTTTCCTTGAGCTCTGCCAAGCTAGCTAATTGTTACCACATACATGTGGTAGTGATGTGTGTGAACACATTAGGACCGCCCGATCATTTTTTCCCTCTTTAGGAGGTTTTTTCCCCCGTGCATTGTATATACGCCCATCACTCTAGGGCTATCCATCTTTCCATTGCACTGCCTTGAGCTTCCTTCGTCTTCTCCAAGATGTGTGTGTTTCTCTGCAACCCTAATTCCAACAATTGTTATCAGAGCAAGTCACGTCCTCCCGGGCTTAGTCGTCAGCTGCTCCAGCACATGCCTGCTCACTTTCTCCGATTTCAGTGAGCTTTTGCAAGCGTTCGCAGGTCAACAAATATTTTGGTTTGGGCTTGAAGAGCTCGGTCTGCTCAGAATTTTGATTTGGGCTCATTTCGGTCTCCGTTTCCACTACAAGGAGTACTGCACAGGCTATTTCGTCATTTTGTGCAGAATTTTTGTCAGTGCCATTTTGTGCATAACAGGTGCCTTATAGTCTATTACGGTTTGTGCTATATAGCACAGGTTGTTCCCGCTCCGTTTCTACTATTTTCGGGCAGTTTTCACATCAGATGCATCATTTACCATGGCTGACAACAACAACACAGATGTGTTCAAGATGTGGGCTTATATGATGCAACATGTTCTTGTGTCAAAGGGTGTCTGGAACATTGTACAGGGCATTGATGTACGTCCTGGTATTGAGGATGTAGGCGATATTGAGGATGTTGTAGGTCTTGCTGCAAGGATTGCAGCTGTTAGAATTGTTTTGCCTACGACAGAACAAGCTCGTTGGGATGTTAAGGATGCGCAGGCTGATGCATTGATTGCGTTGTCTGTGAAGTGCACCATTGTTCCTCACATCCGTTCAGCAAAATCTGCAAAACAGACTTGGGATATTCTAGTAGGTCTTTATGCAAGCCACAATGAGGCTAAAATTGCTTTGCTACGTAAAGAGCTGGAGTCGAAGATTATGCATGAGGAAGAAGATATGGACACTTTTCTTGCTAGTGTCAAGGATATCAATGAGCAACTTATTTCTGCAGGTGAAGTTATTTCATACAGTTCCCTTGTGCAGACTGTTCTTGATGCCTTACCAGATTCTTACCAGACTTTTGCTAGTACTTGGAGACTTATGACCCAAGGAAATCCAGAAGTTGTCAAGTTTGATGCATTATGCACATTGCTGTTGCAAGAGTCACTTTCCATAAAAAACAGGACTAGACAGCGTGCAGTTGAACATGCTTTTATTGCTTCTCAAAGAAAGGGTGGTAACAGCAATGCAGCCACTTCTTATGGTTCTGCTGCGAGTGGCAAAAATTCTGTTCCTAATGCTTCTGCTGGCAGCAATTCGTTTGGAAATTCTCGTGATAAGGGAAAAAAGAAAATGCGTTGCCATTATTGTAAAGCCAATGATCACTTGGTCAAGTCGTGTCCTAAGTTGAAGGCCAAAGAGGCTAAGAAGAAAGAGGGTGGTTCCACTGCAAATGCTGCTTCCACTACAAATGCAGCCATTGTTGAGTCTTCTATGAAAGGAGACTGTGTTGTTGATGTTGATACAGAATGGGCTTTTAGCGCAGAGTGCACTTACAATCCTGCTGTCCATGATGCATGCTTGTCAATTGATGCAGATTCACGTGTGGTATTTCGATAGTGGTGCTACAAAGCACATTACCTCACATCGTGAATTGTTTACCTCTCTCGAGTCTCCCTCATGGGAATTCAGTCACTTGTGCCAACAACGCCTCTTATCCAGTTTAGGGAGTTGGAAAGATTGTGCTCACTGCTTCTAATGGAAGTTCCTTCACACTTGTTGATGCACTTTATGTACCTGGGATCAAGAAGAATCTCTTATCTGTATCCGCACTTGCTCGACTTGGACTTGTAGTCAAATTTGTGGATGACAGATGTACAGTTCATGATCTGAGTTTTGGTGATGAAATTGTTGCATCTGGCCTTTTGTGCCGTGGGCTGTATAAGCTCACTTTGTATGACAAGTGTGGACAAAATTTTGCAAATGCTATTGCAGATTCAAGGGCTATTTCAGATGCAAAACTTTGGCATGCACGTTTTGGTCATTTGAATTTTGCTAGTTTGCTGCGTTTGCAGAAATTTGATATGGTTGCTTCTTTGCCGCCTCTTGAAGCACCTGTCAAACATGTTTTTGAAGGCTGTATTCTGGGTAAAATGCAGCATTCTAAGTTTCCAAAGGATGGTTCAGTTAGGGCCACATGCAAGTTGCAGCTTGTGCATAGTGATGTTTGTGGGCCCATGCAAACTCTGTCCTTGGGCAATTACCTGTACTTCGTGACTTTCATTGATGATTCCTCTAGGCATGCATGGGTATTTCCGCTTAAAGTGAAGTCCGAAGTTTTTATGTGCTTCAAACAATTTCTGGCTATGGCTGAAAATGTCTCGAAATGTACTATGGGCACCCTCCGTTCCGATCAAGGGGGGAGTATATGTCTCATGAATTTAATGCATTTTTGGCTAGTCGTGGGATAAAACACCAATGTATAGTGCCTTATACACCTCAGCAAAATGGTGTTGCTGAGAGGAAAAACAGGTCACTGACGGAAATGGCACGATGTATGGTCAAAAGTCAAGCTTTGCCGCATTCTTTTCGGCTTGAGGCCATCAGGTGTGCCACGTATGTACTTAACTGGTGTCCTACGAAAGCTTTGCAGTCTATTACTCCATATGAAGCATGGTATGATAGAAAGCCTTCTATTGATCACATGCATGTTTTTGGCTATTTGGCATATGTTTTGAGGCCACAAGTGCAACGCAGAAAATTGGATGATAAGGTTGTCAAGTGTATTTTTGTTGGTTATAGTGCTGAAAGCAAAGGTTACAGGTTGTATCATCCGCAAACAAAACGTATTCTGGTTTCACGGAATGTAGTGTTTGTGGAAGATTATGTTCAGCCCTTGTTGTCATGTACTAGAGACAGTAATGTAAGCTCACAAGACATTTATGACACTTTGTTGCCTCTTTTCAGTGGTGGAAATACGAATGTAAGTTCCAATGAGGCAAATGTACAGCCTATGGGGGTTTCTGAAAATGTTTTAGATCAGCTTATTACTGATGCAGATGTACATTATGTACTTGATGAGGAAAGGGCTAAAAATGAGCAGGCTAGAGGTATGCCAAAATGGCAGGTGCACACTTTGCGTGACAGTAAATTGGATGCACCTTTGTCTAGTCGTACTCATTCAGGCTCTCGCCATGCATCTTATGCATCAGATTGTTATGCTTTGGCTTTGTCTAGCTTACATGACGTTGAGGAGCCTCTGTCTTTTAATGAAGCACAGAATTCAAAAAATTGGATGGCTGCCATGCAATCACAATATCATGCACTTATAGAAAATGACACATGGACTTTATGTGATTTTCCTCTTGGCAAAAAGCCATTGGTACGAAGTGGGTTTACAAGTTGAAACGCAAGCCGGATGGTGAGATCGATTGCCATAAGGCTCGACTTGTTGCAAAGGGTTATGCATAGCAAAAAGGCATAGATTATGAAGAGACTTTTGCTCCAACTTGTCGTATGACTACTGTGCGTTTTCTATGTGCATTGGCAGCTCATTTTCATTGGGATGTACATCAATCAGACATTGTTACTGCTTTCTTGAATGGTGACATATTTGAGGAAGTTTATGTAACGCAGCCTCGTGGTTTTATCATAAAAGGACAAGAGGACAAAGTGTGCAGATGTAAGAAGGCTTTGTATGGGTTGAAGCAATCTCCTCGTGCTTGGTATGAGAAAGCTGACACTCATTTGGTTAAACGAGGCTTTCGTAACAGTCCAACAGAAAGCACATCGTATGTAAAGCGTGAGGGTGATGTACTTCTCATTGTGGTTCTTTATGTTTATGATTTGCTAATCACTGGACCAAATGAGAGACATATTGCTGAATTTAAGGCTGATTTGAATGCTACTTTCAAGATGAAAGATTTGGGGCTGTTGCATCATTACTTGGGTATACAGTTTAAGCAATGTGATGGTGGTATTGCCTTGTGTCAGAAAAGTTACATAGAGACATTGCTATGTAAGTTTGGACTTGAGGATTGCAAACCTATTTCCACTCCCATGGAAATAGGTTTGAAGTTGAGTCTACATGGTGCTGGCGATCCTGCTGATGTCACTCTTTACCAAACTGCTGTTGGCTGCCTCATTCATGTATGCAACACGAGGCCGGATCACAGGTCAGCAAATTTATGCATAGCCGAGGGTCTAAGCATTGGCAGGCTATCAAGAGGATTTTCCGCTACCTTAGTGGCACTTTACATTTTGGCTTGTTTTATCCCAAGAGGGGATCATTGCCGCCAGACTTACATGCTTTTTCGGACTGATATTGGGTTGGTTGTTTTGACACGCGAGTGTCCACAAGTGGTTTTTGTTTCATACTTGGTAGTTCATGGATATCATGGTTGAGTAGGAAGCAACCTACTGTGGCCACTTCGAGTTGTGAGGCTGAGTACAGGGCAGTCTTCACAGCTACGGTTGAGTGTGTATGGCTCAGACACCTTATGGATGAATTGGGTGTTGGATAGGACACTGCCAACACTATCTACACTGACAGTCAGAGCGCATTGGCAGTTGCGAGAAACCCAATTTTGCATGCTCGCACAAAGCACATTGAGGTGCATTACCACTATGTCAGGGAGAGGCTCTCAGCAGAAGAGATTATCTTGGCTTATGTGCCAACACAAGACAACCTTGCAGATCTTTTCACAAAGGCATTGTCTCGTGAGAAGCTTGAAGCTTTCCACAAAACTTTGGGCTTACTCCTCTTTGTGGAATGATCATGTCCTTAGGGCATGGAACTTCCCTTTACTCATGTGCCAGCTCTCGTTCACCGCATCACTGCAGGGGGGATTTGTTACCATATACATGTGGTAGTGATGTGTGTGAACACATTAGGGCCGTCAGGGCATTTTTTCCCTCTTTAGGAGTTTTTTTCTCCTGTGCATTGTATATACGCCCATCACTCTAGGGCTATCCATCTTTCCATTCCACACTAAGTAACACACTCTCTATTGTGTGCCTTGAGCTTGCTTCGTCTTCTCCAAGTTGTGTGTGTTTCTCTGCAACCCTAATTCCAACACTAAAGGCGAGGTGCTAGAGGTGCGTGTCTACCTGTGGAGAGAGAGAGAGAGGGAGAGAGGGAGAAAGGAGGAGTGAGTAGTCCACGTTTGTCTTCAGTTCGTTCCAAAATGCTTGCCTCATCAAATGTTATCAACAGAGCTGGACGAGGTATTTTGTTACACGCACAAGCTTTGCCTTCTTTCCTTGAGCTCTGCCAAGCTAGCTAACGGCGAGGCGCTAGAGGTGTGTGTCTGCCTATGGAGAGAGAGAGAGAGAGAGAGAGAGAGAGAGAGAGAGAGAGAGAGAGAGAGAGAGAGAGAGAGAGAGAGAGAGAGAGAGAGAGAGAGAGAGAGAGAGAGAGAGAGAGAGAGAGAGAGAGAGAGGGAGATATGGTCCTGGGGTGGTTCATCAAGACCAAGTACGAGAAGCTGAAGCAGTTGAAAATGGCCAAGTACAAGAAGGTGGATCTCACCAGCAGCATGCGCGTGAAAGCCCGCAGCCGACTTGCACAGAAGATCATTGCAAGAACCCTCAAGGATGCGGATTCTCCGGGCAGGAAGGCTCTTGCCATCTAATTCACTCTCTCTCTCCCTTCATCAGCTACTTGGACTTCCCCTCCTCGACTATGTACATGTCCAGAGTAAGTGTTTCAAATCTACATACCTAATCTGATAACCAAACCTGTAATTATGTAGCTCACATTCATTTATCAACGAAGCTGGATGAGGAGTGTGAATGAAGCCAAAGGCTCATCAGACCATGAGTTGCAGTAGTGGCAAATTGCAAATATGCCTTTCCCTCGACATTGAGTTGTCTGCCACTAATCCCCTCACACACTCTGCTAAAAGCGCAAGCAACTAGTTGCACTCATATTGAAGCCGCTGGCTTAATTACTTGAGCATTATAACCATCATAAGCTTTTCTGCCCTCATGTCCACTTTGACGTTTACTTGTTTAAAGTTTTCTGCATCGTCAACAGCCTGATAGCATCAACAGAAAAATGTGCTGACAAGTGGGGACTCAAGTACTTGAGCACTAACATTGTCTCATCCAAATGCCTTCTGAAGGGGAGGATCACATAAGATCTACGATTTATCAGTACTACTCTGGAGCTTGTGAGCCTTGATTTAGTCCCATACTCGCTTGAGGGCATAAGGCTTTGTGATCTCCGAGGTTTCCAAGATGGGAGTCAGGTTGGAGGAGACCCTATAGAGGATCTGAGCACCACCTCTGGGCTCGGGCTTGGGGTCGGGCTCGGGAGTGGTGTTGAGTTCGGTCTTGGTACTTTCTTGCTCATCTATATATTCATCAAATCATGCAAAACGCAGAGCACTCACACACTAGACAAGGGTCAAGATCCCAATCGATGGCAAAACGAAGGATCGCGATCGATGACAAGAAGATGGATTGGGATTGGCTGGGGTTGAACGATCGAAGCTGGAACATGCACGTACAATACCCCATATTGTAGCAACAAAGCTGCATGATACAACCAAGCATTGGACGGTGGAAGTCAAGTAGTAAATCATGCAGGTGCAATTAGGAAGCGAGAGCTAATTGGCCATCCGATATTGGGAAGAAGCAGGAGGCATGAACAACAACTTGCACAACCATGATATGATTCCTGCAGCCGCTAATATTTCAGCTGACTACAAGTAGTAGTACTAGCACCAGCACACAGCATTTGAAGAGCATAATAATTCATTGTTTATTAGATATGATACGGATCACTGCACTACAAAATTACAAAAAACTCTTCTAAAAGATCTTCTGACAAACAATCGGCCATAGAGCGTATGATAATTAAGGCCTATGATAGAGTTGAATGTGAGTTTGTACTTCAAAGTCTATATGATATGGGTTGGGACAGATTCTTTTTCACATTCTTTTTGCGAATGCGTCAGCTAAAATTTCAGTTAATGGTACTCTTAGAGATGTTATTCCATTCCATAAATCCATAAGACAAGGGTGCCCACTTTCTCCTTTGCTCTATGCTATCTCATAGGATGCCTTGAAGTGGCTTGTTAAAGATGTTATGTAGTAGGAAAAACTCACTGCCATAAACATATCTTGCTTTATGAAGCAAATGTGCCTCCAATAGTGTGTTGATCATACCAATGCAATTGTGAGGAATGATGTACATGCAAAGGAGAATTTTGGGGCTTGTCTCATGGTCTTGCAAGTGGCTCAATTATTAACCATGCTAAAAGTCTGGTTTGATGGGGCTGTCTGCTTTGTCTAAGCCAATTTTCATCAGAAGACTTAAATTGCTACGTTGGGGGAAAAAACATGCCCATGCTGCTTGTTGACTGGTGTTTTAGGTCGAGCCACTGTCTGATAGTTTATAGTTTAGCTTCTTTTTTATGTGCCATATCCGTACGACATGCTAGTCATCAACATTGATGGAGTCATGATGTAAATATCCACTTTCTAGCAAGGCAATTTGAATTATTGGAAGATCGAGACCAATTAAAACTGTAAGCAGAGGTCTGAATACTGAAATAGGAGTTTGGTTATGACTTGAAAAGTAATGGTGTTCCAAGGATCCTATATCCTCTTGACTAGAGAGAGAGAGAGAGAGAGAGAGAGAGAGAGAGAGAGGATTTTGCAAGGAAGTGTTCACCAAAACCTTTTGCAGGAACCAATGGAAAATTTTTAACAATTTTTTTTTTGGATTTTTACTGAGTTTTACACTAAAAGCCTCCAAATTTACAAATAGATTTTTAGAGAATTTTACACTAAAATCCATTGAAAACTCTTTTTGTTGTAGTGCATCAATATATAACAAACAATAAATATTTTTTTGATGATAAAATTTACTATATTGCATACAAACACTTTCTTGGGTTTGTCTTTGCTCGAAAAAATTCGCTTGGTGCGTGGTAAGACTCTCCTTTTGGCACTACCTTGGCCATCTAGGGCCATCCATTCTTCAAGTTTCTCACACAGAGTTCTCCAAGCATGCTTCTGTGGAGTTGCTCAAGTGCAAAGCATTAAGTGCCATCCTTGTGCTAAATATTCCCTTACCCTTAATGCTCACAAGTGTATCTTGGTGGACCGGGAGGCGGCATTGTATGCCTTTACAGGGTTCTTAATGCTTAATGCTTAATGTATTCCGTTACCCTTAATGCTCACAAGTGTATCTTGGTGGACCGGGAGGCGGCATTGTATGCCTTTACAGGCAAGCACCCTGGGTTAGTTCTCTCACATTGTGCCTTAAGCCTAGGCCAAAAGGTGACAAACCCAGAGGATATTGTAAAAACCCTTGGTGTCAAGTCTTGCCATTCGCTCTATACCCAAATGTAATTTACAAGAAAACCAACCAACCAACCATGATGTAATATCCAAAGCAGTATACAATAATTTTGTCCTTTTTTTAAAAAAAATTCACTTCCTGTACTTTCTTTTTTATATTGCTCATATTGACCAATAAATTTTATTATTGCAACACGTTCACACCTCCTAGACCATCGAAGCACCCACCGGATGTAGGACGCCTAACGATGAACTTTTTGTAAAACGGGGCCATTTTGTGCGCACCACGTGCGGTGCCGCCAAGCATCACCGTGGAACTTGACGGTCCTGCGACCTCCGTGCACACCCAAAATGGCTCTGTTTTGCAAAAAGTTCATCGGTAGGCGTCCCACGTCCGATGGGTGCTTGGATGGTCAAGGAGGTGTGAAATCTAACAACTTGATTAATTCAAATACTTCAAGAACAAAAAGTACATAATTAATTATTACATTAACACCGAATGGTAGAAATTTGACTTATTTATATTATATGGAAAGATTACAAATCTCATAAACAGAGGTTACATGGGGTAAACTAATTCTTGTGGAGGCACCCTTCATTCCTTAGATTGATCGCTAGAGCTAGGTCTGTATTTTTTAGTGTAATTTGCTTAGCATGCAACATACATGAAACACCATCTTGGAACAACTGTACCAAAATGTCCTTGGTGGCATCGTGTAAGGCCAATAGAGCTGCATGATATATACGTGTAACAAAATCTAAATATTCATCAATTATTTATCTCACCACCCGAGAGAAGGCTGCTTTTGGTATTATTGGCTCAATGCTCTTTTGATATTTTCGGATCTCACGTAAAGCAATCATGCTTAGCTTCCATCACCGTTTCTTCTACGTTATTGCTAGTGGTCGAGGAGACGCTTGTCTAGCCCATTGAGGAGGGTCATTTTTGTACTTTTTTCTCCTGGGCCTGTTGCTCTTCAGGTGTGAGATTGTCCTTTTTCTTTTTAGCACATTTTTTTGCTCTCTGAGGAATTTTTGAAGGTCTGGAGCTCACAACCTTTGCTTGTTGGGCGGCCTGAGCTCTATCCTCTTTCGCTCTCCTCTCTGCCTCTGCTCATGCTTGTAAGTTATCCAAGTGAGATCTCTCGGCCTTGGCCCTCTGCCATTCTTCTTGCTCTCTCTATCTTCTTTGTTCTTCATGCATCTTTGTGCTTCTCTATTAGTTGCCTGTTTATTTTCTATCTCTCTCATTCTCTTCCTCCTCTTGGCATCTCGTGCTTCTGAAACAGGATTACCTAGTATTACTTTGATCATCCTTTGTTTGACCTGCAAAGGGGGATTTTTGCGACGTAGTCACAATTGCTTGAGCTTCAGGTCCAACCGTTGCTTGAGCTCTAGGTGTTGCCATTGCTTAAGCTCCAGGTCATGTTTCTTTTGTAAGTGTGTTTAAAGCTGCAATTGATGGGAGATCCGACACAAGTGTGTGATTTGCATGATGTAGTGGCTAGAGATCACCAAAAATCTGCCGCATGGTATTCTCATCCTCCGGAGTCAAATATTGGGAGAGCGGTTGGGTGTTTGGAGTTGGTTGCTCTGTTGGGTTATTCAATTGTGGTTGAGGATGTGGATTTGAAGCGGTCGATTTTCTATGAGGTGTTGGCTGTGGATTTTCATTGGTGCTAGTGGAGGTGGTGTCATTGTTGTGCATAGTGGTGTGCTCTTGTGTATCATCCATGTTGTGCAAGATATGAGTGCGTGTATGTTTGGGCTCGAGAGGATCTTCTAAAATGTGTAAACAAGAAATGGACTTTAAGTTGTGAGTTTTGACTTAGATAGCACTTAAATTTTTTGTGTAAAAAATTAAAACCTCAATAAAATCATTCAAAATTAAAAAAGACTCCAAACTTGACCCATGGGACTAATAATTGTTGCCTTAACTAATCACTTTGTATGGCAATGCATGTTTACAATAGAAATGGTTAGTGTCAAAAAAAAAAAAAAAATTCCATTCAACGCCTGCCATCACGCCACGTCGGAATTGATCTTTTGCACTCGAAGCATGATATGATTGTGATCGCCTCAAGCTAACCACTTTCCATATTCTACATTTCAAAATTCTTTGTTCCTTAGTCTTCTTTCTCTCTCTCCCTGGTAGAACTTTGTAGAACCAATTAAACATCTCGGGAAGGGCATAGCTCTTTTTTCTTCCACCTCCATGTCGTGTATTTTTAAAATACCATGCTTTTGCTTGATAGTGTGAGCGCTCCATTTTTTGACTACTCCAGATGCCTACTGAACCCTAAGTGTCGAGAAAAAATGCACTATGTGGAAAAAGAATATGCTGAAAAAAAAACCAAATTTTAGTTTCGCACAAAGATGCATTTCAATTGCAAAAATCAAATGCTTAACACACCATGTAATGTGTTATGTGTGTCTCCCCCCAAGCATCCACCATTTGCGTTGTAAAACTGTTGATTACAAAATTTAAAGTGAATATCTCATCATCGGTTAGCTTTGCCTTTTTGAGAAGACAAAAAATATCATCAGTAGACTGCCACACACAAGCACACTTAATTCCTTAGGATGATTCATTACCTTTGTAGGTGGAAATGTCACACACCTTTTTTCACAACTGAAACTCATTGGGACTTGTCATAAAATCTAATATCTAACCAACCCAAATGATTTTCTCATATTAAATTGATCACTTAATGTGGGAGAATAAACGGGAACAAGTGTTAAGATATAGATATGTGCTTATAGATCTATCTCAACACGGGGCCAATAGTAAAGGGCCCCAAATGGGAGATGGTCTATCAAGAGCAAGGCTAACCAATGGAGCATAAGACCTTAGGGTTAGCTTCATTGAAGACCTCCAATAATGTGTGTAAAAGTCCTTTGACCTTAGCTTGAGGTGGGAACCCGGCCCAAGCTCGAGGTGCTTGTCGTGCTTGAGGTGCTTGTCCTGTTTGAGGTGCTTGTCATGCTTGAGGTGCTTGATTAAGATGCTTGAGGTGCTTGACTGGCTCCATGCTTGAGGTGCTTGACTTGGTGCATGATTAAGGTGCTTGAGGTGCCTTGAGAAGCTTGCCTGAGATGCTTGTGGGAACACCCCCTACTTCAAGTGCTTAGTCATGCTTGATGACTAAGGGGCTTGCTCATCCAAAGTCAAAAATATCCCTACAAGGAGGGGGGCGAGCCTACAAGGGGGGGGGGGGGGGGGGGGGGGGGGGGAATGAGAGAGAACACACACACACACACACACACACACACACACACACACACACACAAGGGAAGCCCCAGCTTGAAGAGGCAGCAAGGACACTTGTCAAGTTCCTCCTCATGTTGCCCTCATGGTGTGTCTGAAGCCTATTGGTTGGCCACCCAAGGGGTCCAATGATAATTTAGGATATTTAATTAATTGATTTTGCATTTATCAAGTCCTCTCTCTCAAAGGGGAAGGGGGGACACTTGTCCCAAGGCTACCCCTGTTGCTTGTAATGGCTCCTGCTTGTGATTGGCTAGGCCTGGAGGGGTCCAATGAGCTACAAGGGGGGGTCGACCCAAGCAAGCTAGGGGGGTGCTTAGGGGGTATACTCACCCACACACACTCACAAACACTCTCATTGTGTACTATGCAAAGTCCAAGAGCTCCCTCTCCTTCTCCAAGAAACTAGAGGTTGAGAGCCTACACCAACACTCTTGGCTGTGTAGTGCAAATCCATCCAAGAGCCATGCTTCAATGCTTGAGCTTGCCATCTATTTCTCCTTCATTACTATGCTATTATGTATGCTAGCACAAGAGTTATGATAAGTGAGGAACTAGCTCTTTCTCGTATGAAATGTTTCTTCTTCCTCTTCCCTACCCTCATTCCCTGCTAGCTCTCTCCACCTTCGAAGGTGTTTGAGGTCTTGGGACTGAGGCTTGGTATAGTTAAAGCTTTCTTCAAGTTTAGGTTATGCTATGATGGTGATGCATGAATCTTTCCATCTTCATTGCTTCACCTAGGTCACAAGGAACACAAAGAATGTATTGTAACAAGTCTCTCTTTATGGGAGAAATCATAATACAAATGCCTATTGGAGGGGGGACCGGCTCCACATAAATCCGGTCCTCAACTGTTGTCATGTTCTCTAAATTCTCTCTCTTGCAAAAGTATTGTCCATGCCAAGCTAACTAATTGCTATGATTATGTTGCTATCTTCAATTATGTCTACCCGCTATGCTCACAAAATCATTTCTTGAAAGTACTCTCATTAAATTCCTCTACTCTCAAATTGAATAGGCAAATTCCATTATATTGGTATCAGAGCATTTGGTTTCTCTTTTCTTGCTTAAGAAGAGAGGTCCTTAAGTAGCCTATAAATGGTTGATGTTGTTAATTATAATAGAGTAAGTGGAACTGAGATCTAATATCGGTTTTGTTAAGCCCACTATGAGGGGGATGGTGCACACCTCGGGAGCTTTGGACTTAATAATGGAGTCTTTTTAGACTTGCCTACGGCTTTACCATTATTGAGCCATAAGAAGTCCGAAAGGAGCTAGCCCTTGGCAACTCTGCTATGTTAGACCTACTCCTCTACTCTCTATAATTAACCACTTTGAGCCATGGGTGTAGATACTTAAGAGCCGATTTTCAAAGGCTAAGAGGAGTGGCAACTAAGGTTTTGAACTGCCAAAGCATACACTAAGTATAAACATAAATTTTGTTAACATGGCTGACAATAATCAAGAGAGTAGAATGAACATTGATAGCTTTGATTTTGCACATGAAGGTGCTAATGATGATGCTCCCATGTTTGTGAATTTTCTCGTCACTAGGCTGCAGCAAGCTATGGGAAACCCTGCTTTGCAAGCCGAAGTTACTCAACAACTTCGTGCTTATGGACTTTCCCTTCCTCTCCCAGAGGAGAGAGAGCTTCGGAGGCCTCTTGAAGAGACCCCCAAAAGAAGACTCTCTCCCATTCGAGAGGAGGAATCCAAAGAGAAAGAAAGCAATGAAAGTCTAAGTTCTTCTGAAGATGTGGCTCCATGAAGACAGTGGTCTAGACGATCGCCTACTCCTCCCAAGAGGAAAATATCAACCTATAGTCCTTCTCCTCATCACTTTGAAAGGCAAGAGAGGAAACAAAGGAAGAAAAGGGCTAGGAAGAGGTCACTCTCTTCTCCTTCTTCTTCACCTTCCTCCTCTTTCGATGAAAGTTATGGCTATTCTCCTAGAGAATACAAGAGGGGAGGACGTCGCAAATCATTTCCTGCATGGCGAAGGTCACAAAAGCTAAAGAAGTTCAAGGAGGGAGGAAAGAGTATCTCTTTTCTCACCTATGATGGCACCTTTGGTGCTACCGACAAAGTGTTGGCCTTCATCCAGCAATTTGATGCGGCCTTTGGGGACGAGGGCTTCACAGAGTCCTCTAAGCTACGCCATGTAGCTATGCACTTCCAAAAATCAGCTCGTCAATGGTGGGCTAGCCTTCGTGGCAATGGAGAAGCCCCAAAGACATGGAAAACTCTACGAGTTTCCATCATGAAGCAGTTTCTTCCAAGCGATACTAAAGATAAAGTTCTTACCGAATGGCGCGGCTTGAAGCTTCTCTCTCATGAGTCTATCAACAAGTATGTAGACAAGTTTTGGGATTTACATCTCAAAGCTACTGTCTTTCAAAAGATAGACTTTGCCGAGCAAAGACAGCAATTCTGTGCGGGATTACCTGAAGAGATGGCCGAATACATCAACTCTCAACGGCCTGCTACTATTACCGAAGTAATCCATCACACCATGGTTTCTTCACGCATCAATTTCCATCAAGGGGCTAGACGTAATGTCAAGCCCATGGAAAACAAAGATAAAAATGATGCAAAGGGGAAATCCAATGCTCAAAATAATTCCCAAGGCACTTCCTACAACAACAATAGCAACAACAACAATCGGTCCAAGGAGAAGGGAGTTTACAAAGGTAAAAACAAACTCTCTCCTGAAGAGCTTGAAGCTTTTCGCAAGGACCATAAGTGTTTCAAGTGTGGGGAGCAAGGACATGGCTATCGTTCTTGCCCCAAGAAGAATACTCGCAATGAGACTCCTAGGGCTTCCACCATCGAAGCTCCAAAAGAGGATGCTCATTGCAAAGGATCATCACTCTCCTATGCTTGGGGAAAGGTAAGAGAGCATGATGCCTTCATCTTGTTTGACCCTGGCTCTACTCTCAACTTCATATCAATAGAGTTGGCCACCAAGCTGGGCATTCAAGCTTTTGAGATGGGAGATATAGTAACAGCTGATGCAGCTTTCAAGGGACAACAAGCCTCCGTTACTCCCTTGATTGGGAAGTTGAGGCTTCATGTACAAAGCTATGTCGACAAAGAAGACTTCTTCATCTCTCCTCTCCAACATCAGGATGTTATCCTAGGGGCACCATGGTTTGATTGCATGGCTGCCAGCATGAAGTTCCCTGAAAGGAGAATTTACTTCACCTACAGGGGAAAGAACATGTATATAGATGCTAGTGAGTGTGGTCGCACTATTCCACTTGTAAATCCTCTTTCTTTTGATAAATCAATGAAGAGCTCAGTTTCTACATACATGATTTATGTCAAAGAGTCTCTAAAAGCTAATAATGAAAATGATAGGAATCAAGAAGAGTTAGACGTGTCTACTTTTCTAAAAGGATTCCAAGATGTGTTCATCGATGATATCCCTATGGACCCACCTCCAAAATGAGGGGATGATGACCATCGTATTGAGCTCCTTCCAGGAAGCTCACCGCCTAACAAACCTCCTTATCGAGTCTCACAAGCTCAACAAGAGGAGATTATGAGGCAAGTACAGGAATTGGTAGACAAAGGGATGGTGAGGCCTAGTTCCTCTCCCTTTTGTTCTCCAGTCCTTTTAGTGCAAAAGAAAGATGGTACATACCGTATGTGTGTGGATTATCGAGCACTAAACCATATCACTATCAAAAACAGATTTCCTGTGCCTCGGGTAGAAGATCTGTTTGATAAGCTACAAGGCTCTACCTACTTCAGTAGGATTGACCTTAAGAGTGGCTATCATCAAATAAGGATAGTGGATGAAGATATCCTAAAGACCGCGTTTCTCACCACATTTGGTCTTTATGAATATCTAGTCATGCCTTTTGGCTTGACTAATGCACCAGCTACTTTCAATCATCTCATGGAGAAAATTTTTAGACCATATCGTAAATTCACTGGAGTGTTCTTTGATGATATCATCATCTACTCCAAATCTTTGGAGGAACATAAGCAACATCTCCAAGTGATTTTTCAAGCGTTGAGGGAAAACAAACTTTTTCTCAACCAAAAGAAAAGTGAATTCTTCCTTCAAGAGATTCAATATCTAGGTCATATTATCTCTCACGATGGTATTCGTATGGATCCATCAAAGTTAGAGGTAATAAAATCATGGCCTAACCCAAGGAATCTACATGAGCTAAGAAGCTTTATTGGTATGTGTGCATACTATAGACGCTTCATAGCAAAATTCTCTCAAGTAGCAGGACCACTACACGACTTAACAAAGAAGAACGTTAAGTTTGTATGGACTGCTAAGGAGCAAAATGCTTTTGAAAAACTCAAAGAGAAGCTTACTTCCCAACCAGTCCTCGTGCTTCCGGATCTCTCAAAACCATTTGAGTTCCAATGTGATGCTTGTGGTGATTGCCTTGGAGCGGTTTTGCTTCAAGAAGGGCATGCCATAGCATATGAGAGCCGAAGGCTCAATAGTGATGAATAAGTCTTGGGCATTTATGAGAAAGAGCTTTTAGCTGTTCTACATGCCCTAGATACATGGAAGCACTACCTATTGGGGACTCCATTTATCCTACGAACCGACCACCAAAGTCTCAAGTATTTCATGACGCAAACCAAACTTTCCAACAAACAAATGAGGTGGGCAAATTTTCTTTCGCAATTTAATTTCCATATTGCTCACATAGCTGGTAAGCACAATCAAGTTGCCGATGCACTTTCACGACGACCAAAAGTTAATGCGGTGTCTATAGCTACTCACAATGATCTATCCTCTATGATAGATGAGTATGCTACTGACCCTGACTTTAGAGACATAATGTCAGCCCTTGCTTTGGGGAAGAAAGAGGAACCATTCACCTTGCAGGATGGTTATCTTCTCCACGGCAATAGGCTATGTGTTACCCATTCCCTTCGTGAGAAGGTTATGTATGAATCCCATGCTCCTCCATATGCAGGGCATAGAGGTATTCAACCTACTCTCCGAGGAGTAGAGACGTATTTTTATTGGCCTACCATGAAAGTGGACATACAAGAGTATGTTTCAAAATGTGTAGTATGCCAAAAGACCAAGTATGATAGAGGGAAGCAACCTGGATTACTCCAGCCATTGCCTATTCCAAATTCACCATGGGAGAGTATATCCATGGATTTCATTTTGGATTACCCAATTCTATCCATGGGAATACAGGAATATGGACAATAGTCGACAGGTTTAGCAAGCAAGCACATTTTATTCCTGTCAAAAAGACTATTAAGGCACATCAAATGGCAACTCTCTTCATATCTCAGATTTTCAAGCACCATGGATTACCCACATCCATCGTGTCAGATAGAGATCCTAGAATGACCAGTAATTTCTGGAAAGGTCTCTTTGAAAATCTAGGAACAAGATTGAATTTCTCTTCGGCGTATCACCCACAAACGGATGGCCAAAGTGAGATAGCCAATCTTACGATACTTGATCTACTCAAGACTTATGTTACCGAAGTAGATCAACGCTCACAATGGGAAAAGTATTTACCTCTAGTAGAGTATGCCTACAATAATACTGTGCATACTTCTACGGGGAAAGCACCTTTCGAGATCATAGAGGGAAGACCTAAAACTCCCTTGCTACTCAAAGTACATGGGAAGATCTTCGCCGTCGATGAGTATAGCCGTGACCTACAAGAATCTTTTCAAAAGATTAGGGAGGCTATAGCCATCTCTCAACAAAGGCAAAAAGCTGTTGTTGATAAGCACAGAAGAGCCTTAATGTTCAAAGAAAATGATTGGGTCTTACTCAAGTTTCCTAAGGCTCGATTAAGGCAAACGACGGGAAAAAGTCCTACGGGCCATCAAAAGTATTATGCTAAACTAGCAAAAAGATACTATGGTCCTTTCCAAATCTTGAAGCCCATCAATGAGACGGCTTATCAACTCAAGTTGCCCAACCATTGGATTATACACAATGCCTTTCATGTAAGCCTACTTAAGCCCTACAAAGGAGAGCCACCAACTGAACCAATTATTGAAGACCGTCCCGAAGTTGAAGACCAAGAAGAGGTGCTACAACCCGAAGCTGTCCTTCGGCATGAAGACAAGGTACTACGACATGGTAAGGTAATCCGACAGTATCTTATTAAGTTCAAAAATTATCCTTTTGAAGATGCTAAATGGATGCAAGGAGTACAACTTAAGGATAGTTTGAACCTTGTCAATGCTTACAATGCTACATTAGAGTAAGCAAATGTACAAATCTCTTTTAAATGACTCATGTTTTTGTCTTATAAGACTAATCCTCTTTTTAATTGTGCACAAATTTAACTAGTATGCATGCTTAGAATCATGTTTGTGATGACGACGTCTCTCAAACACCAAGAAGAATTTGTCACTCTACTTTGGGAAAATGAAATAGACTAAAGAGCAGACATGCTTGCGGCAGCTATGTCTCCCAAGCACCAAATGGATTAGTCATCCATCTTGGAAAGATGTCGTAGGGTAAAAAAGGGATCCTCTACCCGCTAAGTACGATTGACTAATGACTAAGGCTTTATCTCTTCTACCTCATAGTCGAGGACGACTATGATTTCAAGAGAGAGGTAATGTCATAAAATCTAATATCTAACCAACCCAAATGATTTTCTCATATTAAATTGATCACTTAATGTGGGAGAATCAACAGGAACAAGTGTTAAGATATAGATATGTGCTTATAGATCTATCTCAACACGGGGCCAATAGTAAAGGGGCCCAAATGGGAGATGGTCTATCAAGAGCAAGGCTAACCAATGGATCATAAGACCTTAGGGTTAGCTTCATTGAAGACCTCCAATAATGTGTGTAAAAGTCCTTTGACCTTAGGTAAGCTAGGGCTGAGCTTGAGGTGGGAACCCGACCCAAGCTCGAGGTGCTTGTCGTGCTTGAGGTGCTTGTCCTGCTTGAGGTGCTTGTCATGCTTGAGGTGCTTGATTAAGATGCTTGAGTTGCTTGACTGGATCCATGCTTGAGGTGCTTGACTTGGTGCATGATTAAGGTGCTTGAGGTGCCTTGAGAAGCTTGCCTGAGATGCTTGTGTGAACACCCCCTACTTCAAGTGCTTAGTCATGCTTGATGACTAAGGGGCTTGCTAATCCAAAGTCAAAAAGATCCCTACAAGGAGGGGGGCGAGCCTACAAGTGGGGGGGGGGGGGGATGAGAGAGAACACACACACACCCACACAAGGGAAGCCCCAGCTTGAAGAGGCAGCAAGGACACTTGTCAAGTTCCTCCTCATGTTGCCCTCATGGTGTGCCTGAAGCCTATTGGTTGGCCACCCAAGGGGTCCAATGATAATTTAGGATATTTAATTAATTGATTTTACATTTATCAAGTCCTCTCTCTCAAAGGGGAAGGGGGGGCACTTGTCCCAAGGCTACCCCTGTTGCTTGTAATGGCTCCTGCTTGTGATTGGCTAGGCCTGGAGGGGTCCAATGAGCTACAAGGGGGGGTCGACCCAAGCAAGCTAGGGGGGTGCTTAGGGGGTATACTCACCCACACACACTCACAAACACTCTCATTGTGTACTATGCAAAGTGCAAGAGCTCCCTCTCCTTCTCCAAGAAACTAGAGGTTGAGAGCCTACACCAACACTCTTGGCTGTGTAGTGCAAATCCATCCAAGAGCCATGCTTCAATGCTTGAGCTTGCCATCTATTTCTCCTTCATTACTATGCTATTATGTATGCTAGCACAAGAGTTATGATAAGTGAGGAACTAGCTCTTTCTCGTATGAAATGTTTCTTCTTCCTCTTCCCTACCCTCATTCCCTGCTAGCTCTCTCCACCTTCGAAGGTGTTTGAGGTCTTGGGACTGAGGCTTGGTATAGTTAAAGCTTTCTTCAAGTTTAGGTTATGCTATGATGGTGATGCATGAATCTTTCCATCTTCATTGCTTCACCTAGGTCACAAGGAACACAAAGAATGTATTGTAACAAGTCTCTCTTTATGGGAGAAATCATAATATAAATGCCAATTGGAGGGGGGACCGGCTCCACATAAATCTGGTCCTCAACTGTTGTCATGTTCTCTAAATTCTCTATCTTGCAAAAGCATTGTCCATGCCAAGTTAACTAATTGCTATGATTATGTTGCTATCTTCAATTATGTCTACCCGCTATGCGCACAAAATCATTTCTTGAAAGTACTCTCATTAAACTCCGCTACTCTCAAATTGAATAGGCAAATTCCATTACAGGGACTTTTGGAGTCAGAATAGTTTGAAAGCAAATGCCTAGCTTTACTACCACCCATACATATTTTAGTACGGAAATTTATTTACTTCCAGACGCCTTCTTGTCCTTTAATAGATCAATTGCACCCTCATGTAGATCAACGCTCGATAGAATAGATTCGAGTTCTTGTATACACTCTTCTCTTCTTTCTATAGGCTCCATATTCCAAGCGTAATTAATATGGAGCATAAGCAACTTGTCAATAATTTGTAGAAGGGTATGAAGGGCACACACATGCATATTTATCAAATGGTATTGGAAGAATAGGATCCCAATCTGGATCGTCGATGTTTTGATTAGGGGGGACTTGGTAGTCACAATTGAGAATTAGGGGGGACTTGGTAGTCACAATTGAGAATCTTTTGAAACCATTGTTGTAGTGCTTTACACACTGCTTGTGTAGTGGGTACACCTTTCATAGAGTTGACTGTAATTTTACCACCCTTACCCTTACCACCTATTGACTTGTTGGCCTTTGCACCCTTGCCCTCAATTTCCATTGAGACTTTAGTGTGGCAGCAATAAATGCATAGAAAGAGAGTCATTGCACCTTGCTTGCACCCTAGCATAAACTTGAGTATTTTCAAGTCTCCTACCAAATGCCATTCAACTTGGAGCATTCCAAGACCTAAAACATGGAATCTCTATCCTTCTTGTTGTTGTCGAATGACGTCACCGATTGCGATGCTAATTGAGATACCATTTTAGAGCCTCGATTATGTGTCTCATGTGGAAGATGAAAAGCTGCCAGCCACCAAATATTTTGCTTTGACTGCACACCTAAACACTTGCTTCCATTCTCATTGGTTTGTATGACAAGTGTGGACAAAATTTTGCAAATGCTGTTGCACATTCAAGGGCTATTTCAGATGCAAAACTTTGGCATGCACGTTTTGGTCATCTGAATTTTTCCAGTTTGCTGTGTTTGCAAAAATCTGATATGGTTGCTTCTTTGCCGCCTCTTGAAGCACGTATCAAACATGTTTATGAAGGCTATATTTTGGGTAAGATGCAACGTTCTAAGTTTCCAAAGGATGGTTCAGTTCGGGCCACATGTAGGTTGCAGCTTGTGCATAGTAATGTTTGTGGGCCCATGCAAACTCCGTCCTTCGGCAATTACCTTTACTTTGTGACTTTCATTAATGATTACTCCAAGCATGCATGGGTATTTCCGCTTAAGCAAAGTCCGAAGTTTTTATGTGCTTCAAAAAATTTCTGGCTTTGGTTGAAAATGTCTAGAAATGTACTATGGGCAGCCTCCGTTTCGATCGAGGGGGGGAGTATATGTCTCATGAATTCAATGCATTTCTGGCTAGTCGTGGGATAAAACACCAATGTACAGTGCCTTATACACCTCAACAAAATGGTGTTGCTGAGAGGAAAAATAGGTCACTGATGGAAATGGCACGATATATGGTCAAAAGTCAAGCTTTGCCGCATTCTTTTTAGATTGAAACCATCATGTGTGCCACTTATGTACTTAACAGGTGTCCTATGAAAGCTTTGCAGTCTATTACTCCATATGAATCATGGCATGATAGAAAGCCTTCTATTGAGCACATGCGTGTTTTTGGCTGTTTGGCATATGCTTTGGTGCCACAAACACAGCACAGAAAACTAGATGATAAGGCTGTCAAATGTATTTTTGTTGGTTATAGTCCTGAAAGCAAAGGCTACAGGTTATATCATCCGCAAACAAAGCGTATTCTGGTTTCATGAGATGTAGTGTTTGTGGAAGATTCTATTCATCCCTTGCTTCCATGTACTAGAGACAGTAATGTAAGCTCACATGACATTTATGACACTTTGTTGCCTCTTTTCAATGGTGGAAATACGAATGTAATTTCCAATGAGGCAAATGTACAGCCTATGGGGGTTTCTGAAAATGTTACAGATCAGCCTATTACTAATGCAGATATACATGATGTACTTGATGAGGAAAGGGCTGAAAATGAGCAGGCTAGAGGTATGCCAAAATGGCTGGTGCACACTTTGTGTGACAGTAAATTGGATGCACCTTTGTCTAGTCGTACTCGTTCAGGCTCTCGCCATGCATCTTATGCATCAGATTGTTATGCTTTGGCTGTGTCTAGCTTACATGATGTTGAGGAGCCTCTGTCTTTTGATAAAGCACATAATTTAGAAAATTGGATGGCTACCATGCAATGAGAATATGATGCACTTATAGAAAATGACACATGGACTTTATGTGATTTGCCTCCCGGCAAAAAGGCCATTGGTATGAAGTGGGTTTACCAGTTGAAACGCAAGCCAGATGGTGAGATCGATCACCATAACGTCGACTTGTTGCAAAGGGTTATGCACAGCAAAAAGGCATAGATTATGAAGAGACTTTTTCTCCAACTTGTCGTATGACTACTTTGCGTTTTCTATGTGCATTGGCAACTCATTTTGGTTGGGATGTACATTGTACATCCCAACCATTGTACATCAATCAGACATTGTTACTGCTTTCTTGAATGGTGACATATTTGAGGAAGTTTATGTAACACAGCCTCGCGGTTTTGTCATAAAAGGACAAGAGGACAAAGTGTGCAGATATAAGAAGGCTTTGTATGGGTTGAAGCAATCTCCTCATGCTTGGTATGAGAAAGTTGACACTCATTTGGTCAAATGAGGCTTTCCTAACAGTCCAACAGAAAGCACATTGTATGTAAAGCGTGAGGGTGATGTACTTCTCATTGTGGTTCTTTATGTCGACGATTTGCTGATCACTTGACCAAATGAGAGACATATTGCTGAATTTAAGGTTGATTTGAATGCTACTTTTAAGATGAAAGATTTGGGGCTATTGCATCATTACTTGGGTATACAGTTTAAGCAGTGTGATGGTGGTATTACCTTGTGTCAGAAAAGTTACATAGAGACATTGCTATGTAAGTTTGGACTTGAGGATTGCAAACCTATTGCCACTCCCATGGAAACAGGTTTGAAGTTGAGTCTACATGATACTGGCGATCCTGCTGATGTCACTCCTTATCAAACTGTTGTTGGCTGCCTCATTTATGTATGCAGCACGAGGCCGGATATTCAGTTTGCAGTCTCACAGGTCAATAGATTTATGCATAGCCCAGGGTCTACGCATTGGCATGATGTCAAGCGGATTTTCCGCTACCTTAGTGGCGCTTTACATCTTGACTTGTTTTATCCCCAGGGGGGATCATTGCCGCCAGACTTACATGCTTTTCGGACTCAGATTGGGCTGGTTGTTTTGACACGCAAGTGCCCACAAGTGGTTTTTGTTTCATTCTTGGCAGTTCATGTATATCATGGTTGAGCAAGAAGCAACCTACTGTGGCCACTTCGAGTTGTGAGGCTGAGTACAAGGCAGTCTTCACAACTACGGTTGAGTGTGTATGGCTCAGACGCCTTATGGCTGATTTGGGTGTTGGACAGGACACTGCCAACACTATCTACACTAACAGTTAGAGCGCATTGGCAGTTGTGAGGAACCCTGTTTTTCACACTCGCACAAAGCATATTGAGGTGCATTACCACTATGTCAGGGAGAGGCTCTTAGCAGGAGATATCAGCTTGGCTTATGTGCCAACACAGGACAACCATGCAGATCTTTTCACAAAGGCATTATCTCGTGAGAAGCTTGAAGCTTTCCGCAAAGCTTTGGGCTTACTCCCCTTTGTGGCCTGATCATGTCCTTAGGGCATGGCACTTCCCTTTACTCATGTGCCAGGTCTCGTTCACCGCATCACTCCAAGGAGGATTTGTTACCATATACATGTGGTAGTGATGTGTGTGAACACACTAGGACCGTCGGGGCATTTTTTCCCTCTTTAGGAGGTTTTTTCCCCCGTGCATTGTATATACGCCCATCACTCTAGGGCTATCTATCTTTCCATAGCATACTAAGTAACACACTCTCTATTGTGTGCCTTGAGCTTCCTTCGTCTTCTCCAAGCTGTGTGCGTTTCTCTGCAAACCTAATTCCAAAAGTTTTCAAGTTTGATGCATTATGCACATTTCTGTTGCAAGAGTCACTTTCCAAAAAAAACAGGACTAGACAGCGTGCAGTTGAACAGGCTTTTATTTCTTCTCAAAGGAAGGGTGGTAATAGCAATGCAGCCACTTCTTATGGTTCTGCTGCGAGTGGCAAAAATTCTGTTGCCAATGCTTCTGCTGGCAACACTTCGTCTGGCAATTTTGGTGATAAGGGCAAAAAGAAAATGCGTTTCCATTATTGTAAAGCTAATGATCACTTAATCAAGTCGTGTCCTAAGTTGAAGGCCAAAGAGGCTAAGAAGAAAGAGGGTGGTTCCACTGTAAATGTTGGATCCACTACAAATGCAGCCATTGTTGAGTCTTCTGTAAAAGGAGACTGTAATGCTGATGTTGATGCAGAATGGGCTTTTAGTGTGTTTCTCTGCAACCCTAATTCCAACATGTGATAGATGGAAAACTGTGTAGATATATAGGGTAGGATAGGACTCATGGTACATATAGAGAACTCAGAGCACACATAAATAAACTAGGACATAAACTAGGATTATGGCCCTTCTCTTCTCTCTCTTCTCTCTCTCTTATGATTAAGAAATAGCAAGTGACTATTTAAAAAACTAACATATATTCTCAATGTTTTCTATGCGTCAAGTTGACAAACTTGAATCACAATAGTTGAAATTCTCTCTACCTCTTTATTTCACATTATCATCTCTCTCTCTCTCTCTCTCTCTCTCTCTCTCTCTCTCTCTCTCTCTCTCTCTCTCTCTCTCTCTCTCTCTCTCTCTCTCTCTCTCTCTCTCTCTCTCTCTCTCTCTCTCTCTCTCTCTCCCCATATTCCTGGAAAGATAAGGAGAATTGCAGGGATTATGGTATACCTTTATGTGCTTTTAGCTTAGTTTCATTAATTGATTTTGTTAATTAAGTTTCATAATCGATCGTGTCAGGGCTCTCTCCCCCTCTTTGCCACTCTCTTTCACATTATCATCTATCCCCCCTCCCTCTCTCTCTATCTCTATCTCTCTCGACAATTTCGTTGAAAGATAAGGAGAGTACTAGGATTATAGTATACCTTCATGTGCTTTTATGTTAGTTTCATTAATATTTGAAGTTTCGTAGCAGATGGTGTCATGACTGCGAATGTTGTCCCCAAGGCATGCAAGGCGTATTAGACATCTTGATCAATTTCTCAAAGAGCTAGGCATGAAATAGCAAGAAATAGAGCTAGGAACTCTTTGTGCAACAAGACATTGAGGGTCTTAGGGTTACATCCACAAATTTCTTATGAAAGAGAGTGTCATGAGAGACCAGACCCACCCATTGTTGGCCAAGGTCCAAATCATGAGTGCATGGATATTCATGTTGAAGACCATCAAAGTAATTTAGACCAAGTGTGTATAGAGCCCTCGGTTGTGCTTGACGAGGGAGATTATACAAAGGTGGCAAGACATTGTTTGTCAATTTGTTCTCACGATGCATCTACTTCCATCTTGAAAAATCCTTCCATGGCACCAATTCTATTTGGAAATTTTTTGATATACAACTTGTTGGAACGAGGGGCTATGGGGGATGCAGCCTGAGGGAAGCCATGGCGTGGAGGAAGCACAGCAGAAGGCGAGAGAGAGGGTAGGAGTCGACACAGTAGAAAAAGAACAACGCTATATAATTTTATTAAAGGGAAGCCTTTACATAGTCATTGGAAGGTGATGCCTACCACACCTTTTCCACATGCAAACTCAACTAATCTGCTGGTCTATAGCTGCATGCCTTGAGTCTTGTTCTCACGAGCTGACCGAAAGCGGGCTTGAACCCAACAATTCCCCCCTCAAGCCCGAACTGGACAGATCGTCTCATGATACCTCGAGTTTTGGGTGTACTCGTCAACCGTGAGTTTTAGGTTTTCTCACAACCAAGGATTTTTGTTTATCCATAACGTGGTGCTAGGTCAGTAACCCCCCCTTGAACAGATAGGGTGTAGGTCAAATATAAAGCTACCAAAAATATTGGAGTTTTTGGTTCACTGCCAAACCTTGGGTTTAAGGTGTACCCAGTAACCTCATGAGAAGTGATAGAAAAAAGGCTGAGAACTGAGAAAAATGGGGAGGTCTTACCACTCATATGTGGTGGTAGTGTCTATACCCCGTAAATTTTTTTGGCATGGCAGTAAAGTAACAAATGATAACAGAAAACTTATAACAGGCCTATGATAACATAACAAAATGATAGGGCATGACTTTCGACCAGAACAACTTGATTGAAGAACCTTTGAAGAATACTGCCAGTAGAAACCCCAAAAAAACAGTTGAAAGTGACCAGTTCGAACTTGCTTCTTTTGTGACTCCTTTGCTGTGTGACTGCTTCCTTTCCCTTTGTGCCGATTCTTATAGTCATTTTTAGGATGATGATGATGTGAGGATGCCGCCATCGATTTTGTCTACTTGTATGCGATGTGCGAGTACATGGTGGATCATAAACATCTACAGCACAAATAACATGCTTCTCGGGCCGGTGTCCAAGGCCATACTTTTCAAAACCACCTCGTAATGCTGATCTTACCTTAGCAAGATCATGATGACAACCTTCATTTGAAACAGCAAGCTCTGGCAACTCAAGAGGCAAAGGGCCTTTGTTGCCTTCTGCATGTAACGACGAGGAGATCTTTGAAAAATTTTGAGCTTCAAAACTAAAAGATGCATTTGCCGATCTACTACTGAGCATCGAGGGCATGAATAAGCTCGTTATTAAATCCAAAGGCTCAAAATAAGATGGATCCTTAAAATAGTATGCAAGAAATTGTTTGCAGAGAAGCGAGCAGCAGCGTCGATACATATTTTTGCATGTAGCAAATACGTCGTCACCTCACCTGCACCGTCAGAATATGCACCCTCCTGGGCTTTGCGCCTTGAGACGTTATGCCCTGTGAATGTCGACAATCAACTGCCACTGTTTGTTATCCCTCTGTGGTGCCGCTTTGTGGAGCCAGTTGAATGATACAGCCCCCGTCATCTATCTAAAAGCCTTTTGTTTGCTTGTCTTCGTGCCCGCCTAAGAGCTTGTTGCTCTGTGTGCCTCCTGGAGCAGCACCTTGTGAAGGCTCTGAGCGGGTTCGCCAACCAACCTGGGAATTGCTGCCTGCAGTGCTATTGTGTGGCTTGAGACCGCCTCGAGAGAGAACCACACGCTCTGATACCAGTTGTTGGAACGAGGGGCTATGGGGGATGCAGCCTGAGGGAAGCCATGGCGTGGAGGAAGCACAGCAGAAGGCGAGAGAGAGGGTAGGAGTCGACACAGTAGAAAAAGAACAACGCTATATAATTTTATTAAAGGGAAGCCTTTACATAGTCATTGGAAGGTGATGCCTACCACACCTTTTCCACATGCAAACTCAACTAATCTGCTGGTCTATAGCTGCATGCCTTGAGTCTTGTTCTCACGAGCTGACCGAAAGCGGGCTTGAACCCAACACAACTTAGGTTGCTTAGACTTTGAATGCTCCAATTGTGGAGCTGTAGCATGGAAGGTTGAGGGACAAGTGTTCGTAATTTTGTAGGAAAGTATTGTTGTTTGGATGGCAAGATTTGTCTGCTCCCTTTTAGTGAGCCACCTCCATAACTGAAAGATTTGATGCAATCCTCTACACAAAGAGGCAAGAACTTCTTAAAGAATAGTCGTGGATACAATAATGCACTTGCATTTGACTTCCACACTTGGACATTGAAGTACTACAAAATTTACAAGAAATGATGCATAGGGTGAATCCTTATGCTCATGCACTTTGCATTGCAGGTGCTATGGTTAATGGATCTGTTGTTCTAGAAATCAACATGGTGGTAACTGAAGCTGTCTCTAATGGGTACCAATATCTTGCTCTTCGTGGTGGTGGTGAAATTGCTGCTATATTGCCTAGGTAAGGCGATGAAAGAACTATAGGGCATCGTGACATATGTTAAATCTTCAAGAAGGGGGCTTAAAAAGGATTTCTAATTTGCATCGATCATACATGCCTCCTATGTATGTTCTTTTGTTTCCAATGGGAGAAGATGGATGGGATCCTTCTATTTTTTGCGAGTGAACCTTAGTATACTCTTGGTTTACCATGTTCATGTTAAAGAGAGAGAGAGGAGGGTTGTAAGGTGGCTCAAATGTAACTCTCCCTCATACATACCACCGCTCTAAATGATAGCAAAGAGCTTTCGTTACTTTGGTCTTCCATAATCTCTCTCTCTCTCTCTCTCTCTCTCTCTCTCTCTCTCTCTCTCTCTCTCTCTCTCTAAGTGGCCTCCGTACACACACACACACACACAGGTGGTGTGGTGAGGGATGCTAACAAGGGAGAAAAAGAGAGAATGTGATAGACATACATATACACACACGCAGATTTATACACACACATGATTACGTACACACAATATACTCATCTGTTTCAGGTGGGAATTAACTATATAGGCTTGACCTAATGGTAAAAGCGACGAGATTCATCGGAGACGCGGGTGCGTATGTACACATATACTCAGGTGAGTGAGCTTGATATCCTATATAGGAATGACCCCTTGGTAAGCGCGAACGAGACTTGTCGGAGGCGGGTTGCGTGAGCTCGTAAGAGAGAGAGAGAGAGAGAGAGAGAGAGAGAGAGAGAGAGAGAGAGAGAGAGAGAGAGAGAGAGAGAGAGAGAGAGAGGTGCAGCCTGCAGTGCCATAGAAAAGGCAGAATCTAGCGACTCGGGCATTAGGGCGTGGTCACACGGGCTTAGTTATTTGTAATGGATAACTAAGGGTGACTAGGTACCTACAAGCCCAGGGAAGGAGGCAAGAAACTACCTCATGGTCATGCGTTGCGAAGAAAACGGTGCTGACCGTCACTTGCAGGTAAATCAACAGGACGCCACTCACAGTAGCAGGTGTCGAGGAGAGAGAGAGAGAGAGAGAGAGAGAGAGAGAGAGAGAGAGAGAGAGAGAGAGAGAGAGAGAGAGAGAGAGAGAGAGAACACCCTGCGCTACTGCCTTGCCTGATCGCATGGGCCATTGGGCTGCTTGCACGTCGCTCAAAAACTGCAAAAGCTGCGGAACGGGCAGGTGCATTAAAATACTCCTTTGCATAGTTGTGCAACTATGTCGAAATCGGTATAGATGCCTTTAACTATGCCGAGAATCGGCATAGTTGCAAAGGCATGTGCTTAGTTTTGTTGTGCATCCTACTAAGCCTCGTGTGACCATGAGAGAGGCATAGTTATGTGTCAGAATTACAGATAACTATGCCTCGCGTGACCACAGCCTTAGAGAGAGAGAAGAGAGATAGAGCGCTCCGTGCATCTGGATTCTGTAGCAATACAGGCAAAGTAGTTATTTATGAATGCGTCCCGGTCTACGGACACTAGTACACTGCTCCTTTTGTCTCCCTCAAGACTTACTCCACGTAAACATGCAGATTAGTACCCTGCTCATGACTCCCTGCTCGAGCCTCGCATTCGCTTGCAGTGAAAGAAGCTCTCTTGCTCTCTCTGCAATGACGCCCCTTTCTCGCAAGCCTCACTTCCTGCTTCTTCCCTTGCCAGAGCAAGGCCACATCACTCCCATGCTCAGCCTGGCATCTCGCCTCGCCGCACAGGGCTGCATCGTCACTTTCGTGAAGGCTGACAAAGCTCCTCCCTACGAGGCAACCCTAAATGAAGAAAAGCATGAGTATGCAGAGACCCAGGAAGGTCCAATTTCGCCTGCAGATGCAGAGCCACATTTGCAGTTTCGCACTCTGCCACGGCTGTCAGGCGGTGCGTCATCGCGGCCCATTGATCCCGGAAGCTCTCTAGTTGATGTCCTGAAGCACACAGTGGCCAGCCTGGAAGAGAGGCAGGGGATGGTGGAGAAGATGGTGCAAGATTCAAGGGAGTCCGAGACACCCATCATGTGCATCGTCTGCGATGCCTTTCTGTGTTGCTGGGTCATCAATGTCGCGAAGCGGCAAGCCATCCAGGCTACTATGTTGGTGGCTTGTGCTGCCTTCGCTTTCTATATGCCTTTCTCTGCAAAGCTTGGAAAGTGTAATTTTCTTCACTCGTTTCACTCTATCAGACAAAAGTATTAGGGAATGCTTTTAATTAGTAAGGAAACAAGTGTACGCAAGAAGTTTCGGACAGATTCCCATATTAATTCCCACATTGTGACTTCCCTCAACATCATGAGCTTCTGTGAGGGAGGCACCGCATACCTAGCTAGGTACTATTGGGGGCAGGAGGCCGCTCGCCTCGTGCCCCTGCCCCCAATCGTACCTAGCTAGGTATGCGGTGCCTCCCTCACAGAAGCTCATGATGTTATGCATTGCATGAAAAACACTGAAAAAGACTCCGTTTTCCTACACGAGAGAAAAATTCTAGATCTTCTTGTGTGTACAGATAAGGTTTGATTGGTGAAATTGTATACATCAAGGCATTTCTACATAGTATTTTGTTCAAGGTCTTAAAGGCTTCAATCTGTTGTGTATGTGCATATACGGTAATTGTTATAGCGGAGGATGGTGAGGACGCGTATCGGACATTCATTGGCGGATTGATGCAGAGTGAAAATGCAAGGAGTGAAGAGGGAAGAAAACAACTGGCTGGTGTGTCAAGCTGGTACATGAGGCAATGGGAAGGCATGGAAGAAGCTTCACATATCTTGGTGAATTCTTTCAAGCACTTGGAATCTTTCATTCTGGGATCCTTACAGGCATCTAAGCTCAATTTCCAATTTATTGGCCCTTGCCTACCTACATGGGAGGATCGAGACAATGTAAGAAATACGAAGGGCGACATCATGGCTAAACAAGCAGGATGCCTTCACACAGAGGAGCATGCTTGCCTAACTTGGCTTGATCAGCAAGCTAAGCGCTCTGTTTTGCTTGTGTCGTTTGGTAGTGAGGCAATCCTTGAGGCAGAGCAAGTACAAGAGTTTGCAATGGGCATCGAGGCAAGCGGGTACGGATATTTGTGGGTTGTGCGAGCGAATGCTCCATTGCACAACATGCCGCCGGACGATTTCCAAGAGCGAACGAGGAATGTGGGGATGTGTGCGTCGTGGGTGCCTCAAAGGAAGGTGTTGCAACATGAAGCGATAGGGGGCTTCTTGACGCATTGTGGGTGGAACTCAACGTTGGAGAGCGTGGTGTATGGAGTGCCGATGTTGTGCTTTCCTATGAATGCAGACCAGTTCTTGAATGCAGTGATGATTCACAAGCATTGGAAGGTGGGTCTGAAATTGGGGACCAGTCGGAATGTGGTGGTCTCAAGGGGAGAGGTAGAGGAGGCTTTGAAAACACTCATGGGAAGCCATGATCTTCGTCAACGGGCTGTCGACTTGCAGAAGGTGGCTGAAAGTGCTCTTCTTGAGTCTCAAGACACCCTGGCTTCCTTTGTGGAAGACATAACCAGGCAACCATGCTTGAGTTTGGTATAATGCCAGTGGCCACCCACTTTAGTTTTACACTTTTACATGGCTGGTTTTGTTGATCACTTTTACATGGCTGGTTTTGTTGATCATTGAAGGACCTAAGCCCAGCAGATAATTGAAAACATTCTTACAAAAAGATGGTTTGATAAGTGTTTTCTTTTCTTCTTAATCCCGCGCTTTGGCTACGCCGGAAGATTTGCTTAATCTACAAGGTGTTATTGATTAATGTCTTAAACATTGAAATTGACAAATTTTAGACTAGTGTCATTGTAAAGCCATATTTGAGCCTTGAATTCCTTAGTACCTTACCCTTTAGTTATTTTGAAGTAACCCTTTACAAAAGCTATATAATATAATGAGGGCGAAAAAAACAGGAAATCCTCAAGAAGATGCCATGAACATTCTTCACACATTTTGGTAGTCGTGAGTATGTTCCTAATAAACCAAAGATGCTCTTCAAGGGATTCACTTATACACAGAATTATATATCAGACTTGTTCAAAGGTATTAAGAAAACCCCTTACTTATATGCTATGCGTTACTAAAGACTCGTTTTCCTTGAGAAACATACAATCCAAGTACGAAACCGTTTTGTAAATATAATCTTGTAGTAATTTAACATTTTACCAATTAAAAGCCCTTGATTTTGATTTCACATGATGCACTTACATTTTTGTGGGTGCATCCCCTCACTACTAATTGACACCTCCTTTTGGAAGGTGTGATCAATGGCTCACGATCATCGGTTGATTGTGATCGTTGGATTGCTTATGGAATGCAAAAGATTCCCACTTTCTCGGATCCAGGGTTTGAACCCACTACCCTTTTCCCCATGGAACTGACTCTGACCACTAGGCTATCGTGCCTATCATTGAAAGATGTGTGTATGGTACGTTTATAGATCACGGCATCGCGGACAAGTTTACACCTTGTTCACACCGAGTTCACACCAGACCCTCCCCAGTTCACACCTCACGTTGAGTTCACACTGAATTCGGTGTGGTACACATACCTCCCGAGTTCACTCTTAGTTCACACCTGGTTCAAACGACGATCGCATGGTTCGGATTGCACCTGCCTTGCGACGCCTACTGTGGGCCATTGATCCCACCTCCCTAGGGAGGTGGCTCTTTCATGATGTTAGACTTGAGAATTTTTGCATCATTTTTTGAATATACATTATAAGTAGTGTGACAAAAGGATTGATTTGAGTGTGCCAAAGTATATTGAGACATTGTGACATAGAGTCAGGATTTGCAAGCCTATTGCTATTCTTATGGAGATAGGATTGAAACTAGCCTCAATGACTACTTTGATATTACTCTCTATGGGCAAGTTGTTGGTTGCATCATTTTGACCTACTTCATGAGCCCATACATTTAGCTTGTAGTCTCACAGGTAAGCAAATCTATCCATAAACAAAGGTTTAAGAATTGGGAGACTGTCATGTGGATCCTTGAGGGAGTAAATCAAAAGCATATAAGCCTATCATGTGAGCTCAACCTAAAGAGTTTTCAAACCCCAACTTTACACATGTTTTACATTAGGAGGGACCCATAAACAGTTCACAGATAAGGGGTCTCAAAATAGGCCTTGATTGTATGTGATACGAGAGAGGGTCTTTTGGTACTTGAGTGGCTCTACACTCCTTGGATTGATTTATCATTGTCTTGTAGTCTATATTGTCTCCATCTGGGTCAACTGCATTCCAGTCTTAGAGCCAGGAAGGCAAGGTTCAAGGGGTTGTTCGACCATAGTGCCCAAGAAATCGGACCAATGTGAATAGGAAGGCCATACTATAAAGAGTCCAAGAATGAGGGGCAAGCCTCATTCTTCTCATGGCTGGGTGGTGAGCTATCGACCCGATCTCCTCTTGCACGTAGCTTCATTCTCCTAGCATAACATTGGTATCAAAGCCATGCCAGATCGTCGCGTGGGAATGGTCCGCATCACCTTGAGCCATTAATTATTGACTAATGAGGTAGTTGAGGGGATAAGGCGAATGGGGATCTTACGAGGAAGAAGAAATTCTGAGATCCGAGCGCCATAGCTATAGAGGGAGAGCGGGCAGAGGAAGAGAATGGCGGTGCAAGGGAGTAGAGCGAGCTTGGGCAAGTGAAAGAGAACCAAAGCACCTCGTTCTATCCCTAGTGTTAAGCTACTCCATGGGCAATGCGTGCAGTGGACGGGGACCCCTGCAACTAGCATAGGTCAAGAAACGGTAGCCATAGCCCATGCTTTATGAGCTCCCCATGGATCTATGTTCATACAAATCACTACCAGATACATGGCAACAAATGCCCCCTAGGAGGGATGCGGTGAACAAGAGATGACAAATAGAGTATAAGGAAGCTCAATGGCTTATGGAAGTGGTCAGACCACAAAGGGAAGCAAGCCCAAATCTTTGCAAAAAGCTTTGAACTTCTCACGAGGCAATTGCTTTGTGAATAGATCTGCAAGGTTCTCATGTGTTGACACATAAGCCAAGCTAATCTCTCCAGTTGACATAGTGATAATGCACCTCAATGTGTTGTGTGCAAGCATGAAAGAGTGGGTTCCTTGCAATTGCCAATGTGCTCTAGCTGACAATGTAGATAAGAGTTCCCCAACTCCTAGATCAATCATATGTGTCTTGTACGACCGCTCAGTTGGAAGCACCCATCTCCCACCAATTGCTGCTGTTATCCTTCATGTTGGCCACAAGCGTCCATGCCTTAGTTGTCGCCATCACCTGCCACCCTTGGCCATCATTGCCTTGGTGCCATCCAGTGCAGCCTATCCATGCTGTCTTGTAGTCCTTCTGTAGATGTGCATCACAACTCTGCCTCATGTGCCATGCAACATCGTCATGCTCGCCACCAAAGGTCACCCTCCATCGTTGTCGTCCTCCCATGATGCCAGCAAATCGTCGAATGCCTGCTTACTCTATGCTATAGATGACTTATCCCTTTGTGCCATTGTTGTCCACACAGAATAAAATATAAACATAGAAATAAAAATCTACTTACCGACCTTAAAGGCGATTCTCTTGACAACAAAAAACAAAAAAACAAGAAGAACAAGTGCAGGGTTTCAGTGAAGGGTTCCATCGAAATTTCCTCTTGCCGAAGGCAACAACACCACAGTGCCTACTTCCACTCTTGCTTGCTAACCTCTACACATGTACAACTTAGTATTTGGCATTTGGTGTATGAGCTGTTAGTTTTTCAATATGGCTAGGTGTAAGCCAAGTAGAGAAGGAGTGCCAGTGGAAATCTAATCAAGGCTTATAAATAAAGCCCTTCATGTACATATTTTATGCTATACTGTAAAGATATTGGATTGTACATTATTGTATTAGTGTGTTTGAAACTCTCTCTCTCTCTCTCTCTCTCTCTCTCTCTCTCTCTCTCTCGTGTGTGTATCTATGGATGCTCTAGCCTTCAAACCACCTTGAACTTTATTGCACCCACTACCCGGTCCCAACAATTGGTATCAGAGCTTAATGAACCCAATCCGAGCTTCCCTCATTGCGTGTAGCTCCCCTTGAAACCTGAGCTTGAAGCTGCAGGTCAGAGCAAGCTGGAGTAGATCTTGGCAAAGCATAGCTAGATTGAGAAAATCAAAATCGAGAGCACAAAACTGCACTCAATCAAGAAAAAGATGAACATGCACTTGGCATCATAATTACTGCACTCCATGATAATTATGTACATTTTATAGATGAGTGCACACATGCATACAAGACCTAGCAAGTTTTGGAGAAGAATTTCGGAGCTAGAGCCAAACGGAGTAAAGTTAGCCTAAAAAGGAAACTTTACAAACTCACTATGCTTGAGGGGGAAGACATGGTCAGTATGGTCAATATGCTTGAAAGCATGATCACAAAATTTACCTACATCCAATGTGGAGTAGAAGAAGACGACAAAGTTGGGATCCTCCTTAGTGCACTTCCTCCAACTATGACCACATAGTCACTATTCTTGAAGAAAAGGAGCCAACTCCAGCACTTCAAGATGTGGTAAGCTTGCTTCACGCAGAGGAAAAGAAGCAAAAAAATCATCTACACCAATAAATGAATATTTTTTGGCAAGCTGATGCAAATCGTCCATAGATTTTACATCATCTTCCAACGTGCAAAAGTCCTACAACTGTGGTAAAATGGGACATATAGCTAAGGAGTGTTATAGAAATTGCGGTAAGAAGGGGTATCCTCCTTCTAGGTGCTATTCAAAGGATCAAGGTAACAACAATAGCAACAACAATAAAGAAAAGAAGCCAATGAAAGGAGCAATCCATGTAGTCAAAGACAAAGAAGCAGGAGAATAAGGGGAGGTTTGTTTTGTTATAGGTATACTTTGAAGATCCATTTCTACCTTCTCTAGTTCAAGAGGAGGTATTATTTGACACCCTGTGTAGATAGTTCTTGTCATCCTTAGTGGATAGCGTCATCCTGTGTAGATAAACGGGTTTTCATTATGTATTGCATGCCCAAGCGGAGAACTGAAAGGTGGGCATGGGAAACGCCTCTACATATGTAAAGCTTAGTATTTGGGATTTGGCCTATGAGCTATTAATTTTTCTATATGGCTAGATGTAAGCCAAGTAGAGAAGGAGCGACAGTCGGATATATAATCAAGGCTTATAAATAAATCCCTCCATTTACATATTTTATGCTATGCTATAAAGATATTGGATTGTACATTATTGTATTATTGTATTATTGTATCTGAAACTCTCTCTCTCTCTCTATCTATCTATCTCTCTCTCTCTCTTTTCTTCTATCTCTATTGTGTGTATCTATGGATGCTCTAGCCTTGAAACCTCCTTGAGATTCATTGCACCCACCACCCGATCCCAACAACTCAAGACGATTTACACATGCCGACAGTCAAATAGGGTGTCAAGGAAAAGTTCATTGCAAGCTCCTTTGATTTTGCATCGTCGACCTTTGTGCTCCCATCAATGGTACACCGTCAATTTCTATGCTGAGGGGGGTGACTACTCAATTCCATTATTTCTCATTTTTTAGCATTATGTGAAAATCCTTGATTGTTTTCAAGACTAATGCAAGTAATGAGGTTGTAGGAGCCGTGCTTATGCAAAGGGGGATGCCCAATTGCATTTGAAAGCAAAAATTTTGATTGTGCCTAGCATAACTCTTGGCCTATGAGCGAGAGTTACTGGCTATAGTACATGCACTTAAAAGTAGAGAGCTATTTATATGGTGCCACTTTTGAGGTCCGTACAAATCATAAAAGTTTGAAATGGATTCTAAGTTAGAATAAATTGAAGGGTAGAAAAGATCCGTGGGTAGAGATCCTATTTTTCACCTTTGACAGTTTCAGCTTCAAAGGGGGGTGGTAAACTTCGTCAATGGGAGAAGTATGCTAGATACTCCATTGTCAATGGGTACTTACTCTACAAGGGTAGAGTGTGTGTATCAACTATTGGTGAGTTTTGGGGATACATTCTTAAAGAAAGTCATGATAGTCCAAGTGTCGATCATCTCGAGATTCAGATGATCTATACACTAGTTAAAAGTCACTTTTATTGGCCTAGTTTGTTTAAAGACGTCCGAAATTATGTGTTGAAATGCAATAAGTGTCAGCTCAATAAGCATGAGTATCTCAAGGTTGGGGAGACTACTCCATCCTTTAGAGATTCCTCAAGGTAAATGGAAAAGCATTTCCATGGATTTCATTACCGGCTTATCCAAGACTAATCAAGGGAATGACTCAGTGTGGGTGGTAGTGGACAACTCAACCAAAATGGCAAAGTTTATCGCCACAAAGAAAACTGTTGCAATGCCAAAGTTGGCAAAATTGTTTATTGAAAATCTCTACAACCTATATGGCTTGCCCGCAAAAATAGTGTCTAGTAATAGAGATAGGAAGCTCAATAGTCATTTTTGGAGGGAAATCTTCAAAAAGCTAGATACTACTCCGAGCATGTGAGTACATCAGATCATCCGCAATATGATGGTCAAACCAAAAGGGGTACCAAATCCCAGAGGACATATTCCATTCTCATGTAAGTAAGAGGCAATGTAACTAGGAAGAGTACATTAGATCATCCGTAGTCTGATGGTCAAACCAAAAGGGTTAAGCGAATACTAGAGGACAGGTTGTGTTCTCATGTAAGGAAGAAGCAATTTAACTGGAAAGAGTACTTACCCATTTTGGAAGTTTCTTATAACAATTCCAAGCATACAACGATTGGATTTACACCATTCATGTTGATGTATGAGTTTCGAGCGAGATCTCTTATGGCTGTAGGCCTAGAGAAGGGGAATATTCAATCTGTCAAAAATTTCCTTGAAGATGTGAATGACTTGCTTATAGCAACAAAGGAAAGTATAGTGCAGAAAATCATGCTAAGGTGTATCTGATAAAGGACGAAGAAAGGTTACCTTTAGGCTAAAGGTGACTTTGTATTCCTAAAAGTTCCTGCAAAGTCAAAAACCATGGGAGTTTCTACTAGATACTGAGGTCCCTTTAGAGTTCTTAAGAATATTGGGGATGTTGCACATAAACTTGAGTTATCGGAGAGTTCTCAAATTCACCCTATCTTCCAAAAGGTGACTTTGTATTCCTAAAGGTTCCTGCAAAGTCGAAACCATGACAACGATAAAATGTGCTAAAAAAATACCTAGATATTGAGGTCCCTTTAAAGTTATCAAAAATATTGGGGATGTTGCATATAAACTTGAGTTATCAAAGAGTTCTCAAATTCACCCGCTCTTCCACATCAGTACACTGAAGAAAGTACGATTTAGAGAACATAGTTTCTCCATAGGTTTTGGTTGACTTGATAGAGCCACCAAAGGTACTACATAATCCGAAAAGGATTCTAGGGAATCAAGATAAAAAAACAAGCCATTAAGTGTACCAAGAGGTACTAGTGAAGTGGACAGATTTAAACGAGGAAGCAGCAACTTGGGAACTCCGTAGTACGATTGCCAAGAGATTTCCCCATGTTGTTTTTGAGGACGAATGTCACATAGCCTACAATGGCTATGTCTAGGTCGATCGTCTTTTGGTTGTAGAGACTGGAAGGTGAGGTTCAAGGGAAGAGCACCCGACCACAGTGCATGGGCATTCATACCAATGTGGATAGGCATGCCACACTATAAAGAGTCTAATAATGAGGGTCAAGCCTCATTCTTATCATGGTTGGGTGGTAATCTATTGACTTGACCTCCTCATGCCCGTAGTAGTATTATCCTAGCATAACAATCAAGGAGGGGTCATCACCACACGATTTTCACCCTTAGACTCATATTGGGCTTTTTGAACATACAACACTTGTGCTCCACAAGTATTTTTGATTCATGCTTGAGAATGCATGCATATTGTGGCTGAATAAAAAGCCTCTTGATAGATAAAGGTATTGAATTGCACTATGTGTTTGCTTTAGTTAATCCACATTTACCACTTGATTACCACGTTCACTCAATGGAGGGCTACACAGACATGGAAATTAGTGTGATCTTCGTGATCTTTTCACAAATGTTTTGCCTTCCAAGAATTTTGAAGCTTTCAAAAGACTTCAAGCTTACTCTTTTTTGTGGGTGAATAGAGTCTATATGAATGTGTGTATTTATATCTCAAAACACCTTCTTAACCCCCTTTTTTGATAACCCATTTGTAACTTTATTTATGATAGTTTCGAATAGCATTACAATAATGGTGTAGGTTGAGCCTCACCAATGCTGGATATACACAAAAAGAAAGAAATACAAGTGGAAGTGATCTCTCTCTCTCTCTCTCTCTCTACATTGCTACACCATGTTTAGTGTTTGCATTGATTGTGATCTACACAATCCAATGCAAGATACATAAAAATTCCTCTTCTTGCTTTTATTATCCATTAAGAAAAATTTGAACTCATTTTTGGGCCTTTTAAGAGTGCCACATCATCAAAGTTGTACAAAAGAAAGCAACCCGGTAAACCCCTCTAAATATTGCTTAGAACCTCATGATATGACCTATCATTGGAAAGTTCTTGAAAAATGGATTCTAAAGAGCCAAGGTCCGAAAAGTTTGGATGACTTCTATGAAAGTTATGCCATTTTTTTTCAATCAGCCAGGTATTGTTACCATTACGGTAATCTAAAATCACCTTTTTCTAGATCTACATGAAGGCAACGTCCGATACATGCATGCTATATATCAATAGATAGCATTTGAAGAGTAGATTCTAAATTTGAAGAGTATAACAATCTCCGACAAGTTTAGATCTTATTTGCAAAAAAATTACCGATCCCCACTCTTTGAAAGCTATGCCACATCAACAATTCTTACAAGGCCCATTTTTGAGTCCAAACTTTTCCTAACGCAGATAATGGCCATTACAGCCAACCCGATTTGTGTACTCCTAACCCCATGCCATGTAAATTTTGTAACGTTTTTAATAATTACCAAATAGAAAGACCTTTATTTTGAACTCACGTGACACACTTTAGTTTTTGGAGATGCGCTCGAAGAGTTTGCAAGAGCAAGGAGTATGTGTGTGGTGTGTGTTTTGGAAAAGTAAAAGAAACATGATGCGGGTGGAGTCCAATTGTGAGCAATGTCTCACTAACTCCCTAATCTATTGAGAAGGAAGAATAGACTTAGCATTATTAGATGGGTGTGTGAATTTTCCGGTTTGCCACTTAGTTGTTACCCTTACAAACTCCCACTTAACAACCAATGTGGCCTAAGTGGAGTAAAACAAAACTATGTACCAAAACTAGGACAATTGTGAAGCATGATAGTGGCTTTACCCCACACCCATCAACTCTATGCAATGTGCAAACTACTCTATAACTAAGCTCTTTGTCAAAGCATCTGCAGGGTTGTCTTCTACATGAATTTTGACAAGTTCAATGCGCTTATCTACCAACACATCCTGAATGAAGTGATACATAACCTCAATGTGTTCAATTTTGGAATGAAATATGGATCAAACCAATGGATTTCTGACTATCACAATGTAACACTAGAATCTGTTGACCCTTGCCAAGTTCTTCTATTAAATGTTCAACCATAAAATCTCCTTGTTGGCCTTTGACACTCAACCTCTATAGTGGAAAAGGTCTATAGTGGAAGAGGATTTAGAGTTTTGATGGTTACATAGTCTCCAAGAGATAGATCCCTCACCAAATATGAAAGCATAGCAAGATATAGACCACTTGCTATCTACATTCCCTCCATAATCCACATTTATGTATCCAAAGATGGATGCATCAATTTTTTCAAAGGGTAAGCGTTTTCTTGTTGTACCTTTCAAGTACCTAAGGATATACTTTAGTGCATCCCAATGTTTCTTATTAGGGCTATCCATGTAGCAGCTCACCACTCCTACTACAAATGCAATGTGTGTCCTCATAGCACACTTTGCGTACATGAGACTTATCATAGTTTAGGGATATAGAATCTTCATCATCTTGACCTTATCAACATTTTATTTAGGAGAATCATCCTTGCTAAGTTTCACATATGCTAGAAATTGGGTACAAAACGTGTCTTGCCCCCTGCATATTCAAATAATGTAAGACCTTATGTTTGTACGAATGTCTTTTGACCTGTCACATTTTATGTGCATACCAAGAAAGTGTCTAGCTTCTTCCAAATCCTTCATATTTTGACCCAAAATTTGCTTTAAGTTAGCAATGTCATGAGAATTATTCCTAGCGATAAGCATGTCATTGACATATAACACAAGAATAATGAGTGTTTTATCACTAAGCTTCTTTCTATATAAGCAATGATCCTCTTGACTCATTTTAGATCCATGAGACTGCATAACATATAGAAATATGAACACCATTGCCATGATCCTTGTTGTACAAGCCATAAAATGCTTTTCTAAGTCTACATGCAAGCTCTTCTCTACTTTCCTTAATGAACCCTTTAGGTTGTTTGCTATACATATCCTCTTGGAGATCACATTGAAGAAAATATATCTTCATATCCATTTGGACCAACTTCAAGTCCTGAATAGCTATCAGTCCAAGCACCATACGCAAAGTAGTCATCTTGACCATAGGTGAAAAGATCTCATCAAAATCTACACCTTTTTGCTGCTTGAAACCTTTAGCAACTAATCTCTCCTTATACTTAGGCTTTGAATCTCTCGATGTTTATGTCTTATTTTAAACCAATTTGCAAGGTAATGCTTTCTTTTCCTCGGGAGGTTTTACTAATTTCCAAGCCTCATTTTTTACAATTAAATCAAACTCTAATTGCATAGCTTGCTTCGACTATAGCTTATCATCCATCTACATGGCTTCTTGAAAGCAAGACGGTTCTTTGCAGTCAACCAACATGACATAATGCAGAGTTGACTAAAACAGCTCAGGTGGATGCAAGGTCAGTTAGAGCATTTCAAACCTTGACTTTTTCTCTTTTCTCTCTTTAGAGTGTTTTTAATGGAAGTCTCCTCACTAAACTTCTAACTTCTAACCAAATCTAAGGAAACATCCTCAAATGTGACTCTTTTATACTCAACCTCTTTGATAGGCTTCTTATAAATCCTTGACTCACTAAAGATCATGTGTGAGATGCAAATAATTTTGTAGGATTTTGGGTGCAAAGACACTAACGTCTCTCTTCATCTGCACCATATCCAACAAAGATGCATTTTTGTGACTTTTGGTCAAGCTTGCTTCTAAGCTCCTTTAGCACATGAGCATATGTCTCACAACCAAAGATATATAAATGATCATAGTAACGTTAATTTTTGGGAAAGAGATATTTTGGAATCCTATAATTCAATGATGCACTAGGTGATCTATTTATGATGTGAACCATTGTCAAAAGAACTTCAGCTTAAAATCCTTGTGTCAAGTGTGCCATATAAAGCATAGTTGAAACATGCTCCTGACTCATGCAATTCATATGCTCAACAACATCATTCTAGGCAAGTCTGTATGGCATAATAATCTACCACCAAATCCCACTCTTTGCACAAAAGTCTATCATGTCTTTTGAGACATTCCCCACCGTTACCAATCCTCAGGCTTATGAGCATCTTGCCTGATTGATTCTCAAAAATGCAAGGAACTTTTGAAATGTAAACACCTCATCCTTATTTTTCAAAGGGTAAACCCACACCTCTTGAGTAGATTCATTTATGAATGTTACAAAGTAGGTGGCTCAACATCAAGACTTTGTCGGCAAAGAACCACATGCATCAATATGTACAAGCTCTAGTGGCTCAAGATGCCTTAGATATTCAATGACAAATTAACGATCCTTAGATATTCAATTGCAAATGAGAAATCCTTAGATATTCAATGGAAAATGAACTTCCTTAAATATTCGATGGCAAATGAGCAGTTCTCAGATATTCCATGGCAAATGAACATACCTACTTTGATTTCCATATACACAATTTTCACACACAAAAAAGTCACTAAATGTCAACGCTAGAAAAGGAACAAAACGTGATGAATTTTCATTTCCTTCTGGCTGATATCAATGGCCTAGCCAGCTATGCCACAAATAAGTAGACGATAGATCAACTATAGAAATAAAAGATACGTCCATGCATTACAAAGTACCATGCTTTGACCTTTGAGAACCACAAGATTTACCTTTTTCTTATCATCCAAAAGTTGTTTCCAAACATTGTAGCACATCCCAAGTCATCCAAATTTCAAATAAATATCAAATTTTTAGCTAACCCAGGAACATGTCCAAAATTCTTTAGTATAAACTTCATGGTGCTTGGAAGTAAATGCTTTATGTCTCCAATTCCAATGATCTCAAGTGCATGAGAATCACCCAATGTAACTATACTGTTAAGGCGGTTACGCCGCTAGCGGAAGCTAAATAGCAAGAACTCAACCAACAACAAAATTTGTCAGACGAGGACGGAGCTTGACCCGCAGGCGCATGGAAACAACTAGGTGGGTGTCAAATCACCTACTCGACCTTCTAATGACAATCACTACTAAGGAAATCAAATCTAAGTTCTAGAATACGCAAGTGACTGAAATCCGTACTACGAACGAATGCTATACGAAACAGGATCTAGAATCATTGAATCGATCTCAAACTCAAGGGGAAGTCTAGACACTAGGTAAGAACAACACCCTAAAGACTTGAACTGCAAAATCAACCTATAACCACTCCGTGCGGCAAACGCGTATGAAGACAGGCCGAAAAATACAGGTGACCGAAACTTGACCCCGATGGTACTAATGTGTAGCTCTACTCATTGTGGTTCTATAGATATGCTGCACGCTCTATTCCGACACACGAGTTGGAAGAAAACTCACACCGAAGCTCGTAGGAACTTACCACACGTAGAAGCCGATAGCGCGCACTCTTGGTATCTGTGCGTAGCTCTCACCGTTGCTAACACAATGGCGGTGTCGCTTCTCCAATGGCGGCCCCGTAGCTCGCGTAGCAAGAAGATAAGACTCTCTCTCTCTCTCTCTCTCTCTCTCTCTCTCAAACACAGTCACGGCGCTCTAAAACTCCCTTTGATTAATAATTGAATCTCTTTTAGGTTACAAAACTTTGGCTTATATACCTCAGCCTTGGAGGTGAGAACATCTCTAATTATTTACATCAACAGGTGAAATTACTTCGGGATTACAAGCTGGAAACTCAATTGAGTCCCGTTACTTAATGAATGGCTCAAATCAAAATTAATGTCGGAAAGACATTTATTACAATCAATGGTTACAAAATGATGGGTGTGAGCAAAAATGTGGGTGTGATCCTCTGCTGGCTCAACACTCCCCCCCCTCCGCGTTCATGTCGTCCCTGACATGACTTTTAGGCTTGATCAATAGAGTCCTGTCGTCTTGAGCATCTGCAAGTGTGATTCGTAGCGTAGGTTGCCGATGGTCAAGGTTGGGCCGAATATTTTGCTTTCGTGAGTGAAAAAGCCGGTGTAGAAAGCTTCTTCGAATGTTTGCATGTGGAAGCTAGGCAAAAACATAATTCTTTGGTATAAGAGATGTAACACCTTTGGTGATGGATGCAATGAAAGATCATACATCATATCCGTCACTGTGTCGGCCGTCGATAGTAGACTCGAGGTCGTGGCTTTATCTGGCGCGAACACTTCAATGCATGCTAAGAGAGTCCTGCAGATTTTCTTTAGCATCTGACACGAAAAGTCAGGAGAGCCAGTAAAGAGTTTGATGGTGCCCGTTAGGGTTTTCACCATGTAGGCTTTACCTATTCTCTCTCCTGCCTTTGGTCCTGGCATCCTTGGGTAATTAAGCCAATTTGGCTTCTTTTCTGCAATCCTGCCATGCTCTTTCCAGTTTCTGACTCTTGGCACCGGGCAGAAGGTTGCATCCTCCCGAATCTCCTTTGGAGCCTCTACCAAGTAGATGAGGTAGGCTGGGTATTTGTTCAGCCAACCTTTCCTCCATCTAGGTTGAGAATCTACAATCTTCTTTGATTGTTCATCCTTTGTGATGTCGCCTTCGTAAAGAGCGACATATTGCTCCTCCTCTATTCTCTTTTTCGTCTTTATCACTTCAAATTTCATCAGAGGGAAAGGCAGGCTGGGTTGCATCCACTCTTCATGGAGCACTTTTGTGTCTAAACCTTGAAGTTTAATGGAGATGAGGAGTCTCCTTTCCCATTCCATTTCCACCTTGGCACTTTCCTCTGTTGACTTTTCTATTTGGTCCTGGAGCCTTTGTTCTTCTTCTTCAGAGATTCCTGAAGTTGAGGCCACTTCTTGAACTGGGGCTGGATCTTCAATTGTGGTTGCCTCTCCAGTTTCTGGTAGCTCTATGGCTGCTCCCCCTGCTTCTTCTTGTGGTGTCTCTGTTTCTCTTCTTTGTTGCTCTTGGAGGTCTTGGAGCTGTTTGCGGAGGGCCTCATTTTCTGTCCTTAGTGTTTGGTTTTCTGATGTGAGCCTCTCCTCTGCAGCCAATGATCCCTCCGCCATGTGCAATCTTTGCACTTTCTCTAACCTTAGCTCTCTTTGCAAACTTCTGACCTGATCTTCCAGAGCTGGTACGAGGGCTCCCTCTTGTTCTGTTCCTGCTCTGCTAGCTCTAGGGGTGGTCCTGAGTCTCGTGATTGTCCTTTCTTGAAGTTCGACTCTTTCCCTTAGCTCAATGAGCTCATCCTTGGCTGCCTCCAGCTCATCTTCTATTCGCTCCTTTGCTTCCTGTGAACTTGTTACCTCTCTTGAAGCTTCGGCTAGTTGGAGTATCAAGCCGTCTCTCTCGTTTTCTGCATCGTAGAGTGATGCTTTATGACTTTCAGATTCAGTCATAGCATTCTCTAACTTCTTCTGCAACTCTGCTTCCTTTTGTTTTACTGTCTCAATTGCTACTTCCTTTGCGCTGGATCTTTCTTTAATCTTGCTGATCAGTTCATGCACCATGTGCATGTCTTTTTCATCTTCATCTGTCAACTTGACAGCTCTTTCTGCCACCACCTCCAATGGCTTCGGCTCTTCTAGTATGTTTTGTTCGTCCATTTTCTCTTCACTCTCCATTGTACCTTTTGTCTTTTCCTTCGTCCCTTTCCGATCATCTTGTTTTCGTAGGGATATCCCATAAACTGCCTCCAGGGCCTCTTCTTCTCTATATCCGATCGCTACCAGATCCTCATAATCATCTTTCTTTTGCTGAACTGGATCTATCTCCTTTCCATTGGTCCCGGCCTGCGGCTTTTCCATAACTTCTGTTTCTATTTCTATTGTGGTCTCCTCCACAATAATGTCCGTCTTCTTCGGGCTTGGTACATCAGTAAAGGAGGGCTGATTGTCCTCAGTCATCTTGGCTTTCCCTTTGTTTGCTTGCCCGTCTTTCTCTCGAAGTTCAGTAGACTCATCTACTTCCTTCTTCTCCTTGTCGTCCTTTTTTAGCTCAGCTTTTAAAAGCTGTACTTCCTCTTCAGTATAAGGCTCGACAGGTTGCTGCTCCAGTATGGCCTCCGACTCCTCATAAGCTCTAATATATTGATCATATTGATCAACATGTGGCCTGGCAGAGCTGGTTCCGACTTTAGTGGGGTCTGGCATCCACATTTCTTCAAAGTCCCCCTTTAGAGCTCTTTCCGCTCTAAACTGCTCCACCAGCCTTTCCATTCTTGCGGCTTTTTGACTTTTGGTTTGCTTGGGATCAGCCTTCTTCTTCGCTTTCTTCTTTAGCGGCTCGTCCACAGCCTCTTCAGGTTCTGAAACTATTTCTAGTTTCCTGCGTGCTCTTGTGGATGCCCTCTTGGATACTTCAGGCTGTTCTTCCTCTTCATCGGCTTCTCTAAGCCACTCATTCTGGGAGGGAACCTTTGGCCATTGATCTCTGGCTCCAATAGCTTCATAAGCTATTCTTGTCAGAACTTCAGCTCCTCCTATATACTTTGGCTTCTCGTTGTGCATGGCAATTACTTGCTCGTGGATGTATTGAGCATAATTCACCTCTTTTGGCATGTTGCTCTTCAGTGCCCATGTGATGGTAGTTGCAATGGCATGGGGCGGTGTAGTATACTTCTGCGGTCTTTTACTGCACACATGAAAAAACTGGTTGTATAATCGGCAAAGGGTTGCCGCTCGTTGATCTGCCATATCTCCGTAGGTTGTATTTTGTTTCTTTGATCCATAGACCTCTATGGCCTCCCTTCTTTCTCTGACAGAACTCCCTTTGTTGTGCAGCTTCAATGCATCTGCAATGAGCTGTGGAGTGATCTGTACTTCAACTGTTTCTCCATCCATGGCTGTCAACGTGGCTTTCCCATCCTTCTGAATGGATGTTGCCAACTCATACACTCTTCTTGTGTCTACACCTGATGGTCTCGAGGTGAAGAACCTGTGTAAGTCAGCCTTTTCCAGGTATCCGCTGATGTTCTCTGATCTGCTATAATCCACTAATTCTCGTGGGATCATAGGTACATCGACCGATTGCCCTTGAGGATCTCTGAAAGTCCCCTGGTAGATCTTTATTCCTTCTTTTTCTAGTACTGCTTCCTCCACCCAAGTCTTGGTTGGCTTGAGGGTTTCTGTTGGAATATCAAAAGGTTCTGCTTCCGCAAGAGCATCCTTGATGGTTGGTCTTTTTCTCTTAGTTGCCGATGACTTAGCGGAATCCATGGATCCTGTAACTCCAATTTCAGAAGTTAGCGTCTTTTTAGTATTGAAAGCCGAAATGAAGCTTTTAACTATTCAAATGACTTGAAAATTGAAACATGAGCTATTCAGGGCCTAAGGATGCAATGTAGGTGAAAAAATATGCAAACTGGGCTCAAAAACATGCTTGAGACATCATACGCGTATGATGTCTTTTGTGTCAGAATGACTTCATATTGGTTGTGCTTGTAACTGATAGTGTACACATGAGTATCATATGCTTGGATTTGAGTTTGGATCCCATTTGGTCAAGTTTTGGCCAGTTTAGTCCAGTTCAGGCTCTTGGCAAAATTTTGAAAGGGAAATGGATTTTATGATCCAAATTGGGTAAAACTTGGTGGATTACTTTCAAATGGCATGTAGAACACTTCTGTTTGGTGGTTGAAGCCCTGAAGTGCCAAAATCACATAGTGAGACATCATACGCGTATGATGTCTTTTAGTGCATTTTTGGACCAATTTTCTCTATAAGCTTGGTTTTGGCTTTAGATAGGCTTATTCAGTGGATTTATCAAGTTTGGATAGAATTTGGACTAAAAATGGCTCTGGAGACATCATACGCGTATGATGTCTTTTTCATCAATTTTTCATGGGATTGGTTCTGTGGACTCTCCATGTGCTAGTGAAGGACTGTTTATACTCAAATCTTGGTTTGGACTTGAATATGTTGGATTTGGGACAAAAATAGCTTTGTATGAAGGATTTTCTCTTAATTGGGCTAATGGGGTGATCCACTTGACCAAATGGTTCCAAACTTCATATGTAGCATGTATTAGATATATATAATGGATGTATGATGACAAATGAGCATTTTTGGCTCTGTAAGTGCAAATAGACATCATACGCGTATGATGTCTTTTGTGTCAAAATGGTGCTTTTTGGTTCCAGATAGCTTGTAGATGTGTTAATCAACAATCCTACACAGTTTCAATGAGTTTGGAGTTATTTTGACAAAATTAGGACCAAAAATCAATTTTATGGCCTACTTTGCATCTTTTTGGTTTTCCTTGGGTTTTCTAACTCCAATTCTCATGATACTTGGTTCATAGGATGTGATTAACATGTGGAATGAGGCTATGCACTCAAATGTTGAAATGGATGTGAAAATCATGCTGTGAGACATCATACGCGTATGATGTCTTTTCTTGAAATGCTGGTCTTTTTGTGCAAAGAATGCTTTGTGCTAGTGCCCTAAGCCCTGCTAACTAGTTTTCAACTTAAAAGTCATCAGTTTAGCTAAAAAGCCCCCTTATAGGCATTTCAGTCTCCGAAGTCGTCTTTTTGCCTTGGAGTTGAATTTCTTCAACTTTTCTTCTCAAGAGTTGCATTTCCAGCTCATTGGACATGTTGTGAAGCCACCTATTTGGTTGAACTTGACTTTGGCTCCCCGTTCTCCATCTTTCTCCATTTGGTTGCCCGAAAGCGTCTTTTTCACCATCGGTAAGTAAATCAGCATTCTTTTGGGTTTTGCTTGCAAACATAAGTCATCCATGTATATTTGAAGCTGCTTGTGAAGTTTCATGTAATTTGGTCGTCAATTTTAGCCGTTATGCCAAAATGATGCTTTGTGTGTCCGCCGCCGAATCGGTTGTTCCGACCTACTTTTGGTGATCCAAACCCGGAGATACTCCAAGGTTGCATTGCCCTCGATGTTGTTAAGCTTCCTGAGAAGTTTTGTGTCGTTCCGACAACTTTTTTCTGTTTGCCTCTTGCAGGCTCTGTTGACCTAGGGTTTTTCCAGTCGTTCTTTCTCGAGCTTTGAGTGCTAGAAACTCATCTCCTATACTAGGGTAACCCACCTCTAAGTTCTTGCAAGGTTTGGTTAGGCGGTTGTGCCCCTACTTAGCGTTCCTCCCCATTCCCTGTCTGCTCTTGTTTCTTGGTTTTGGTGAGTTTTCGCGACAAAAGTTAACGATAAGCATCAAAAGCTTATGGCAACGAGTCTACCTCTCATGTATGGTGTCCTCTGAGCTCTCGTAGCAGTCGTAGAAGGCGGTAGAAGGTCGGATGCTCCTGTGTGCTCTTTGCTCTCTCCAAGAAGGTAATAGTGGAAATGAGCTTGATAGTGAAGTGAAAAATACTTAACTTCGGGCTTCCCGGATCACTTGTTACCAAATTTGACATGTGCTCCTATCTCGTCGTGAAATGCACTTTAGGATTTGAAATTTCTCAATTTGGACTCCATTTGACCTGTTTCTGAGAAATCTGTCCACTTTGCCAAAATTCTGTCATTTCGGGCTTTCCGCAACTTTTTCAGAATTGTACCCAATTTTTATCCTGGGTTGCCCTTGTCATTAGGATCATCACCGTCTATTCTTTTCTTTTTTCCGATCTCATTTCACCTGCTTTTTTATTTTTCTTTTATTTTTATTAAGAAAATCATAAAAAATAAAGGAAAATAGCAAATTGAAGCCAAAAAATTCCAAACATACACGATAAATAGCTGGTAACCCTGTGTATATGAATATACACTTCTTTGTGATTTTTGGACTTGGATTGCCACTTTTTTCCACTTTTTAGCTCCAAAAACACTCTTATTTAGTGATATTTACACATCTAGAGACCCAAATTCATCATTTGATCTCTTCTTGTTGCAAAACAAGGTATATAAGGGCATAAATATTATCAATATCCGCAATCAAACATAAAAAATTGCAAAATCATGTAAGACACTGCCCTTGTAATATAATTTTTGTTTTTCTTTGTTTTTTCCGCTTGTAGCTGCTTTGTAGCTCCTATATACCTCCCCCCCTCTTAGTCCTCCCGGACGACTATGAAGTGTCTGTGGGTGAAGCATTGTAGTTGTTTTGGTCATAAGTTCCCAATGCAATTGTAGAGCGATGATACAACAGTCTTTCCAATAAAGCTGCTCTTTGTTTGATTGAAGGATTGGTGGTCGGGTTTTGGGTTGGTTTTGGCACTTCGGTAGTAGAATCAGTAGATGGATTCTTCGTTACCTTGTTGTCTTTTTTCACAATCCAAATCTGCTTCCGCTTTGCTTGTGCTTGCCACAAACTCTTTGCGACCCAAACCTGCTTTGTTCTGTGTGTTGATTTCCTCGCCTTGAAATACCTAGGAGTTTCCGTTGATTGTATTGAAGGGAGTTCCTGTTTACAAATCTTTGGGATCCAAATTTGCTTGCTATAGCTTTGTGCCGTCATGAACTTCTTTGGAATCCAGATCTGTTTCACTGTCCTTGATTGTCTGGAATCACTCTGTTGTCTGGTATTGAAGACTCTGTTTTCCACCTTTGTGTTCTCTGGCACAGCCTTTTTTGGTCTCCATACCAACTTTGACTCCGTTTTTTTCCAAGGTTGAGCTGTTATATTATTGCTTGTCTTCCTTATCCACTGTTGAGAATTCCTCGTCGAAGAGTAATCCGGTTGTATAGAAACTTTTGGTTGCCATTGCTTCTTCTTTTTCTCTGGTTGTTGTTTATCTTTGTCTTTGGATTCGTCCTTTGGAGTTGGCTCTTCTCCTTTGGTGAACTTAACTGATTGACTTTCACCTTCGTATTTGATAAGCACTGAATTAGAACTCCAGTCAATCATTGCATTATATTGCTTCTGCCATGGTTGTCCTAGCAATAATGGATGTTGTGTAGCTTGGTCTTCAACCACGTAAAACATATGAGGATACACATATTGGTTAATCTGTATATGTAAAACTGTGCATCCGACAGTTTTGATTGAATTCTCAGAGTAACTCTTTAACTCTTGCTTGGCAGTTTGTAGTTTAGTGTCATTTGTCAATTGTCTATACAAACTGAGTGAAAGTAGGTTAGCTTGAGCTCCTGAATCCAATAGTGCTCTGGCTTTGATTTGGTTGGTTCCTACTTTGCATTCAATGATGGGTTCTTCTTTGTCATTATCCATTTCTGTTATACTAACTGCGTTTATTCGTATTGCTCCTTCATTGCGCTGTTTCTGACGCAGTAGTCTTCTTTTCTCCATTCTTTCCTTCGCCTCGGCTTGCGCTTCCTCCTCAATCTTTTTCTTTTTCTGGACACGCAGCTTTTCTTGATGTATTTTGAGAAGCATGTCTTGTGTTAGCGGCAACAGATACTTTTTCACTCTGCATCCACTAATCCAATTTGGCATTTCTTCTCCGTCTAATGTAGCAAGCTTGACGGCTCCACTTGGTGATAGATCTTTAATCACCAGAGGTCCCATCCCTCGCTTTTTAAGCTTCTTAGCATGCTGTTTCAGAGTGTAAACTAGGACATAGTCCCCAACTTTAAACTCTTTAGTCCGCACATGCTTATCAAAAAATTCCTTTTGTCGCCTTTTTTGAGCGTAGATGGAAGCTACTGCTTTTAGGCGAAGCTCATCTAGCTTTTCCAGGTCATCTATTCTATCAGAGAGCTCGTGCCCTGTCCACTCTAGATCCTTAGCCACCCTTAAGGTTGAAATCAAGAATTCTATTGGTAAGATAGCATTTAGCCCAAAAACCATGTTATATGGGGTTGTTCCTATTGATGTTTTATATGCTACCCTATATGCCCATAATGTTGAATGCAACTTCTGGTCCCAGTCAGTTCTCGAATCAGATACAATCTTCGTAAGGACCGTGCATATGGTTTTGTTTGTTGCTTCAGCTTGTCCGTTTGCTTGTGGATGATACGGGGCTGATTTCCTATGGATTACCATGAATTCATCTAGAAAGATCTCTATCACTTCATTTATGAAATGTGTGCCTCGATCACTCACAATTTCTATTGGCAATCCATATCGTACAAAGACGTATTCATATAGAAATTGTGCCGTGGTCCTGGCATCTGCTTTTTGAGTTGCCTTTGCTTCGACCCACTTTGTTAGATAGTCTGTAGCCACAATGATGTATTGTGCATGAGTCTTATATGCAGGAGGTGAAATGGGTCCAACATAATCAATCCCCCATTTTGCAAAAGCTCTTGCCCCCATCATTGGTCTAAGCGGCATATCATCTCTTTTAAGTGGTACTTTGGTCCGCTGACAGTCATCACACCGTTTAACGTATTCCTCAGCGTCCATATGTAATGTTGGCCACCATATTCCTGCGGCTAAGACAAGTTTTGCTGTCTTATCACCTGAGAAATGGCCTCCACCTACTCCTCCATGAGCTTGCTCCAGGATTATCACATACTCAGACTCTGATGCGCAAATCCTAAGCTGGTTGTCTTTACCTCTCTTATAGAGTTGATCTCCTATTAAAGCGTAATCTCTAGCTTCTGTCTCTACAGATTTCTGACGAGCTTTTGACGTTCCTTCTGGGAAAGTTCTATTTGTGAGATATTCAACAATATACTGACTCCATTCTGGAGCGATCATTATCTGATATAATGTCGAATACTCGGCTGGCGGTTTTGATGAACATACAATACATACAGTGACATATTCATGTACGCTTTCTTTCATTCCTGGCCAATAGACTCCCAATTGTAACAAATTCCTATATGTGTTCCTTCTTGAACAATGAAATGCACATTCCTGAACATGTGCTTCGCGCAGATATATACTATATTCCTCAGGATTGATGCATAGTCGTAAAACATGATCATTTCCCAATTGATACAACCTTCCTGCAACCAATTGAAGATTCTTGGATTGCTGAATAGCAATATGTTTCAGGTTGTATTCTCTTCTATCGAACTCTCCTCCATAGGTTAATAGGTTAACGACATTTTGAGACCACTTAGGTATCATTTCTATGTTGAACAAGTACGCGTCTGGCATGTCGTCATCTACTCCTATAGGGTCTTCTCCATTCGTCAATCGCGAAAGATGATCAGCTCTAAGATGTGTTTTTCCTTTCTTTACTACTACCGTGAAGTCGAATTCCAGTAAGATAATGAACCATCTCACTATTCTCCCGGTATTGCATGGTTTATTCACTAGGTAGAGCAAGGCTTGGTGATCCGTAAAAAACACAAACTTGTTGGCTAGAAGATAATGCCGAAATTTCTTCACAGCATAGATCATTCCTAATCCTTCTCGCTCTGTTGTGGTGTAATTCTTCTCTGCATTGTTGAGCTGTCGACTGGCGTAACAGATAGGAAAATCCATGTTTCCTTCTTCTGGCTGAGCCAGAATACATCCTATTGCATATGCCGAAGCATCTATATGCACATGGAATATCTTCTCCCAATCTGGTGATTTCAAGACTGGAGCAGTAATGAGTGCCTCTTTCAATTTCTTGAACGATTCCTCACACTCCTCTGTCCATTCAAAGTTCACTATTAGCCTGTAAAGTGGTTGGCCTATTATAGCGTACATGTAAATGAATCGTCTATAATATCCGCAATGTCCCATAAAGCTCTGTACTTGTTTCGCATTGGTTGGTCTAGGCATATCCACTATAACTTTTATCTTCTCTAAATCCGTGGATATTCCGTTTTGTGAGACAATATGTCCCAGAATTCTGCCCTGTCGGACCATAAACACACATTTCTCAGGATTGAGACAAATGCGATATGTCCTACATTTCTCAAATACTTTTCTTAGGTGTTCTAGATGCTCATCTCTCAGTAGAGAATGTACACATAAGTCATCCATGTAGATTTCTAGAAACAGCCTTAAGTATTCTTTGAAAGCATGCGTCATCAGCCTCTGGAAGGTTGCGGGAGCATTGGTTAGACCAAAAGGCATAACTCGATAAGCATAAATTCCCCACTCCGTTGCAAAAGCTGTTTTATGTTGATCTTCTGGTGCTATGGCTAGCTGGTTATATCCTGAAAAACCATCAAGAAAGGAGTATGCTGTTTTCCCTGATACACGCTCTAGAACATGATCAGTTATCGGCAGGGGATAATTGTCCCTGATTGTTGCAGCATTCACTTTCTTTAAGTTGACACACACTCGGAGTTTTCCGTTCTTCTTAGGTACTACCACAATCGGAGATACCCAATCGGTGTGTTCAATCTCGTATATGAATTCAGCTTCCATTAGCTTATCTATCTCTTCCTTGATTCGCTTAGCAAAAGTATCATTATATGTGTATGGTCTCTGTCTGCTAGGCTTTGCGTCTTGTTTCAGTGGGATTGAGTGTTGGCATATCGATGGGTCAACTCCCTTTAAGTCCTTATAAGACCATGCAAACACATCCCTATACTCTCTGAGAAGACTCAAAAGTCTCTCTTCCTCGCCTGGAGACAAATCTGTGGCTATGTACACCGGTCTAGGTGGCTCACCTGGAGCTGCTAAATCAACTTTTTTTGCATCCTCCGGTCCGTCATAAGATTCGTTCTCCTTCCTCTCTCGAATAGGTGGGGTTAATATCACCTTCCTATCCTCTATTGTGAATTTCCTATAGTGAGAGGGAACATCCATGTTTTCCTTGATTTTGACGTTTTCGTCCTCTCCACTCTCAATTTCTGTCGTCCAAACTTCCTTCAGAGTTTTCTTGAGCTCTCTGTACTTGTTTCTACGTTCTAACTTGGACTCCGTGTATTCTCTGTTGCGCTTGTTCTTTTCTGATTTTTCTGTTTCAGTTTTCGTTCCATTCTTTTGAACTTGATTTCTTGAGCCTCTTTTGTCTTTTCGTAAGCTCTTTTGATCACTGCCTCTCATTCTTCCAGAAATCTTATCCTTAACACAATCTTCAGCCTTTACTAGCATTAGGAATTGATTTTTTCCTCTTATTCTAGGCATCGGATTGGTTCTAACCCCTTTTGTTTTTTTCTTTGCTCTATAGTGTTTCTGGCATTGTTTAGTTTGGTTCGGAAAATCATAAAATCGAACATCCATTATAGTTTCTTCATTTCCGCTTGAATTGTCCGTTGACTCGTTGTCTGCTTCATTTCCCCACTCTGGATAATTGGGAATGTCGTGAAACACCTCTTCTTCATCTTCCTTTTCCAGTGTATTGTTCTTTTCAGTTTCTTTTTCGAGTACAGTTCTCAACATGAAATACGGAACCACGTCGTACCCGTCCTTGTCGCAAAATTGCGTTGTGGGACCATCCGGAATTGCACAAACATCTAGGGTTGCTAGAATGTGTGTCCATTCTAATGGTTCAAACGTGTCCTCTGGAAAGGGTTCTCCTACATAAGTTTCGTCTTCGATAGCCCTTTCTAAAACACATTCTTCTCGTTTCAGACTTCCACATTTCGAAGCTCCACACATCCATAACTCCTTGGGTTTACCTAACCAAGCTGGAAATTCGGATCCCGCCAAAGTAGCTGAATCAAACTCCTCTACCGGTGTTCGGTTCACATCTTTGTAGCTATGGTCTTTCAGGTTCACACGTGTAGTGGTTTCCATATTTCTCAAGTATATGTGATCGTAGCCCCAATCTTGGACCATTTTCAACTGTCTCATGAATGGTCTTCCCAATATGATATCATAGTTATTCTCCTTGGCAAAATCGACAATAGCAAAAGTATGTTCGTATTCAATGCCGCAAGAAGTCACTACGACTTTCTCTAATAACCCCATAGGTTTCTCCATGTGTCCATCTGCTAATTGGAGTTTCAACCTAGTCTTCCTTATTGCTGGTTTCCCCATTTTTTCCAGATTTCTTTTGTAGCAATGGCTACCCCTGCTCCGCTGTCTAGTATTGCCATTGTCTTCACTCCTTGGAATTCAACTGGTAAGGTTGTATTCCCCTCTTCACCTTCGCAATACTCTCCGACCTTGTTTAAGGGTACAGGCTTAGCGTTCTTTTGTGGCTTGCTCAGCTCCTCTATGCTCTCTTGCAATCTCGATGTTGGATCTTTTATCCCGAATTTCTCCAAGCATTTTCCTACAGTGGTCCACATATGTGGTCTTAGCCTCAAAAGCTCAGCTAGAGTGATAGTGCATGTCACTGGTGTTGACAAAATCTCTATCAATCCTTGCGAGTCCATGACTTTTTCTGATGAGATTTTTCGTGAGGGAAGTGCTCTAATCTCGGATTTTGCTTCATACTCTCCTAAGTATGAAGGTAAGGTTTTCAGTGAATGAGGTTTGCTCTCCATTGTTCTAACAGAGCCCCCATCTCCCCAGTAAGATTGCAGATCCAAGTCCACTTGAGATCCTGCCTCAAATTCCACTATGGGAGGATTCCTGATGTCCTTTTCCCAATTTGTCTGATTAGCTTGGCAACTTAGCTCGTTTGCAAAGTTTGCCTCTCTCACTTGTTTCCAAAATTCATTGTAATCCTCATCTTTTCCGTAACTCCTCTGTATGACTGGATGAAAACTCTCTATCTCCTGATCGGTTGTGTTCAATACTATGCGGTCATCCTTTTGTGTATTTTCAGGCTTTTGTGCACTAGGAGTCTTTTCAGCTACCCGTGAAACGATAGTCTCTTGTTGAATTGGGTTTTCCTTTCCACAATTCATTGTTTCTTTTGGTGGTTCTAATAAGGCTTGTGCAGTTTCGATCATTCTCTGGCACATTTCAAGTCTCTGCTTTTCCAATTCCGCGTTTGGGTATGTCATCCACCTCTGTTCTTGTGTTTGGTTGTTCTTTAACCTAGCTTCGTAAGCTCTCATCAGTGCGTCCAATGGTTCGTGTACTTTGTCGACTAGCACTGATCTCCTTGAGCTTAAGCTCATTGTTTCTTTGATACTCTTTTGTTTTGTTCTTTCCGGGCTCATCTCTCGTTTCCCGTTTTGACTCTCAAGTTTTTCTAATCTAGCTTTAGTTTGCTTTAGTTCCTCATCTAGAATAGCGTCTTCACGTTCTTTTCTCAACCTCATGCGTGCTTTTCTAGCTTTCCATGTGTTTTTCTGACTCCGCGGTCCTTGACTAACCACGTCAGTCGCTAACTTTCCATTCTCAGGTTCTCTAGTGGTTTTCTTAGCTTGAGCTCTAGTAACAACTTGCGTTGGTATCAGAGTTTCATTTTCAAACCCACTGCTGGTAGGAATAGTTTCTAGCATATTCAATGTCGTCTTTTGCACTTTGTTTGGATTCTTTGAACAATCCTCAATGAAGTGAGTAACCCCACACTCAGTGCAATAAGCGTTTATTCTAATGATTTCCGTATGTGGGCAAACATTCATCAGATGGTCACCTCCACACTTGTAACAGGGTCCTAGTGCTGGTCTTGGTCCCATTTGATTCGTCCTTTGTGGATAGGATGGTCTTTGTCCTGTTAACCCTCCATGAGCTATGAACATCAATGTTCTTGCATCCATATTGTATCTCTCTTCATCAGAAGCACTTGTAACTATTGGTGTTCCAACATTCCCCATCATGCCCCATGGTTCTGGTTGTTTTGGTTCTTCTGGTGGGTAATACACTGTCGGAGACATGTGTGCACCCGATTCTTCGTAATAGGCTTGAACAGGCACTAAGGCTTGTTCTTCCTGATTCTCTAAGGTTGGTGCATATCTAATGCCCACTGGTCTTGCTCCTGGTAAAGGTGGTTGTTGTCCCAATACCGGTTGCGGTCTTTCTATCCCCATAGGTCCCGGTACATTTCCCGTTGGGTATCAGGGTACTCGATGTATCTGAGGTGGTGCTAACTGAGCAGGAGGTGCATACTGGCGCTCCCTTACATACCCTTTGTTGTAATAGCACTCCTCTGTTGGATGATTTGTCCATTTTTTTTCAATAGCACACCATTTCAGTGGTTTTGGCAATGGTTTTTGGTATGGTGCCATCCTTTTTAGAGCATCTTCTATCATTTGCTCTACATTTGGCATGGTTGTTGTTTGAACATTCTTTTTAGTGGTAGTCTCGCTCGCTACGGAGGAGGAGCTAATGGATGCAAAATCTGTATCCGCTGACACCTCTCCATAAACCGTACAATTATCCACTAAGTACAATGTCTCTCTCGTTACTTGCTCGAAACTTGTACAAGCTTTCAAGTGCAAGTCCTTCTTGAGAGTGTCGTTCCTCAGTCCCTCAATAAAGAGAACAGATAGTCTGTCATCTTGTGGTCGTTCACGTACTGGACATCTCTCAATGTATTGTTTGAAGCGAAGTGAAGCTTCCTTCACTTTTTCGTGTTCTCTCTGTTTAAAAGCATACATTTGTGAGACCGTATTGTGCTTAATCCCTCGTTTTGAGAATTCCTCAGCAAACTCTCTTAGCAAATGATCAATGTCATGGAATCCCCCTATGTTCATTGGTTGAAACCATGTCAATGCAGTACCTTCTAGAGTAATACCAAATCCCTCGTATTGTGTATGGAAATCTGTTATCTGCTCAGCTCTTAAGACTTGCTTAAAGAGTGACACATGTGCATACGGATCTCCTGAACCACCATACTTCTTTGGCATACACTTGGCTACTTGAGATGGTCTCATACGTCTATGATCTGCTACCAATCTCATTGCTCCTGTGTCTCGGCTAAAGCTTTCTCTAGCATCATGGACTTCATGGGTTACCCTTGTCGGTTCCTCTGCCCTGAATCTACTACTGGGAGGTAAATGTGATGGTTCCGCTTCAAACCTTGGACCTGGAGTGGTATAGGTGGGGATTGGAACTGCACTACCTCGATTCGTCTCCATTGACTCTCTGGAATGTAATGATCCCATTGGTCCGAGCTTCGAGTCCCAAGGTTGGCTGAAAGAGTCAGCAACCTGAGTTCTTTGTCCTCCTGTTGTCATTGAGTTTTGCACTCCAGTTGTTGGTGCTGGTCTATGTGAGCTAGAAGTAACATAATAATGATGTAGTGGTCCCCCAAAGTATGTATATCCTTCTAATTCTTTCTTGCCCATTGTTGAGTATTGCCTGCCATACTTATCGTAAGCGGCAATTTTCACTTCTGATCCCTCTGTGTAGGTAAAGACATAGAGTCTTTTTTGGTCTGTCAACTCTCCGGTGTAGGGTTCTTCACATCTATAATAGAGATCTTGCTCCCCATTATTATATTTGTATAGCCCCACATAGATGTTATCAGTGTTGATCCTTGTAGTTTCATTCTCTCTTCTTAACCTCGCATTAGGGAAGTTCATTATTGGTGCTTTCTCCTCGAGTTCTTCATCTATTTTGGCTTTGGTGCCCATCAATCCCCACTTGTCCACAATGTTAGGGTTTAGGACTACCAAGTACATGGTACCCTCGTCATCTAGATATCTATCTCCGCTATAGCTCACAGGCACTAAGTCCTTGAACTCACTAGGTCTCTCTTCTATCTTTACACAATAGCAGTCCATTCCATCTTTGTAGATCTTGGCACCTTGCTCATTGTCGTACTGGTATTTTATGAACAATACCTTCATGGTGGCGGAAGGGTTTGATGATCCTGCTGCCATATTTTCTCTGTTGTTCAGGTTCAAGTGTTCCAAGTTTTCGGTGAAAATCTCGTAAGATCTCTCCGAAGAAGTATCAGAGACACTTCCTTCAAAGATCGGCTCTACTGGTTGCACCCAACTTTGGTTTACACTTCCCTCGGTTGATATGACACTTGCTGGTTCCCCTTGTTTTGGTTGATTATTCCGGAGATTCCTGCCCGATCTCAAATTCATCAATTCCCCTGAAGGACTTTAACTTTTCCGTCTCGGCAATTTGTTTTCCTCAAGTTTTTGTGGTCAGAATTGATCCAAACTGATTGATACTTGGTCAATTGTTTAATCTTGTCAGTTGGACAACTTCTATTTCATCAAGTGAGAATTTTGTTGCAGTTATGCTGAAAAAGACATTATACGCGTATGATGTCTTTTTTTTTTTTCACAGATTTTGACTATTTTGGTTATGCTCACTCTCAGTGACCCCTTTATGCTCTTTTCACTCACAAAATTCAGTTTGAACTCTGTTTGAGCAAGTTATGGCTAATTTCGGCTTTTCTTGGCAATTTTCCGCTTTTGACTTGTTTTTTGGGTCAATTGTGATCCAAATGGGATGAAACTTGAAATATAACCTCTAGACAGCTATTACAATGGATCTGTGTTAGCAAAGTATCAAAATATGTCCAAAATTAGGTCAAAGACATCATACGCGTATGATGTCTTTTTCATCAATTTGGGTCCAAACTTGATATTTATGCTTCCAACAGTGCCTGTAACAATCTTGTCAGGTCAGATATCAAATGTTAGCAGTGGTTGTGCCAAAAGACATTATACGCGTATGATGTCTTTTGGCCCAGATTTTGACTATTTTTGGTTTTAAGCCTTCTCCAATGTTTATAATTGAGTTTCAAGTGTTTTTGTCAGGTTTGAATGTAAAGACAAGATTTGAATCCAAAATTTCCTATTCTTTGCATTTCTTGGACTCCGACTTGTCTTTTTGGGTTTCTTTGAGTGTTAATGCTCTTGTTTTAAGTTGATCTTAAGGTAAAACCCCCCTTCTAAACACTCTGGCAATGTCAAATTTTCAATTTTAGTCTCTGTTTAGGTCCTGAGACATCATACGCGTATGATGTCTAAAGTTGCAGATTTCCAGTTTTTCAGCACAGAACTCTTCCAATAGCTCTTTTAAGTGCTCAGCAACAATCAGTTACACAGAAAATTTTTCTGAACTTTGTTTATTGCATATTTCACTACCAAAGCGATTTTTTCAGTGATCTAACATGCAATCAAACACATCAAGCAAATAGAACACCAATTGATAGCTCTAGATCAGGATCAAATCAGGCCCTTCCTAAGCTACTTCTAATCATAAAATGGATTTTTTGCAATTGAAAATATAAAGAGATTACTACCACACAAGGAGTAGCAAATGCTTTTTATGTCAAAAACCACTTAAACACCATCAAAAACAATCTAATCTAAGCAAAACTAAAAATACTGTCAACACGGAAGACCCAGGAATACCCCACTTCCTAGTATCTCTCGAGACCTTCGGAGTCCACCACTCCTAGATCTTTTCTAACTAAAGTATACAAAGTAGTTTATACGACTCACCTCGTAGGATTAGTCTAAGGTCACCTACTTAGGGCTCTCGTCCCCGGCAGCGGCGCCAAATGTTAAGGCGGTTACGCCGCTAGCGGAAGCTAAATAGCGAGAACTCAACCAACAACAGAATTTGTCAGACGAGGACGAAGCTTGACCCGCAGGCGCATGGAAACAACTAGGTGGGCGTCAAATCACCTACTCGACCTTCTAATGACAATCACTACTAAGGAAATCAAATCTAAGTTCTAGAATACGCAAGTGACTGAAATTCGTACTACGAACGAATGCTATACGAAACAGGATCTAGAATCATTGAATCGATCTCAAACTCAAGGGGAAGTCTAGACACTAGGTAAGAACAACACCCTAAAGACTTGAACTGCAAAATCAACCTATAACCACTCCGTGCGGCAAACGCATATGAAGACAGGCCGAAAAATACAGGTGACTGAAACTTGACCCCGATGGTACTAATGTGTAGCTCTACTCGTTGTGGTTCTATAGATATGCTGCACGCTCTATTCCGACACACGAGTTGGAAGAAAACTCACACCGAAGCTCGTAGGAACTTACCACACGTAGAAGCCGATAGCGCGCACTCTTGGTATCTGTGCGTAGCTCTCACCGTTGCTAACACAATGGTGGTGTCACTTCTCCAATGGCGGCCCCGTAGCTCGCGTAGCAAGAAGATAAGACTCTCTCTCTCTCTCTCTCTCTCTCTCTCTCTCTCTCTCAAACACAGTCACGACGCTCAAAAACTCCCTTTGATTAATAATTGAATCTCTTTTAGGTTACAAAACTTTGGCTTATATACCTCAGCCTTGGAGGTGAGAACATCTCTAATTATTTACATCAACAGGTGAAATTACTTCGGGATTACAAGCTGGAAACTCAAATGAGTCCTGTTACTTAATGAATGGCTCAAATCAAAATTAATGTCGGAAAGACATTTATTACAATCAATGGTTACAAATTGATGGGTGTGAGCAAAAATGTGGGTGTGATCCTCTGCTGGCTCAACATATACCTTGATAACACTTTGTATAAGAGGAAAACCACTCTCTATGTGTTGTAACATGGAAACTTGCACTAGAATTACCCAAATTGACTATACCTTGATAGCACTTTGATTAAGAGGAAACCATTCTCTATGCCTATAACATGGAAATTCACACTAGAATCAATCATCGAGTTATGTGCATAATTGGCATCTTGTATGACAAGGGAATCTGCAATGAAATCCAATGTAAAAACCAAGATGTATGAGGTATGAAATCCAACGTAAAAACCTATGTATGAGGTATGAGTTGTGTCCAAAACATCATGAATCTTTGGACTCAAAAACATTAAGTTCTTCAAGCTTTTCTTGCCCTTTGCATCACTACTAGGCTTCTTACATCATATTAGTTAGACTGAAATTATTCAATTGAATTTTTGTTATCATTTTAGAGCATGTTTTTAATTAAAAAAAGCTATTATAATGTCATAAATTAGAAGACTTTCCTCTCATATTACATCAAATGCCTCATTCAAAGCAACAATAATGGTTTTACCAACTACCAACGTCTTTCTAAACAAAAGAAATATTTTCTTGGATCTAGAGGGTGTGCTTCTTGCAACATTTAACGTTCACCACCATGAAATTTCAAGGCCATCCTACACCAATTACATGCACATCGTAAAAGATAACAATGAGATGCATGTGGTGCATCTAGATGCAATGCATCCTTGATCCACCACTTGGAAAATCAAAACAAGTTTTGGTACAACACACACTGACCACTTGGTGAATCTAAACAAGACTTTAAAAAACGTTGGATGCAGTAAAGATTCATCACTTGCCTAAGTTTAACGTGTTTGACGTGCCCATGCCATAAAACCTCGCAAGGTATCTTGTGTGAATTTTAGAGTCTTCATTATCATAACACTATGTGAGAGGGTTAAATATTGATAATTTTCATCCATCATTGTGTTTGAAATGCACATAAATCTTAGAAACGACCATTGCATTGAGATGTCCCAAACCTTAAATGTAAATATTCATATGTCTTATTATGAAGTGAAAAGCTTCCAAAAGGCTTTGGACTAACGGTCTATATTTTTATAGTGGGGTTAGAATTTGTTAATTTTGATCATGTTGGGATTAAAGACAAAGTTCCTTACACCAGGGCCAAACATCCAATGTCTGGCCACCCATTGCCCATACACTTTCCTTATCTTTGTACATATACAAAGAGCTCCTCATTTTAAGGCGTGCTGCACCCACACATTGCACTCTTTTTTAGGGTAATCCCAACTTGTGGCACCATGTGGGAAATTCCTCTAGCCATCTAGCAAGGGATAAATGATGACATGTTCCAATAGCAAGAGGGTGCAACCTCTCCAGCCGATGATTGTAAATCATTATGCCTATTTAAGAAGCATAAGCACTTTGAGAATTACCATTGTGTCTGTACTCTCTCTCTCTCTCTCTCTCTATGTGCTCTTGCTCTTGGCATAAAATAACCCTAACATTCATACCTCTAACCCTAATTTTAACACCATGGTTAAGTGAAGGCTTCACCATTCATAACCTAATGATAAACCATCAATGATTAGGGAGTACGCTTTTGCATCTAACCCATCGAGTGGTATCAGAGTTGATGGTTCACACCTAGTCCTAATTAGTTCTCCTAATTACACACCTCGTCACTCTCTTTTTTGGTCAAGCATTAGTAGCAATAAGCTACACAATTGCATGGTGATTCTCATAGACTTTGGTCATGTTCATTGTGAGCCACTACCCTCATTTATGAGAAGAATATGTGATAGGTAGATAGCCTTTACTTAATAGACTCACTGCACTGTGCATGTGTGACGAAAGTGCTCATTAAGACCTCTCCATAGAGCCTTGTCCCCTTAAGCTCTGTATTTTGATTCCGAGAACCCCTTCAATCACTATCCTCAAGTTTTTCTATATTTGGGTGTGTGTGATTTATTCTGCAAGGCTAGATTAATAACCTATTATTTGTCTTCCCTCACAAGGAAAGTTGCAAGGCCACTTAGCTAGTGTGTTGATCCTAGCTATAGTGTTTGCCTTGAGGTACTAAGCTCAATTTCGGTAGTCTAAATTTGGCAACCCTTGCAAATCGAGCATGGAACTTAAATAGTCTTTTTTACTATCGAGCAAGTCCACCAACTACTACTCTCGGGTCCATTGGGTGCTATTTCTGCATGGCTCCGCTTTCCATAGCCTACTTGTACTACATCTCTTCTATGGGGAAACTTCCCATACGTGCCCCAAAGGGCACTTTGCTCAACTTTCTGTCAATAGCTGCTTGTTCCCACGGGCCAGTGTCCTACTTGGCTTGAGCCCGTCAATTTCTAGGCCACTTACCATGACCCTAAACCACACTTTGCAAGCTCAAAAGCACAGCAATATGTATGCCAAATTTGATTTCCACTTTGATCATATGATGAGCTACACTTTTGTAAATGCGTATACGATAAGATCACCCATACTCATGAGCACTACACCTACTATGTATGACTGTTTTTCTATTGGAGATTGAGGCTACATCCTCAAGAGATCGAAGGAATGAAAGACATCAACAAAATGACATAACAAATGACAACTTGAAGGTGAAAAAATCAAATGATGACAACAGCATGAAGATGAAGCTACTACAACAACAAAATCAAGATTTCTCAAAGAAGACAACAACAAAGTACAAAAAATTTTGCAAATTTGTGCGGGGGAGAAAATCCTCCTGAACAAACAACAACACAATAACCATGTAAAACTATGCCCATGAGCTGGGGCTGCATCCAAAGGCACCTAGCAACTAGTGCTCAAGTGTAAAATAGATACCACCCATTTTAAACAATTCCAACTAGGATCAATAAACAAGTTCTCAAAACCAAATTTAGAAAGTTTCTTTTTCAAGCTGAAAAAGCATTCTTGACATCAGTCCAGCTCGAAAGTTGACATGACTTCTGTCTTGAAACTTGCACCAAAAATAGGGTTAGATTTATTCCATAAATGTGTACTTGACTCCACAACAATAGTCAAAAAAAGCCTCAATAGACAATGTTCCTATGGCAATTATGGTAGCCCCAACACATAGCAATCACATTGGACCGTATGCTAACAAAAAGGCACACGCATAAAGCTCTTATATCATTGTCATGGGGACGGGCACCACGTGCCAATGGAAAAGAATAGATTCAATAACTTTAAGAACTTAAAATATCAATAGAACTGAAAGAGATAGACACACGATATAGGGAGTGGTAGAGTTCCACCCCAAGAGAGCATTGGCCCCAAAAATTGGTTCCCTTTTTGGTATTTCTTTATATTTTTTGAACTCGGTACATTGCGAATACTCCTTCCTTTGCAACTCCATGCAGAAGCATGCCAAAGAATGAGCCCTTGGCTCATATTTAAAGGCCATTTGCCTCTCAAAAGTAACTACATAGAAAGCTTCAAGTTCTAAAAGCATCTAATCCCAAAAACAACCAGCACAAAGCATGGAAAATCCGTACACCATGCCACATCATGAGTGCAAACTTGAATTTGTTATATGAATGAAAGTGTACTCAAAAAATAATATTGTGGAGGGTGACTATATGTGTACACCACATTAAGTGAAGAGAGAGAGAGAGAGAGAGAGAGAGAGAGAGAGAGAGAGAGAGAGAGAGAGAGAGAGAGAGAGAGATAGATAGTTCTATTATCGTCCTGGGAGGTCAAATATGACCTATGGGACCAAATGAACATGTCACGTGGTGTGAGTGGATTTCATAAGTGACTCTCGATGCTAAAAAATGGCTGAAATGAGCGTCGCAATAGAGAGTCCACATCGTGGTTGGGAGAGGAAGGTATGTAGGGAGAGATCATGGCTGAATATATGGGGAAAAGAGGACCTAATGTGGTCAAAAGCTGAGCACTCAAGTAGTGTGTGGTACTCACTCTCTCGCACTTGACGAGGGCATAAGGTGCAAAGTCGATGACACTCCTCGCCAGTGCCCCAACGTCCTGTCTCGCAGCGTAGAGAATGGGAGCTAAGACGAATGGAGGCAATGGTGCGGATCGCACTCAACGGGATGGGCTCAAGGATGTAGGAATGGGTTTGGTTACCTCGTTCCGAGAAGAAGAGAGATTTGTAGTTTGGGGCAACGTGTGTGGTGTAATGGTTGAAGCGAGAACCTCCGGATTTCTCCCAAGGCGAAGTTCTAACGATGCAAAAGAAGTGGATCACTATGGAAAGTCACTTCTACATATGTGCAATAGTACCGGAATGCTCATTGCAAATGGTGTATCTCTATGGCAAGGCACCAATGACTTTACATGTAGAAAGCACAACGGTGCTAGCGTGATTGACTATATGTTGTTCTCGGAAGCCACTCTAGAATGCATACAAAGCTTTACACTTGGTGAATGGAATCCGGAATCGGATCATAGGATGTTATGTATTGACCTCAAGTGTGGTAAACGGCCCAAGCATGTAGCCTCCAATCATAATGTGAATCATTTGTACCTACGTCTAGACTTCAAACGAGCACTTATATATGCTGATATGGTGGACCAAATGTTAAGCATGATAGAGCATCAAGAGAGCCCAACATTAGAATGCAAGTGGAAAGTTTTCAAAGAAGTAATTTTCTCTTGTGCGAAAGAATGCTTTTCGGTGAAACACATGTCTTGCAAAAGGTCTAAGAAGGGTAGCACCAAGAAGAAATGGTGTGACATGGAATGTAGTCAAGCCCGAAAACACTTGCTAAGATTGGATGCAATCAAAGACAAGGAAGTTTACTTGGAATGTTCACACACATACAAAGCACTTGTTCAAAAGAAGAGGAGAAGGTGGGAATTCGAAAAACAACTTCTTTTAGCACAAGAAAAAGCACATGCATGTGGCAAGTTTTGGCAAAATCTAAAAGGCAAGCGCGTTGAGAGCTTTGGTGACTTGACTCTTGAGGATATGTATATGCATTGTAAGAATCTCTACGAGCAACCCAATGTTGATAAGATGGAGTGTTGTAGCTCCCTTCCGTTTATGTCTCCCTTCTTTACCATTGAAGATGTATGCCGCGCGCTTGAGAAACTTGCTACTTGTAAGGCAGGTGACCTTCAAGGTGTCAAGGCTGAAATGATTAAATGGACAAGCAAGAAAACACGATATTGGATATGTGATATGTTTAACCTTGCACTTCAGTATGGCATGCCTCATGATTGGAGTGCAAATTGGATCAAACCTTTGCACAAAGGAGAAGATGTAAACAATGTGAACAACTATCGCACTATAATGGTTGGTTCTTTAATGGCAAAGTTATTTGGATGTATCATGGAGATGAAGATAAGTGAATGGGCTGAAAAGAATGGCAAACGTGCACTTGGCCAAGCAGGTTTTCGAAAGCATCATAGCACTATTGATCACCTTGTCACTCTTCGAGTTCTTATGGAAGCGTCTCGATTGAAAGAAAAAAAGTTGTATTGTTGCTTTGTGGATTTCAAGAAAGCTTTTGACATGGTACCGCGAGAAAATCTTTGGAGATGTATGCAAAGCCTTCAAGTGCCGAGAGAATTTATGCATGCAATCTTTTGGATCTACCAAAAAGTGATATGTCGATTACGTATGGGAGATGGAATTTCAGAATTTTTTGCAAGCACTATTGGTGTCAAACAAGGATGCCCACTTTCCCCAACCCTCTTTGGGCTACTCATTGATGAATTGGAATGCATGGTTCTTGACTTTATGCAGCAAGAAGGCATAGAAGAGGTTAAGATTGGAAATGCGGTGATCATGCTTTTGCTTTATGCCGATGATGTAGTGCTCTTGTCACATACCTTAGAAGATGCACAAAAGCTTATGAGTGTCTTGGAACGCTTTTGCCTACATAGCGGGCTGATCGTGAATGGATCCAAAACCAAGGTTATTCTTGTAAAGACCCTCAATGATGAAAATCCATGCATTGTATATAACAATGAGAAACTTGAAGTGGTAGATCACTTCAAGTACCTTGGCCTTGAGGTTCCATCCAATCATAAATGGAAGGATTGTGCAATGCGTCGCTTGGAAGCCGGAAAGAGGGCCTATTATGCATTTGAGAACATGTGCAATGCAGGAGAGATCAAGTGTTGGGCTCTCAAAAAGTACCTCTTTGACACATTGGTGACACCGGTGCTTCTTTATGGAGTGGAGGTGTGGGGTGGAAGCATCGGGAAGTCTACTTGGAAAGAGTTTGAGAATGTCCAAAAGCGTTTTCTCACCAACTTTCTCCAAGTCAAGACACAAACACCCTACATGCTCTTACTTCTTGAGTCCGGATTGCTTCCCATTGAGGTCTTGGGCATGCAAAGGGTTGTGGAGTACATGCGTAAGACACAACGTAGCCCTTTGCATCGACTTCCTAGAATCGCATATGAAGCAAGTCAAATGGTTCAAAAGACATGCAAGAGCAAAATACTAAGTTTGGGGTGGATGCTTGATATCAAGAAATGGTTTGGAAGATGGGATGCATGTCACTTGGTCAAGGATGCATCGATCGACTCCCAAGTTAATGAGGCCTTCTTACAACGCCAATGTATCACGGATTATACATGTATGAGTCATCCATTCTTCTTGAGACATGCGGCATGTCTACTTGTTGTGTGTCGTGTTGTAGCATATTTGTGCGAGCATTCATGTCTCCAAAAACAAAGACTTCACCTTGATCCTTGTAATGAGCAATGTCTTCCTCTAGTTCAACAAAGGGCTGATCTCTATCCATATTCAAGCAAGCATAAAAGTTGGAGTCATAGTGAGGAATGTAGCAACCGGCCACAAACATGACTTGACCATTTGGTGGACTGATTTTCAGCCATAAGTAGCGTTTATACTTATCTTCTTTGACAATGGAAACATCTTTCAAACCCTTTTTGGTCATACATGCTACGCCTCCTTGGCCTCTTTGTTGCTTTGCATTTTTGGCCCACATCAAAGAATGCACATCGTATTTGTCAAATCCAAGAATTCATTGCGCATCATGCTCCCATGTTTCGACAAGAAGTATCACATCGGAGTCATTGGTAAGCTCATCAATGCCAATTCCCACATTCCATGGATACCCGTTACAATTCCAAAAGCTTATTCGCAAGCGTGAGTTGGTCTCATAGATCATGTGTCCCTATTTTTTGGGTGGACTTGCATCCTCCTTAAGTGGATTTTCTTCTTGAGGTGATACCTTAACCTTCTTGCTTCTTTCCTCATATGCTTTGCGACGTACATTTTGTTGCATAATAGTGCGATCCTCATATACATTACAACTTGTTCCTTTGAGGTAGATCCAACCATTGTCAAGGATGATCTTTCTCTTTACCTCATCAGCCATGGTACATAGAATAGGTCTTTCTCCCGAGCGAGGGACTCCTTGTTTTCCAACTGGATGTGCACCATAAGCCATGATTCCTAACATGCCAAAGTGTGTAGCAAAAAACTCTTCAATAGCAACTGCAAGAGATTGGGGTGTTTCCATGCTTTCCTCCTTGATTCCACGAATGACGATGTTCTTTGAGCGTTTTTGTCGTTCGTGCAATTCTTGAGTGTCCACATTCTCTACATTCTTTCCTTGGACAACGGCTTGCGTGATAGGAGATGTAGAAACCACATTATCCTTACATATATCATCAGCCCATGATTTGGATGCATTTCTCATCTCACATACATCATGTCGTATTGTATCTATTGTTTCCTCTTTCAATACATGATCACTCTCAACTTTGCTCAAGCGCTCTTTCAATACATTCATGTCAACAAGAGAGCGTTTACATTCTTCAACTTCATTCTCAAGATGCATCAAGCGTGTTGTTTGCATTTCAAGAACCTTCTTGAGGTGCTCATTCTCCACAACGAGAACTCTTAAAGTACCATTCTCCATTGCAAGTGCGCGCAACTCTTCACCTTGTTTGTTGACGGTTTCTTGTAACGAGATCAAGTAAGCCATGATCATTGCTTCCGTTGTTGTAGATGATGTGGTTGGATTAGCATCCAAATTCCTTGGAGATTTTGTATCATTCTCCATGGCGAGTGTGGCTTTTCCACCCTTGCGAGTTTTGTCTAACATTGCCTTCAAGTCGGCAACAAAAACGCAAAGTTTTGACAATTTTTTCAGTTATGAGATGCTGTTACAGCAAAGCCTTCCATTACACAGAAAAATTATTTCTTTACATCAATGCGTAGAGGGCTTCGTGCTCTTCGATTGAGGCTATAGATCACCTAAATCGGAGTTCGGAGGAGCAAGTTATGGTCAAAAGAGTGAACTGTTGTCTACTAGAGAGAGAGAGAGAGAGAGAGAGAGAGAGAGAGAGAGAGAGAGAGAGAGAGAGAGAGAGAGAGAGAGAGAGAGAGAGAGAATAGTGGAGGGTAAAATAGAGTGCAAAGAGACACATAAGAATGAAAAAAGAGAATCTTTAAATGCTCTATCTAAATGAAACAGGCAACCATGAATTAATTCAATAACAAAATGTGGGTATACCATAGCATTAAAAAAATATAAAATGACTAGCAAAGCACTGGGCCCTGTGTAGCGATTGATCGCTCCAGCCATCCACTTCCGTTCTACTACGAGCAGGGAGAATTTCACTGTGCAGGGAGTGAGCCAGAACACTTCCAAGCTACCTAACCTAGACATAGACTGAAGCCGCTTCACCTCCCTCCATGAACCCGGGCTCTAAAAGGATCCCAAATACCCGTAGGTGGTAGGGTATCAACACCAACCATACCAGTTTAGGCACCAAGCCTCTTTGATGCCCATCATTGGGTGTTTAGGTAAAGCTAAGACAAGATTCCCGACATGTTAGCCACGTAGATCATTCAACATCCGACACACTAACCACGTAGATGAGTCTAATAAAAAAGAAGACCTAGGAAACACCCCCAATCCAGTAAAGCCCTAGGTCATCAACCCTTTTGTCTAAGGCTAAGTGATGTAGGGGATCCTAGTCTTGTAGCAACACTACCATGAGAAACATAACACATTATTCCAATCACAATAGCATCTTTCATATGCACAAATAGTCTTTTCTAAGCAGTCAGACTGTACATGGTGTCTATCCTTACACATCCACCATAAACCATCAAAACCACTTCATGATTCAATCCAAAATCATAAACCATTTTCCAATATCATCAAATGGGTGAGCACTCCACCCAACTCATGGTGATGCATATCCAATCCCAACATATAACATGGCTCCAAAAATTTGACAGCACTACCATATGCCCCCAAAAAAATCCAAGAGCCACACCGGCTTCCAAAATCAAGATCATAACCATAATCAATGAGGGATCTCATCCCTTGACCATAAACCATATTCCATAGTGAATAGACTCTTACACTTGGAGTTTGACATATACATTGCAATCAAGCTGAGCCCACACACATGGCCCTTAAGCCATGAAATTTTTATGCATAAAAGAAGTCTGAACAACGACCAAACATGACTTCAAAAGCCAATTTTTAACATGACTAACCATGCAAAAGTGGTGCACTATGACTGCACCTCATCCCTCTAGCACATTTTTGACCTTGAAAGGTGGAAAGTAATATACACATGCACATGAGGTGTCCACATCCATCCATGAAGTTCCATACATCACATGACATCATCCCATCAACATAATCATGATGCAAAACAGTCCTATCACTTTGATCAGCCAAATACCATAACTTCACATATATGCAAATGAAAGTATTTGACCTCAAACCAATGCATCAAGCTCAGTCCCATAATATAGACTAACACATTATCACATTACGTTGCCCATATGAGACTCATGCAATATATGGTAACACAAAGAGAAGGCCACCTGGTTCATATTTGCCCGCACTGTTCATGTTGGCTAACCATACACCCCCAAATAAGTTTATGAACATCAAACACTTGAAATAAAATCACCAAAACAAACCATAAAACATATATGAACAACTTATCCAACTCACGACGTCATATGGTATTACCCCTTGGTAGCACCCCTACACTCGTAGGTAACCTCGTATATAAAATGATTAATAACTCGCACTCATGAAGTGATCTTAGAGACCTAAATACATTTATCAGCAAGTTTCATCAAGATTTTGATTTGGCTAAGTAGATTCGCTCATCCAATGAGTCTATATAGTGGTTCTCTAAGGAGTCCAGGTCCAAAATTTTGACTGTGCAGCAGCAACAAGCTATTTTTTATTAGAACTTTTTGCTCATGCGGAATTTTCACATGACACCCATGAGAAAAAATTCTTTAAATGATGTGTTTTAACATCCGGTTTAAAGGGTTTGACCTGATTCATAGCGGGTTGAGAGGTATAACCAAAACAATGTTCCTACAGCCTACATGATGTGAAATAAAAAGTGCTTTTTATGTACACACATGACCATAAACATACCGTTTGCATAAACCATCGTGATAAATATGATGAAACAAACATGGAGAAACTTCATACACACCGGGAAAGTCCATGCATGCCCTCATAAAGAAAAAAAGCAACCACTGAGAGTGTAGTTACTCAGAAAATGGAGTAGAGAGGGAAAGAGATGATGGCTATGGAGTTTAGAACTTCTTACCGTTCTTTAGGAGTGATTACAGACTGTGAAAATGCTTCTTTCTTTGCCATAAGAGATCGGTGATGAGAGCTACCCAGAGGTTTTCACCATGAAGCTGTTGGAGAACGCACACACCGTGAAAAGAGAGGAGAAGATAGTTAGCAAGCCTGAGACGGAGTGTATTCTTCTTCTTCTTTCTGCAAACAAGAGAGAATATCTTGTGGAGATGGTGATGGAGAGCTTGCACCACTCCTTATAATAGATACATATTGTCGTACGGTAGTAGACGCAACTGTCGGCACTAAAGGCTGAGCACTAGAGCTGCTTTTATAGGCTTCTATAAGGCTGGTGTGTGTCCCAAGGCAGCAGGTAGCACCCCCTGTTGGGGGTCCCATTGTTGCATAGCTCCAATGACCAACAAAATTATCAATCCAGAGGGATGAGCTACCCGGAAAGGGCATGGAAACACTCACATTATTAGTGAGCTAATCATGGCAACACGAATGGTTGACTCTATGAGGTGAGCTTCTCGGCCTATGGAGGAGCTAAGCCGCAATATCCACATCCACTTCTCTTCACCTTTAATCAACCCAGTCACACACACTACAATTCCAAGACACACACAACACTAATCCTATCATGAAACACATTAATTGCAAGCACACACACATAGATATATCGAGCACCACACTCCAATCAAACCTACATACACACATAAGCAAGAGAGGGTAGTGACACAAGATTAGAGAGGGATTAACCTCTAATTATAGCTAATCTAAGCATCAATAGAAATCATAAGAAGCATGAGAGAGGAATAGTGAAAGAGAATTAAGCATTGATTAGTGTTAATCAAGTCACATGAGCAAGGAGAATCTCAAGGACTCCATAGCCACACACCTCAAGAGCTCTCACCAAAGAGTGCTCTCAACAAATGAGCTTGAGAACCCTAATTTATTTTACACACTGCCTTATATACCTAGGGTAAAAATATGCAATGTCTGGGCACCCAAGGCCTTTAGAGCTCTACCATTTACTGAATCTACAACCTAGGCATACTACTAACCTTTTCTTCAGCTTGGAACTTCCATTGAGCCCATAACACATTAAAATATTACAATGTCTTGAAATAAATCGGGAATTTACAGTACATGACCATTTTGGGAAAATGTGAAAAATGTGTAACTCCAATCTTTACTGCTTCTTCACTTTGATCTTTGATGTGCATTCGTACGTCTTTGGTCTTTAGTAGCTTTTGTTAACTGATTTTGACTCAGTCAACATTTCCCCCTTTCGTTTTTAGTGCCCGTCCTCGGGCACTGTTGAAAAGTGTCTGTGGAGGCTGTGGAAGGTTTTGATTGGCTGTTGATGGGCTGATTGTCTTCATTTGTCGTTGAATTTGTTGATGAGGTTCAATTTGCTGCAGCATCTTCATTGGTCCAAATATGTCTGATGTGAGAGATGATGTTGCATTTGTCCGTTGTAATAGCATAATGATGAGGCTACTATTTATTTATGAAATTTATGTACAAGGGAAGTAGAATGATGAGGTTCTAAATTAGCGTCTAATACCTGGATGGCCAAAGGGAAAAAACCCAATGGGAAAAAGGTGCCTTTGGCATACGCGCATTATTGGAGTACTTATTAGCATGGGAAATATTAATAAAGTACTGAAGAGACTATTTGCTGATAGATATGGAATTAAAAAGGAATTAAATATGAGAGAGTAGCATGATGGAACATTGTTTTTCCTGTTGTCGTCCACTCAAGGTGCATAGGTTGAAGCAAAAAAGAGTGTCTAATGCATATGTCCAATGATGGGACATCCTATTTATGCATACACAAAAATTCATGGGAAACAATATGCTGTGCAAGAAGGAATTTGAGAGGTTCTTTAGAAAGATGGTGTAGCTATAAAAATCATATGACATGGCTTTGCAAGCTGGCACCCCTTTAAGAATGGTTTACGTTGTCGAGGATATGTACTCTCATCTTACTGTGCACTGTGCGTGAGTGTTGGACTCTATGACATAGACTTTGACTCTTATGCCCATCTCATCCAGCATGAGCAACATGACTTAGATATGCTCAAATCTTCCAGCTTGAGCATAAGCCTAATAAATACGACTCTTAGCACAAAGTTTAATATGACTTGAAGCTTTGGGACTAATGCTTTGCTTATTTTATGGCTCAGCAGCCCGACTCTGACTATGCCAAAGAGTGTTTTTATTTTTTCCCCCTAGCGGCTTGACTTTTTACATTCTTGTGCTTACTACAAACATTTCTTCAGGTAAAAGTAAGCTTGAATCCTCAAAAAGAGGATTAGTGAAGGACCAAGTTGGCATTGAAGGTTTCTTTTGCCATACCTGTTTTATCATGTTTGAATCTGCATTCACGTTGGTTGAGTTCTTCTTCTTTGGCTATGAAGATTCCATTATTTGTTTGATTCTTCAATTGGACCTGTTGATAGGAGTCTTTGATGTTGTTGTAGGCCTCTGTTCACTGTTGTCATTTGGCTTTTGACTAGGAGCATTGGAAAACTTAGAAATCCAAATCTCTTGATGACCTTTGTATCTTCTTTTTTCACTTTGCTTCGCTCTAGGTCTTGTTGAGTTCTTGAGATCTTCATGTAGGTTTGGTGTTGTTGGACTTGGCTTGTGGTTGATTGGTAACCAAATCTTTGTATAGCTTGTGTAGAATCCTTGTCTAAGAGGAAGATTCCTTGAGATCTGTCTTTGTTCTGTATCCTCTTGAGAGTTTTGGTAGACTTAGCATCTCCGATGTTGTTCTGTTGTATACCTACTTCTTAGGTATCCTAGTATATTGTTGAGGTTGATACCGTCTGGGCCTTCTTTCTTGGGAGAGACTTGATGTTACTTCATATGCTCTAACCTGCGGTTTTGGTACCCATATATGTCTGTTACCTCTATAGTACTCCTATTCTTTTAAGCTCCATTGTGATGCTATCTATCCCATGTGTTTGTCTTTCTATGTTGATTTCCTGTCTTTAATCCAAACTAAATCATTGACTTTGACTAAATTGCTTGGAAGAAACACTTTCTTGAATTTCCTTTTCTTTTTTGAGTACTTTGGCTGATATACCTTTAATTTTTTGGGTGTCTCCTTAGAGGTTTCAGTTGGGTCAGCAATTGACTTGAAGTTCTGAAAGCCTGACTTGCTTTGAGAAGATGATCCATGAGGGTTCTTTGATGTCGAGGCATATGTTGTCACACCTTCTTTTGTGCTAATTGATGGAGGTTCCACTTTAGCTTTACCTTTGTCTGCAATATTTGTCTTTGATTCTTGTGAATCTAGCATTAACGGTACTTGTAAATGTTGTTTTGCTACCTCTTGGAGAAGAGAGTATTAGCATTTTATCTTCTTTGTAGGCCTTGTGTTGGTCTAACCACTGATGTCCAAGGATGACATCTACAAGCATTTCTTTTGAAGGCTTCACTTGAAACTTTACCTGCTCTTCATACTATTGGATGCTAAGGGTAGCAACCATTTCTTTTAGACTTGTAGCTTTACCCATGATTTCTCTGTTACTTGGCTTGCTAGAATGCTCTGAATGTTGTCTGCAACCATATTGCACTTTGCTTCTTTATCCAGTAGAGCATTATATCTGACACTTGCTCCTTTTGTACTGTTGAGAACTACAACTATTCTCATTGTTGGTTCTATTGAAGATCTTCGTCCTGCTCTTGCCATGGTCTCATCTTGATCTAGTGATTTGAGACTTTGTTTTCCACTCTGACTTATAGCAGCTGATTTAGCTGGCAATGTCCGGATCTTTGGACTTCCTATTGCTTCCTGACTTTCTGTAACCTCATTCTTCTTAACTTCTGACTTTTGTGGTATATTTTGCTCAATAGCTTTCGTGGTTGCTCTTTGCTCTGTTTGATTTGCACTTGCCATTGCCTGATTTTCTTTAATCTCTTCTAAAGTTTTTTTTTATAAAGATGAATCATCTTCAATAAGCTTTGCTTTGGCATCCGTCTCCATTTTAAATGTGCTTGAGGAATTTGTGCTGTCGTCCGTGGGTGACCAGTCTTGGTCTTCATTCTTTGTTGTCTCTGAAGACTGCATATTGTCTGCATCCTGTATCTCTGACATCTTTTGAGCCATTGGCATTCCCATTATGATGTTGTCTGGCATATCTTTTGTTGTGATCACATGAAATTGAGAAGTAATGTTTTGTAAACTTACTTCAATGGTTGTGGAGATGATTCCCCAGCATTCTGCTCGTTTGTCCCCTGATATGCTCACAAATACAAGAGCATCTTCCAGCTGTGGTTGGCCACATCTTTTCCAAGTGCAAAAAGACATGAGGTTCTTGTCTAGCTGAAAATTTAGCTTTACTTCTCTTGGCAAATTTTCTTTGTTTTCACTCGTGATGTTGCACTTGATCGTCTCAAGATTTGTGTCTGAATTGACTTCTTTTGCTATGGCAACATCCTTTGCTTGAACTTTATCTACATTTTCTTTTCTTTGACCACTTGCTTCAATCGATGTTGACTCCATTAGCTGTAATATTGTAGTTTTTATTTGCAAGTGATGAGCATTATCTACCTGCATCTGAGAAATCCTTGATCTTAATAGATCCACTGTACTTTTTGGCAGAATCTGTCTCTTCGGAGGATATTTTGGTGGTGACCTTTGTGTAGCTTTTTGGACTTTATCTTTCATTGATTTTGACTTTTTTGTCACCTGTTCTGGCATCTTGAGGCTTTGCATCATCTTCAGATAGTCCTTGACTTTAGTCGGGCCATCCATAGGGGGTTGTACAAGATCATGATCTTGTTGATATTCATAACCATGTGCATCTTGATATGCATATGTGAGCTTGGTCACATGTAACTCTTTGAACACTAATGGATTTGTCGACTTTTGACTTCAATTTGTGGAGATCAACTGAAACTTCTCTCCTTGATGATCTTCATACAGGAATTTATCTATAGACAGTGATGGAATCTAGGTCAATTGGAAAATTCCAACAACCATATGATCTTTCAACCATTTCTGCTTTGAAGAGGTATGCTGTCTAGAAGCTCTATAGCTTCTAACTGGTGTAGCATTTCCTAGTACATAAGCTGAGCTTGATGGATTTACAGCTCCCCCCTTCCTAGGGTGATTACTATAGCCTACTTCATTGTAAGAGTTCTAAACTATTTGGCTCCGGTTTAGTCTCACCTTTTGGGATTGTGAAGGTACATTTTGGGTAGCATTGTTGATGTTTGGAATCTGTAAACCTTTTGCATAGTTTCCTATGTATCTCCTTGAAACATGACAAATTATTTCCCAAGTTAAGCTGTAAAGACCATATTAGGTATTATGGTAGAAATCCCGCATTATGGGAATCTCCAAATTGACCAAATTCATGTAATTTGGGAATTTCCAACTTAAAGGTGGAAAAAAGGAGACAAACTTGTTGATAAGATAGAGTGAAAATCCTATTGGATTGTGGTGTTGATAAACACCAAAAGTCAAGAGGATGAAACAAAGCATGAATTTGAAGAAACTCTCTTAATTAAATAAAAGAAAGAAAGGTTCATACAGCTAGAGATCCTGTTTACAAAATTGACTCTTATAGTCACAATAGAAGCTCCGCATAATCTACTCCAAATTTTGATCCAAGCGTGGTTGATGTGCATGAGCAAGACTTGCTTTAGCTTTTAGAGCATGCCTTTCTGGAATCTTAATTCTAGAAAATGGTCCTTCTTTGTTGGGTCTCCATCACCAACCGATTGCATCTACCATTTCCCACACTTGTGGGTCCTTGTAGTTGTTGATAGCCCAAAAAACCTTCCATCAATTAGTGTAAGCTTGAGTATCCATCATCCCACTCTTTCTTGCACAAGGTGCCCAATATTGAATCAATTTCTTTTTGTAGTTTGGTGATGTAGGCTCGTTATCACGTCTGATAAAGCCATTGTGAGCCAAACTGGATAGATTTCCATGTCACTTGGAGCTAGCATAACAAAGTCACCTTGGTGCACATCAGACACAGGGTCTACTCTTCCCTTGGTGTATCTTGTTGAGGACCACAAAAATGATCATTCAACTCTTCAAGGCTAGGAATCTTTCTGCTCCTTATTGTAAGCTCATTGTAGTGGATTGTAGGTGACAAGAGTCCTGAGTTGTTGGCCAGAAGTTTTCATACAAGCCTCCCTATGAAATGGTTGCTTTTCCAAGCTCGTCAATCACCTTACTCCAGTAATCTATCACAGGTCTATAATACTGTGGCACATTTGAACCATTCCCTAGATTTTGCCAAAACTTAATATAATTCTTCAACCCTAAAATCACTTCTTCATGAGCCTTGACATATTCTTCCATTGGCACCAAAGGTGGATCTCCATGTGGCAACATTGGATTGCCTTCTATGTATGTTTTCCAAAGGTGAATGCTTCCACTCCAACTTGATACACCTACATGTGCCTTATACTGCATCATTGGTGTCTCATCTTGCATAAAAAACCTGAATTGAAGTGGTTTGGAATGTCCAACAAGTATGTCTTGTCCATCACAAAGATAACCATCACAATATTGCTTGAAATTGGGGACCTTTTCAAGCAAAAATGGGGCCGGAGATGAAGATGAACTATTTTGGAATGTAATCATCAAGTGTGGCAAAGTATATGTTTGTGTAACTCTCAATTTTTTTGAAAACTTACTGAACATGGCATCTATATCCTCATGTGTATGCCCAACCATCAAAAATTCTAGTTGGATGGTTTTGAAAACACCCCTTGCAACAAGCATTGACAAATAGGCAAATAAGTATTGATTTTTGTTTTCCCCTACACAATTATCCAATTGTAGTAACAAGTTCTCTGGCAACTTGAAAAATGTTGACCCTGATTCTGCTTCTGTAGCTTCCAATGGCTGCATGATGGTCTCTTTTCCATCACTCAAGTTGTGGTGGTCTAAAGCATCCCTTGAGTTACAAGCATGTAGTAGAGAGATACTACTCTTTGGTAGTCCATTTGTTGCCATATCACCAAGAGGATGCTTATCTAAGCTCTCTAAGTTATACAAACAATTGAGCCAATTGTAAGATTTGGATGAGCTGCCACAAACCATTCAAGACAAAGTGACCATAATGACCTTCTCCATGGCCATGAGTGATCATACCTATCAAATCCACCTGCAATTGTATCCTGAATCCACACCCTCAGGAACAATGCGTAATCTAAGAGTGGCACTCTTCTTTTGATCCATCCTATCATGGATTATACAAACATACTTTTGTGGTTGAGTTTTTGAATATGTGCACCATGCATAATATAAGTGCTTACAACTCTTCTGTTGTGCCATGTGAACTTCTCTTTCTCTCAAGAGAAGAGCTCTCTCTTCAAGAGAAGGTTTAGCTTCAAGCCTTGCCTTGATTGAACTACAGACATTGCACTTAGAGAACTCACTTGTCTTTGCTAAAGTGACATGTGGATACTCTTTGTTCCAAATTCTACCGAAAGAAGATTGAGATAACTTCTTCTCATAGCCCATTTGGTCCAGTGTTGTGTTGATTTTTCTTAAAATGTCAACTTGTTTGTACATTGTTGGAATCACTAATTGAGTCTCTCTTGAGCCATCTAGTAGTGTTCTGCTTCTATGTGGCATCTTCTCAGAGTTGTTATCCACAAATTCATTTAATATTGCTCTCGCTAAACTAGTATGTTGAAGTCCTCTTCTCAATGTACATGTGTTACCATGCACATATTGGCACAGACCGTTTTCAAAATTTTCCCTGTAGCGGTAAAATGATGTCTTTGGTATTCCATGTAGCTCATACCATGCTCTGCAGCAAACAATAGAGCCATTTCTCTTGGATTGGTGTCGCATCTTCTCATCTTTTTGATAGCATATAGATAAAAATCATATACATAAGTTGTGCGTGCTTTTTGAGACTCTCCCCAAAATTCTTGTCGTAACTTGTCACCAAATCATGATCTGCAAACTGACATCATCTTTTTCCACAACAATCAATGCATGAAACCCTTTGAATTGACTCAATTGAAAGATAAAAAGTAGAAGCTGGTGTTGCTTGCACTTTTTGAGTCCTTTTGATGAAACTATATTGTCTCTTCCTTAGCAAAGGGGCATCAGCACTACCATCAAGTTTTTTCCCAACATTGTCATTATTGGATACATCCTCACGTCTAGTATGCATCCCATCAACAGGAACAAAGCATTGTAGTGGGCTCCCATCCAACATGGTTGTTTGTTGGATGGGCCACTTTAGCAAAGTAATGCTTCCCACTTCAGGCATATTATCACTAATTGCATTCTCCCTTTCAATACCTATGCCCACAAAGTCATCACCAAGTACCTGAAAATTGACATAATCATGTGGAAATACATACAAGATGGTCCTTTCATTCATAGTGTGCATCATTGTGTCGTCCTTTAAAAGGGCCCTTTGATTTCTCCAAGATTCACGTATTGACATTTCAAACTCTGGGCTTGTAATAGATATTGCATCTGTAACTAGAGGATCAAGATGATCCCCTTGTTCATCAAGACTGTAGCTTTCATTTGTGTCAATTACGTTGTCATTCATTATGGATTTTTGAAAAAGAAGCTTCGGCCATTAAACATCACTCCATAATGAGCTTTGGAGAGATGTAGTATCCATTGTAAAAAAAGGGAGGACCACATCCTTCAAACATTCCTCCACTAGTATAGATACATTTCCTTGCCCTATCTTTGTACCGCCACAAGTGGAATCACGATCTATTCTACACACACAACCAATACCAACAATTTCATTATCAAGTACCATATTCACTTTCTCCCCAGATTCAAAGTCCATCATGTAAGTTTAAAAGAAACACCTTGTTAATTTCATATTTATAGATAAATTCTCTTTGGAAAAAAATGTATAAGTTACATTACACATTACACAAGGGTTGTGAATACTATAACTCTATAGACATTGCTATATTACACCATAGCTTGGACAAGTGGTGGACCTAGTTGTAATGGCCAGTGTCCAAGGTGTAATTTTTGGAACTTGCTTGTCAATGCCCAAGTATCTCTTGCTTCTTCAAATGGAAGTAAGGTTGGACAAGGGGGGATCTTGAAACCAAAAGCCCTTCCTATATGAGGTAAAGCTTGGAAAAATGGTGGACCTAGTTCTAATGGCTATTGTTCAAGGTGCTATTGTAGGAACTTGCTTCCCAATGTCCAAATATCCCTTGCTTCTTTTAATGGAAGTAAGGTTGGACAAGTGGTGGAGCTGGAAACCAATAGTCCCTTTTTCTATATGAGAGTAAAGCTTGGACAAGTGATGGACCTAGTTTTAATGTCCAATGTCCAAGGTGGTATTGTAGGAACTTGATTCCCAATGTGTAAGTATCTCTTGCTTCTTTAAATGGAAGTATGGTTGAACAAGTGGTGGACCTAGTTAATGTACAAGGTGTGCTATTGTAGGAACTTGCTTCCCAATGTCCAAATATCACTTGCTTCTTTTAATGGAAGTAAGGTTGGACAAGTGGTGGAGCTTGAAACCAACATTCCATTTTTCTATATGAGAGTAAAGCTTGGACAAGTGATAGGCCTAGTTTTAATGTCCAGTGTCTAAGGTGGTATTGTAGGAACTTGATTCACAATGTGCAAGTATCTCTTGCTTCTTTCAATGGAAGTATGGTTGGACAAGTGGTGGACCTAGTTAATGTACAAGGTGAACTATTGTAGGGCCTTGGTTATCAATGTCCAAGTAGCCCTTGCTTCTTTTAATGGAAGTAATGTTGGACAAGTGTTGGAGCTTGAAACAAGAAGTCCCTTTTATATATGAGAGTAAAGGTTGGACAAGTGGTGGACCTAGTTTTAATGGCCAGTTTCCAAGATGGTGTAGGATCTTGGTTCCCAATGTCCAAGTATCTCTTGCTTCTTTAAATGCAAGTAAGTTTGGTTAAGTGATGGATCTTGAAACCAAAAGTCACTTTCTAAATGAGAGTAAAGGTTGGACAAGTGGTGGACCTAGTTTTAATGACCAATGTCCAAGGTGAACTATTGCAGAGCCTTGCTTCTCAATGTCCAAGTAGCCCTTGCTTATTTTAATGGAAACAAAATTGGAGAAGTGGTGGATCTTGAAACAAAAACCCCCCTGCTTTATTTGAGGGTAGCTTGGACAAGTGGTGGACCTAGTTTTAATGGCCAAAGTTCAAGGTGCACTACAAGCAGTTGGTCAATGGTTGGAGAAGTAGTAAATATTGGACCAACTATAATAGAGTATAGCTTGGACAAGTGGTGGACCTATAAGTTTTAATGAAAAACATAGGAAAATTTCAAGGCCTTACTTCCCAATGGCCAAGTAGCCGTTGCTTTTTTTAATGGAACAAGGTTGATAGTAGGGCCTTTCTTCTCAATGTCTGAGCAGCCCTTGATTTCTTCAATGGAAGCTTGGAGAAGTGGTGGACGTAGTTTTAATGGCCAATGCTGAAGATGGATTACTAGATGAGCTAGTAGCTTCCTAAAGTCAAAGAAGTACTTTCTTCAACAAGGACAAGTGGTGAATCTTGAAACCAAAACCCCCTCCCTATGTAAGAGTCTCGCTTTGACAAGTGGTGGACGTAGATTTCATGGGAAATGGCAAAGGTGTACTACAGGAAAGAAACATTGCTTTTTAATGTCAAAGTTAAATGAAAACAGGGTTGGAGTAGTGATGGACCAAGTGGTGTATTTTCACATAGAAGAAACTTTGCTATATTAGATTATGGCTTGGAATTGTGCTGGAGTCAAGATTTGGGGAAAGGTCCAAGGTGAATTATTGTACGACCTAGCCCTTGCTTCTCTTGATAAGCAAGATTTGACAATTGGTGAATATGAAACAAAAACCCCCAAGCTTGCTATGACGAGAATAGCTTTGAGCATAGTTTAGGCATGTTGTGGATATGGTCAATATTCAAGAAAAATTTTGAGTTCTGAGCTCCAAAATAGAGTCATTCTCCACCACTTATTTATGTTGATTGTCCTTGGTGAGTTGTGAAGCAAGGAAAGAGACTAAGTTTTAGATACAAAGATTATCTAAGTTAGACCACAATTGAGAAAGTGGAATAGGGTGGTGCAATAAGAGTTTAGATTGGGGTTTGGTGTTGCACCCCAAGCGGGGTCCCGTGAGGAATCCCAATCCTCGAGCGAGTACTTCTGAGCGCACAAGAAACCGAGCGAGTGCATAAAATGAAAAAGACTTGATGAAGACCTCAATCATTACTCTATAGAGGATAGTGTAGCAAAGTAAATACAAAACCCAACATAACCTTGGTACACTCCCCCTATGGTTCAACCCGGATGCGGGGTATTTTTTGCGACCCCAAAAAAAATGGTGCGGAAACCCCATGCATAATATCATGTGAGCCATCATTAATGAATCATATATACTTGGTTCAATTCTTCTAATTGCCCGTACCTTCTTTGCAACCTTTACCTCAGGCCAATATTCTGTGTATCCCTGTGTGCAGATGCATATCCTTATTTGACCTATTCATCTCTTGACTTTGCAAACCCATTTTTGCCATCCAGATAATTTTCCATTATTTCACACTAAAAATCTAAGCGGGGTTTTTCCTTCTCCTCTTGTGCTCAAGCGGCATTTTTTGCTTCAAGGACTTCCCACAATGTGTGTGTGTGTGTGTGTGTGTGTGTGTGTGTGTGAGAGAGAGAGAGAGAGAGAGAGAGAGAGAGAGAGAGAGAGAGAGAGAGAGAGAGAGAGAGAGAGAGAGAGAGAGAGAGAGAGAGACTACAAGCTGAGTATAGATTTCATGATGTGATTCCATTCAGGAGGTAGAGTGGTGAAGTGGTTTTCATCTTAGATTCCAAAGAATATAAGGGAAAAAAGGAATGTCTTCTAAATGTTGCAGAATATGTCCTGACGATTCGATGAAAATCGTCAAAAGGAAAAATCTTATGCAAATATGCCTTTGTGAAGATTAACGTATTGCTTGCTCCCGGTGCTTGCGTTTATGTAGCCACTGATGCATGGTCCATCCGTGCTTGTCCCAATCCCTACGTTTTATATAACAACTCTCTCTCTCTCTCTCTCTCTCTCTCTCTCTCTCTCTCTCTCTCTCTCTCTCTCTCTCTCTCTCTCTCGTTCAACTCTCCTTTTCAGCTAGATCTGTAAGGTCTCTTAGGATAGTTTCCTACGACGTGAAAACTCTCTTCTTCTTCTTCTTCTTCTTCCTCTCTCTCTCTCTCTCTCTCTCTCTCTCTCTCTCTCTCTCTCTCTCTCTCTCTCTCTCTCTCTCTCTCTCTCTCTCTCTCTCTCTCTCTCTCTCTCTCTCTCTCTCTCTCTCTCTCTCTCTCTCTCTCTCTCTCTCTGGTGGATGTACGCAGAGCACCAGAAGGCAGGACTAGTTGCAAAGGGTATGCCTTTCTCCAAGAGAAAATTTCAAAAAATTAGGTTTGTTTTGCAGCTTTTTACACTATTTCGTTGGAATCTCTCCTTTTCCTCTGCCCTCAAGTGGACGGCGCGATATTAACCTGAGACACATTTTTCCCAAACATTGCTCCACATGGAGTCGCCTATGCTCTCACATGAAGCCCTGCAAAGTGGAGGGGCATGAAGAGCTCTCTCTCTCTCTCTCTCTCTCTCTCTCTCTCTCTCTCTCTCTCTCTCTCTCTCTCTCTCTCTCTCTCTCTCTCTCTCTCTCTCTCTCTCTCTCTCTCTCTCTCTCTCGTTTCTGGGGCTACATAGATGCGAATGGAACACCCTCTCAACAGTGGCTTCAGGTGTCGTGCTAAAGTTGCTTGCAGCGCTGCTTATCATGCGCTCTACGGGGCCACCTCCTGTGCCGACCCTCGCCCCCATTGCAAAGCAAGTGCTGTAGCAAGGATCTCTGGCTTCTTCAACGTCTTGCAATTGTGAAGATGCACAAGCATCCTTTCCCCTCTCAATTCTTACTCAGCCAGTCCCAGCTGCTTGCAGCCCTTATAATCCCGCCCCCAGTTCTTCGAATATTTGGGTGCATGCCTGCAAATTAGAAAACATCAGCATGGCCACGTTCCTGAAGGATAGCTCCAAAGAACAGATCGTCGCAATAGGCTCCAGGGGATAGCTCGCCGCGGTAGGCTCCAAGAAACTCCACTAGGCATCCAAGAGCACACGCACACACGCCACAATATTGTCAAGTTTTGAAAAAAAAATTGAGAGGCTGTTTACGACCCACGCCGACGCGCAGTCCTTGGAGTAGGTGGTATCGACTAGGAAAAATACAAAAAACAAGAAGAATATGGCGTGGATGCCAATTCTAATCGAAGGGAAGAAAGCAATTGCAGAAGTTGTGCAGCCGGGGGGGGGGGGGGGTGGACGGAAGCAGAGGCGTGAACCTGGGCAGCAGGGCAACGACGTTAGACTCAGCAGCAAGGCAGTGCAGGCGCAGGTGGACGAGAGGGTGGGAAGGGAGTTTGAAATTAATTTTTAATTAAATCAAAGGTGTGGAGAGACATCTCTAAAAGGAGTTGGCTGATGTGGTTAGCGCTGAGATATTTGTGCAGATCCGATTAAGTTCAATGTGCTCATTGATTGTGGGTTTTGCTGCTCTGCGTGCACCAAGGCAGGAAATGGATTCGAGTCTTGAATCTCGGAAGATTCGTATACAATATAATATAGGAACTGCCAATAGAACCCCCTCGGACTCCTTGTAGTATATCCTCTCTCCAACACAAAAGTTAATAGATTTCATTGTTTTTGGTCCACATCAAGGGCCCTTATTAGACGTTAGTTCTCTATCATATGCATATTTTAATACTCACTGTTGCAAGGACCGTGCGTTAATACTCGCTACTGCCAGGACCACACGCCGACGTGCGGTCCTTGCAACAGTGAGTACTAAAATATGCAGTGTGATAGTGGATGGCTGAGAGAAGCAATCACATAGGGCACATGTGGATCCTCCGTTGTGCGTGGCTGGTGAGAGTCGTGGCACAGTGAGAGAGAGAGAGAGAGAGAGAGAGAGAGAGAGAGAGAGAGAGAGAGAGAGAGAGAGAGAGAGAGAGAGAGAGAGAGAGAGAGAGAGAGAGTATCTCATCTAAAACTAGGGCTGGTGGAAGTCATCGTGCAATCAAACATTCCCAAGAAAACTTTGATGCAAGACGAACTTGACTCTGTAGACCTTCAGTGCAAGGAGTTTTACTACTCTAGTTTCAAGTCTCATAGTGTGCCTCTCTCTCTCTCTCTCTCTCTCTCTCTCTCTCTCTCTCTCTCTCTCTCTCTCTCTCTCTCTCTCTCTCTCTCTCTCTCTCTCTCTCTCTCTCTCTCTCTCTCTCTCTCTCCCCCCCCCCCCCCCCTTGCTCCTTTTTTTCTCCAAGCTAGCATAGCAACACATTCCCCAAAATGCAACACCTCAAAAAAATTGAATATACCTCCCCTTGCTGGAGGGCCGTGCTCATGCCGACGTGCGTTCCTTGCATCAAGTAATGACGCAGGGCAAACTTTGATTCTTGCCCTTGCTATAGAGTAGTTGGTGCAGAGCTTAACAACAGCGAGCTCATTCATCCTTGTTGTAGGTTGTCCCCCCCCCCCCCCCCCCCCTCTCTCTCTCTCTCTCTCTCTCTCTGAATCCACTTCAGTCCAAATGGATGCTAAGCACTCAGCGAAGAGAAAGAGCCCGTGGAAAATGCCCCTGGAGAGGAAGGTGATGATGCAAGACCTCCAGCTCAGGAGGAAGACACAGGTGCCACATCATCAAGCTTGATGTCGTACCGGAAAGGAGAATGAGGATGTTCTCATTGACCTAAAGGCCAATTAGCTATACCAATTTGATAAGGATGGCAACCAGTGGAAAGAAAGAGGTATGGGGCAGGTGAAGCTACTCCAGCATAAGAAGACCAAAAACGTTCGATTGGTCATGAAATATATGCAAAATCACTCAATCGTTCCATCTATAAGATGCTTGTAGGAACATCACGGCAGTGACAAGGCTTAGGTCAGAAGCATGCCTCTGATTTTGCAGAAGGAGAGTTGAAAGATGAAATGTTTTGCATTTGCTTTGGGAGTGTGGAAAATGCTCAAGCATTTAAAAAAGTCCTTTGAGGCTGCTCAAAAGGAGATGTCGGGTACCCCAAGGAGGTGGGTGAGTTTCTTGAGGGGCTAAAAGTTGGCGACAAGGAGGCCAAGGGTGAATAAGTGAAGGAGGAATTTGAGGAGTCGACGTCACTAGAGAAGAAATTCATTGCCTCTTCAGAGGAAAAATGGGTGTCACAACCTTCAAGTCTAGAGTGGGTCTTGACTTGTGATGTAAGACCTACGACGCCTACAAGAGTAACTCGGTGGAGACTTTGACACCGGCCATCCTTAGTCGGACATGACACCCATCCTCGCTAGAGACTTACTCAGGCCATGATTGAGTACTATCATAATTGCGATGATGTCCAACTGCATGACAGGCACCTGCTAGAGCTGGAGATCATATCACTAATCGTGCAGGATAAGTAGAGAAAAAAAGTGTAGTAGTGCTTCCTATATATAAGTCCCACACCTTGTGCGATGCTGAGGTTGAGCCACATTGCAATGTACAACAACAATGCTTGTGAGGCCCAATGCTGTGCGATATTGCAAAGGCAAACAACACCTAAGCACCTTTCACTTATACATGGAATGAAATAATAAATTAAGAGTAAACATAGCACAACATTGGTAGATACAATTTAGATATTTGCTCGGGTTTTAGTTCGCTCGAGAAATCTTGCTCAAGCCATGGTGACACTCGGGTCCCGTGGGGTTTGGGGAAGCGTCCCAAGCAGGGTGAATTTGAAACAAAAACCCCCAAGCTTGCTATGACGAGAATAGTTTTGAGCATAAGTTTAAGCATGTTGTGGATATGGTCAATGTCCAAGGAAAGTTTTGAGTTTTGAGCTCCAAAATAGAGTCATTCTTAACCACTTATTTATGTTGATTGTCCTTGATGAGTTGTGAAGCAAGGAAAGAGACTAGGTTTTAGATACAAAGATTATCTAAGCTAGACCACAATTGAGTAAGTGGAATAGGGTGCTGCAACAAGAGTTTAGATTGGGGTTTGGTGCAACACCCAAGCGGGGTCCCGTGGGGTTTGGGGCACCGTTGTCCCAAGCAGGGTGAATTTGAAACGAAAACCCCCAAGCTTGCTATGACAAGAATAGCTTTGAGCATAGTTTAGGCATGTTGTGGATATGGTAAATGTACAAGGAAAATTTTGAGTTCTGAGCTCCAAAATAGAGTCATTCTCCACCACTTATTTATTTTGATTGTCCTTGGTGAGTTGTGAAGCAAGGAAAGAGACTAGGTTTTAGATACAAAGATTATCTAAGCTAGACCACAATTGAGAAAGTGGAATAGGGTGGTGCAACAAGAGTTTAAATTGGGGTTTGGTGCAGCACCCCAAGCGGGGTCTCGTGGGGTTTGGAGCAGCGTCCCAAGCAGGGTGAAGGGGCGGCAGTCCCTCTGGGGTTTCGAGCAACGTCCCGAGCAGGGTCGAGGGCAGTAGCCTCCGCAGGGTTTGGGACATCATCCCAAGCGGGGTCAAGGGGAAGAATCCCCTATGGGGTTCTGGGCATCGCCCCGAGCAGGGTCGAGGGGCGGCATCCCCCGCAGGGTTTGGGGCAGCTCCCCAAGTGGGGTCAAGGGGCCTCCCTTGAAAATCAATGAGGTTTTACATCTTTTGAACATGAATTTTCACTTGTACGGTATGCCAAATTTTTTATTTTTAAAAAAACTCGGTTGGTCAAAACAAAAGGAAATCGCTCAAAAGGTAGATGAGTTTTAAGTTTTAAAGTACACGTTGCATTTTAGATAACCCTACCACAGAAACACACAGCAAACCAAGCGAAACACAGATGAAACACGGGAGATTCTTTCTCACATGCAGAGAGGGATTTCTTGCTTGCGCATACAAGGAGACCATAGCGCATGCGAAATAGGTTGTGCATAGCACGATAGGGGTGACATCGCATTCAAAAGAAGGCCTTCTAGCTTGCACGCATAAAGAGACCACATCATGTGAAAAACAGAGCATGAAAAACACAACAAAGGCAATCACACTCAAGGCTTCAACATCACAAAAAGAAAAATCTTTTAATGTGTAAATCGAACGCGTTTGACAAGGTGCACTGCATCTCCCTCCCTCTCTCTCTCTCTCACTCACTCTCCATCTACGTCAGGTTTCTATCTTTATGTTTTTCTCTCCAAGAAACCAAAACGGTTCTCTTTCTCTGTGCTTCCTTCTTACACACACATATACATGGGTGTTTTGCACACACACACAACCCACACATAAACATGATGAAAACTCCTTTCCTTCACACTGTTCACCTTCCTTGCTCCCATAAAGACCCACATACAAACGAAATCACACATATTTACATAGATACTCTATCTCTCTCACACATACATATACACAAAATCCAAATTTCTAATTCTTGCTCTATTTTTCCTACTTCTATAGGTGCATCCATCGGTAATAATCCAGTGTATGCATGTTGTTAATATGATTGGTAGTGTGTTTGCCTTGCCTATGTATGTAGGTCCATATGTTTATGTATATGCATGGTAGAAATGTATAATATCTCATGTTGATATACATATAGAACATACTAATACATATGCTTGTACATGGCATAGTATGGATACATGACATACATACATATACATTAAAAAAAAAATTGTACATAAGCATGTAAATTTCAGTAGTTGACTTACTTGTGTCTTCCAGTGAAGTTGCTTTCTTTGGTATTTTGCTGCTTTCTATCCAATGCCTCTGTAAATGTGATTCCTTGTTTAATTTCTCAACAAAGGTAGCGTAGCTTACTGAGGTTTCTAATGAACATGATAGTTGAAACTAGGAGAGGCTCATAGATAATACATGAAATGAAAATTTACCTACTATTGGGATGAAATAAGATAGGTTCTCAGTATAAAGAAGGTTATAGATTGAGGTTGGACAAGTGGTGGACCTTGCTCTAATGCTATAACATCTCCCTCAAGTAGAAAATTTTGAATTGAAGCGGGAAATTTTTAATTTAGGCGATAAATTTTGAATTTTGAATCCAAGCGGGAAAATTTGAATCCAAGCAGGAAAATTTCAATCCAAGCAAGAAACTTTTAATTTAGGTCGAACACATGGTGGATTTAATTTGAATCCAAGCAGGAAAATTTCAATCCAAGCAAGAAACTTTTAATTTAGGTCGAACACATGGTGGATTTAGAAACCAAGCAAGCCATGCTGCTAGATATAATAGTCGATGATAGGTTGTACATGTGGTGGACCTTGCATCGATTCTCCATGCTTAGCTTAGACTATGGTCCTTGTGGCTCTCTATGCTCCAATGGAGCTTAGATTGAACAAGTGGTGGACCTTGTGGTTATTTGTGTGTCAATAATAGAGTTTAGCTTGAAGAAGTTTCAGAGATTGTCACTTTTTTTGCTTCAATGATAGATTTTTCCTTCAATGATAGACCTTGCATCATTTCAGCTTAGACTAAGGATCTTGTGGCTCTGTATTGTTCAAATAAGCTTAGCTTGAACAACTGGTGCACCTTGGGGCTGTCTATTCTTTGATGGGGCTTATATTAAATAAGCGGTGGACCCATGCGTTTTTCTTCCATGCCTAACTTAAAATGTGGACCTTGCATCTCTCTATTCTTGACTAGACCTTAGCTTGGATAAGTGACCTTGTCGCTTTTTATGCTTTAATAGGACTTTTCTTAGACAAGTGGTGGAACCTTGCATCCATTCTTCATGTCTAAATTAGATTGTGGACCTTGTGGCTCTCTATGCTTCAATGGATCCTAGCTTGGACAAGTGGTTGACCTTCTGGCTATCTATTCTACAATAGAGTGGGTCTCTAGGCTAGAATAAATCTTATCTTAAACAAGTGGTGAACCTTGTGAATCTCTATGCTTTAATAGAGCTTAGGCTTCAATAAATGGTGGACCTTGCATCAGTTCTCCATGCATATAGTAAATTATAGGCCTTGTAAGTATTTATGATACAATGGAGATGGACAAGTGGTGGACCTTGTGGCTCTCTATGTTTGAATATAGCTTAAGCATGAACAAGTGATGGACGTTCCATCATTTGTCCAAGCTTAGATTAAATGGTGGACCTTCTATCACTCAATGCTTCAATAGAGATTATCTTGAATAGGTGGTGGACATTATGGCTCTCTATTCTTCAGTGAAGTGATGCTCAATGCTTCAAGGGAGCTTAGCTTGAAGAAGTGGTGGACCTTGCATCAATTTTCCATGCATACCTTAGATTGTGGACATTCTGGCTCTGTGTGCTTTCATTGGATCTTGTGGCTCTATATGATGTAATGATGATTAGCTTGGACAAGTGGTGGACCTTGTAGATCTCTATGCTTTAATAGAGCTTATGTTTGGACAAGTGGTGGAATTTGCACCTACTTCCCAATTCTTAGTCTAAATGGCCAAGTGATGGATCTAGGATCTACTCATGCCACAAACATTGTGTAAAATTACAAGTGTTATGATGGCCAAGTGTTGAATGCACCAAAATTTAAGACCTGGTTAGAATGGCCAAGTGGTGGATCTAGGAGACACCAACAATTGGATCCACAATTCAAGCCTTGGTTATAATGGCCAAGTGGTGGATCTTTGTTGCACCTACTTCCCAATTCTTTGTCTAAATGGCCAAGTGGTGGATCTAGGATCTACTCATCCCACAAACATTGTGTAAAATTACAAGTGTTATGATGGCCAAGTGTTGAATGCACCTAGCTTTAAGATATGGTTAGAATGGCCAACTGATGCACCTAGGAGACACCAAAAATTGTATCCACAATTCAAGATTTTGTTATAATGGCCAAGTGGTGGATCTTCGATGCATCTACTTCCCAATGAATAGTCTAATGGCCAAGTGTTGGATCTAGGATCTACCCATTCCATAAACATTGTGTAAAATTACAAGTGTTATGATGGCCAAGTATTGAATGCACCTAACTTTATGACATGGTTAAAATGGCCAAGTGGTGGGTCTAGGAGACACCAACAATTGGATCCACGATTCAAGCCTTTGTTATAATGGCCAAGTGGTGGATCTTTGATGCACCTACTTCCCAATTAATGGTCTAAATGGACAAGTGTTTGATTTAGGATCTACTCATCCCATAAACATTGTGTAAAATTACAAGTGTTATGATAGCCAAGTGTCGAATACACCTAACTTTAAGAAATATCTAGAATGGCCTAGTGGTAGATCTGGGAGACACCAACAATTGGATCCACATTTCAAGCCTTCGTTATGATGGCCAAGTGGTGGACCTTTGATGCACCTACTTCCCAATTATTAGTCTAAATGGCCAAGTGGTGGATCTAAGATCTACTCATCAAACAAACATTGTGTAAAATTACCAGTGTTATGATGGCCAAGTGCTGAATGCACCTAGCTTAAAGACATGGCTAGAATGGCCAAGTGGTGGATATAGGAGACACCAACAATTGGATCCACATTTCAAACCTTTGTTATAATGGCCAAGTGGTGGATCTTTGTTGCACCTACTTCCCAATTCTTAGTCTAAATGGCCAAGTGGTGGATCTAGGATCTACTCATCCCACAAACATTGTGTAAAATTACCAATGTTATGATGGCCAAGTGTTGAATGCACCCAACTTTAAGACATGGCTAGAATGGCCAAGTGGTCGATCTAGGAGACAAGTGGTGGATCTAGGAGACACCAAGAATTGGATCCACATTTCAAGCCTTCGCTATAATGGTCAAGTGATGAATTTTTGTTGCACCTACTTCACAATTTTTATGCTAAATGCCAAGTGGTGGATCTAGGATCTACTCATCCCACAAACATTGTGTAAAATACAAGTGTTATGATGGCCAAATGTTGAATGTACCTAACTTTAAGACATGGGTTAAATGGCCAAGTCATGGATTTATGACACACCAACAATTGGATCCACAATTCAAGCCTTTGTTATAACGGCCAAGTTGTGGATCTTTGATGCACCTACTTCCCGATTCTTAGTCTAAATGGCCAAGTCCTGGATCTAGGATCTACTCACTATACAAACATTGTGTAAAATTACCAGTGTTATGATGGCCAAGTACTGAATGCACCTAATTTTAACACATGGATAGAATGGCCAAGTGGTGGATCTAGAGGACACCTATAATTAGATCCACATTTCAAGCCTTCGTTATAATGGCCAAGTGGTAGATCTTTGCTGCACCTACTTCCCAATTCTAAGTCTAAATGGCCAAGTGGTAGATCTAGGATCTACTCATCCCACAAACATTGTGTAAAATTACAAGTGTTATGATGGCTAAGTGTTGAATACGCCTAACTTTAAGACATGGTTATACTGGCCAAGTGGTGGATCTATGAGACATCAACAATTGGATCCACATTTCAAGGCTTTGTTATAATGGCCAAGTGGTGGATCTTTGTTGCACCTACTTCCCAATTCTTTGTCTAAATAGCCAAGTGGTGGATCTAGGATCTACTCATCCCACAAACATTGTGTAAAACTACAAGTGTTATGATAGCCAAGTGTTGAATGCACCTAACTTTAAAACATGGTTAGAATGGCCAAGTGGTGGATTAAGGAGACACAACAATTGGATCCACATTTAAAGCCTTCGCTATAATGGTCAAGTGATGGCTATTTGTTGCACCTCAATCACAATTTTTAGGCTAAATGGCCAAGTGGTGGATCTAGGATCTACTCATCCCACAAACATTCTGTAAAATTACAAGTGTTATGATGGACAAGTGTTGAATGCACCTAACTTTAAGACATGGTTAGAATGGCCAAGTGGTGGATTGAAGATACACCAACAATTGGATCCACAATTCAAGCCTTGGTTATAATGGCCAAGTGGTGGATCTTTGCTGCACCTACTTCCCAATTCTTAGTCTTAATAGCCAAGTAGTGGATCTAGGATCTACTCATCCCACAAACATTGTGTAAAACTACAAGTGTTATGATGGCCAAGTGTTGAATGCACCTAACTTTAACACATGGTTAGAATGGCCAAGTGGTGGATCTAGGAGACACCAACAATTGCATCCAAAATTCAAGCCTTTGTTATAATGGCCAAATGGTGGATCTTTGATGCACCTACTTCCCAATTCTAAGTCTAAATGGCCAAGTGGTAGATCTAGGATCTACTCATCCCACAAACATTGTGTAAAATTACAAGTGTTATGATGGCTAAGTGTTGAATACGCCTAACTTTAAGACATGGTTATACTGGCCAAGTGGTGGATCTATGAGACATCAACAATTGGATCCACATTTCAAGGCTTTGTTATAATGGCCAAGTGGTGGATCTTTGTTGCACCTACTTCCCAATTCTTTGTCTAAATAGCCAAGTGGTGGATCTAGGATCTACTCATCCCACAAACATTGTGTAAAACTACAAGTGTTATGATAGCCAAGTGTTGAATGCACCTAACTTTAAAGCATGGTTAGAATGGCCAAGTGGTGGATTAAGGAGACACAACAATTGGATCCACATTTAAAGCCTTCGCTATAATGGTCAAGTGATGGCTATTTGTTGCATCTACTTCACAATTTTTAGGCTAAATGGCCAAGTGGTGGATCTAGGATCTACTCATCCCACAAACATTGCGTAAAATTACAAGTGTTATGATGGCCAAGTGTTAAATGCACCTAACTTTAAGACATGGTTAGAATGTCCAAGTGGTGGATTGAAGAGACACCAACAATTGGATCCACAATTCAAGCCTTGGTTATAATGGCCAAGTGGTGGATCTTTGCTGCAACTACTTCCCAATTCTTAGCCTTAATAGCCAAGTAGTGGATCTAGGATCTACTCATCCCACAAACATTGTGTAAAACTACAAGTGTTATGATGGCCAAGTGTTGAATGCACCTAACTTTAACACATGGTTAGAATGGCCAAGTGGTGGATCTAGGAGACACCAACAATTGCATCCAAAATTCAAGCCTTTGTTATAATGGCCAAATGGTGGATCTTTGATGCACCTACTTCCCAATTCTTAGTCTTAATGACCAATTGGTGTATCTAGGATCTACTCATCCTACAAACATTGTGTAAAATTACCAGTGTTATGATGGCCAAGTGATGAATGCACCTAACTTTAAGACATGGCTAGAATGGCCAAGTGGTGGATCTAGGAGAAACCAACAATTGGATCCACATTTCAAGCCTTGGTTATAATGGCCAAGTGGTGGATCTAGGATCTACTCATCCCACAAACATTGTGTAAAAATACAAGTGTTATGATGGCCAAGCGTTGAATGCACCTAGCTATAATACATGGTTAGAATGGCCAAGTGGTGGATCTATAGCTAGGAGACACCAACAATTGGATCCACAATTCAAGCCTTTGTTATAATGGCCAACTGATGCACCTAGTTCCTGATTATTAGTCTAGATGGCCAAGTGGTGGATCTAGGATCGAACTTTTAGACATGGTTAGAGTTGGCAAGTGGTGGATCTAGGAGACACCAACAATTGGATTCACAATTCAAGCATTTGTTATAATGGCCAAGTGTGGTTCTTTGAGGCACCTACTTCCCAATTCTTAGTTTAAATGGCCAAGTTCTAGATCTAGGATCTATTCATCCCACAAACATTCTGTAAAATTACAAGTGTTATGATGGCCAAGTGTTGAATGCACCTAACTTTAAGACATGGTGAGAATGGCCAAGTTGTGGATCTAGGAGACACCAACATTTGGATCCAAAATTCAAGCCTTTGTTATAATGGCCAAATGGTGGATCTTTGATGCACCTACTTCCCAATTCTTAGTCTTAATGACCAAGTGGTGTATCTAGGATCTACTCATCCTACAAACATTGTGTAAAATTACCAGTGTTATGATGGCCAAGTGATGAATGCACCTAACTTTAAGACATGGTTAGAATGGCCAAGTGGTGGATCTAGGAGAAACCAACAATTGGATCCACATTTCAAGCCTTTGTTATAATGGCCAAGTGGTGGATCTTTGTTGCACCTACTTCCCAATTCTTTGTCTAAATGGCCAAGTGGTGGATCTAGGATCTACTCATCCCACAAAATTGTGTAAAACTACAAGTGTTATGATAGCCAAGTGTTGAATGCACCTATCTTTAAGGCATGGTTAGAATGGCCAAGTGGTGGATTAAGGAGACACAACAATTGGATCCACATTTAAAGCCTTCGCTATAATGGTCAAGTGATGGCTATTTGTTGCACCTACTTCACAATTTTTAGGCTAAATGGCCAAGTGGTGGATCTAAGATCTACTCATCCCACAAACATTGCGTAAAATTACAAGTTTTATGATGGCCAAGTGTTGAATGCACCTAACTTTAAGACATGGTTAGAATGGCCAAGTGGTGGATTGAAGAGACACCAACAATTGGATCCACAATTCAAGCCTTGGTTATAATGGCCAAGTGGTGGATCTTTGCTGCAACTACTTCCCAATTCTTAGTCTTAATAGCCAAGTAGTGGATCTAGGATCTACTCATCCCACAAACATTGTGTAAAACTACAAGTGTTATGATGGCCAAGTGTTGAATGCACCTAACTTTAACACATGGTTAGAATGGCCAAGTGGTGGATCTAGGAGACACCAACAATTGCATCCAAAATTCAAGCCTTTGTTATAATGGCCAAATGGTGGATCTTTGATGCACCTACTTCCCAATTCTTAGTCTTAATGACCAATTGGTGTATCTAGGATCTACTCATCCTACAAACATTGTGTAAAATTACCAGTGTTATGATGGCCAAGTGATGAATGCACCTAACTTTAAGACATGGCTAGAATGGCCAAGTGGTGGATCTAGGAGAAACCAACAATTGGATCCACATTTCAAGCCTTGGTTATAATGGCCAAGTGGTGGATCTAGGATCTACTCATCCCACAAACATTGTGTAAAAATACAAGTGTTATGATGGCCAAGCGTTGAATGCACCTAGCTTTAAGACATGGTTAGAATGGCCAAGTGGTGGATCTATAGCTAGGAGACACCAACAATTGGATCCACAATTCAAGCCTTTGTTATAATGGCCAAGTGGTGGATCTTTGATGCACCTACTTCTCAATTTTTAGTCTACATGGCCAAGTGTTGGATCTAGAATCTACTCATTTCATAAACATTGTGTAAAATTACAAGTGTTATGATGGCCAAGTGTTGAATGCACCTAACTTTATGACATGGTTAGAATGGCCAAGTGGTAGATCTTTGATGCATCTACTTTCCAATTCTTAGTCTAAATGGACAAGTGGTGGATCTACGATCTACTCATCACCCAAATATTGTGTAAAATTACCAGTGTTAGGATGACCAAGTACTGAATGCACCTAACTTTAAGACCTGGCTAGAATAGCCAAGTGTTGGATCTATGAGACGATTGGATCCACATTTCAAGGCTTTGTTATAATGGCCAAGTGGTGGATCTTTGTTGCACCTACTTCCCAATTCTTAGTCTAGATGGCCAAGTGGTGGATCTTTGTTGCACCTACTTCCCAATTCTTAGTCTAGATGGCCAAGTGGTGGATCTAGGATCTACTCATCCCACAAACATTGTGTAAAACTACAAGTGTTATGATGGCCAAGTGTTGAATGCACATAACTTTACGACACGATTAGAATGGCCAAGTGGTGGATCTAGGAGACACCAACAATTGGATCCACAATTCAAGCCTTTGTTATAATGGCCAAGTGGTGGATATTTGATGCACCTACTTCCCAATTCCTAGTCTAAGTGTCAAAGTGGTGGATCTAGAATCTACTCATCCCCAAAACATTGTGTAAAATTACCAGTGTTATGATGAACAAGTGTTGAATGCACCTAACTTTAAGACATGGATAGAATGGCCAAGTGGTGGATCTAAGAGACAATTGGACCCACATTTCAAGGCTTTGTTATACTGGCCAAGTGGTGGATCTTTGTTGCACCTACTTCTTGATTCTTAGTCTAGATGGCCAAGTGGTGGATCTAGGATCTACTCATTCCACAAACATTGTGTAAAACTACAAGTGTTATGATGGCCAAGTGTTGAATGCACATAACTTTACGACAAGATTAGAATGGCCAAGTGGTGGATTTAGGAGACACCAACAATTGGATCCACAATTCAAGCCTTTGTTATAATGGCCAAGTGGTGGATCTTTGATGCACCTACTTCCCAATTCTTAGTCTAAGTGTCGAAGTGGTGGATCTAGGATCTACTCATCCCACAGACATTGTTTAAAATTACCAATGTTATGATGGTCAACTGCTGACTCTACTTAACTTTAAGATATGGCTAGAATGGGCAAGTGGTGGATCTAGGAGACACTAACAATTGGATCCACATTTCAAGCCTTTATTATAATTGCCAAATGGTGGATCTTTGTTGCACCTACTTCCTAATTCTTATTCTAAATGGCCAAGTGGTGGATCTAGGATCTACTTATCCCACAAACATTGTGTAAAACTACAACTGTTATAATGGCCAGGCGTTAAATGCAGCTTACTTTAAAACATGGTTAGAATGGCCAATTGGTGGATCTATGAGACACCAACAATTGGATCCACAATTCCAACCTTTGTTATAATGGCCAAGTGGTGGATCTTTGATGCACCTACTTCCCAATTCTTAGTCTAAATGGCCAAGTGGCGGATCTAGGATCTAGCTTTAAGACATGGTTAGAGTTTCCAAGTGGTGGATCTAAGAGACACCAACAATTGGATCCACAATTCAAGCCTTTGTTATAATGGCGAAGTGGTGGATTTTTGATGCACCTACTTCCCAATTCTTAGTCTAAATGGCCAAGTGTTGGATCTAAGATGTACTCATCCCACAAACATTGTGTAAAATTACAAGTGTTAAGATGGCCAAGTGTTGAATGCACCTAACTTTAAGACATGGTTCAAATGCCCAAGTGGTGGATCTAGAAGACACAACAATTGAATCCACATTTCAAGAACCCGTTATAATGGCCAAGTGGTGGATCTTTGATGCACGTACTTCCCAATTTTTAGTCTAAATGGGCAAGTGTTGGATCTAGGATTTACTCATTTCATAAACATTGTGTCAAATTACAAGTGTTATGACAGCCAAGTGTTGAATTCACATAAACTTTATGACATGGTTAGAATGGCCAAGTGCTGGATCTAGGAGACACCAACAATTGGATCTACAATTCAAGCATTCATTTTAATGGCCAAGTGGTGGATCTTTGATACACCTACTTCCCAATTCTTAGTTTAAATGGCCAAGTGGTGGATCTAGGATCTACTCATCCCACAAACATTGTGTAAAATTACAAGTGTTACGATGGCCAAGTGTTTAGGGTTTTGGGAAATTGGCAATATGCACATCATGATGCATGTATCTTACAAGAGGCTTTTTTTTAAAGTGAATCGTGATAACATGCAAATTATAAAACTTATTTTTTTTGGGTTTTTAACATGTTCTATTAGATCTAGACAATTTTATTAGGAGTGACTTATTTGTATTGCATTTTACACAAGTAGACATACCATTTTATAATCAAAATGATTATCAACCTCAATAAATATATTCTTGCACAATTATTTGAAGTCCCTAAGTCAGTGTATGCTTTGTTTGAACTAGCACGATGAAAAATATAAGTAATAAATTCACAATATGCTGAACTGTTTCAGATTTTTAACATATATTATTTGATTTGGATAAAGTTCTTGAAAACTATTTGTTTGCTCTGCATTTTACACAAGTAAACATTGCATTTTTTTGTGAAATTTTTTTCCAATGTGTTTCAATATAATCATGCATATTTCTTAAAGTCTTCAAGTCACAGTTATGGTTTGTCTTAAACTAGTGTGAGAGTGTTAGTGCAGTGTGCACCCATAAATTTGTATTTGATATGTTGCTTTTATTGTCCAATGCTAAAATGACGCCAGATCAAAAGAAAATTTTTATGTGTGCTATCCGAAAAGAATGGAATTTGGGAATATCATCATATGCAGATGGTCGCATACAACAGATTAATGAAAGAAACATCGTTGTTAAAGACCTCACTTGCACTATATGGGAGAACACAAAGTGTAGGCTGCAAGGTGAAGGCCAATATGAGTTGTTGATTCCAACAGGGATTCAAGGATTTGACCCCCACCACAAGGTTAGGACAATGTTAGGCAATATGAAAGTGTGTTGCAGAGACTTAAGGGAAGATATCCCTCCTACCTGCAATATGACAAAATTAGAGCTCTAGGAAAAATTATGGGAGGAATAGAAGGTCAAGATGAAGCGGGTGAAAGCTCAGGACCAAGGTTCCTTACCCAAGAGATTGAAGATGGCCCAAGATGCGCAAGCGGCTGTGGGTGGCCGATCAGATACCAACAACATCGACATAATCATGCGTACGACATTGAATGCCAAGTGCACTCATTTGATTGGCATTCCCCATGAGGCACTGGTAGAAGGTACAAGGGTTAGAGAACGCTCTTTTGATATGTGTATATTATACACCATTAAAGGCATCTCTTTCTTTCCAGAGAACATTACATATGTGGGAAAATGCTACGAGGGAGGGAGTGAGGCAAAATTTGATAGCTTTTAGACAAAGCAAGGAATGCAAACACTTCACCCTTCCATTGTAAGATGCATTGACTTTACCACTGAAGATCCCTAGATCACAATCTTTCCATACTACAATGGGGGCACCTTGGGGACATGATGTGCCGCTTGCCACTCACCCACGAAGCATTCAAATGCCACATGCATAGGCTACACAATGGATGGAGGTCATTGCTACCTACAAATTAGCGCTTACCAGAGATAGATTGCACGGATCAAAGCAGTGCTTGAGCAGATTCCAACAATCTGTCACTCTTTAACTGATGGCGTTGCGGCTACTCACTTGATTGGTATAGTGCACAACGATCTGCATCCTTTCAACATAATGTTGGACTTTACTCGCACAAATAAAACCCACATTGGCATTATTGATTGATGAATGATGCTTAGAATGCCAGCTAAGCATGTAACAAATGATTATCTCCATCCAAGCAGACGGTCGGACCTTGCAATTTTGGAGGCACAAAAAGCAAGGGAAGGAGAGATTGCAAAGTGACTGTGGATTTCTCCAGAAATATATGATCTACGATGCGTAGATGCATAACTAAAGCAAGAGACATTTATGTATTACTTTATCTATTTTACATGTTGATAGACTTTTGGAGTGCAGCTAGGAAAGTTTATTTCGTAGAAGAAGTATTCTACCACCCTGATCAAGATGTCATGAGGGCCATTCAGATAACAATAGACTATTGGATGAAGTTAAGAGAGTGGGAAACTAGAAGAAATGCAGTAGATGTTTTGATCTTTTTCAAAGAACATTTAAAGGCATACCCTAATCTTGTCTAACGACTTATTGAACTTGGGCCATCTTTTTACTCGTCCTGAACATTTTTGTGATATACATTTGTCTTGTTGTCTTGGTATTTCATTTGTATTGAAGTCTATTATCTGGGTTTGGGGTGGTTCACCTCATTGAGTCATGTCTTATATTTCAATTGAATCAATTGTCTTGTATTTCGATTGGATCAATTATCTTTAGTCAGTGGTCTTGTGGATCAATTGGTTTCATTAGTTGTGATTTTGTTTTTTGCATCAATTGCGATTTGATTTAAGGGGCATACGACATGTTATGTAGTGGAGGAGACTGTTGTCTTTGTGTATCTATGAGACTATTGAATCGTGAGAATATATTTTTTTCAATGATATTGAATATTTTTTTATTTTTACATTGCAACTCTAAGATAAAATAGCCGATGAAGAACAAGTTTGTGGTACCCAATCAGTGCGTGATGATCAACAACAAGCGGCTGTTAATGCATTTTAGCGCATGAAATCTCTAATCAGCAAGCGACGCACACTGCACGATGACTATCAAAATGGGCAAATCCAAACCACATACAATGGAAAGATATTAATAAAGAAGTGACCAAGGATATGATTAAAGCAATATGGCCATGTGAGGATGCGGAGATAAAGAAAGAATGGTGGAAGGTATAGAAGCTTCTCCACAAAGAGATCAAAGAAAAAGCTGAGAGGATCTACTTGGAAGTGTATGGCCCATCCACTGCACAATGTAGATTGTTCGTTATATTTTGCAAAAATGTTATATGTTCATTTTGTGCAACAGTGACCAGTTGACTTTTTGTAGAAGGAGACAACTATTGCCACCCATGATATCAGGGAGAGTTGTGTCACTTTCACTCGAGATGAGCTGGCATTGACAGTTGAAGGCACCGACCGATAGTTAAAAAGATATTTACACGACACAACTGACAGAGAAATATGCATAAATAACACGGATTTATATAGCCACCCAAACACCCCAAGATGTTAAGAATCTAACACAATGAGTGAATCCTTCGCCTGTATAAGGGATACATATTAATCACCTTGTCTTGCATCCATATTTGGTCCCCTCATCTACTTTGGATGCATCTTCATCTTCCCAATTTTCATTTTTCTACAAGAATTTTGATGGATGGAGTGGATACTATACATTGACACGTGGTGTGTTAAGGAAATTTCCTAGGCTTTTTGCTAAAGACTACACCAATGTGTGTGGAGTAGATGTTGTTCAACACAAAATTGAGTTGAAGCCAGAGGCCACACCTAAGGCTCAGAAGCTACGAGGTCTAGGAGTCATCAACGAGAAGGCTTTACTCAAGGAGGTAAGAAAGCTTCTAGCAGCAGGTTTCATTTATCCAGTGGAGAATTCAGAGTGGGTCTCTCCTGTTGTTTTCACTCCTAATAAAAATGGCAAGTGGAGGGTGTGCGTGGATTACCTTCCACTCAATGAGGCAACAAAAAGAGATCACATTTCCCTCCCATTTAAAGATGAGATACTAAATGAGGTAGCTGGTCATGAGAAGTACACTGTGTGTGATGGCTACTCGGGTTACTTTCAAATAGGTATCGCATTGGAAGATCAGTTGAAAACAACCTTCATCACTCCTTGGGGTTGTTATGCTTTTAGAGTCATGCCATTTGGACTGACAAATGCTCCTGCAACTTTCCAACGCTTCATGAACATGGTGTTTCAAGCATTCTTTGGAAAGTCCATTAGGGTTTTTATTGATGTTTTTTGCATTTATAACTCAAAATCATTGCATCTACAAAAGGTAGAAGAAGGTTTAAAGACGCTCTACGACATGGGAGGTCAACGCAACCCCGACAAGTGTCACATAGGTGAGAATGAAGTGATCTTGCTTGGTCACAAGGTTTCCTATAAAGGCATTGAGGTGGATACTTCAAAGGCAAAGGCTCTTATTGAGCTCCCATCACCCAAGAATCTCAAAGAGGTCATCTCATTCATTCAAAAGGTGAAGTATATGTCACGCTTTATTCACTTAGCTTCGGAGTTGCTTCATCCTTTGCAAAAGTTGACACAACAAGTAGAATTTGCATGGTCTTATGAGCTTGAAGAGTACTTTTGTAACATTAAAGTCATTTTGTCAGAGCTACCAATACGAGCATGCCTCCTTGTTGGGAGTACACATTCTTTGTTAGCTCTAGTGTTGGGAAGGAAACAATTGGTGCAGTTTTATTACAACAAGATCCCCACAGTACCAGGATGCGACCCATCTACTTTGCTAGTAGGGTCATGAATGCTTTGGAGAGAGGCTACACGGAGGCAGAACTCATGATTCTTTCTCTCATGTTTGCGGTGAGAAAGTTCAGATCCTACTTGCTACCAAAACCTTTTGTAATTCTGACTGTGCAGAAAATTTGTTTCCTTGGGTGTCATCTCAAATGAATCTTAGCACTAGGATCTCAAAGTGGATTATGGAATTGCAAGAGTTCCAATACTCTTTCAAGGTAGAAGATAGTGTGCATGCACAATTGGCAGGGATCCTTAATTATAGGGTACATGAGAAGGAGATTAAGGTGCCTGAAGTAAAGACCCTACCATTGCCACCACCTAAAATTATTCCTAATGCTTTTACCTTGTTCTTTGATGGAGCTTTTTGACGAGTCACAGGAAAAGCAGGGGGAGGGCTAGTATTGCTCAACCCAAGTGGAGAGGTGGTCATGAAAGAGAAGGTCAATCTACCAGGTTCACCTAGAAAAAATGAAGCAGAATACGACACTCTACTTCATGGTTTAAAGATATGCATTGGCCAAGGTATACAACGTCTCATGGTAAAAGGGGATGCACTTCTCATTATGAAGCAAAATTTAGGCATTTGGGCATGCAAGAATGAAAGCTTAAGGACAAAAGTTCATGCCATTCGTAGGAAGTTTAATCAGTTTGAAGAAGTGCAACTATATCATATTCGTAGGAAACAAAATGAAGATGCCGATTTACTTGCACAACAAGCAGTTACATGTGTTGAGAAAGAAGTGCAGGTCATCATGGTGGCAGCAACTATCAAGCAACTGAGATACCAAGGATTGGAGTCATTGACTCCCATTATTAGCTACATTTTGGAGAGCGAGTTTCCACAAGACTTCACGAAGGCTCAGAAGAGGAGACTCATGGAAAAGGCAAGCACGTATCTCTTTCTAGAATGATCCCTCTATCAAAGAGGGAAGGATCAAGTGTGCAGAAGAGTACCAACTATCAAGGAAATTCCAGCCATTCTAAAAGGTTTGCATGAAGAGGCATGTGGTGGTCATTTTGCCCAAGAGTTAACTGTGAAGAAGATTTTGCTTGCGGGGTATGTTTGGCTAAGTCTGCATGTGGATGTCCAACATTGGTGTAAAAGTTGTCACAATTGTCAGGTAAATGGGAATAGAAGATTGGTTTATGGTCCAAGGCAAATCGTGCTTGCAAATGGACCCTTTGAAAAGTGGGGCATTGATGCTATGGGTCCTCTCCCTAGGACAAAAAATGGTAAACTCTACATTCTGGTGGCTGTAGACTAGGTGGGTGGAAGCACAAAGCATGGCAAAGGTAAATGAGAGGACAATGAGCAAATTTGTCTACACTCACATTTGTTGTAGATTTGGCACACCTTTGGAGATTGTTTCTGATAATGGTCCAGGGTTAAGAAAGAGATTGCTCACAGAAGTCTGTGAAGAACTTCACATTCTACATCGTCATAGTACACCCTACTATCCCCAATCCAAGGGTCTGGTAGAAAAAGCTAATGGTGTCATTGCAGGCATCATTAGAAAGATGGTGAGAAACAAGACAAAGTTGTGGGATGACTTCTTGGATGGTGCCTTGTGGGCGTATCGAATCACATATAGGGAAGCCACGGAGTTTACACCATTTCACTTGGTCTATGGTCAAGAGGTTTTACAACCAATTGAGCTCAACATTCCAGCAATGCAACTTCATGGCAAAGCAGCACAAGATGATCAAGAAGCATGGATGGATCGACTTATTACCTTAACTGAGCTTGAGTGGAAAAGAGAAGCAGCATACGAGTGCTACAAGAGGAAAGCTACGCAGGCGAAGGAGAAGCTTGACAAGAAACTAAAGGACAAAGGCATCAATGAAGGAGATCTTGTGCTAAGGTATGACAATCGACTCGATAATCGTTTTGATGCCAAATTTGAAACTAGATGGTAGGGGCCATACATAGGTAAGAAGGCTTTCAATTCAAGTTACTATCAACTTATGGACTTGAATGGGAAAGAGCACTCTAGGAAGGTAAATGGTTATCGCTTGAAGCTCTATTTTAGTTGCCTTCTACCAAAGGATCTACCAAAGATGTCAAAGGGCAGTTGTCTCATGTAAGTATTGTTACATGAAGCATGGGTGTAACTCCAGCCAAAATTCTGAGGGGCCAAACAATGAAGATCTCGTCAAGGACTCTGAAGCATTCTCTTTGGAAAAGATGCTCTATGATGGTACATGAATATACCATCATCCTGGGGGAGGGCTAATGATAGCCATTTTTTGGCTCTCCGTAATTGCCATAGTGAGTTAACCCACCCTACCAAAATCATCCAAACACTGTGGCTATCCCTACCATTTCACTGTATATAGGTGTGTGTGAGTTAGGGGACTTTTCCCATATCTTCTTAAAAACCCTTAATTAGCTAGTCACTGGGCTAGTTGAGCAAAAAAAAAAAAATATATATATATATATATATATATAAGTATATTATGGCCCATTTGTGTGTAAATATTTCATTGTATATAGGGCCTAAATAAAAGGATTTTTCATAATTATTTTGGTATTTATTTAAATATTTCTACCTATGGTATGTTATTTATGCTATGCACATTGACTCACCATTAGCATATTTTTTCTTACCATTTTGCATACTCTTTATTCCATATAAAAATAATTTCATGCAAGCTTCTCTTATTTTTGGTGTAACTCCATCCCAACAAAAATCCAAAAAAACTAGTTCTATTTATGTGTATATTTTTTCACGGGTTAATTTTATTTGCGAGTTAATCAATTCGTGTTTTTTTGCTACAGGTGATGCTTTTTCGAGTTTATAGAAGCATGGATTCCACTCATATGTATGCTCTTTAAGGTGGCGTTGTGGTATGTTAAATAAGTACCGAGGGAAGGAGAGAGAAGAAGGATTAGACGGAGAGAGAAAAACATACTTGTGAAATAGAGATAGGATCGGGGTGGGAGAGTACCGACAACGAGAGAGAGAGAGAGAGAGAGAGAGAGAGAGAGAGAGAGAGAGAGAGAGAGAGAGAGAGAGAGAGAGAGAGCCTGAGAGTGGGAGATGAGGGGGAGAGAGGAAAGATAGGTTCAAAATGAAAAAAGTCCGGCTAAAGTTTGGGCAAGAAGGTTCTCAAGCCGGTTCAAATTATTTCATTTAGTAACTTGGTATAGAATTGTTTATGTGTTGGTTTAATGTATATATTTTATAAATATCCTACATTTTAATTGAGATGAAAGTGGGGTTAAGTAAAAGTGGAGTTTTGTTGTGAAGAAGGAGGTTGTGTGCACGTTTTCTAGCTCAAGTTTGGGCAAGAAGGTTCTCAAGCCGGTTCAAATTATTTCATTTAGTATCTTGGTATAGAATTGTTTATGTGTTGGTTTAATTTATATATTTTATAAATATCCCACATTTTAATTGAGATGAAAGTGGAGTTTTGTTGTGAATAAGTAGGTTGTGTGCACGTTTTCTACTCACGTGTGTGTGTGTGTGTGTGTGTGTGTGTGTGTGTGTGTGTGAGAGAGAGAGAGAGAGAGAGAGAGAGAGAGAGAGAGATTTCCTGTTCATATGCGTGTGAAAAGGTTCCAAATCCGGGTCCACAAATAATGTTTTCCGAGCCCTTAGAGAGGCAGTTAGTGGTGGTTACTCATTGCACTATTATATGCCTATAGTATTCATAGAAGAATAATAATCATAGTGTTTCCCAAGCCCTTAGAGAGGCAGTTAGTGTTGTCTACTCATTGCACTTTTAGATGCTTATAAATCTTATAGGGGAATAATAATCGTAGTGACAAATCATGCATATTTTATTGCACACCCCACTTTAAAAGTTAGTGGTGGAGTAGTAGACAATTATAATATTCATATTGACAAATCATACATATATTATTGCACGCTCCAATTTAGCAGTTAGCATATGCTGCGTGGGACCCCTCATGTCACTAACACATGCCACTCTTCCATCACTATCAATGCTTTTTGAGAGCATGGTGCTTTAGCCTATATAAATTTTACAAGGCAAGCACCATATGCTGCACAAGTGAATCGGAGGTGCTAATCAAGAGAGATTTTTTCATTTTCCCTGTACTTATACAATGCCTATAGGATATGCAACTACTGGTAATGAGGTAGTTGCAAAAATCCATGAAGAGCTTCACAAACTCCCCCCCAACGCACCCCTTGAAGAAAAGAAGACGTTTACACAGAGAGAGCGTGACACAAGCAAGGCGATCCGGATGTTCAACCACCTTAATCGCGCTCGCAACACCGGAGACCAGGAACTCAATGATGGCTTTGAGACAATGCGAGAAGCTCTGGGCAAGTGGGAGACATGAGGGTACATAGATAGCTCTCGAAGGGCCGCTTTACAGGCGGAGATTGACCATTTGCTTGTCTGCAAACGCACAATCAACCTGGTCGACATCTCTGGCTCTAATGTGGTTGAAGATTGAGGCAAGATTTAAATAATTATGCACTAAATAATATAGTTAAATAAATATGCACTAGCACATGATAAATTGTACTAGTGTGATGCAAGTTGTACTGTGTGTGTGTGTGTGTGTGTGTGCAGGTTTGATTCCCTACCTAATCATGTAAACAACTTATTTTGATTATATGATGCTTATTTTAACTATATGATGGTGTTCCACTCTTCAGTGCCTTGGCGAGAATAATTCATATGTCTCTGTCTGACTTATTATTATTGAAGTAGCTGTGATACTTTTAATCGGCCTGGTCTACTAACACATCTTCAAGATCTTTCATAATTTAGGGTATTGTTGATATCTTGTAGCTAAACTAAACCGTCAAATGTAACTACAAGCTGTTTGAAAGCCAAATGTAAAGAAAATCTATGTGAGTTTTTTATATAATGCAAGAAAAAGATGAGCATGTCTTTAGTATTTACCCTACTTTTAGTAGAATATACTTTCATGTCAATGTAGGTGTTGTTGCAAACAAGGATGAATGCCTAATAAGCCAATTTGAAACTAGGAATCTAAAAAATATTGATGGTTGTACTTGTTTGGGCGAAGACCTCAAAGTAAAGATACACGCATAGACTCTTGCATATAAAGTAATTAAGAACACTTTACTAAGTTGAAGAACTGCATACGTACATAAACACACACATATAAATAACTATATATATTGTATAAACAAGTACTTTAAAACACTTTACCGAGTTGAAGATCTCCTTACGTACATAAACACACACATATAAATAAATAAATAAAAAGATATTTTATATATATAATATAAATATTATATATAAAACTATATATATTCTTAGACCGACAGTGTAAAGAAATACTGACAAGCAAATGAAATTTTGACAGCATAACAACGTGAAAAATAAAAATAAAACCATTCCATACTTGCTTCTGTGAAAGCTTGCCTAAGTTTTGTTAAGCTTTCCTATTCTATACTTGCTTCCGTGAAGCTTGCCTAACTTTTGTGTATACATGAAACCATGATTATGTTTCTAAACATGAACAAAAAACATGATTATATTCACAAGCAATCAAAATTTCGACAGCATAACGGCGCGAAAATACAAACAAAAAAATTTCCCATTCCATACTTGCTTCCGTGAAGCTTGACTAACTTTTCTGTATACGTGAAATCATGATTATGTTTTCAAACATGAACAAAAAGCATGATTATATTGATAAGCAATCAAAATTTTGGCAGCATAACGGTATGAAAATTCAAACTAAAAAAATTCCCATTCCATACTTGCTTCCGTGCAGCAGCGAATGCTCACGGGAAGAAGAAATTACATAATCAAAAAAGAATATGTTGGTATATTACTTTGGTAAATCCAAAGCTCTCAACAAACTTCTATCTAGTATAATAAATATGAAATCATGGCTGAATTGATAAGGACGATCAACACCAACAACATGTCTTCAGTAATACCAAAAAAGTGGCACCCAAACACCATGGTCACACGTCGTTCCATAAAAATCACAAACTAGAAAAAATGATAGATAATACCAATGTTGATGTCAATCAAGGGCAATGTGATCCGGGTTCATATTGTTGCCAATCAGTCTCCTCATCGCTATCTGCATCAACTGCTGAAATAGCACGTACACATGGAGCCTTGAAGCGTGAAAGATGTTGATGGAAGACCTCTGGATCACTATCTATGCAAAGACAGTGTCTAGACAACTCAACGCAAACATTGCCCAAGCCACCACATCCAGAAAACATATCAACAATGTAGGTGTGATCCGCAGTAAATGTCTGCACAAGCCAGCTAAAAAAAGCAAAAAATATGCGTATTTTTACTTTATGTAACATAGTCCAATAACGCATAGTAGGAAGCATATATTCTTACCGAAAGAAGTCAAGGCTACGCTCGGCGGCACCTCTAAGAGCGTGTCCTCCAATGTACTCTCCGTCGGCGCGCTCCACCAGTATTCCAGACTTGGCATCGAAAGAGTTGTTGTCCACGCTCTCTCCATCTCGTCGATCGTAGATAGGACGTTGACCCTTACGATAAAACAATCCTAGCAATAGTGTTTCCACCTACAAATTACAATTAGAATGTGATCTAATTGAAGAAAACTACAAGCATGCTTTTCAATCAACAAATAAATTTACTTACTCTCTCAATCTCAATGGTCTTTCGCACATAACCATTGGGGATCAAAATAAGGATGGTGTGCATCATTTTGAATCCCATCTCGATGGCATGGCTAGACACAATGCCAAAGTGATCAGTGGAGCTTAGGGTGATGTACCACCCATTGTTTGCCACATACTTTGAAGCTATTACGGCCACTTTCTTACTTAATTTTCGAGAGAATTGATTCCATGGAGGGACCTTCATAATACGCATTGTTAATTTAATTAAAGTTCCAAAACTATCATAGACTGTCCATTGTGGTTTTGAAGGATGCATACCTTGTTCTCTGAAAAATTTTCAACTTTAAAGTTTGTTGGAAAATCCGCAAACAAAAGAGAGGCCACTTCATTTCTCTTTTCCCCATCAACATGGGCTGAATGAAGAAAATCCAAGATCCTGCATACGATCAAATAAATGTATTTCAAACATTCACAACACACACCACACATAGTTAGTCTTTCTTTTCACATGTGTTTACCATTTCTCATCATCGAGAGAAATTTTGTAAACATCTAGCATGTTCCCAATAACGTTCACATCACAATCTATGGAAGGCACTGCATAATCAGAAAATAAAATATTTCATCAAGAATTGTTGAGTAGAAAGAAAGTGACAGCTAGATATCTATACAAGCAAGTTTACCTGTGGAGCCTTGAGCACCTTTTTGGTTCTTTTTGGGAGACTTCTTGGGCTTCTTGGATCTAACAAAATCCAATCGTTTCTTTATAGAGGAGATTGTACTATTGTTTACTCTTTTCGAAGAAGTGGCTTTCTTGGAAGCTGAGCCAATCTCCTCAATACCATTTTCATTTCTTTCAAGAACGTGCTCTAAAGCAAACAAAAATATATTTCTCACAAACATAATCTAAATAGTATGAGCACTTTAACAATTTTGTAGTTTTTATAAATGCCAAAAATAACCTTTATATAAGTTCCCTTCATCACGTGGGTAGGTGCCTTGAGTGTAATCTAGCCACCAAGGGCAATACTCAATTTCCCAAGCAATCAAACCATAATCTCTCATCCATAGTGGATATATACACTCCTCACAAGAGAGGTCCCTCCAACTTTCAACAGCAATTGGCAACTTCTCCAACAAAGTTTGATCGTAAATCTGAATTAGCCATCTACATAAAATGCAGTTACCTTTATTTGAGCTCCTTTCCTAAGTGACTTATTTATTATACAAACTCTAAGTAAAAAATAGAATAACAACCATAAAGATATCAATTGTATTACCTGAATAATACTCTCCTTGAAGATTCCATAAGCTCTGGAATTTTTTCATCCGACTCTTTTGTGTTGAGCTTACTCCAAAGCTCCACAAAAGCTTTATCAATGTGGTCCCTCAATTGGTGATGAAACCATGCTTCAAAGCCCTCCGGCATTTCTTCAATCATTTTTCCTTTGATCCTCAAGTATTGCTTCAAGATACTTCCCCAATACCACTCTTTACGCAAGTACATTCTAAATTTCATTGCACTAATATAACGCTCAGAAGTAACATCATCTACACAGCAATGCATCAAAGAGTGCAATATTTCCTTTTTCCTATAGAGCAAACAATAAACAAACCATAAATGCATTAATTCATTTGATGATTTCATGTGTATTTTTTATCCAAAAATTATTACCTCTCTGGTGATATTTAGAAGTTTCCAAAGAGTGGACTTTGTGTCTTGTAAGGCCCACTTGATCCTTTTCTCTTATCCAATTGAAGTTAAATAATAAAGAGAAGAACCCTTGGCCATTGGCGGGGTTGGCAATGGCCAACATCTATGTTACATTAGCACAAGATCAAATCAAATCAATTTTTCAATTAAATATATCAAATTCAAATGACATGTCAACTTACAATTTTGTAGAAATTCAAACATAAACGGGGAGAAGAGAAAGTGTTTACCTTATAAGCTCTTTCTTTGAATATTTTTTCTACTCTTCCTCGAGCAACCATTTTCTTTTCTGGCAGTGAAATCGAGGGATCATTGATCTCTTGCATCTCTTTGATAAGAGACAAGTCAAAGTCTTCCTTTTGTAGAGCAAATGAAAAAAAAAAAAGTAAGATTTTACAAAATAATGTCAAGCTTTAGAAATTACATAAAAAGTGTACTTTAAGGCAAAAAAATATACCTTCTATATGAGCATTGCTAATAAAAGAGCAGGAGCGTTGTACCAACTCCCTTTAGATGCCTTCTTCTCACAAGCAAGCTCTACCTCTATCCATCGAATCCAATCTTGGGGAAAGTCTTTCATTAAAGAATCTTTGCTTGCCACAGCCAGTTTTTGGAACAAGAAGATCTCCTGCCCAAAATTTGTGCTCACAGTGGTTCTACCAATCCTAAACCACAATATCTTAAATTAAATGGCAGTAGAATGACATCGATAAAGTAATAGCAATAACATTCAAAACAACAAATGTGCTTACTCATTTTGAGAGCGCAAAGCTAGCATAATCTCCCCCTCTGCACTTCTATCAACAAAGACAAATTGACATTTCACAGAACAATGTCTCCACTTTATCATTGAAAATTATACAACAACAAAAAAGAAAATTACAAAGCATAGAGTAATACAAGTCAACTTTACATTAAAAAAAAAAAAATCACTTACGTGTTTTTATTAAGCGCATCCAAGTTTTCAAACGGTGATTACCATCCCAAACGATAAATGTTTTTCCTCTTAAGTCTTCCCACTCAAGGGGAAGGGAATTATCAAAATCATCGCTTATTTCTCGCCAAATAGGCCCCCATTCATCTTTGTCTAAGTCAGAAACATAATGTTGATCATGGCCTGGCTTCTTAAATGACACAAGAAATGGAGCTCCAAGCACACTGTATCCAGACATCTCAAACCTTTTCACCAAGCCCTCAGTGCCTGGAGCCACCGCTTTAATGGCTTCATTTTCCATCAATCTGCAAAGAGGAATTTGAGGAGGTTTCCCACCTCTCTTTACAATAAAACCCTCTACCATATCCTCCAATATTCGACCATGAACATCCTTTCCGAATACTGTTGGATGATCGGGAGGTTTAGCAACAATTGTTGTTGCTTGAGACACGCTGTGAGCCACCAATTCACCTTGTGTAGCATGAATATCTATGAACACCTCTTCTTCATGCACATCACTCAATATACCCTCTTCTTCATGCACATCACCCAAAATATCCTCCTTTCGATGGACATTGGAAGAAGCAATGGAAGATCGTGCATTGGCCCTATGCCCTGTAGTGCCAGACCTTAATGTGTATCCTACTCCTACAAGCAAAAGATAATAAGAACACAAATAGTTTAATGAGTATGATGAGACAAAAAAAAAGAAAACAAATAGCTTAATGTATTTGAACTTACTTTGAGAGATACCTGTCCTGCCATGTTTAGATGGTGTACGAGCCATAATCTATTAACCACAAACAAAAAAAATCTTCTTAGCAATGACAATACAAATATAAAATTCTAAATTTCGGTAGCATAACGACGTAAAATGCAAATTAAAAAAAAACCATTCTCAACTTGCTCATGAAAAGGAAAAATACAAATCCACTTTCACATTTGTATACCTCTTCTCTACAACGACCTATTCTTACATCATTGTAATTGTTACTGTAAGTGTGTATGCAAGTGTGTTAAAGTGTGTCAATGAAAGTGTTTATGTGTGTGTGTGTGTGTGTCGATGTATGCATGATTGTGTGTGTGTTTGTGCTATGTATGCAAGTGTGTTGATGTTGTGAATGCAAGTGTTTATATATGTGTATGTGTGTATGTATGCAAGAGTGTTGATGTTGTGAATGCACGTGTTTATATATGTGGGTGTATGTATGTATGTATGTGTGTGTATGCAAGTGGATGTGTGCATGATTATGTGTGTGTGAATGTAAGTGTAATATGTGTGTGTATGCAAGTGTGTTGATGTTGTGAATAAAAGTGTTTATATATGTGTATGTGTGTGTATGCTTGACAATACAAATATAAAATTCTAAATTTCAGCAACATAACGGCGTAAAATGCAAATTCTCAACTTGCTCATGGCAAGGAAAAATACAAATCCACTTTGACATTTGTATACCTCTTCTCTACAACGACCTGTTCTTACATCATTGTAATTGTTACTCTAAGTGTGTTTAATATGTGTGTATGCAAGTGTGTTGATGTGTGTGAATACAAGTGTTTATATGTGTGTGTGTGTGTGGATGTATGCATGATTGTGTGTGTGTGTGTGAATGTAAGTGTAATATGTGTGTGTCTGTATGCATGATTGTGTGTGTGTTTATGCTATGTATGCAAGTGTGTTGATGTTGTGAATGCAAGTGTTTATATGTGTATGTGTGTATGTATGCAAGTGTGTTGATGTTGTGAATGTAAGTGTTTATATATGTGGGTGTATGTATGTGTGTATGTGTGAGTATGCAAGTGTAATGTGTGTGCGTATACATGACTGTGTGTGTGTTTGTGCTATGTGTGCAAGTGTTTTGATGTGTGTGTATGCAAGTGTGTATCACTGTGTGTGTGTGTGTGTGGGTGCTTACCTACGCACGCTCACCCGATCCACCGGAGGAGGTCCAATGGAAGCTCCATTGGAGCTCCTCCATGCCTTGAAAGGCATGGTGAGAAAGCAGCGCGCGCGCTGCCCTCTCACCATGCCTTTCAAGGCATGGGGGAGCTCCAATGGAGCTCCCCCATGCCTTGAAAGGCATGGTGAGAGGGCAGCACGCGCATTGCCTTCTCACCATACCTTTCAAGGCATGGGGGAGCTCCAATAGGACCTCCATTGGACCTCCTCCAGTGGATCGGACGAGCGTGCACAGGTAAGCACACACGCACACACACACACACACACACACATATGTGAGTAGAAAATCTACACACACACACACACACACACACACAGTACCTTGTCTTATCTTACTCCTTCTTCTTCACAACAAAACTCCACTTTCTCTTCACTCCACTTTCATCTCCTTCTTCACAGAAAAACTTCACTTTCACTTCACTCCACTTCAATCTCAATTAAAACTCCATTTAAACTTCACTCCACTTTCATCTCAACTACTACTTTTTTCACACACACCATATATTACAAAAATGATATTGTGGTATAAACACTCACACACACACACATTCATTTATATATATATATATATATATATATATATATATATATATATATATATATATATATATATATATATATATGTATGTATGTATGTATATACACATACAAAGATATACAAAAAATGGATTCATATATATAGTTTTACTAAAAAAATACTATGTTTTTTACACACACACACACACAACCATATATTTAAAAAAATGATTGTATGTGTTTGTGTGTATAAAAAACTTAGCATTCTTAAAGTTAAGTTATGCACACACACACACACACACACACACACACACACACACAAAATGAAAAAACTATGTGCACAGTTAAATATCTTATGTGCACATACACTCAACTTAAATATCTTAACTTAAAAAAATGCTACGTTGTTTACACACGCCCACAAAATCATTTATACACACGCACAGTAATGTATATAACTTAACTAAAATAATTATATATACACACTACCAAAAACACACACACATATATATAAAATGGCAAGATGGAATCATATATATAACTTAACTAAAAAAATTGCTCCGTTTTTTATACAAAGTCAGTCATATAGAATGTTATGTTTTTTATACACACACTCACACAATCATATATATATATATATATACACACACACACACACACACACACACACACACACACACACACAAAAGATGGAGACACTATTAGATTGCATTAAATGCAGTCCTTGAACCACCATTTAGAAATTAAATGGCCCCTCAAATTTGATGACATATTCCACTGCACATACATTCACAACCATCATATATTAAATGCACTTCTCTAATTATGATTTTCATTATTCTTTGAGCCGTCACAAGATCTTATGCAACTGTCTTTTCGTCTATCTACCAATCTTTCACTTTCATTAACCTTCACATCTTTCATTAACTTTCACCAGTTTCATTAACCTTCACTTTATCTTTAACTTTCATTAACCTTCACCACCTTCACATAATCCACCACATTTTTCTCGCATCTCCACCCTGTAATCTGTTGCTTGAGAGAATATGTCCAACATGAAAGTAACAATAACGTGGAAGGTTGGTGGTCAGATAGTCAACCACGACATTCAGTTGAAGGGAAACTCATTGTTGCTTAGTGCTTACTATTTGCAGAGTTTACTGCCTCCATCTTGCCATTTTCAGTCACTATCTGCTCTTATTGAAAGTGATTGTGGCCTAACAAAAGTCTTGCTGCAACCATAGTGGGATATAGAAGGTCATCAGCATTTCTTAATAGATGGTTCTTTTTCGAGCTTGTTTGAGATGCTTCATTTAGACACATTTATACAGGTATCTAACAATGAGAAAGGAAATGACAAAGAGATATCTGAAGATGTTTTAAGCATTGTGCATCTTGAAAGTAGTGGTGATGATATAAGACAGCTCAAAACTCAGTCAATCGTCATTTGGATTCAACAAAATCCAGGGGCAAAAAAGTTAAATGATCTGTTAACATTATGTGGAGCTCCTTTGCAAGTTGCTGAACTTCCACAACATTATGATGGAAATTTGTGTTTTGAGTTACCTGCGACTCAAGATAAAACAAAACGAATGACAAGGATGGAACAACGCTTTGATGGTCACTTGTGGACTCGCCCATCTGTGACAACCATGGCAATAGCATGCACAATTCGTCTAAGCCACTGTTTCGGATTCATGCAGTGCAATTATTCATTGTGTCCTAATTATATTAAGGAACAAGAATTCAATAGTAGATATTTTCATGGATATTTGAACAGACAGGTGAAAAAGGACTACCTTGCAATGGAAGAGAATACAACAATAACTTGTCATTATTGTCAGAAAGTTGTTACTTGTGTTGCTGCTTGTCCCTGCAAAATCTATTATGTTTTGCCTAGATATGGTACAATGTCGCGACTGGCAATACATGTTGGTAAACATTGTCATAATGTTAAGGCAGGAACCTCTAGGGCTGCTATTTCAAGAGTGCGGAAACTGGTAGGTGCAGTACTAAAAATAGAAAAGGGTGGCTCAAGAAAAATTCAAATGTTGGTGGCTCAACAACTTGTTCTTCACTCCTTGATTGTTGAGGAAGCTGAAGCTACATCCGATGTACAATTCAATGATTTTTTGGAAGAAATGATGCCACTGGTTCAAACCAAAGGGTAAGAAAACTCAATTTGGTTCCTTGAATTTGTTAATTTTTTAACTATTATAAATTTAGCCTTCTTTTGATGCATCGTGTAGGTTTTCTTCAATTGTTTCAAAGGAGAGGAAGAGTCGAGGTGCTGTTATTGGGGATGGATATGATAATATTTTATTGCTTCAAAAAAAGTGCATGTTTCCTTTTTTTCATGGGAGTATATTTCCTGGACAGGGTGAAGAGGATGACAAGTGCTTCCTATTTAAAATGTCCACTAAAGGACCAGGTTCTGGGATTAATCTAGTAAATCGGATGAAAAGAACTGAAATTGGTGACTTGAGAAATGCGTGGGTACATTTTGATTTTACCCATAGAATAGATGGATGGGCAACAATGTCATGCTCAGTTTATGATCCAAGGTAATCTTTAAGTATTTAAATATCTCGTATTTTTTTATCATTAAATAAAAGAAGATATGTGAAAATGTTTATGTTGAATATCTTGCAGCATACGATCACTACAAATAATTGCTATATGTGAAACTAAAGAGGAGGATGCAAAGACTCAAGTTATTTTTTGGGAGAGCCTTAATTCAACAATGGAAAAGTACGGACATGGTGCAGCTGACTTTGCAGGTTTTATGTCTGATGAAGCTGGTGCAAATTGGAATGCTATTCGATCTTCAATGGCGGGCCAGATAATATCATGGAGGGACGTGAACGATCATGCCTATTTCATTGGGAGCAGAGTCTCCACAAATATGCTAAAAAGTGGATACCTCAATATCTAACAAATCAACACATTGATATGTGTGAGGAATGGAGAGCTTATAAGACCATTGTGCTTGCATCTCAAAAGTCACTTTCAATTCAAAAGTGGTGGAGACAACATCTATCTACAGAGAGCATCACAAGAGTGAGCAGATGGTTTAAATGGTGGGAGCAACGAATTTCACACTGGGGAGGAATTGGAACAGATGTAAGTACCTTTATGACAATCTATATTTTTAGAAAAATTTCTTTTCATACATGAAATTTATAAATTTTAATTCATGTTTTTTTGCATTTCATAGGGTGGTCTAAGTCTGTGGAAGCGGGCACAAATTCCCAATGTTAATTTATCAGAAAGTGTACATGCCAATTGGTTAGCAGGTGAAGGTGGAAAGAGAAAAATATCCTTGTATGATGCATGTGTAACAGATGTTATAAACTCATATATTCAATGTGCAAAGCGTTTGGGATATACTACTGGGCGTTATATAGGAACGGGTCCCACAATGGAGACCTTGCTTTCTCGAGTTGAATCTCAGCAAACTCCAACTCCAACCAACATGGCCCATCTATTACACGAGGCTGTTGCAGGGACTCCCATGTATGTGCAGCCAATTTTGCATGGAGACAAAGAAACAGTACAACGCAAAAAGAGGGGCAGAACAGGAACAAGTAGCTCCCATCGGCCGGAATATGTCATGGAATCTAAGTAGCGAAACCATCGCGGTCGACCAAAAAAAATCAAATTTGATACCCAAGGACCAGGTATTTCTAACATTCCACTGCAAATTAGTGACAGTGATGATGATATTGGATCTCAAAAAGAAACAACCACACCTTTGTCATCTCAAAGAAACAATGTGTTTGAGAGTGATGTGCCACGCACTCAGTGGGCCCTCAGGAGAATGCCTATTCAAAGTCAAAGAAAATGTTTTGGAACAGTAGGGAGAAAAAATTGTGACAATATCTTGCATAGTCGCTCAATTGGTCTTGTTGCTCCATGTATATGGTCCGAAAGAATGTTCAAGGGTAAAACAATCGAGCAATGGTTATGGTTTTGTAATCATGATATTTTGCATACCCAATCAATCAAAAGACAAGTCAAATATTTACCTCCTGCTCCAAATGCTTGGCCAGTAGTAAGAGGGACAGATATCTCCACACAGGAACTTGCCGCGCTGCATTAGAGTGGATTTCGAAAAGAGAATTCAATGGTAAATCCACAACCTCTTGCTGGTGACTGCAAAGAAGGTGGTGGTAGCTCGAGGAAGAAAAAGTGGAGGCATGGAATCTCTAAAGAGGCCATGAAGAAATTGGAAGCATGTAATAGTATGACAATTATATTTTTGGATGAAGTGAAAAGGTCTCAAGAGCATGTAATTTTCCGAGTTCTCACTGAAAATAGTTATGAGATTCATATAAAACAGATTCCAACATGCACGTGTCCGGATTTTCAGAAGCGAGAGAATACCAACAAATCCTTTTTGGCATGCAAACATATGTACTATGTGTACACAAAAGTGCTCCGACTTGAACCTAAGGAGGACATGATTATTCATCAGCCAACCCTCTCACCAATGGACATCGCTTTTATTCTTGGACAACCAAGGAGGATTTCTCCCTCCATTTAATTACAACTGGTTTGGTATGCTTCTTTCACTCAACTAGAATATTGATCTATGATATGAAAGTGTTTTTCTGTATTTATTTTGGTTTATTATACTTGTGATTATTTATCTTGAAAAAACATTGTTTATGCAGCAAAGGATTTCAAATTTCAAGCAAAAGATATGAAGCATCTTGCAAGCTATTTGGGAGCAAATTACTTGCCTTTTAGAGTGACCATTACATTTATGGCGACTATCCTTTTTTGTACTCTAATTTTGATCTTATCTTGTGGTAGTTTTGCGAATGTACTTACATCCTCAAACTTACGTTGTTTCAAAAAGAAATTGCTTGGGAAAAATAGTATTGTCTCTATCTGGCATTATTTTCGACTTCATCACATTTATATATGCTGTGGATTATATTTAACTATGAAATTAGTGTTGTCTCTATTTTGCATGATTTTTTACTTTATCGCATGTTTATATGCTGTGGATTATTTGACTCTAATCACATGCGTTGCGAGCATATTTGACTCTAATGGCATGAGATGTGAAATGGTGATTTTATTTGTTTACATTTTTTTCGTCGTTATGCCCTCTCGGTCTCTCTCTCTCTCTCTCTCTCTCTCTCTCTCTGCGTAGTGATATATAACTCTATGATTTTACTTTCTCTCTCTAGAAGAGAAGTCACTCTCTCTCTTTCAAGGATTTATGATCTCTTCTTCCAATGGTAACTCGCATAAATACTATCTCTCTAGAATTTATACTTTCTCTCTCCGTCAACCACACATATATGGAGTCTTATGACGATTGAAAATTACATTAAATAGATACTTTATGCTATGACACATATTTGGTTAAAAAAACTCTAAAGATTGATAAAATTGTCAAAAAAACTTGAAATGAAAAACTCGCAAATGTTAAATCCCCTTTTTTCACTATTGTGATTTTTTCGTTCCTACATCTATTCTCTATTACTCTCATAACTTAGACCACCAAAAATATTCATCTTTTTATGGTAGTCTTATAATGAGAGAGATTTATTTTGACCCCTTTATATTTTTTCCACCTATATTATTTATATTTGACAAATACATATTTTTTTAGACCCCTCAATATTTGATTTTCTTAGTTGTACTATTCACTTATATCATGATTTCAACAATATCTTCAATGATAGACCTACCAAATAAGGTCAAGGGTATGTGGCATGCATGCATGCACCATGGGGAGCTCACTCTTGGAGGTATTCAAAAGAATCATCCAAAGAAGGACCTCACAAGGACTTTGTGCAGTGGAAAAAACAGTCGATTTTGTTGAATTTTTAAAGATCACATGCTCCCTGAATTTGAAAAGGTGATACAAACAAAAGTTGTAGCTCGTGAGCTGAAATTTTACCTCAAATGTTTTCATATTTTTTTGAGCTATGAGCTATGAGCTATGATTTTATTGGTGGACCCCAGTTTTCCCATGCTATGCAGCCACACTCCCTCTTCCACTTTATCATTTTCCTCTTTCACACACACTTATCCACTCATCATCCCTACCTCTCTCACCACTCCTCTCTGCACCCTACTCACCTTCTTCTCAACCTTGAAGAATAAGAGAAACCATGGTGAACTCATGTCTCCTCTACACACTTCCATTCCAAAATTGACCACCTAGTCTCATTTTTCCTCATCCTTATTACCCATATCTATCAAAAAAACCACAAAATTCAGCCTCTTCTGTTGAAAGACAACATCATAGTGATTGATTACTCATGTTCACTTACCTTGGCTCTCAAGGAAGGTCAAGAGTGGAGAAAAAACGTACCGTCAAAGCTAGCGGACCGTCAACAAGCGTCAAAATTGACTCTACTCAAGACACTTGGAGCATCAACATTGTAAGAAATCCATGTTATCTTACCTATTAAGAGTTTTTTCTTCCTTATTTGTATCCTACATGGATACTCCCATTGTAAATATCCAATTCCATTTGTAAATCAATAAAAATACTAACTCTACTAATTTACTAACACTAACCTACTATGAAAAGTCCTATCACCTCCACTTCTCTCCTCTTTCTCTTCTTCATCTATCCACACCAACTTCTTGATAATTCCAAGCAAAAGAAATTAGAAAAGTGCTGAAAATCTAACCCAACCATGGTTAGAGGAGTAACCCTAGCCCTCAAAATTGCTATAAAAGGAGGGTGTAGCTAGCACAAAAAGGGGGGAGCCATAAGCAAGAGCACTATGCTATAGCTTGAGAATCCAAGCTCAACCTCTCTAGAAGGAGCTCTTGAGTGGAAGCTCATTGTCTTATGCATATGCATGTATTGTATTAGGGGTGATTAGCAAGGGAAATCTATGCCATTGTAAGAGAGAGTGATCATTCAATTGAGAGTAGGAAATCTATCATTTCTCCTACTAGTGTAAGCCCAACATTTGTTGAATCAAGGAGGGTGGATTTGGACTATGGATTTGGACTAAACTTGGATACTTTGTCTCTCTTCCAACGTGAAGTAATGGACAACAATGATGTGTAAGTGTCTTGGTGTTTTTTTTTTAAGTTCTTGATAGCTTGTCTCTAGGTGTTGTCATCAATTTAGCCATAAATCCCACATACTGTAAGAGGGCGACAGGGTGGAGAGGACTCCCCTGGCCTTAAGACAGTGATTGGGGTGGCTTTTCTTGTGATGTGTTGTGGTGTAATTTACTCAAGCTATGTTGAAAAAATACTAATCTCACTTTGATTGGTCATGACAGATTTGTAAGAAAGTATTAATGCAACAAGCACCCCCTCCCCCTTTCTCTCTCTTTCTTACATATATAATTGTGTTTGCTTGATCATTGCCGATACATTTCAAAGCAGCCCGAGAACTCTCTCTCTCTCTCTCTCTCTCTCTCTCTCTCTCTCTCTCTCTCTCTCTCTCTCTCTCTCTCTCTCTCTCTCTCTTTCTTTTTACGCGTCCTAGTTCGCATCCAAAACTAGGTGGTGCCCCAAATTTGTGTAGGGTTAGGTTGCGGGTTTGTGTGTGTGTTTGTTGTTTTGTCCAACCCCAACCCAATTGAGCAGCACGGGAGCCTAGAAGAGTGCTTAGAGGTCACTCTTCTTGTTGCCCACCCCAGACCGTCTCAAATTGGTGCCCCCACTGAGGAACCAACTTGTGTATTTTTTTGTGTAGGATCAATCTTTAGAATAGTCAAATGGTTTGCATGAATCAGTATGATCCTTTCATTCCGATTGCAGGGCAAAAGGTACACATAATTGTTAGTACTAAGTTGCAATTTCAACGTGTAATTTGTAGAATTTTAGCTTCCCTTAGGTTGGCAGAGATAAACGCATCAGTAAATCCCTTTATTTTGCCTCTCATTAGGTACGACCTTAGTTTGGACGTCTATATTTTTGTTTTCTTTTAAGCATTAGGTCATGCATAGACCATGGATAATGGCCCAGGAATAGAGTTTTTCCCCTTCCATTTCACTCCACACATTAGAGTAAACATTGCAATTAGTAGAAAAATCCATTTTCAACAACGTATGGTGTGCCCAAAGAGTAGGAGAAATTCTCGCATCACCAAACCCTGTCATCCTGCCTCTTATTGATTATCATAGGTCATTTGATGTGAATATTTTTATTTTGTTGTAGAATAGATTGCAATTTAGAAAACATTATTGTGTAAATTTTTTTAAGAAAGAAAAACAAAAACATGTTGTCACTTTGAAACCGATTCAATGGAGGCCCAACGCCAAATGTCCGGATATCCTCTTTTCTTTGGAGAGCCTGGAGAGGATGCAAAATTATTTTTAGCAAATTTCAAGATGTCTTGTCGTATCAAGAGGATAGTAACTGATCAAGAACGTGTAGAGATGTTTGAGGTGGTCCTTAGGAAAGATGCTAGCACTTGGTTTGACTCTTTGCCTGAGGAAGTTAAAGGGAATTACACGGAAGTTGTGAATTATTTCAAGAGATACTTCTTTGATCCCCAAAACACTCAAAAGCTATGGCAAGACATTGTTTCTCATAAGCAAAAAGACTTAGATGACTATTACTTGTACAAGCAAGAGTTTCTACGTCTTTGGGCTTGTTAACCCTCACAGCACACGGACACCCTATGATCTATAAACGTTGTATTGTTTAGAGTCAGCTACCGGGCTTGTCGGACCAATAGGAACAGGGTAAGGGTGATCGCCGATGACAAGCACACTCTAACTGGAATATTCAAGGAGTTAGTTGGCTAAGTATGGGCGCCCAAGTGTGAATGGGGTGAGCTCATAGAAAAGCCACTAAACCTAATTTTTACTCATTCTCTCATTGTGCAATAGAAGCCGCTCTTGCTCCTTCTCCACCTTCTCCTTCACCATCTCCTTGTGTGTGTGTGTGTGCACGTGTGAGAGAGAGTGTGAGAGTGTGTGTGTGATCGAGAGTTACGGCGGCACGAGGGCGGCGAGGCAGTTGAGCGCGGCGTAGCGGCGTCTCCCTCTTCTTCGCGGCACGGGAATCCTTCATTCGCAACTACGCAGGAAGGTGAGTGACACACCATTCTTCCTTGTGAGCTTGTCTGTTGTATGACTGTGTGCTAGGAGCCTTTGTGACTCGCACACGGCGCGTAGCAAGTCCCTAGCCATGAAATTTTTGGCGCCGCTGTCGGGGAGCTGCTGCGCGTGAAGCTCCAATGGCGACCTGTAAATTGTATTGAAGCTATTTTTTATGTAGGAAAGGCGCGGCTTAAGTTTGATTATTGTTGTTATGCAAAAACAGTAGAGAAAGACACAATGTTGTTGGCTGCATTCAAGTTTTCTGTGTTTTGTTAAGCTCTGTTTTGCTAGTTCTATTAAGCTCAGATTTCAGCTTACACAGTTAGCATTTCTTGCGTTTCTGCGTTTTCTGCATTTTCTGGTTTGCACTGCACAGTTCTGACAAGTTTCAATTTTCAGCATTTTCTGTGTTTTCTGGTTTGTGCACATTAGGCGCACAGTTAGTTAATTAAGTAGGTTAGTAATTAGGTGAACCACTTATTAGCAGGTCAGTAGGTAGGTGAGACAATAAATAGTTAGGTGAGGTCAACGCGCACCAAATTCGCGCGCGGTCGTCGCCCATTAAAAAATAATAATAATAAATTAATTAATTAAAAAATTATTAAATTAAAAAAAATGAAAATATTTAAGCGTGAGTGACTGGGGGGATCACTAAAATTTTGATCGGGATAGGTGAACCACTGATTAGCAGGTCAGTAGGTAGGTGAGACAGTAAATAGTTAGGTGAGGTCAACGCGCACCAAATCCGCGCGCAGTCGTCCATTAAAAAAATAATAATAATTAATTTAAAAAATTATTAAATTTTAAAAAAAAACAAAAAACAAAAATATTTAAGCGTGAGTGACTGGGGGGATCACTAAAATTTTGATTGGGATAGGTGAACCACTGATTAGCAGGTCAGTAGGTAGGTGAGACGGTAAATAGTTAGGTGAGGTCAACGCGCACCAAATCCGCGTGCGGTCGTCGCCCATAAAAATTTTTTAAAAAATATTATTAACAAAAAAAAAATGAAAATATTTAAGCGTGAGTGACTGGGGGGATCACTAAAATTTTGATCGGGATCGTTTCCCCGAGCCCGAGCCCGAGCCCGAGCCCAGGCCCAGGCCTCAGTCCTCAGTCTTATGATATATACTAGACTCACTCTTATATATATACCCTACCCCCTCAAGAGGGAATGAGAGAATGTGGGGCAAGTCCTCCACTCTCCTCCCTTCTCTTCCCACTTGCACCCTTAGACTTGCTATTTGGAGCCTAGTTCCCCAGCTAGGAAAAGACTGTTTCGGGCTTTTCTGGAGCAAAATAGAACCAAACGGTGGGCTGTAAAGCACAGCGCGTCCCTCCTAGCGATACGCTTGTTTCGAGCTATCACACGGCCCATTCCACGACACGCTCTAAAAAATCTAGCAAAAAAACAAACAAAAAACACGCAAAAAACTAGTCACAAGGCCTCCTAGAGCAGCTTTTTGACACCTTAGGGTATCAAAAGCACATGCACTTACGCTCTGGGCGGGTGCTAGAACACGAGCATATTGAGGGTGCCTCTGTTCATACGGACACCCATTACCCATCCACGATAGGCTCTAGACCCTTAGCGGGGACACAAGGTAGCACCACCCAAGACCCTAAAATAGCCGCTAGTGATTCCTCCTCCGACTCAGAAATCATGGAAGCATACCCTACCCAAAACACTGAGAGAGAAGGCCATGCACCTCCCGAAGCTCCACAACCTAGTACTAGTATGTTTAGCCGTTTCATGGAAAAATTAGGTAGAACTACTCGCTCGGAACCTGATGCAAATGAAGCACACAAAGGGGGTGGGGAAGTGGACTCTCCTTTCACATCGCACGTGGACCCCACACCCCCAAACGGTGGATATCCTGCCAACTTCTTACCAAGAAGGCCCTGTTGAGCTGCCTCCTTCAGAAGTTCCCTCTAGAGTACCGTTGGTGACAAGTAAAACCACGGGGAGCAACATTGCTTCTACCTCACAAGAAACCGTTAACACGTCGACTCTAGAAGGATTGTTCATTAATGATCATTGGACATACGACCTCCACACTGAGGTGTTGACGGATCTACACTCTGGCCACGCCTACCATGTAGGATGGATAGAGATTGTACAATCCACCTCTAGTGCCACGAGCATCGAAGATCAACAGAAAATGATATGTAATGTTATCCATGGCATTATTCAATCAGAAAGGCAAAACCGAGGGGTAAATATACTCTCAACTGGCCCCATGAGATTTCTCGATACGAGCAAGGCTCAACAGCCTAATCTATCACAAATGGAGACTCCTCTAATGAGTCCCATGGACCCATCTTACGTCATTTCACCTGGGGTCTCTATGCAATCTGAGCCTCCGAGTGACAACTTTAGCTTCCCTAACTTGGCTCAACCCTCTATTAAGAAAAACACAGTGCTCACTCCAGGGATAGGCCTGACAGAGAATGTACCGATGACATCTATGGTTAGCGCAGTGCCACTACCTAGTGTCGTAGTACCTAATATGGGGCCTCGACCGTATGTGCCTCTAGCCCCTTATGCACACATGGCCCCCACACCTCCAATTGTACCACTTGTTTATGCTCCTCGAGTGCCGCTCCCTAGCCCTTATCCAAGTGGACCTATGCCCGGTTATGTTCCATATCCTGCATCATCCACACATATGCCAAGACCGGTACCCGTCCCTCTCCCACATATGATTCCAAGAGTACCTCCACCGGCCCTGCCTCCTCACATAGGTGACTTGGCAGCGTTTGCTCAAACCATAGGTCGATCTATCGCGGAAAATATGTGTCATGCATCTGATAGAGAGCCTAGAAGTAAGGCAGTACAAATTGCCAAACTCGCGCAAAAATTCAATGGGGACGAAAATGCTAGAAAACACATTGAAGTGTTTGAACAAGTATGTGATTCCTTAGGGGAACGCAACGAACTACATAAGTGCAATGCCTTAAGATTGACATTAAGTGGGAAGGCTGGAGATTGGTATAGAACCCTAAGGGTGGACGAGAAAACAATCTACCCTACCCTTCGAAGGTTGTTTCTAAAGGAGTACATACGAGAAGGTGTGCTTTGGGGTGTAGCATCTCAGCTACAGAAGGCCGAACGTAAGGAAGGAGAGTCAGTAAGGGACTTCATTAGTCGTCTAAAGCACTTAAACTCTCGCTGCCCTGTAAATGAGCGCTTCAACAATAACCAACTGCTTGATCGATTCATTCGAGGGTTGAGGAATGAAGGAATCTATAATGGACTAGTGATTAGAGGTATCACAACCTGGGAAGATGTCACTGCCAATGCAATCCAATTAGAGGACAACTTGATGATAGCAGGCATGAGGGTGTCTACTGACACGAGATCCACTAGCTCACAAGCCATTGAGTATGAACCCATGACTGCAAAGCCCATTTCCAATGAGCCAAAGGTATTTGAGACATTCTTGACAGACCTCACCAAGGCAATCCAAGAGTCTCTTAAGGATAATCGACCCCCTCAAAATAGTCACATGTATCCAAGAAGGGAGCAACAATGGTGTTCCATTTTCTTAGGTCCACATAGCACTAGTGAGTGCCCTACGTTTAGAGTAAAATTTAATGGAACTTGCAACGCATGTGGTAGGTATGGTCACCAAGCTAAGGATTGTTTAATGATCAAACGTATGATGGCAAATAGACCACCTGTAGCCTGGACGGATGCGCCTCGAGCTCCTGTATTGATGCCTGCTCCACCTGTTGAGCAACTACCTCAACACATGGTCCCTAGATCTCAAAATGTTGTACAAGCTACACCGCTACCACCTCCTGTGCTAGGACCACAGCCCCCACATTCAAGAGTCGCCCCTATGAACCAAGTGGGTTGCGAGCCATCTAATGCTTATGCATATGGTTGTGAGGAGGAAATAGACACTAGTATTGCCTACGGACTTGATACATTGGAAGAGTGTCCTATATACTACATGGAAGATTGTTGGGGGAAAGTCAAGCCGGTTTATCAAGCTGATGCTCTCGCATCCAGAGGTCAAAATATCAACACCCAGGCTAGGAGGCCACCTCTTCAATGCTACGAGTGTGGTGGACCACATCGGGCAGCGGAGTGCCCTATTAGGCTGCAAAAGAATGCTACACAGATGCAAATGAATCAAGGGAGCACGTCTGCAATGCCAATACTCACATGTAATCGTTGTGGCATAGATCACTTGATTGCCCAATGCCCCTATAACCCAAATGCGCCTAAAATCACACCCCTAAATTTGGTCGAAATTGCTAGTGTGACATCGCCAATACCACCCGTCGCACCCGCTTATGCGATTACACGGTCCATGCTTCAAGGGCCAGGCCATATCCTCGAAGAGAGAGATACCGCGTCAATTATCCAAGCAAAGAAAAAGAAGACACGAAGGAAGAGGTCGCAGAATACGGGAAATTCAAAGCCAAGTTCCAAAACAAACATAGGAACAGGAGATGACCCCGTGTATATGAATGACCTCGAGGATGATTCAGATTCAATCAAGACAATGGAGACTAGAACCAATACCACAAAGGGAAAGACCTACAAAGAAAACCGTAACATGGAACCAAATGAAAACCGAATAAGAGAAAACCATAAAGAGCCTCTGAAAACACCACAAGTGTTTCCAAATCCAATCCAAGACCCCCAAGATAAACCGCAGGGGCAAAATGGGAAGAATTGTAAAAAGAAGATTGGGACGTACCCAAACCCAGTAGACGAGATTGAGCAGGTGAAACATCTAAGAGGTTTAGTGGAGGAGACTCAAAGGAAACTAGAACCAGAACCCATGCATGTCAAAATTCATGACACAGTGTTTCCCATGCAAGTTCATCCACCCCACATGAACAATAGACCGTTAGCCATACCTAGTATCATCCAAGAAGGGAGTGAGGACGGGACATCAGAAAGTGAGCATACACCTTTCTTGTTGGAAAGGATGTTTAACGAAGGAATACCTGATCCCATTGAGGAATATGAGATTCCATCCTCACCAGTTCCTAGTCAAGGACCTACACCTTGCAAAATGCCAATGAATGTTGCCAAACTAGTGGACTTCATGTCTTCTGAGGTCCGAACCACGATCATAGCAAAGCTGTATGGAGATCCTGAGTTATTCCTTGCACTTCGAGCATTCCTTAACGGAGAGCTACGAACGGGATTACCGCAGTTTACGCAACCAAATAGGCCTGACTCGATTATGATTGATGAGAAAAATCATGTGCAATCACTTGACTTAGATGGACACGAGTCTGTGATCGAGGTACCCATTAACGAATTAGGGAAGTATTTTGAAGGCGACGAGTCTAATGCGACCCTACCCATCACTACCAAGGGATTAACTATAAAGGGAATTCTTGATGGTGGTGCGGGAGTTAGCATGGTTACAAAAGATTGTTGGGAATCCATGGGAAAACCCCGCCTCAGTGTTACTAACATTGTGGTAAAGATGGCAAATGGTACCATAGCCAAACGTATGGGGATGCTCAAGGATCTTAAGATCAAAGTTCTAGGACACAAGGTACGACATACGTTCATTGTAATGGATTTCTCTAAACACCTTATGTCATATGAAATGATTTTAGGACGACCATTCATGAGGGAAGCACAAATGGTTCATGATTGGTCTAAAAATCATGTCTATTTGCAATTCCAAGACTCTGTCCTTAGAGTGGATTTGGTGACTGGTAAGGTACACCCCTTACGGAGTAAAATCATTATTGATCATCGCTCTGACAACACAGTTCACTCGGCCCCACTACAATATTGTTACACTTGTAAGAAGGATACAGACATGGGCCAAGATTCTCCTTACATGGATGTGTTACCGGGTATGACGGAATCAGACAACGTAGACTGGGTACACCTAGCTGCAACCATAGATACCTGGGGAAATAGAGGAACCACTTGGGTCACACCAGAGGGGGAAGAGGTACCACAAATTGCACCTCTGAACATGATAAGTGCCATACATGCATCTTCTAAGGGCAAGGCAATTGTAGACCAATCTGACAGTGACACCGATAGCTCAATAGAAGACTTTGACCAACATGACTCAGACACGGACTCCCAGAGTGAAACGGATTCTGAATCTCATGAATTAGAGAGTGGAGCAAGTTCAAAGTCAAAACATTCGGAAGGACCAAGCACATCAACCGATGATAGCTCCTCCAAGAGTGAAGAGGACACCAACGAGGACTCCTTTAGTGAGCCAGATCTAAATGCAAATCAAAAGCAGGTCTCAAATAAGAAAAAGAAAAACTTTAAGAGGCGTCGATATCGAGCCAATGTACGTGCTAGGATAAAACAGAAGAGATCCTCAGCAGAATGGCTCAGTTATATAGGAGCATGTGATGCTCATCGAAAATTGGTAGACGATTGGGGTGAATATCTCTAAAATGTTATGTGGTGTAGACCACGACCCCATGACATAGCCCAATTAGAGATCATAGACAAGCCAAAGTTGAGCCGCACTGCAAGGAGGCGTCAAAACCAAGAGTTAGCTCGCCAACACAAGAAAGCAGAAATAGAAGCACATACCAAAGCACAACCAGAATCCACAGACTTGCATCCTGCACCAGAACATTTCAAATCTTACACCACAGGGGAAGCAAAGGTTGTGTACACAAAAGCCCAAAGAATACCTATCGATGGGAATAATGGAATCTATGATGGTCCGGCAATAGTTAAAGAAATAGAATTAGCCGACCCCGGTGAAGAATCAAAACCTGTTTTTATTGCCCAAGACCTCACAGAAGTTGAAGAGGCGGTCCTCAAAGAGCTTCTCAAGGAATTCAAGGACATATTCGCTTGGACATACCATGATATGAAAGGTGTTCCACCTTCTGTGGTCCAACATACGATCCCTATGATTAGCACTGCGAAGCCCGTACAACAAAGACCCTACCCGATGAATCCTAAGTACGCAAAGATCATTCAAGAAGAACTAGAAAAGATTATCAAATGTGGGTTCATATATCCTATTGAACACTCTGAATGGGTGTCTCCAATAGTTATCGTGCCAAAAAAGAATGGGAAACTCAGGGTGTGCGTGGACCTCAAAAAAGTTAATGCAGCTACTAGAAGAGACCATTACCCCCTACCATATTCCGAACATGTACTCGAAAGAGTTGCAGGCAAGGAAGCTTATAGCTTTCTAGATGGGTACTCAGGCTACAACCAAATCACGATAACGCTAGAGGACCAAGCTAAAACTGCCTTCATCACAGAATTTGGCGTGTTTGCATTTCGTGTGATGGCTTTTGGCTTAACAAATGCCCCTGCTACATTCCAACGATTAATAAACACTGCTTTTGAAGAATATTTGAGAGAGTTTTGTGAAGCTTTCTTAGACAACCTTTGTGTTTACTCTTCTTGGAAAGAACATCTATCATGTTTGCGGAAGGTGTTTGAAAAGTGTAGGTTATATCGTATCTCATTGAACCCGTTCAAATGCCAATTTTGGGTCAAGCATGGAGTTATTTTAGGGCATATAGTATCTAAGAATGGTATCTCAACCGATGAGAGCAAAATTAAAGTGATTCTAGAGTTACCACCACCAACCAATTACAAGGGAGTTCAAAGGTTCATGGGACACGTGGGTTATTATCGACGGTTTATTTTATTTTTCGCTGAGATAGCACGTCCTTTGTACAAGCTTCTCATTGAATTTAAATGGACTGAAGAGTGTGACCAGGCCTATGAACAATTGAAGAAAACACTAGGAAGTGCTCCGATTTTAAGGACACCTAACTGGGATGTCATTTTCCATGTGCATATTGATGCATCAAACTTTGCTATTGGGTGTGTTCTCACTCAACCAGGAGAACATAAATTGGACTATCCCATTAGCTTTGCAAGCCGTCAATTGAACGATGCTGAAAGGAACTACACCACTACAGAGCGAGAAGGTTTAGCAATGGTTTATGCAGTAAAGAAATTTCGCTACTACCTTCTGGCAAACAAGTTTGTATTTTATGTGGATCATCAAGCGTTGCTGTATCTGGTAAACAAGCCATGCTCCACAGGAAGAATCACACGATGGTTGTTAATTCTTCTGGAGTTTGATTTCACGATTGTAGTGAGACCCGGTAAAAGGCACGTCATGGCTGATCATTTGTCTCGCATACCCAATGGTGAAGCCCCTACAGGAGTTGATGATGAATTACCCGATACTTCCCTATTCATAGTTGAGACTATGCCTGAATGGAGTGAGAACATTGTTAACTTTTTAGTTAATGGTTTTCCACCCAAGGAACTTCGTAAGGATATCGCTCAAAGGCTACTAAAAGAATGTGAACCCTATTGTTTGATTGCCGGAACTCTGTATAGACTAGGCAAGGACGATATTCTTAGGCGTTGTGCCCGCGAGGATGAATATTTGTATATCTTGCAAGAAGCACATATGGGCATAGTAGGAGGACATTTTTCAGGAGACCTGATTGCTAGAAAGGTGCTGCAATCAGGCTATTGGTGGCCAACTTTATTTAAGGATGCATCACTTTTTACAAAAGGGTGTGATGAGTGCCAACGTTACAAGACCACACAGTGCAAAGATAGAATGCCCTTACATCCTATTAAAGTAACCCAACCATTTGAAAAATGGGGCTTAGACTTTGTAGGTCCAATTAGTCCCGCTGCTCGCAACACTCAATCTCGATATATTCTAGTTGCTACGGACTATGTAACAAAGTGGGCTGAAGCTAAGGCTTCACAAAAAGCTAACGTGAGGACAACAACTAAGTTTCTTTTTGAGAACATTATCACAAGATTTGGTTGCCCTTTTGAAATTGTTAGTGATAATGGTACCCATTTTATAAATGAGGTAATAAGAGAGCTTACCACGACCTTTATGATATCCCACCATAAGTCTACACCTTATTATCCGCAAGCTAATGGACAAGCCAAGAGCACCAACAAGACTCTAATCTCTATTTTAACCAAGACGGTAGAAGCTCATCGCACTGATTGAGATTTGAAGTTGACATCTGCTCTATGGGATTATTGTACTGCTTATAAAGTGGCTATTAATTGTACGCCATTCAAAATGGTATACGGCCAAGAAGCGGTTATGCCTTGGGAGTTTGTCATTCCTAGTCTTAGGGTAGCTTCGCAAGAAGGATGGAATGGTAACCCCTTAACCGAGCGTTTGTATATCTTAGAAAAACTAGACGAAGAGAGACAGTTGGCTGTGCAAAATGCTCTTGTGGAAAAGGATAGGAGAAAGAAGTGGTTTGATCGCCATGTGAAGGACAAGGACATCAAAGTTGGTGATAAAGTCCTTATGTATGGAGTACGTAAAGAGAAGAAAAAGTTGAAATATGCTGGTAAAGGACCATATAGAGTATGTGAAATTACCCCACACGGTACCCTTCGTGTGGAAACTCTTGATGGAGTTGAAACCATTGGATTCCTCAATGGGAGTAAATTCAAAAGATATTATGATCCTTTAAGCCAAGAAGAACTACGGGCCATTCATCAAAAGAAGGCCGCCAAAACACAAACCGAGTTAAAGAAGATACAAGCTCAAGCTGAGGCTAAGGAGCGACAACAACGTATAAGACAAAAATGAGAGGCTAACCTTGGAGTCACAAATGCATTCCATGTGGAAATCGAAGAGGATTGGTTGGACTCTGACACACCTCTACGATACCCTATTGAGTTAAATAGTGCCTATGGAAAAGTGCTATATAACGCCTTATTGGACACGGGTGCTAAATATAATCTGCTATCCTATGGGGTGTGGTGTCAGTTAGGGAAGCCACCTCTATCTGAGAGTATTATCCAAGTCAAGGGTGTCAACAAGGAAAAAACTACGGTTTTTGGAATCTGGCACACTTCTGTCAGTTATGACAATGGAATTGTAGCTCAAGACTTTTTGGTCATGCCTACTGGAACTATGGAGGGTAATATAAACCTAGGACGCACGTGGATGATAGCCACCAAATGCACTATTGATTGGGGGACTGGGGGTGTCACAATGCAAAAACCAACTCTTATCCCTACCACTCAAGCCATAGTCCCTGAGATATTGCCTAAGGAAATAAAACCCAAGACATTGCATGTCCAGGAGGTTGAACCATACGTCCCCATAGCCCAACTCTATAGATCTTCAACTGATGTAGTGGAAAGGAAGCTTGAGACACACAAGAACCATCCTAATATACAAAGAAAGCATACAAGTGGGTCCCTAAAGCTTCTTTAGTAACCATGGCTGATGCTAAAAAACGGAAGCCTTGTAAGAAACGTCCCACTCGCTCCAAGAAATGTAAGAAAACGTGGCGTTGGATTCCTAAACGACTATTAAAAGCCCAAGGATACTATAAAGGAAATGATCAAATCTAGGTGCCCAAACGTAAATTGTACTCTTACCTGTCACCTGGCCCATGTAAACCCAATCCTGTGGCTCCAAAACAAATTGAAAATCGTGGAAAGGAAAAAATCACGGAATGCGACACACCTGCTCCAGAGCTAGTTTGGGTACCAAAGCAAGAACGATTTGTTCCACCTAGCTCAGGAACAGGAAAAGCAAATGAAGCTTCTTGCTCTTCATGTAGTTCCTATACGAAAATAGAAGCTTCGACACAACCTCCACCTACCATTGTACATATCCATACAAGCAAGAAAGAGTTTGCACCTCCCGTTATAGATTCACCACCTCCAACAATGTTGCAAATAAAATCATGGGAGAGTACCTTACCACCCTTGCAACTAGATGAAACACATAGGGTGATCGAAAACTATTGGTTAAAGCCTTTACCCATAACAACTTGGAACAATTGGTTTCAAAAGGTGACGACATCATTCCAAAAAGTATGATCTACCCAAGGAAGGGGGGAGTGTTTGCTGACATCCGTCATTCACTTACTTCCCTCTCAACCTTCCTCCCTGACCTCTCAATCTCCAATCTTAGGGAATGTATATATAAAGCCTTATACTCACAAAAACAAGATAAAAAAGTAAGAGAGCAAGAGCCATAACACAAAATAATAAAAACAAATTATGCACAAAAACACGACCCTTGTAATATTTGCACTCTAACCATCATCTATTTGCATGTACAGATATGGCTAGTATGCTAGAGTCATCCACTCCTGCCTTGGGTGAGAGGTACCCTCGTTACTTTTCACAAATGTTTCACATGGTCTTTCCAGTGCTTGCATGTGAATGGGATTTGATAGGTACGCTAGCATGTGAGAGGAATTTTGAGGAGTTAGAATGGCTGATACGTCTCTTGACCACGTCTGATCCATACTTAGTAGAGAGCGTTTCTCCCATTGCACAAGCCTACCCTTTTGACCAAGATGACTATAGGCGTCTAGTGACCTTCTTAGTAAACATGGGCACCTATGATGAAGAAGAAAATTTACATGACTACACGGATTGCACATATGGTCTCATGGATGATGACTGTGTTTATCTCGACGACGAGGATAAGGGTTTAGCCTTAGGGTTTCCCCCCAACCTCTACAATATCCTATTCCCTTAACTCTTTAGGGGGAGTGCAAATAATTAGGTTAGGGTTCCTTATGTTTTTTGTTGTTTTCAATAAGTGTTGGTACCTTTTCCCACTAATGTGCCTCCTGGAGGTATTCCTTTTGTTTCCTAGTGTGTACAAGAGCATGTTGCTATTGATAGGATTTGGACCTTCATGGAACCTTTCTCTCGTTCACACTTCAAATCAAGCGCGACCATCAACACAAACAGGTGTTTTATGTCCATTAACATTGCCCTTATATTTTTGCATCCATGTTTGTCTGCTTTGATTGTGATTGGTAGCATAATATTCAGCGCATTTGCTTAGTATCAAACATTTAATTCAATGTAATGTTTTGTCATAATCACTTGTCTAGGTTTAAAAATCAAGCAGTCCGACTAAGCTAGTTTGACCAAGTTAGGTATTAGAAATCTTCTCTTAATACCATGGGGAATGCCTTCCTAATATGCAATGGTTACTTAGGTTCTTAATCCGATTTAGGTAGCATTGTGTGAAATGTACTAGGGCTTTCTAGTGGGCTTAACCCTATCGACCTTTAGCTTAAGTATTATAAAGGGAGTTTACTAATGTGATGAGCCTGGGGAGGGTAACAGTGTTATATGACCCCCCAAAGTTACAAAATTAAAATGCTGAAAATGAATAAACAAAAAATCAAAGTGCCACAATGTAAAATTTTAAGCTGGAAGAGAAATCCCTGCTTAAATTGGTACTTCACTCACATGTATCGCCTATGGTACTAGAGCCCTAGAGGTTCCCAGTGTGGGCGCTTTTACTTGAAAATCAAAAAACCCAAGGCATACAAAATAAGCACACACATCAAAATTGAATCAATGTGAAAAGACTTTGGGGGGTCAAAGAAAAAGTAATCAGTCAGGCGATGATTTCATGAGAAATTCCTTTTATCATAGCTTAACTACAAGGTCTTCTAGGTATAGCCTCTAGTCAGCCCTCGAACATCAAATACTTGGCTCTCGCGATTAAACAACTTAATTGACCAGAAAAAATTGTGAAGTTACCCATGGTATTAATAGTCGAGCTCTAGTTCCTTTTGACCGTTAAATTAGCGACCCCGGACTTGTTTAATTTTTTACCTTTACATCTGTTTATGCATTTGATTATATTGCAATTTAATGTTTATTGCTGACAAATTGTCTAAAATTCTATTACCAATCAATTTGTCTGTCTAAAATTGCATATGATTTTTAATTGTATATGAGAATGCAATTACTGTGGCAATGTTGTTTGATTTTGCAGTGATTGAAGAAGGCTACGCACATCCATGTCGACTGCTCTTCCATCTCGACGAACGAGCTTCAATTGGATAGCTTCCGAGGACGGAATCTACATCAGGAAGGGGGGCACGGTTAACCCTCACGGCACACGGACACCCTATGATCTATAAACGTTGTATTGTTTAGAGTCAGGTACCGGGCTTGTCGGACCAATAGGAACAGGGTAAGGGTGATCGCCGATGACAGGCGCACTCTAACTGGAATATTCAAGGAGTTAGTTGGCTAAGTATGGGCGCCCAAGTGTGAATGGGGTGAGCTCATATAAAAGCCACTAAACCTAATTTTTACTCATTCTCTCATTGTGCAATAGAAGCCGCTCTTGCTCCTTCTCCACCATCTCCTTGTGTGTGTGTGTGTGTGCACGTGTGAGAGAGAGTGTGAGAGTGTGTGTGTGATCGAGAGTTGCGACGGCACGACAGCGGCGAGGCGGTTGAGCGTGGCGTAGCGGCGTCTCCCTCTTCTTTGTGGCACGGGAATCCTTCATTCGCAACTACGCAGGAAGGTGAGTGACACACCATTCTTCCTTGTGAGCTTGTCTGTTGTATGAATGTGTGCTAGGAGCCTTTATGGCTCGCACACGGCGCGTAGCAAGTCCCTAGCCGTGACAGGGCTCTATGGATACAAAATGTTGCTAACCCTGGTGATGGTGCATAATTTCTAAAGAAGGAGAGGTTCATATCCGGACTGTTTCCTGACCTTAAGGTAAAAGTTGAGTCCGGTGCACCTGCTACCTTTGATGCAGCTGAAACTAGGGCTGCTAAGAAATATAGAAAACTCAAGTGCCTAAGGGGAGAGGTTCCAATAGAAGGTCTTAGACCCAAAGGTAAGTCACAAGAATCGACATCTAGGGAGCTTCCTGAGGTAACAGCAGAAGTGATTGAGAAGTTAAATGAATCTTTAATCAGCTTGTCAATTCACCTTGCACAAGTTGTAGGTCCAAAGGGACAAGCAAAGAAGTTTGAAGAGCAAGATCCACAACCTAGGAAAGTCTTGCAATGTTGGAATTGCGGAGAGTCTGGACATGGGATGTATAATTTTCCTTGGCCCCGTGGGGAGCCAGGGAGACCTAACTTGAATTACCCAGTGATGAATGTAGGTGAAGGAATTGGTCAACAACCAAGGCTTCTACAAAGACCAAATGGACCAAGACCACCTCCACAAGGGGTAGAAGGAGTTCCACCTTTGCCAGATCCAAATGTGCATGTGGTAGAGGTGACAAAATCAAATGAGGTTGACATGGAAGCAAATGGCATTAAGCGTGGCCGTGGAAAAGGGAAGGAGAAAGAAGGTGTCACATCAGAGAGTGACCATGGATGAGGCAAGAAGGCAAAGGAGACCAAGGAAGCTAAGAGGACTCGACGTCATATCAATCTCCAAGACTCCCCTCTTGGACATGGTATGGCTCCATACAACCTGTTGGAAGACATGAGAGGTAAGGGTCCTGATATCTCATGGCCTCCGTTTCTTGCATTATGCCCACAAGTTAGGAGGGATTTAACGAAGGCAGTTAGCACTAGGAGAAAGATAAAAGAGAGTGTTCCTGTTGTAAAAATTGCACATGCTGAAATGAATGAGGATATTAAACCTGTGCTAGATTGTTACATCAAAGGAAGATTGGTTAGGAAAGGTCTACTGGATGGGGGTGCACAAATTTGCATCATGACAGAAGGACTCAAGTAATGGAATTGGCCTATTTAACTTGAGAGTAGCGGAAATTAATGAGAGTACTTTTGAGAAATAACTTTGTGAGCATAACGGGTGAACATAATTGAAGATAGCAACATAATCATAGCAATTAGTTAGCTTGGCATGAACAATACTTTTGCAAGAGAGAGAATTTAGAGAACATGACAACAGTTGAGGACTAGATTTATGTGGATTCGGTCCCCCCTCCAATAGGCATTTGTATTATGATTTCTCCCATTAAGAGAGACTTGTTACAATACACTCTTTGTGTTCCTTGTGACCTAGGTGATGCAATGAAGATGGAAATCTTCATGCATCACAAACATAACATAAACTTGAAGAAATCTTTAGCTATCCCAAGACCTCAAACACCTTCGAAGGTGGAGAGAGCTAGCAGGGAATGAGGGTAGGGAAGAGGAGGAAGAAACATTTCATAGGAGAAATAATTAGTTCCTCACTTATCATGACTCTTGTTTCTAGCATACATAATAGCATAGTAATGAAGAAGAAGGACATGGAAATCTTAAGCATTGAAGCATGGCTCTTGATTGGATTTGCACTCCATAGCCAAGAGTGTTGGTGTAGGCTCTCAACGTCTACTTGCTTGGAGAGGGAGCTCTTCCACTTTGCATAGCACACAATGAGAGTGTTTGTGAGTGTGTGTGGATGATTATACCCCCTAAGAAACCCCCTAGCTTCCTTGGGTTGACCCCCCCTTGTAGCTCATGCTTGAAGCTCATTGGACCCCTCCAGGCCTAGCCAATCATAAGCAGGAGGCATTACAAGCAGTAGGGGTAGCCTTGAGACAAGTGTCCCCCTTTACCCTTTGAGAGAGAGGGCTTGATAAATGCTAAATCAATTAATTAAATCACCTAAATTACTATTGGACCCCTTGGGTGGCCAACCAATAGGCTTCAGGCATCTCATGAAGGTAACATAGGTAGGGGCATGACATGTGTCCATGCTGCCTCTTCAAGCTTGGGCCTTCCTTGTGTGTGTGAGTGTGTGTTCTCTCTCTATCCCCTAGGAAAAGGGCTCACCCCCCCTCTTGTAGGGATACTTTGGACTTTTGGTGCTCAAGCACCTTAGTCATCAAGCATGACAATGCACTTGAACTAGGGGTGTTCCCACAAGCATCTCAGGCAAGCATGTCAAAGCACCTAGAGCACCTTAATCAAACAGCAAGTCAAGCACCTCAAGCATGTAGCAGGTCAAGAACCTCAAGCACCTTAATCAAGCACCTCAAGCACGACAAGCATCTCGAGCTTGGGCCGGGTCCCGCCTCAAGCTCAGCCCTAGCTTACCTAAGGTCAAAGGACTTTTACACACATTATTGGAGGTCTTCAATGAAGCTAACCCTAAGGTCTTATGCTCCATTAGTTAGCATTGCTCTTTGATAGACCATCTCTCATTTGGGACGCTTTACCATTGGCCCCGTGTTGAGATAGATCTATAAGCACATATCTATATCTTAACACTTGTTCCCGTTTATTCTCCCACATTAAGTGATCAATTTAATATGAGAAAATCATTTGGGTTGGTTAGATATTAGATTTTATGACATTACCTCTCTCTTGAAATCATAGTCGTCCTCGACTATGAGGTAGAAGAGATAAAGCCTTAGTTATTAGTCAATCTTACTTAGCGAGTAGAGGATCCCTTTTTACCCTACGACATCTTTCCAAGATGGATGACTAATCCATTTGGTGCTTGGGAGAATAGCTTCCGCAAGCATGTCTGTTCTTTAGTCCATTTCATTCTCCCAAATTAGAGTGACAAATTCTACTTGGTGTTTGAGAGACGTAGTCATCACAAACATGATTCTAAGCATGCATACTAATTAAATTTGTGCACAATTAAAAAGAGGACTAGTCTTATAAGACAAAAACATGAGTCATTTAAAAGAAATTTGTACATTTGCTTACTCTATTGTAGCATTGTAAGCATTGACAAGGTTCATACTATCCTTAAGTTGTACTCCTTGCATCCATCTAGCATCTTCAAAAAGATAATTTTTGAACTTAATAAGATACCGTCGGATAATCTTACCATGTCGTAGTACCTTGTCTTCATGCCGAAGGACAGCTTCGGGTTGTAGCACCTCTTCTTGGTCTTCAACTTCGGGAGGGTCTTCAATGATTGGTTCAGTTGGTGGCTCTCCTTTGTAGGGCTTAAGTAGGCTTACATGAAAGGCATTGTGTATAAGCCAATGGTTCGGCAACTTGAGTTGATAAGCCGTCTCATTGATGGGCTTCAAGATTTGGAAAGGACCATAGTATCTTTTTGCTAGTTTAGCATAATACTTTTGATGGCCCGTAGGATTTTTGCCCATCGTTTGCCTTAATCGAGCCTTAGGAAACTTGAGTAAGACCCAATCATTTTCTTTGAACATTAAGGCTCTTCTGTGCTTATCAGTAGCAACTTTTTGCCTTTGTTGAGAGATGGCTATAGCCTCCCTAATCTTGTGAAAAGATTCTTGTAGGTCACGGCTATGCTCATCGGCGGCGAAGATCTTCCCATGTACTTTGAGTAGCAAGGGACTTTCAGGTCTTCCCTCTATGATCTCGAAAGGTGATTTCCCCGTAGAAGTATGTACAGTATTATTGTAGGCATACTCTACAAGAGGTAAGTACTTTTCCCATTGTGAGCGTTGATCCACTTCGGTAACATAAGTCTTGAGTAGATCGAGTATCGTAAGATTGGCTATCTCACTTTGGCCATCCGTTTGTGGGTGGTAGGCCGAAGAGAAATTCAATCTTGTTCCTAGATTTTCAAAGAGACCTTTCCAGAAATTACTGTTCATTCTAAGATCTCTATCTGACACGATGGATGTGGGTAATCCATGGTGCTTGAAAATCTGAGATATGAAGAGAGTTGCCATTTGATGTGCCTTAATAGTCTTTTTGACAGGAATAAAATATGCTTGCTTGCTAAACCTGTCGACTATTGTCCATATTCTTGTATTCTCATGGATAGACTTGGGTAATCCAAAGATGAAATCCATGGATATACTCTCCCATGGTGAATTTGGAATAGGCAATGGCTAGAGTAATCCAGGTGGCTTCTCTCTATCATACTTGGTATTTTGGCATACTACACATTTTGATACATACTCTTGTATGTCCACTTTCATGGTAGGCCAATAGAAGTACGTCTCTACTCCTCGGAGAGTAGGTTGAATACCTCTATGCCCCGCATATGGAGGAGCATGGAATTCATACATAACTTTCTCACGAAAGGAATGGGTAACACATAGCCTATTGCCGTGGAGAAGATAACCATCCTGCAAGGTGAATGGTTCCTCTTTCTTCCCCAAATCAAGGGATGACATTATGTCTCTAAAGTCAGGGTCAGTAGCATACTCATCTATCATAGAGGATAGATCATTGTGAGTAGCTATAGACACCGTATTAACTTTTGGTCGTCGTGAAAGTGAATCGGAAACTTGATTGTGCTTACCAGCTATGTGAGCAATATGGAAATTAAATTGCAAAAGAAAATTTTCCCACCTCATTTGTTTGTCGGAAAGCTTGGTTTGCGTCATGAAATACTTGAGACTTTGGTGTTCGGTTCGTAGGATAAATGGAGTCCCCAATAGGTAGTGCTTCCATGTGTCTAGAGCATGTAGAACAGCTAAAAGCTCTTTCTCATAAATGCCCAAGACTCGTTCATCAATATTGAGCCTTCGGCTCTCATATGCTATGGCATGCCCTTCTTGAAGCAAAACTGCTCCAAGGCAATCACCACAAGCATCACATTGGACCTCAAATGGCTTTGAGAGATCCGGAAGCATGAGGACTGGTTGGGAAGTAAGTTTCTCTTTGATCTTTCAAAAGCATTTTGCTCCTTAGCAGTCCATAAAAACTTAACGTTCTTCTTAGTTAAGTCGTGTAGTGGTCCTGCTACTTGAGAGAATTTTGCTATGAAGCGTCTATAGTATGCGCACATACCAACAAAGCTTCTTTGCTCATGTAGATTTCTTGGGTTAGGCCATGCTTTTATTACCTCTAACTTTGATGAATCCATTTGGATACCATCTTTAGAGATAATATGACCTAGGTATTGAATCTCTTGAAGGAAGAATTCGCTTTTCTTTTGGTTGAGATAAAGCTTGTTCTCCCTCAATGCTTGAAAAATCACTTGGAGATGTTGCTTATGTTCCTCCAAACTCTTGGAGTAGATGATGATATTATCAAAGAACACTCCAGTGAATTTACGATATGGTCTAAAAATTTTCTCCATCAAACGATTGAACGTAGCTGGTGCATTAGTCAAGCCAAAAGGCATGACTAGATATTCATAAAGACCAAACGTTGTGCGAAACGCGGTCTTTAAGATATCTTCATCCACTATCCTTATTTGATGATAGCCACTCTTAAGGTCAATCCTACTGAAGTAGGTAGAGCCTTGTAGCTTATCAAACAGATCTTCTACCCGAGGTACGGGAAATCTGTTTTTGATAGTGATATGGTTTAGTGCTCGATAGTCCACACACATACGGTATGTACCATCTTTCTTTTGCACTAAAAGGACTGGAGAACAAAAGGGAGAGGAGCTAGGCCTCACCATCCCTTTGTCTACCAATTCTTGTACTTGCCTCATGATCTCCTCTTGTTGAGCTTGTGAGACTCGATAAGGAGTCTTGTTAGGTGGTGAGCTTCCAGGAAGGAGCTCAATGCCATCATCCCCTCGTTTTGGAGGTAAGTCCATAGGGATATCATCGATGAGTACATCTTGGAATCCTTTTAGAAAATTAGACAAGTCTAACTCTTCTTGATTCCCATTATTTACATTTGATGAAACATTAGTATCTTTTAGAGACTCTTTGACAAAAATCATGTTCGCAGAAACTGAGCTCTTCATTGACTTATCAAAAGCAAGAGGATTTACAAGTGGAATAGTGCGACCACGCTCACTAGCATCTATATACATGTGAAGTAGATTTTCCTTTCAGGGAACTTCATGTTGGAAGCCATGCGATCAAACCATGGTGCCCCTAGGATAACATCCTCATGTTGGAGAGAAGAGATGAAGAAGTCTTCTTTGTCGACATAGCTTTGGACATGAAGCCTCAACTTCCCAATCAAGGGAGTAATGGAGGCTTGTTGTCCCTTGAAAGCTACATCAGCCACTACTATATCTCGCATCTCAAAAGCTTGAATGCCCAACTTGGTGGCCAACTCTATTGATATGAAGTTGAGAGTAGAGCCAGGGTCAAAGCCAAGGTCAAACAAGATAAAGGCATCATGCTCTCTTACCTTTCCCCAAGCATAGGAAATTGATGATCCTTTGCAATGAGCATCCTCTTTTGGAGCTTCGATGGTAGAAGCCCTAGGAGTCTCATTGTGAGAATTCTTCTTGGGGCAAGAACGATAGCCATGTCCTTGCTCCCCACACTCGAAACACTTATGGTCCTTGCGAAAAGCTTCAATCTCTTCACGAGAGAGTTTGTTTTTACCTTTGTAAAATCCCTTCTCCTTGGACCGATTGTTGTTGTTGTTGGAATTGGCTTGGGAAGTATTTTGAACATTGGTTTTTCCCTTTGCATCATTTTTATCTTTGTTTTCCATGGGCTTGACATTACGTCTAGCCCCTTGATGGAAATTAATGCGTGAAGCAACCATGGTGTGATGGATTACTTCGCTAATAGTACCAGGCCGTTGAGAGTTGATGTATTCGGCCATCTCTTCAGGTAATCCCGCACAGAATTGCCATTCGGTAAGCACTTTGTCCTTTGCATCGCTTGCAAGGAATTGCTTCATGATGGAAACTCGTAGAGTTTTCCATGTCTTTGGGGCTTCACCATTTCCACGAAGGCTAGCCCACCATTCACGAGCTGATTTTTGGAAGTGCATAGCTACATGGCGTAGTTTGGAGGACTCTGTGAAGCCCTCATCTCCAAAGGCCGCATCAAATTGCTGGATGAAGGCCAACACTTTGTTGGTAGCACCGAAGGTGCCATCATAGGTGAGAAAAGAGATACTCTTTCCTCCCTCCTTGAACTTCTTTAGCTTTTGTGACCTTCGCCATGCAGGAAATGATTTGCGATGTCCTCCCCTCTTGTATTCTCTAGGAGAATAGCCATAACTTTCATCGGAAGAGGAGGAAGGTGAAGAAGAAGGAGAAGAGGGTGACCTCTTCCTAGCCCTTTTCTTCCTTTGTTTTCTCTCTTTCCTTTTAGAGTGATGAGGAGAAGGACTATGTGTTGATCTTTTCCTCTTGGGAGGAGTAGGCGATCGTCTAGACCGCCGTCTTCGTGGAGCCACATCTTTAGAGGAACTTAAACTTTCCTTGCTTTCTTGCTCTTTGGATTCCTCCTCTCGAATGGGAGAGAGTCTTCTTTTGGGGGTCTCTTCAAGAGGCCTCCTAAGATCTCTCTCTCCTCTTGGAGAGGAAGGGAAATTCCATAAGCACGAAGTTGTTGAGTAACTTTGGCTTGCAAAGCAGGGTTGCCCATAGCTTGCTGCAACCTAGTGACGAGATAATTCACAAACATGGGAGCATCATCATTAGCACCTTCATGTGCAAAATCAAAGCTATCAATGTTCATTCTAATCTCTTGATTATTGTCAGCCATGTTAACAAAATTTATGTATGTACTTAGTATATGCTTTGGCAATTCAAAACCTTAGTTGCCACTCCTCTTAGCCTTTGAAAATCGGCTCTTAAGTATCTACACCCACAGCTGAAAGTGGTTAATTATAGAGAGTAGAGGAGTAGGTCTAACATAGCAGAATTGCCAAGGGCTAGCTCCTTTCGGACTTCTTATGGATCAATAATGGTAAAGCCGTAGGCAGGTCTAAAAAGACTCCACTATTAAGTCCAAAGCTCCCGAGGTGTGCACCATCCCCCACATAGTGGGCTCACCAAAACCGATAATAGATCCCAGCTCCACTTACCCTATTATAATTAACAACATCAACCATTTATAGGCTACTTAAGGACCTCTCTTCTTAAGCAAGAAAAGAGAAACCAAATGCTCTGATACCAATGTAATGGAATTGGCCTATTTAACTTGAGAGTAGCGGAAATTAATGAGAGTACTTTTGAGAAATAACTTTGTGAGCATAACGGGTGAACATAATTGAAGATAGCAACATAATCATAGCAATTAGTTAACTTGGCATGAACAATACTTTTGCAAGAGAGAGAATTTAGAGAACATGACAACAGTTGAGGACCGGATTTATGTGGATTTGGTCCCCCCTCCAATAGGCATTTGTATTATGATTTCTCCCATTAAGACAGACTTGTTACAATACACTCTTTGTGTTCCTTATGACCTAGGTGATGCAATGAAGATGGAAAGCTTCATGCATCACAAACATAACATAAAATTGAAGAAATCTTTATCTATCCCAAGCCTCAGTCCCAAGACCTCAAACACCTTCGAAGGTGGAGAGAGCTAGCAGGGAATGAGGGTAGGGAAGAGGAAGAAGAAACATTTTGTAGGAGAAAGAATTAGTTCCTCACTTATCATAACTCTTGTTGCTATCATACATAATAGCATAGTAATGAAGAAGAAGGAGATGGAAAGCTTAAGCATTGAAGCATGGCTCTTGGTTGGATTTGCACTCCATAGCCAAGAGTGTTGGTGTAGGCTCTCAACCTCTACTTGCTTGGAGAGGGAGCTCTTGCACTTTGCATAGCACACAATGAGAGTGTTTGTGAGTGTGTGTGGGTGAGTATACCCCCTAAGAAACCCCCTAGGTTGCTTGGGTCGACCCCCCCTTGTAGCTCATGCTTGAAGCTCACTGGACCGCTCCAGGCCTAGCCAATCATAAGCAGGAGGCATTACAAGCAGTAGGGATAGCCTTGAGACAAGTGTCCCCCTTTCCCCTTTGAGAGAGAGGTCTTGATAAATGCTAAATCAATTCATTAAATCTCATAAATTACTATTGGACCCCTTGGGTGGCCAACCAATAGGCTTCAGGCATCTCATGAAGGTAACATAGGTAGGGGCCTGACATGTGTCCCTGCTGCCTCTTCAAGCTTGGGCCTTCCTTGTGTGTGTGAGTGTATGTGAGTGTGTGTTCTCTCTCTATCCCCTAGGAAAAGGGCTCGCCCCCCCTCTTGTAGGGATACTTTGGACTTTTGGTGCTCAAGCACCTTAGTCATCAAGCATGACAATGCACTTGAACTAGGGGTGTTCCCACAAGCATCTCAGGCAAGCATGTCAAAGCACCTCGAGCACCTTAATCAAGCATCAAGTCAAGCACCTCAAGCATGTAGCAGGTCAAGCACCTCAAGCACCTTAATCAAGCACCTCAAGCATGACAAGCACGACAAGCACCTCGAGCTTGGGCCGGGTTCCCGCCTCAAGCTCAGCCCTAGCTTACCTAAGTTCAAAGGACTTTTACACACATTATTGGAGGTGTTCAATGAATCTAACCCTAAGGTCTTATGCTCCATTAGTTAGCCTTGCTCTTTGATAGACCATCTCTCATTTGGGCCCCTTTACCATTGGCCCCGTGTTGAGATATATCTATAAGTACATATCTATATCTTAACACTTGTTCCCATGTATTCTCCCACATTAAGTGATCAATTTAATATGAGAAAATCATTTGGGTTGGTTAGATATTAGATTTTATGACAACTCATGCAAAGACTAGGCATCAACATCGATGAGACACCTCAAATTAATGTCAAAATGGCATACAATAGCAAGGCTAGGTGCATAGGCATTTGTAAAAATGTCTCTGTGGAGGCCTTTGTCATTAAGAAGGCAGTGGATTTCTATGTCATGTCTACCAAAGGAAATGGTTACCCATTTATCCTAGGGAGACCATGGCTAATGAAAATGCGAGCTTTGCAGGATTGGGAAGTGGAAAGCTAATTTGCAGGAATGACAATCATAAGAAGGTTGTCTTTGACATGAAGGAGCAACGCCAAGAGGAGCTCCATGAAGAATCATCTCAAAGTGAGATGGAGGAAGGCTGGACCGATAGCATTTCAGAAGGAGAAAGTAGCGGCAGCATTACTGAAGAGGAGTCTTCCATCGAAATCATGGGGGTAAGGTTTAAACCAAACAACCAAGAGACCTCTTGCCCAGGTTTGGAAGAGGTAGGTTCCCAAAAAAACCAAAAAGTGCAAGATGAAAGAATGCCAGAAGGTATGTTATCTACAACACTTACAAAGGATGAAAGAGAGGAGCTCAAAGGTGTGTTAAACAAATTTCCTAGGCTTTTGCTAAAGAGTACACTGATGTGCGTGGAGTAGATGCTGTTCAACACAAAATTGAGTTGAAGCCAGAGGCCACACCTAAGGCTCAGAAGCTACGAAGGCTAGGAGTCATCAAGGAGCAGGCTTTACTCAAGGAGGTAAGAAAGCTTCTAGCAGCAGGTTTCATTTATCTAGTGGAGAATTCAGAGTGGGTCTCTCGTGTTGTTGTCACTCCTAATAAAAATGGCAAGTGGAGGGTGTGCGTGGATTATCGTACACTCAATGAGGAAACAAAAAGAGATCACTTTCCCCTCCCATTTCAAGATGAGATACTAAATGAGGTAGCTGGTCATGAGAATTACACTGTGTGTGATGGCTACTCGGGTTACTTTCAAATAGGTATCGCATTGGAAGATCAGTTGAAAACAACCTTCATCACTCCTTGGGGTTGTTATGCTTTTAGAGTCATGCCATTTGGACTGACAAATGCTCCTGCAACTTTCCAATGCTTCATGAACATGGTGTTTCAAGCATTCTTTGGAAAGTCTATTAGGATTTTTATTGATGATTTTTGCATTTATAGCTCAAAATCATTACATCTACAAAGGGTAGAAGAAGGTTTAAAGAAGCTCTACGACATGGGAGGTCAACTCAACCCCGACAAGTGTCACATAGGTAAGGATGAAGTGATCTTGCTTGGTCACAAGGTTTCATATAAAGGCATTGAGGTGGATCCTTCAAAGGCAAAGGCTCTTATTGAGCTCCCATCACCCAAGAATCTCAAAGAGGTCATCTCATTCATTCAAAAGGTGAAGTATATGTCACGCTTTATTCACTTAGCTTCGGAGTTGCTTCATCCTTTGCAAAAGTTGACACAACAAGTAGAATTTGCATGGTCTTATGAGCTTGAAGAGTACTTTTGTAACATTAAAGTCATTTTGTCAGAGCTACCAATACGAGCATGCCTCCTTGTTGGGAGTACACATTCTTTGTTAGCTCTAGTGTTGGGAAGGAAACAATTGGTGCAGTTCTATTACAATAAGATCTCCACAGTACCAGGATGCGACCCATCTACTTTGCTAGTAGGGTCATGAATGCTTTGGAGAGAGGCTACACAGAGGCAGAACTCATGATGCTTTCTCTCATGTTTGCGGTGAGAAATTTTAGATCCTACTTGCTACCAAAACCTTTTATAATTCTCACTGCAAAAAATTTGTTTCCTTGGGTGTCATCTCAAATGAATCTTAGCACTAGGATCTCAAAGTGGATTATGGAATTGCAAGAGTTCCAATACTCTTTCAAGGTAGAAGATAGCGTGCATGCACAATTGGCAGGGATCCTTAATTATAGGGTACATGAGAAGGAGATTAAGGTGCCTGAAGTAAAGACCCTACCATTGCCACCACCTAAAAGTATTCCTAATGCTTTTACCTTGTTCTTTGATGGAGCTTTTTGACGAGTCACAGGAAAAGCAGGGGGAGGGCTAGTATTGCTCAGCCCAAGTGGAGAGGTGGTCATGAAAGAGAAGGTCAATCTACCAGGTTCACCTAGAAAAAATGAAGCAGAATACGACACTCTACTTCATGGTTTAAAGATATGCATTGGCCAAGGTATACAACGTCTCATGGTAAAAGGGGATGCACTTCTCATTATGAAGCAAAATTTAGGCATTTGGGCATGCAAGAATGAAAGCTTAAGGACAAAAGTTCATGCCATTCGTAGGAAGTTTAATCAGTTTGAAGAAGTGCAACTATATCATATTCGTAGGAAACAAAATGAAGATGCCGATTTACTTGCACAACAAGCAGTTACATGTGTTGAGAAAGAAGTGCAGGTCATCATGGTGGCAGCAACTATCAAGCAACTGAGATACCAAGGATTGGAGTCATTGACTCCCATTATTAGCTACATTTTGGAGAGCGAGTTTCCATAAGACTTCACGAAGGCTCAGAAGAGGAGACTCATGGAAAAGGCAAGCACGTATCTCTTTCTAGAATGATCCCTCTATCAAAGAGGGAAGGATCAAGTGTGCAGAAGAGTACCAACTATCAAGGAAATTCCAGCCATTCTAAAAGTTTTTCATGAAGAGGCATGTGGTGGTCATTTTGCCCAAGAGTTAACTGTGAAGAAGATTTTGCTTGCGGGGTATGTTTGGCCAAGTCTGCATGTGGATGTCCAACATTGGTGTACAAGTTGTCACAATTGTCAGGTAAATGGGAATAGAAGATTGGTTTATGGTCCAAGGCAAATCGTGCTTGCAAATGGACCCTTTGAAAAGTGGGGCATTGATGCTATGGGTCCTTTCCCTAGGACAAAAAATGGTAAACTCTACATTCTAGTGGCTGTAGACTAGGTGGGTGGAAGCACAAAGTGTGGCAAAGGTAAATGAGAGGACAGTGAGAAAATTTGTCTACACTCACATTTGTTGTAGATTTGGCACACCTTTGGAGATTGGTTTTGATAATGGTCCAGGGTTGAGAAAGAGATTGCTCACAGAAGCCTGTGAAGAACTTCACATTCTACATCGTCATAGTACACCCTACTATCCCCAATCCAATGGTCTGGTAGAAAAAGCTAATGGTGTCATTGCAGGCATCATTAGAAAGATAGTGAGAAACAAGACAAAGTTGTGGGATGACTTCTTGGATGGTGCCTTGTGGGCGTATCGAACCACATATAGGGAAGCCACGGAGTTTACACCATTTCACTTGGTCTATGGTCAAGAGGCTTTACAACCAATTGAGCTCAACATTCCAACAATGCAACTTCATGGCAAAGCAGCACAAGATGATCAAGAAGCATGGATGGATCGACTTCTTACCTTAGCTGAGCTTGAGTGGAAAAGAGAAGCAGCATATGAGTGCTACAAGAGGAAAGCTACGCAGGCGAAGGAGAAGCTTGACAAGAAACTAAAGGACAAAGGCATCAATGAAGGAGATCTTGTGCTAAGGTATGACAATCGACTCGATAATCGTTTTGATGCCAAATTTGAAACTAGATGGTAGGGGCCATACATAGTTAAGAAGGCTTTCAATTCAAGTTACTATCAACTTATGGACTTGAATGGGAAAGAGCACTCTAGGAAGGTAAATGGTTATCACTTGAAGCCCTATTTGAGTCGCCTTCTACCAAAGGATCTACCAAAGATCTGTCAAAGGGCAGCTGTCTCATGTAAGTATTGTTACATGAAGTATGGATGTAACTCCAGCCAAAATTCTGAGGGGCCAAACAATGAAGATCTCGTCAAGGACTCTGAAGCATTCTCTTTGGAAAAGATGCTCTATGATGGTACATGAATATACCATCATCCTGGGGGAGGGCTAATGATAGACGTTTTTTGGCTCTCCGTAATTGCCATAGTGAGTTAACCTGGCTCCATCCACATCCATAAGAATGCACATTTGTACTTGGTTTTCCATAAGTTAGCAATTGATACGCATAACAATACCATGATAAAGCTACATAGGTTTGATGGAAGTTGTAATAGTTAACGCTTTGATCATTTGTATTCAATACCAAAAGCTGTCATGAAATGGTGCAATGATTTGGTGGAAGTTGTGCTTCTTGGTTTACGAACTCACGTGAACATTCTTCAACTCTCATTCACAAGAAGAAGGGCCACTTCATGTTGAATACACACAAGAAAAAGTCACACCTTCCTCTACCCATGCATTTAGTTGAGGTCACAAACCTTCATGGAAAGAGAGAATATATGATAAATTTACCATACTTTCATACATGTATGATATTTTGTGTATGATATGCATGCGATAAGATTGATCAAACATACTTACCCTGAATAATATATACAATGATTCATAAAATTACCTAGCTCTATCCAAATTCAATAGCCAATGGCACATGCAAGGTTCTTAAGGAGTGCCTATCAAACGTTTTGGCATCAACCATTATGTATTGGTCATAAGTAGCAGGCTTTAGGTTAGGGTGCTTTCGGCTCCGTATGGTATTCGACTCGTATGGAATTTCTAAGAACTTGATGTTGGAATTAGGGTTGTAGAGAAACGTACACAACTTCGAGAAGACGAAGGAAGCTCAAAGCACACAATAGAGAGTGTGTTACTTAGTGTGCAATGGAAAGATAGATAGCCCTAGAGTGATGGACGTATATACAATGCACGGGGGTAAAACCTCCTAAAGAGGGAAAAAATGCCCCGATAGTCCTAGTGTGTTCACACACATCACTACCACATGTATATGGTAACAAATCCCCCCTAGAGTGATGCGGTGAACGAGAGCTGGCACATGAGTAAAGGGAAGTGCCATGCCCTAAGGACATGATCAGCCCACAAAGGGGAGTAAGCCCAAAGCTTTACGGAAAGCTTCAAGCTTCTCACGAGACAATGCCTTTGTGAAAATATCTGCAAGGTTGTCCTGTGTTGGCACATAAGCCAAGCTCATCTCTCCTGTTGAGAGCCTCTCCCTGACATAGTGGTAATGCACCTCAATGTGCTTTGTGCGAGCATGAAAAACTAGGTTCCTTGCAACTGCCAATCATTAGGAAAGAAATGGACTCATTTTTGGGCCTTTTAGCTCTAGTGAGAGAATGCTCCTCAGCCAATAGGAAGAAGGCTAACGTTACGTTGAAAAAACCTTTTTTCTTATTTTGAAAATGCCCATGAAAACCATTTTGATGAAATTGTCACTATCATCAAAAAAGTAAGGCGCTTGATAATGACATCTTGCACAAGCGCCGAACACATTTTATTACCCATTGTTCCTATCCTATAAAGTGAAGTACTTGTACTTGTGCATCTCGCATAAGTATCAATCACCTTTTTATGAAGTACTCGCAATTTAAATTTGAACAGATCGTACTTGATAGTGATTGATACGTACTATTTAACACTATGAAGGAGTCAGAACCAAGCGAATAGAGGCTCTTGAGGGGTCTCTGGGACCTCTATTCGCTTGGTTCTGACCTCATGAGCCCCTAGGATCAAGATATCACATTTTTAAGCCCACAGATGCATCCAAAACATCCAAAAACCTTAAGATAGCTCAGCTTAAAAATGCTATATCTTGAGCTAGAGACGTCAGATTTCAGATTTTTAACGAGCTATCCTAAGGTTTTTAGACATTCTGGATGCATCCGTGGCATTATTTTTGTATTTTGAAAACAACTCTTATGTGTTTTCTCTCATCGCACATCACATCACTCATTAAGATTCATAGACATGGATTTTTGTGAACACTTAAGTTGGGCTCTCGAAAAGCATTTTGTACGAGCATGAATTTAAGTGATTGAGAAAAATTTTACGTATGTACTATGAGAAATAGAATTCCAAAAAACAACTTTTGTATTTTTCATAATTACCTCTCTCTATGCTGAGTTGGCGTTTCTTACAGGGCCCAAAATTGAGTCCAAGTTTCTCCTAATGGCGCTCTGACTGTCAGTGTAGATAGTGTTGGTAGTATCCTGTTGTCCAACACCCAAATCAGCCATAAGGCGTTTGAGCCATACACACTCAACCGTAGCTGTGAAGACTACCTTGTACTCAGCCTCACAACTCGAAGTGGCCACAGTAGGTTACTTCTTGCTCAACCATGATATACATGAACTGCCAAGCATGAAACAAAAACCACTTGTGGACACTCACGTGTCAAAACAACCAGCCCAATCTGAGTCCGAAAAAGCATGTAAGTCTGGCGGCAATGATCCCCCCTTGGGATGAAACAAGCCAAGATGTAAAATGCCACTAAGGTAGAGGAAAATCCTCTTGACAAACTGCCAATGCTTAGACCCTGGGCTATGCATAAATCTGTTGACCTGTGAGACTACAAATTGAATATCTGGCCTCATGTTGCATACATAAATGAGGCATCCACTAGCAGCTTGGTAAAGAGTGACATCAGTAGGATCGCCAGCATCATGTAGACTCAACTTCAAACCTGTTTCCATGGGAGTGGCAATAGGTTTGCAATCCTCAAGTCCAAACTTACATAGTAATGTCTCTATGTGACTTTTTTGACACAAGGCAATACCACCATCACACTGCTTAAATTGTATACCCAAGTAATGATGCAGCAGTCCCAAATCTTTCATCTTGAAAGTAGCACTCAAATCAGCCTTAAATTCAACAATATGTCTCTCATTTGGTCCAATGATCAGCAAATCATCGACATAAAGAACCACAATGAGATGTACATCACCCTCACGCTTTACATACAATGTGCTTTCTGTTGGACTATTACAAAAGCCTCGTTTAACTAAATGAGTGTCAACTTTATCATACCAAGCACGAGGAGATTGCTTCAACCCATACGAAGCCTTCTTACATCTGCACACTTTGTCCTCTTGTCCTTTTATGACAAAACTGCGAGGCTACGATACATAAACTTCCTCAAATATGTCACCATTCAGGAAAGCAATAACAATGTCTGATTGATGTACATCCCAACCAAAATGAGTTGCCAATGCACATAGAAAACGCACAGTAGTCATACGACAAGTGGGAGAAAAAGTCTCTTCATAATCTATGCCTTTTTGTTGTGCATAACCCTTTGCAACAAGTCAAGCCTTATGGGGATCTATCTCACCATCCGGCTTGCGTTTCAACTTGTAAACCCACTTCGTACCAATGGCCTTTTTGCCAGGAGGCAAATCACATAAAGTCCATGTGTCATTTTCTATAACTGATTGCATGGCAACCATCCAATTTTTTGAATTCTGTGCTTTATCAAAAGACATTTGCCTCATTGGAACTTACATTCGTATTTCCACCACTGAAAAGAGGCAACAAGGTGTCATAAATGTCCTGTGAGCTTACATTACTGTCTCTGGTACATGACAACAAGGGCTGAACAGAATCTTCCACAAACACTACATCCCGTGAAACCAAAATACGTTTGTTTGCGGATGATACAACCTGTAACCTTTACTTTCAGCACTATAAACAACAAAAATATATTTGACAACCTTATCATCCAATTTTCTACGCTGTGTTTGTGGCACAAAAGCATATGCCAAACAGCCAAAAATATGCATGTGCTCAATAGAAGGCTTTCTATCATGCCATGCTTCATATGGAGTAATAGACTGCAAAGCTTTCGTAGGACACCTGTCAAGTACATAAGTGGAAGACATGATGGCCTCAAACCAAAAAGAATGCGGCAAAGCTTGACTTTTGACCATACATCGTGCCATTTCCGTCAGTGACCTGTTTTTCCTCTCAGCAACACCATTTTGCTGAGGTGTATAAGGCACTGTACATTGGTGTTTTATCCCACGACTAGCCAGAAATGCATTAAATTCATGAGACATATACTCCCCCCCTCCATCAGAACGGAGGGTGTCCATAGTACATTTCGAGACATTTTCAGCCATAGCCAAAAATTGTTTGAAGCACATAAAAACTTCGGACTTCGCTTTAAGCTGAAATACCCATGCATGCCTTGAGTAATCATCAATGAAAGTCATGAAGTAAAGGTAATTGCCCAAGGATGGAGTTTGCATGGGCCCACAAACATCACTATGCACAAGCTACAACCTGCATGTGGCCCGAACTGAACCATCCTTTGGAAACTTAGAATGCTGCATCTTACCCAAAATACAGCCTTCACAAACATGTTTGACAGGTGCTTCAAGAGGCGGAAAAGAAGCAACCATATCAGATTTCTGCAAACATAGCAAACTGGAAAAATTCAGATGACCAAAATGTGCATGCCAAAGTTTTGCATCTGAAATAGCCCTTGAATCTGCAACAACATTTGCAAAATTTTGTCCAGACTTGTCATACAAAGTGAGCTTATACAACCCACGGAACAAAAGGCCAGATGCAATAATTTCATCACCAAAACTGAGATCATGAACTGTACATCTATCATCCACAAATTTGACTACAAGTCCAAGTCTAGCAAGTGCGGATACAGACAAGAGATTCTTCTTGATCCCAATTACATAAAGTGCATCAACAAGTGTGAAGGGACTACCATTTGCAGCAGTAAGCACAATCTTTCCAACTCCCTGAACAGGATAAGAGGCATTGTTGGGACAAGTGACTGAATTCCCATGAGGGACAGACTCGAGAGAGGTAAACAATTCACGATGTGAGGTAATGTGCTTTGTAGCACCACTGTCGAAATACCACACATGTGAATCTGCAGCAATTGACAAGCATGCATCATGGACAGCAGGGTTGTAACTGCACTTTGTGCTAAAAGCCCATTCTGCATCAACATCAGCATCACAATCTCCTTTCACAGAAGACTCAACAATGGCTGCATTTGTAGTGGAACTAGCATTTGCAGTGGAACCACCTTCTTTCTTCTTAGCCTCTTTGGCCTTCAACTTAGGACACGACTTGATTAAGTGATCATTAGCTTTACAATAATGGCAACACATTTTATTTTTGCCCTTATCACCAAAATTTCGAGACGAATTGCTGCCAGCAGAAGCATTAGGACTAGAAGTTTTGCCACTCGCAGCAGAACCATAAGAAGTGGATGCATTGCTGTTACCACCCTTTCTTTGAGAAGCAATAAAAGCCTGTTCAACTGCACGCTGCCTAGTCCTGTTTTTTCTAGAAAGTGGCTCTTGCAATAGCAATGTGCATATTGCATAAAACTTGACAACTTCAGGATTTCCTTGGGTCATAAGTCTCCAAGTTCTAGCAAAAGTCTGGTAAGAAGTTACGCAGCAAAGTAATTTTAGCCTCATTGCGACTTGCATAAAGACCAGCCAAAATATCCCAAGCTTATTTTGCAGATTTGCGGCTGAACGGATGTGAGGAACAATGGTGCGCTTCATAGACAATGCAATCAATGCATGAGCCTGCGCATCCTTTACATCCCAACAAGCTTGTTCTGTCATAGGCAAAACAACTCTAATAGCAACAATCCTTGCAGCAAGACCTGCAACATCCTCAACATCGTCTGCATCCTCAAAACCAGGACGTACATCAATGCCCTGCACAATGTTCTAGATGCCCTTTGACACAAGAACATGTTGCATCATATAAGCCCACATAGGGTATTTGTTCCCATCCAACCTGTCCTCAACAGCAAACATCTTGAACACATCTGTGTTGTTGTCAGCCATGGTAAATGTGGCACCTGATGTGAAAACTTCCCGAAATAGGAGAAACGGAGCGGGAACAATGCATGCTATATAGCACAAATTGTAGAAGACTATGAGGCACCTATTATGCATAAAACGACACTGACATAAATTCTACACAAAATGACGAAATAGCCTGTGCAGTACTTCTTGTAGTGGAAACGGAGGCTGAAATGAGCCCGAATAAAAAATCTGAGCACACAATAGAGAGTGTGTTACTTAGTGTGCAATGGAAAGATAGATAGCCCTAGAGTGATGGGCGTATATACAATGCACGGGGGAAAAAACCTCCTAAAGAGGGAAAAAATGCCCCGGCAGTCCTAGTGTGTTCACATACATCACTACCACATGTATATGGTAACACTTGAGTCATACTTTTTCCTTACTTTCATACTCATATGAGTTTGTTGTATGAAACAGCTAGGGTTTGATTGCTTCACTTGTTTAATGAGATACTCATCTCTCAGGAATAGCTTGTATTCATCAGTCTTCCCATTGAGTTCTTGCATCTCTTTCAACATCTCTTCTAAGAATAATGACATTTTTGAGGTCCTTTTAGAAGAGAGACAAAAAGGAGCTTCTCCAATGAGAGAATGTTATGGCATTAGCCGCACATGCGGTCCTGCGGAGGTCTGGACACTGGGGATCAGGAGTCAGGAGTCATGCGGTATGCGGCGGCCGGAGTGGCAGTTCTTCATAGGATATCATGGGATAGGAGTGTGTGCACCGTTCCCGATCTGCGCTGGAGCAGCGGTTGTATATGGAGGGGCATACCTGTCTTTTGATGTAACTTAACCAATCTCTATGATATTCATGGCATCATCTATTGTACTCTGTGTCTGGATTACAGATGAATGAAGCAAGGGTTGTTATGTGTCTGTGTACTTTGTACTTCCTTCTCTTGTCATTCTGTGCGTTGATGTTCATATAATGTAGTTGTGGGTAATCATTCCCGTAATGCCTATTGCTCCTGTGTGGGCAATAGCCATTACATCTGGCAACCACGATGCGTGATGAACGGCCTGCGATGAATATGCATGCGCACTAGGTCGCAGGGTCCACCTGACCCTGTGATTCCAATTGTAGGAAGACGTCGGAGGAGAGGCGATTCAGATGAATTTGTTTTTTCTTCACCGCAGATTGAGGAATCTGTATCTCCATCACCAAGCCCGGTGCATGGTAGGAGGTTGCGGCAAGCGAGACGTACTCCGCGCAGTCAGTCATGTCCTCATGTCGTACGTTCACCCTCACCCACACAGGTTGCTCCACCACCATCTCCGGTAAGCAGTCCGGGAGTATCTCCGCCACTGTCCCCACCTCCTAGTGCTCGTCAGCTTTTTCCGGGGGGAGGAGGAACAGTTGGGCAAGGAGTGATGGCTCATCCTCAGATTAAGTATAGTCGGTTTCGAGGTCTTTCGAGTGAAGACCCGGATGCACATTTACGCCAATTCAATAAAGCTTATGGATTGAATCATCCTGGGGTGGTGATTTCTCTCCATCAACAGTCAGTACTTGAATCTACACTCTCAGGGAAAGCTGCGAAATGGTTGTCCGAATATCCTGATGATCATTTCTAGACGTATGCTGACGGATCCATAGCGTTTCTACGAAGGTTTTGAACGAAAAAGACAGTCCCTCAACATTTGGAGAGGCTTTGAACGCTCCGACAGAAGTCATTGCCAGTGGAGGATTACGCTGCAAAATTTTGGATGGTTTTGCAGAGGGTACCTCAGGCACAAAGACCGACAGCGGAAGTACTGAATGACTATTTTTTGCGGGGGCTCAACAAGGATCTCAGAACGGCTATGGCGACAGTGGATAAGGTAACTACTCCACTGGATACTGTAATTGCTAGGGCTGTAGTAGCAGGAGAGGCTTTAGAGGATACAGAACATCCAAAGAAGTCAAAGAAGAAAGATAGAAAGAAATCTCATCGGAAGTCACAGGACAGTGGCAGTGATAGTTCGGAGTCGAAATCCGCAGGATCTGATTCCTCGGACTCAGGCAACAGCGATTTGGGAAAAGAATCGGAAGAGACACCACGGAAAAAATCCCAGCATCACGGGAAAGGTGTATCCTCCAGATCGACGGAATCGGCTGCAGTGGCTAAAAGTCTGAAGGAAATTTGGTGTACCCAATGTCGAAATCCGGGCCATGCTGCTAAGGAATGTGCAATGAATCAGAAGTGGTGTGCGATTTGCACGACCAATACTCATAATACAGTGGAATGTTATTTCAATGGCCGGGGTCTTCGGAGACGAGGGGACTCTTCTACCTGGCAACAACCACAGATAGGGCAGGGACAAGAGCCTGTTGTGGCGATGGCTCATGCTCATACACCAGAGCCACCTCTGCAAGGTCAAGCAGGAGGACGGGGTCAAGGGGGAGGACGAGGCTGCGGAAGAGGTGGCCGAGATCCTAATCACCCCAAGACATGCCTTTTCTATTTGGGGGATGGTCATTGGCGATCTGAGTGTACTGAAGCTATGGAATACGATCGGAAAAAGCAAGAACGCGCTGCAGGGAAACAGCCTAGTGTGGCTATGGTTCAGATTGAAGGATTGGAGGAGTCTGACCCAGTGGTTTCATTAATCACACGATCGGGTAAAAATGTGGTTCCAACTCCCGATGTGAAAATTCCGGATTGGACGGCTCAGGAAGAGGTGCGGAAAAAGACTGTGTCCTGGTTGCCACAATCTGCACCACCAGTAAAGACAGCAGGACCATCGACTATGCCAACCACTGTAGGCCTAGAAATAAGGGAAGGGAAAGCTAGAATTAAGGGTGATATTAAAGAACATGAGGAGTGGAATTCAGTTTGGAAAGAGGTTCTCACATCACCAATTCAAGTACCTCTGGGTTCATTGCTGAAATTGGTCCCGAATTTCCATAATGCATTGCTGCGACAAACGGCCACTGAGCTGAGGGAAGTCGCCATTGGGAAGGTTGAAAGCGAGGATGATGATTCAACCCCGTTTTCGGCGAATAGGATCACGGATACCCGTATTCCGGAACTTTCAGTTCGATACCATGACACATACATTGACAAGGTACTCTTGGATGGAGGAGCGGGGGTAAACATTATCACCCAAGCAGCGTGTGAGCGTTTTGTTGTCAGTGATTGGGAACATTCACCCTTTGTAGTGCGCATGGCAGATCAGCGAAGAGTGCAACCAGTGGGTTTACCTCGGGGTATTGTTTTGGATGTAGCGGGCTTGTCCTTTGCTATTTCCTTAGTAGTTTTGAATATTGAAGATCATAATCAAGATTATCACATTATCTTGGGGAGACCCTGGTTACGACAAGCGAGGGTAAAACATAATTGGGAAGCAAATATGCTTACAGTAAAGAAGGGTAAAAGAAAAGTGCGTGTGATGTTGGGAACATGCCGACAACCAGTTCAGGCAGCATGGCCGGTGATAGCAAAAACAGTTAATATGGTGGAAGGATTAGAAGAGGATGAAGAGGAACAATTTCTCAAAGCGAATCCGGATTTGGTTTCTCTATACCTTGCGGATATTTCTATGATTCCAAAAGGGCATTCGGTGGGGGTTTTAGGAACTCCAGGAGGAATAGGGGAGCCCCAACAATAGGTGCTTCCAAGTCTTGAGTCACTGGAGGACGTGATTCAGCAAGAACGAGCATTTGAGGCGCAAATGGAAAAAATTACAAGGGTTAAGGAAGATGAATTAGAGAAGGTTTTTCTTGGGGAGCAAGCGGAGTCACAGCCCATATACATTAATAAGCAGTTGGAAGCAAGGTTTAGAGATGATTTGATCAAATTACTGACAGAGTTTAAGGATGTTTTCGCATGGGAATATGCGGACATGCAGGGATTGGATCCTAAGTTTTATCAACATACGATCAATCTGAAACTGGATGCGGTGCCCGTGAAGCAGCATTCGTACAGGATGAATCCGAATGTGGCAAAGCAAGTTAAATTGGAAATTGATCGCCTGTTGGAAGTGGGTTTTATTACCCCTATTGATAATCCGGAATGGATTTCTCCAATTGTGGTAGTACCAAAGAAAAATAAGCAAATCCGAATTTGTGTGGATTACCGGAAATTGAATGCCGCTACTGTTCCAGATCCTTTTCCTCTCCCGTTTTTGGATTCCATTTTGGATGATGTAGCAGGACATGAGATATATACTTTTCTGGATGGCTTCAGTGGATATAATCAAATCAGAATGGCATTGCGGGATCAACCAAAAACAGCTTTCATTAGCGCATGGGGAGTATTTGCCTGCACAGTAATGTGGTTTGGATTGCGGAATACACCTTCCACTTTTCAACGGGATATGTTTCAAATCTTTGGGCCTTACTTGACAGATTTTATGCAGATTTTTCTGGATGATCTCAGTGTTTTTGGAGCACAATTGGAGCATTTGCAACAATTACGGTTATGCTTTACAAAATGCAGAGAGGTAAAATTCAGTTTGAATCCTTTAGAGTGTGCATTTGCTATTCACAGTGGCAGGCTCCTGGGGCATATCATCTCTGAAGACGGCATTTCTATGGATCCGGATAAAATTGCCGCAATTATGGAAGCGCCTGCACCGCGGAATCAAAAACAGTGCCAGATTTTCCCGGGTCAAGCCCGATGGCATGGGAGGCATTTGCAGTTTGTCGCGCATTTGGCAATCCCGATTACTCAGGCAGCTCATGCTATAGATTTTGAATGGACATAGGAATGTGATTTGGCTTCTCGAAGATTAAAACTGTAGCTCTCCAAAGCTCCGATTATGCTGGCACCGAATTGGGGGCAGGATTTTCATGTGTTCGTGGATGCTTTGGATCGCGCTATTGGCAGTGTGTTGATGCAGGAACAAAGTCAAGGATGGTTCCGACCGATCTATTATGCCAGTAGACGATTATCATCTGAAGAAAGAAATTATTCAGTAACGGAAAGGGAATGTTTAGGGATGATTTATTCAGTGAAGAAATTTCAGCACTATTTGTTGGGCCGACGGTTTTTCTTCCATGTGGACCATTCGGCTCTATTATACCTAGTAAGGCAACATAATTTGATGGGAAGATTGGCCCGATGGGTGCTTCATAAGGAGCAGATGGTATGAGGAGATGTTTCATTTTCTCAACAGCGGCGACATGCCTTCCTTCTTGACCAGCCATCAGAGGAAACGTATGGCTATTAGAAGCAGGAATTTAGAGATCATTATGGGGAAGCTCTATTACCGCACGGTGGCAGAGGTGTTACTCCGATGTGTGCTACCACAGGAGCAGGAAGCAGTCCTAGAGGAAGTACATATGGGTATTGTCGGAGGTCACTTTGCAGCACTAATTACAGCTAGAAAGGTTCTCCAATCAGGATTATGGTGGCCCACATTGTTTCAAGATACGAGAAACTATGTGCAACAGTGTGATGTGTGTCAGCGTTTGGGGCAACCTACCAAACGGTCGAGAATGCCTTTTCAGCCAGTCTTGCCCTTGGAGCCTTTTCAAAAGTGGGGTTTGGATTTTGTTGGTCCTTTTAAACCAATGGCAGCTCACACAGGAAATAAGTATATCTTGACAGCCACGAATTACGCTACCAAATGGGTGGAGGCATGGCCTTTGAGGGATAACACTGCAATTTCTGTGGCGGGATGCTTATATAAGGATATCTTTTCTAGATATGGCTGCCCTATTGAGCTGGTTAGTGACCGGGGAAGTCATTTTTTGAATAAGGTGATGGAGAGAATGCTACAGTTTTACGTTGTATTGCACAGGAAATCTTCTCCATATTATCCTCAGGCGAATGGGCAAGCAGAATCAACCAATAAACAATTGATTCGAATTTTGACAAAGTTAGTGAATATGAATAGAACGGATTGGGATGTGAAACTTCCTTCTTCCTTATGGGCCTATCGGACAGCTTACAAAGTGGCAACAGGATTGACTCCTTTTAAGTTAGCATTTGGCATGGAGGCAATCACTCCGGTGGAGCATGTGATTCCGAGTTTGCGGATGTTGATTGCGGATCGGCTTCTTCCAGAGGATTCCGTGATTTATCGATTGGATGTTTTGCAGGAACTGGACGAAGAGCGGCTGCAGAGCTTTGCGCTGCTGCAGGATCTGCAGTCTAGGCGGAAAAAATGGCTGGATCGCCCGAAAGCACGGCAATTTTTTCGAGGACAACTGGTCCTTGTCTTCAATTCCCGTCTCGGGAAGATGCCGGGGAAGCTTAAATTAAGGTGGTCAAGACCATTTTGGATTTTTCAAGCATGCGGACCTATTTCTTTTTATTTGGCGGATTTGCGGGGGGAGGTTATTTATGTGCCGGTCAATGGTTTCAGACTGCGCCATTATGTTTCACCTACCACGATTCAGTGTCCCTTTGCTGCGGTACAAGAGCCAGAAGCCGCCTTAATCATGATTGGGGATTCTTTTGCATGCAATCTTGGGAAGCGGAAAAAGATCTATGATGGTTGCGACACCGTGGATCGCCCTATTTTGGGAACTCATTGTGGAAGGGTTACTATTGCATGCAGACGTTTTTTATTGTGGTTCTTTAGTTTCGTGTGTCGCGCGCTCTTAGTGTTTTATTCTCTGCTCCTGCATCTCATCGCCACCATGACAGCTTCTCTTCTGCAATGTGTCCCTTTCACTCCCGTGCAGCAGCTCGCGCTTCGACGAGTGGACGCATGGCTGCAAGACTTTCGGCTGCGTGTGTTCGCCAACCTGGACTGGCAAGGAATCCCAGTGCACCCGCAGGAAGCATGTTTGATCAAGCAACTCGCGGCTGGTGATATGGTGGTCCTCAACAATCAACAGATACAGTTGACAGTAGAAAGAATCTCAAGATGTTGCTGTTTACCCAACGATGGCGTGGTGCGAGCCTCCCATGTGATCCCTGCTGCAGATGTCGAGCAGGAATTTGGCTTGAAGGTTAAAGGGGAGTATAAACTGTCAGGGTTGTTAGATGTGGCAACCAGGGATGCATATCGCTGGTTCCTTGAGGCGATTTGGCTACAGGCCAAAACGTATACTATTTCGACCCGAGCTAGAAATGTGTTGCATTCGGCCAACTTTGGGCCAGTAGCTTGGGCAGCAGTGGTCAGAGAGCGACTGCTGGCGGAGTGCCAACAAGTGATGGCATAGTTGGGGAGGGGTACCCCAACCAATACAAAGGTGGGCCAACTGCTCACATTGATCTTTCCTTTGAGAGAAGTGTTTCCTCTCGCCCTGCGTCCTCTTTGCCACTTTGAAGATGATCGCTTGGTGGTCCAAGGCACTAATCCTCCTCTGTCGCAAACACAAAGCTTGGCAGTGCCGGTGGAGAGGAAAACACGGCAGCAACAGGTGGGTACTGTGGAATTGCCTGGTTCATCGACGGCGGTGGTATCCTCTGGAGCCCAGGAGATGGCCACTGCAGGTGCAGGATCAGCAAGCCGCAAGCGCGGCCGTGAGGAGCAGCAATTTTCAACACCACCTCCAGCAACTGTATCTCCTGTTGCGAAAGATTCTGCGGTGGCTCGCTGGTGCCGCCGAATGCAGGAAAGAGTTAGCAGTACGACTCCCTTGCGGATGAGCTCTGCGGTTGCGGACGTCCCCGCCCAACCGGAAACGTCGGGTATTACGAATGCGGATGCCTTGACGGGAGGTATTCTCGCCGCAGCGCTACCCTGGGAGGTTACGGCAGCAGCGACCCCTGCTGACCAATTACAGGCATGCGACACATTTTTGAGCAGACTTGCAGAGTCTATTCGTGCGGTCTGGCCAGCCCCAGCCACAGAGGGACGAGTCAATGAGCTGGAAGCGCAGGTAGCGACTTCGCAGACTCGGATTGACGAGTTAAACACTCAGAATGAACAGCTGACTGCCACTACTCGCCAGCAAGGGGCAGAAATACAAAGATTAAGAGGGGATAATGCTGAGTTTGTAAGGTCTATTCAACAAGAACTTCTTCAGTTGAGAACACAGCATAGCCTAGCTTCTTACTTGACCTCGCACCCTGGCGATGTAATGATCAACATGACTGATTTGGATGCATTGGCAGTGGAGATGCAAGAGGATCTCCGAACTTTTTTAGATAATCAATTAAAAAGCTGCAGCACACGCTTGGCTGCTGAGGTGGGAGCACAGCCACCCGCTCAGTAGGTTGTGGTGCATCAGCCCGAGTCATCCAACACTGACAGAGGTAAGAGTGTTGTTCCAGAGGGTTTTGATGTTGCTGATTGGGCACAAGCTACAGAGGATTGTGCTGAAGCCCAGGCTCATGTCTCTCGTTTGCAGAAAATGATTCATCGATTTCGTAAGGAGAGGTGCAGGGTCTGTTTTTGGGTGGAGACCTTAGCTCATTCCTTTTCTCTCAGTCTCCCACCTTGCCCTCCATTTTGGGCTGCTCTTAATTGCTACCTTACTCGTTATTATCCCTTGCATACACCTCTTGCTCCTCTGCCATAGCCGCCTCAATCTATCTCCTTGCCAATGCGGTTTATTCCTCGGGCTGCCTGGCCGGAACAAATTGAGATAGATCCACGTCTTTTGGATGAGGTCTATCGAGCTCATACTGCAGATTTTCGGGGCTTTGGCTATATTGATGTTTCCTCTTCACCAGAGCAGGGTGCAGAGCAACCACCAGAACCTTCCAATCGGAGGGGCTGATTGTGGGTTCGCGCAATCCACCGTGCGTGCCAGGTGTTACCGCATTAGCCGCACATGCGGTCCTGTGGTCCTGCGGAGGTCTGGACACTGTGGATCAGGAGTCAGGAGTCATGCGGTATGCGGCGGCCGGAGCGGCAATTCTTCATAGGATATCATGGGACAGGAGTGTGTGCACCGTTCCCAATCTACGCTGGAGCAGCGGTTGTATATGGAGGGGCATACATGTCTTTTGATATAACTTAACCAATCTCTATGATATTCATGGCATCATCTATTGTACTCTGTGTCTGGATTACAGATGAATGAAGCAAGGGTTGTTCTGTGTCTGTGTACTTTGTACTTCCTTCTCTTGTCATTCTGTGCGTTGATGTTCATATAATGTAGTTGCGGGTAATCATTCCCGTAATGCCTATTTCTCCTGTGTGGGCAATAGCCATTACAGAGAAGCACCAACATAACGTAGCAAAATAGGTTGATATTGTCAGAAATATGAAAATTTTTCCACCCACTCATTCAATAAACTAGCAATCCTTTAAAATGATTTTCATTCAGTGCAAGTGTCTTTTTCATGAGGTAGGTGTTGCTTGTTTAACATGGTTAGTAGGAAGCATTGAAGCTTTTAACACTACCATTGCATCCAAAATGCCCAAAAACTATAAAATAGCTATCGTTCTGACACTCAGAGGGAGAAAAGCAGGCAAGTAAATAGCTGTTTTTTAGATTTTTGGGCTGGGACACCCAAAAACCTAAAAAATGGTTGTCTACTTGCTTCATTCTAACCATTTTTTAGGTTTTTGGGCATTTCAGATGCAATGGCGGTGTCAAAAGCTACAAAATTTGTCATTAATTGAGGCTTTTATGAATTGAAAAAGACACTCGCACTGAATGAAAAGGTGACCATTTTAAAAAGTACATGAAGTTATTAGAATGTCTTGTTGTCCTTTTGGATGCACTCAATAAATGTCAATGCAGTTTAAGAAAAAAATTACAAATTTTATAGAAAGAAATGGAATTTCTCATGTGAATTTGTGATTTGAGATGGTTTTGTCTCTAGAATATTTAGGAGCCTTGTTCAGCTCAAAACTTTGTCTTGCTTCTCTCCATTGTGTTTGGAAAGCTTTTTAGTCAAGTTGACTTGATATATGATAGATTGTAGATGAGACATTTAGTCCTTGTTTATGTGCATAGCTTAGTTGGCTTCAGAGGTTTTGTGTATGTCCATTTGCTTATATTTTTTTGACATTTTTCTCAAATTACAAAGAAAACTCTAAAGGATTTTTTCCAAGTTATCCCCATAGTCTCTACGTATTTGGAGTCTACTCTTTCATGTTGTAGTGGTTGAGTGTGACTCCCACATTGACAATAACTGAGTTTGAATCCAAGCTTGACCAGATTTTTTCACTTTTAGAATCCACTCTCACAGGAGTGAGACTTGTGTATGCTCGTTGTGGTGGTGGCTAAGTGTTACATCATGTTATGCACTCTTTTCCATCGATGTATATTCCGATTGTGAGTCTACAATTTATGTGTTATCGGTAGTCACAAGTTATAGATTCTACATGTCTCTTTGGTAGAGCTACATTGAGCTACATGTTGCATATGCTCGTTGTGGATACATGTTACATGTTATCTTGGGGGGTTCACTATGTGTAAAACTACCATATCACGTGCGTTCAAGACATGTTTGTAAAACACCTTACCTCTGAATTTTTTTAGGAGTCTAATATACCCTTTTCATTTAGAATCTGTAATTTCTTTTCAAATTTAAAAAAATAGTATCCTTTTGTATATATGTTTTTGTAAGTTTCAAGATCTTTAAATACCCTTCTGTTGAACTCACGTGATAGGTTACATTTTCCTTAGGTGACCTCCCCGAGCATGTTATGCACTATTTCCAATCAATGGATATTTTGATCGTGCGTCTACTGCTACAAGTTATAGGTTCTACATGTCTCTTTGGTAGAGATACATGTTGCATATGGATTGATCATAGTTATGATTGTGTAGTGCTCAAGGAGATCTCCCACTTTGGCATCTCTGATGTGGCTTGAGATTTTTCTCATTTTACAAGGGAGACTATGTCAGATTTCTCCTAGGATTTCTTGCCATACACCTTTTGATACATATGAGGATTTTGGTTTCTTCACATCCAATTAGTAGATATATGTGACATTTCAAAGTCTGCAAAGATGACTTGTGAGAGATGAAAATCATTCATGCCAATACTTGCATTGTTGGCATTGTGTCACACAGGGCACATTGGGCGCCATTGATTTTGATGTATGAGACAATGGCAATGATTTAAGTCAGATGCAGAGATCATGCCAATGATGGTGATGTCATGTTTACCTCTAGAACTCCTAATTCTTATATGTCCCACACAAGTGGCATTTCTTTCCATTGGTTGCTAGATGAGGATGCAATCTTCCACATCACACCCTATTGTGAGTAGTTTAGCACTTTCTCTAGTGGGAGTCTTGTTTGTGTGCACTTGGATGACGGTTTGACATTTGACATTACAAGATTAGAAGATGTATGTGTGTCATTACCTAATGGTGCATCTTTTATGCTATGGCATGTGCGTTATGTTGTTGAGATCACACAAAGTTTGGTTTTGGTCAAAGAGCTAGCAAATAGCCATGTGTTACTTCAAGAGCAGTCTTTCTAGATGCATTGCAAACGTGCGTTATGTTCCTGAGATTACACAGAGTTTGATTTTGGTCAGAAAGCTAGCATATAGTGGTTTTCATGTATTGTTTTCATAGCAGTCTTTCCACATGCATTGCAGATTTCTTGTGATTGCAATAGGAGCTAGATATGGATTTTCTGCTCCATTGGACATTTGGTCTTGATTGCATCATTGAAATGTGTTATGCAAGAGATGAGTTTTTGTTACAAGGGCTCACAAAACCTCTCAAGAATCTCCTTCTCTTGAACAAACATCTGTTGTTGGAATCTTCCAACACTCCCACCCTTCTACTTCATGTCTTCCTTGGAATGAGTCAAGGTCTAAAATTGCAAAGTCTGTCGTCAAGCTCTCTCTGTCTCCTTGAAGAAAGTGAAGGTCGGCATTTGCTCCAGCTCTTTTCCTGTGGCTTCACTTCTTAGGCATTCCTTTTGTGTTGTTCTACATAGCTCATGTATAACCATCACATCACAATAGCATTTTTAGCAAAATTTCAAAGTTATTCCTACTTTTTCCATGCCTTCATGCAACCACTTAGCTTGTTGATTCTCTAGATATCTTAAAACAACTATATGATGCATGCAAAATACACAAAAACTTGAAAACTTTTCATTCATGCAAGATTAAGAAAAAATCGTGATTTTTTCCTAGCTCTAATGGGTAGAAACTTTTTTTGGATTTGGACCTCATGGGCCTTATGTACAATGTAAGAATATGCTCTATTACAAAAATAATGAAATTGGTTGAGTGGTTTGGCTAGAAACGCTGCAGATTTTTTGAGCTTTCTTCACAAGTTCTAAGCCTCTTTTTAGTTTTGATCTTAGGCTCTTGCCAAAGTGGCTATTGAATTGAAAATTTTGTTGGATGTATGATCAGCTTCCGTGGGAAAAATATCACAATTTTTTGCTCAAATTGGAGATCCCAGCTCTGATTGACTTTCATCTTTGTGGACAGGTTCTCCATAATGTTTTAAGATTGAACCATTTGTACCATAAAAGTGGCCTCTCATGGAAGATTTTTACCACGTTTGGACTTCTGGCAAGGTGAAATAAGTAGGTTCTTGGCATTGGGTGAATCCAATATATTTGGGACTTCATAGGCATTAGTTTCTAGGTTAGGGTACAACATTGGCTAGAACAAGATTTGGATGTTGTTCAACATGAATAAAGGAGAGAAAAAATTGTGCTTTTTTCCTACATAGCACAAATATACAACTTTTCAGTTATGTGACTATACTCCGATGAACATATATTCCCTTTAGACACACTTCATGTGTCACTCCATCTATTAGAAGCTATTAGCCATTTGTCATGTGAATGAAGCTCTGACTATTGTCTAGATTGTAGGTTAAAACTTGGCACTATGTATGATGTGGGACATGATGTAGTAGCCATGTAGAAGCTGTGTAATGAAATGTGACCCCATTTTAATGACCTTTAACAATTTTAATGCTTTTTACTTGCATCACTTTGTAGGTAGAGATTTTGGTGAGACTCCTTCAAAGAATTTGGTAGCTTTGATTCCCTTAATCTACAAGTGAAGTTTGGTCCTCATGTGATTGAGTTATGCTTATTTTGAATCTTGATCACACGACCTCCAATTAGAATTTTGGAAGATCATGTCACTTCATAGACTCTTTGTGCTTGTATCCTATAGGCTTTATTGAAATTTTTATTTCTTTTTTATTATTTTATTTTTTAATTATAGAAAATCAAAAAACACAATAGAAAATAGAGAAAAATAGCAAAAGTAAGTGAAAAGTTTTCTAGAATATGTACATAAGTACTCATACCTAAGGGCTCATATCGATGTGTGTCCCTTATTTTTCGTACCTCATCTTCTTGGGCATAAAATCAAAAAAGATTGTCAAAGGACAAATCAAACACAAATTACAACACTAAAACCAATAAAACAATGCCCTTTTCTCAATTTTTACCAATAGGGTCCGCATTTAGAATGCCTCCCTCCCCTCCTAGTTAGAGTTCTCTAAAACGATAGTGAGGTATCAGGGTTGTGTTGGGCATGGTCGTTGTTTGAGAGTATCTAACTCTTGTGTTACATCATTGTCAGTTTTCCCTTCATGATCACCTTGTTCTTGAATCACGTTCATCATGGAAAATGGAATCAAGTCTAGACCATTCTTTGACACACACATCTAAGGTGGTTAAAATTTGAATCCAGGAAAAGTTCAGGTGTATAATTAGAATTTTCCAAATTAGCTATCCCCTTCACACTCCTCTTTTGTAAGGCTTTCCATAAGTTACACACATCCATAGGTGAGCTTTAGAATTTAGCCATGCTGGTATTTTAGATTGTGCACTTGTAGTCGAATCAAATTCTTCTACTGGAGTCTTACGTACATCTCTGTAGCTATGGTCGCTCAATGATCTACATAGTGATCTCCATGTGGTGCAAGTAGATATAGTCAAAGCCCAATTTTGAACCATTTTTAATTTGTGTATGAATGGTCTTCCTCTTAGGAAGTCATTACCACTTGCTTCAAATCTCCAATAGGCTTTGCAATATAGCCATCAGCTAACTGCAATTCCATTTGTGTCCCTTGTTAGGGCACCATTTCTCACAAACCTAGTGGCAATGACAACCCCTACACCATTGTGCAAAATAGAAATGGTTTCTATTCCTTGATACTCTATGGGCAATTTGGTGTTTCCCTCTTCACCTTCGCAATAATTTCCAACTTTGTTTATGGAAACTTGATTCGCATTTTTTTTAGGTTTGTTCCAATCCTCCACTTCTTGACCTATTGTCTTCAATAAAAATTTTGATTCCCATTTTCTCAAGACATCTCTCCACATCTGTTGATGTCTAACTTTTAACAGCTGAGCTACCATTAGTGTTCATCTCATTCACATTGACATAAATTCTAGCAATCCTTGAGAATCTATGACTGGCTTATGAGCTTTACTCTGACATGGGAAACCCATAACATCAGATATTTCCTCATAAGGTCCTAATAAGTAGGAAAGAAACTCCAAGGGTTCCTCTCTACTATCCTCTTATCCCTTCATTCCTTGGTTACCATACATAGATTGCATCTCGAAGTCCATCATGCCTTGGCCGAGGCCGACCTCCACAGTTGGTGCCAATTCCCACTGTTGTCTCTAGCCTTCCTAACTACATCCCAAAGTTCTTCAAGCCAATCACATTTGACTTTTGGCATGATAAGATGTATATGATAAACAGATTCATTTGTTGTGTTCTCTACCACGTGTCCAACCGCTCATTCTTCACAAGTGGTTGCATTCCCAATCCCTTGAGGATGTAGGATCCATATGAAGATCTAATGTCATTCTCACCACTCTCGTCTGAGTTTTTTTTGTGAACACCATCGTCAACTGAATTCTCACCTTCTTTCATCGGTTCTTGTTAAGCCACATCATTTAAGCTCTCTTCCTTTCTCTTGTTTGTTTCTTTAGAATCAACAAAAGGTTGTCGTATTATCCTAACCTGAGCTGGCATATCTGATGCAGGTTTCATAAGCGCTTGAGAAATCTCAATCAACCTTTTGCACATCTCCAACTTTAGTTTTTCAATCTCCGCATTAGGATAACTCATCCATTGATGCTCCATCATCTTTTGGTTTTCCAATCTTGCTTCATATGCCTTTAGGATTGCTTCCAATGGTTCAATTCTTTTGTCAACTAGGATCGAACCTCCTAAACTAGCATCCTTTGGCTCTATTTTGCTTGGCTTTTGTTTGTTTTGGGTATTTCTTCTAGTATGACACTAGATGAAGATCTTGTCGGTTGTTGTAGTTTCTCTCGAGCTTGTGATAACTTGGCTGTAATAGCCTCTAGCGTCATATGATACTAAGATCTAATTGTATCACTTGTAGATTTTTTTGTCGATTTTGAACTCACATACTTGTTAGAGTCATCACTACTTTTCTCACTTGTCGCTTTTTGTTTTGCTTGCTCTCTTGTTACCACCTTCAACGGCACGTTTTCATCTAAATTAGAACCACTTAAAGAGGGCATGACCTCTACAACATTTACCATTGCTCTTTCTCCTTATGCAAGTTCCAAGGACAATCCTGGTACAAATGTTTAACTCCACCTTTATCGCAATTTCCACAATCACTCTTTTTCACTTGATTATTGGCTATAGCATTAGGTTGCTCAGTCGGGCAATCTCTAGCTAAATGGTCTCCTTGATATTTGAAACCATGCCCTGGGGTTCCTTGTTCTCTCTGTTTTGCTGAGAAAATGGTCCCCAAGGATATGCATTCAGTTTAGCCTCACCCTAGTTAGTTATGAACATTAATGTTCCCTGACTCAACATAGATCCTTCATTCTAAGATACGGGTGAAAGCATGTTAACCTGTCGCGCTTTTTGTGCTAGTTAGCAGTTTCAAGTTAGCACATCTTCGAAAAGTTGGGCGTCCGGTAAATTTTTTACAAATAATATCAAAATTTAACGGAGGTTGTACAGTTGGATTCCTTGTTTCAAGTGCTTTCTATTGATATATAATATGTCATAGATCTTGGAGATGTAGCTCAAGTTATTGTACTAGTTAGCATATGTCAAAATTGTGCTAGTTAGCATTGTTCGGGACATGAAAAAGCATGACAAGTTAACATGCTTTCACCCATACACTCCCCATTTTCAAGTGAGGATTACTAGAGGATGAGGCAATATTATCATGGTCATATGAATCCATGATCATTGGTGGGTTAGGATAGTATGCATGATGGTACCCATAGTTTGTCTTCTTGTAACACGATTGTACCGGCACTATGGCATTGTTTTTTAGTATTGGTATGGATCCACATACCTCACAGCTATGTGGTCTCCAGCTAGCAATGGTGATTGATGGCCTATCACTGGTATCGATCTTTCAACTCCTAGCTGAGTATTCATTATCCTGGAAGCATATCTTGGTGGTGGTGGTGGTGGTGGTGGTGGTGATGGCGTATCATGCTAATATTGAGGATTCACAGGTGAGTTCAGTTGGTATTGTAGGTTAGGCTGATAAGTCCTTTCCCTGACTTGACCCCCATTGTAGTAACAATTCTCAATGTCATGGTTAGTCCACTTATGCTCATTGGCACACACACTTCTGTGTAGGATGTTGTTGTGGCAACACGGGACACTGATGGGTCATGGGATGGTCTCCTCCACATGTCAAACAATGTCTCAATGGTGGTATTCTCTCGTTTTGGACTCTCAAGATCTGATCCATTCCCTTCATAAGTTCATATGTAAGATGATACATATTCATCGATGTCTATTGTAGTGGTATCTTTTTTGCCATATTTGATTGGTTAGATATTGAGCGAGAATCTATTTAGACACCATCCACATCCTGTGCTACTTCTCCATAGATTTGGTAGTTGTCTACTAGGTATACAGCTTCTTTTGTGACCATGTCTAAAGTCATGAATTTTTTCAAGTGAAAATCCTTCTTGAGGTGCTCGTTTTTAATCCCCTCAATGAACAACCCCACTTGACAAATTCTTTTGAGACCTCATTTAAACTCGTGCATTTCTTTAAGTGAAAATCCCTTTTGAGGTGCTCGTTCTTAATCCCCTCATTCAGAAACACTACTTGGTCATCTTCCTGAGGTTTTTCACATGGTGGGCACATCTCAATGTATTGCTTGAGTCATAAGGCTGCCTCTCAGACTTTTTCACCATCTTTCTGCTTGAAATAATGAATCTGTGACATTGTATTGTGCTTCTTTCCTCCCATGAAAAACTCTTCAAAAAAATCTTAAAACAGTGCTTCTATGTTTCCATAGTCTTCCTTTCTCAAAGTCTAGAACCATGTAAGGGTTGTGCCTTCCGGGGTTAATCCAAAACTTTCAAACTAGATATTAAAATTTGTGACATGCTCATATCTCAATACCTGCTTGTGTGATGAATGTGCATGAGGATCCCTTGATCCATTGTACTTTAATGCATGCATTTTGCAACTTGAGACAAACGTATGGGTCATGGATCAATGATATATCTCATCATTCCTGAAGCTCCTTAAAAATATTCCTCATAAGGAGGTGCTACCATTCTGGGTGTAGCTCTTGGTAATTCTCTCATAGTCACATTTGGCACTACCCGTTCAGTATGATGTGGCAGAGATGACCCTATAACAGCCATAAAGCCACTCTATTTTCAATTCTCTTTGTGGATGAGTATCCTCCACTCTGATTGTTCTTGTGGTAGAATCTACTCTTCTAAGCTTCAATTCTTCTTTTAGCCTTGTCAGTGTTTCAACAACTCCAGCTGTGAGTTTTGAGATTCTTGGCTTTAGGCTTACACTAGGAGCACTGGGCATGGCTAATTGATCAATCACTGGAATCCCATGATATTTCAAAAATTTCTTCTTGATAATTCTTCAAGTTTGTATCCAAACTTGATCAAGATAGTCTTTGTATCTATTAAATCAAAAACATATAGGATCTTCTCTTTTGTGATCGCTTCATATCCAATGGAATTACCTTTGTACATGTCTATGTCTTCTCCTATGAATGTCCAATAGAGATTTATGGATGTATCATATGTCAAGGCATGTTTTGGTTTCAAGGAATGGACTTGCATGAGATGTTTTGGAGATGGCAATGGCCATGATTCAGACACTGCATCTCTTTGGTTTTTAGATACCACTCGTCCAAGGTTGTCTACTAGGTCTATATCTTCTAACCTCCTTCTACCACTCTATAAGTAACACCAATGCAATCCACATATCTATCATACTTCACAAATGGCTCTTCAATGAATCCCATCTGACGATCATCAATTTGACAAACAAAGTGATTATAGGGATCTATATAGATGCTTGTCCCAAATTGGTTATGTCAAATTGATACACTACGGTCATGTTGTAATCCATTTCCTTCAGTGGAGCTTTACTAGAACTAGCTATCTCAAGTCCTTTCTTGCATAGATAAGAAGCCATTTTGTAAAAACCAAAAGACTCTGAAGTTGTATCAGGCACGTAGGCCTCAATGATAGGTTTTGAGACTTCCATAGGATCTACTATAATTTCATAATTGATGCTCTCATTTAATGAGATTCTACTCTTAGCCTCTCTCTTTGACCTAGCCTTCTAGAACCATAAAAGCTACCAGACCTTAAAATCATGAAATCAAAACAAATGGAGTGTTTGCACAAACCAAACTTGTTACCTGTTAATGCTCTCTCCAAAAATTGTAAAAATGATTTTCAACTTGTCAAGAAGCTGTTGAAATCCTTTTAATATTTTGTTTATCATAAAATCAAATATCTAACCAGCCCAAATGATTTTCTCATATTAAACTGATCATTTAATGTGGGAGAATAAACGAGAACAAGGGTTAGAATATAGGCATGTGCTTATGTATCTATCTCAACACGGGGCCAAAGGTAAAGAGGTTCGAATCAGAGATGGTCTGTTAAAGAGAAAGGTTAGCTAATGGAGCTTAAATACCTTAAGGTTAGCTTCATTAAATACCTCCAAAGGTAAATGTTAAAAGTCCTTAGACCTCAGACCTTAGGCAAGCTAGGGTACTGCTTGAGGTGGGAACTTGGCCCAAGCTTGAGGTGCTTATCGTGCTTGCTCGACTAAGGTGCTTCGTGCTTGTCGTGCTTGCTGACTAAGGTGCTTGAGGGGCTTGAGGTGCTTAATGACTAAGGTGCTAAGGTGCTCCATGACTAAGGTGCCTGAGAGGCTTAAGGTGTTCCCAAAGTCAACCACAATCCCTACTCATGGGGGGGCGAGCCCTTATTATAGGGGCATGAGAGAGAACACACACACCCTCACACAAGTCAAGCCTTTTATAAAGAACAAACAAGGACACATGTCAAGTTCCTCTCCATGTTGCCCTCATAAGGTGCCTAAATCCTATTGGCCTCTCAAGGGTTCCAATGATCATTTAGCTAATTTAATTAAGTGTTTATGCATTTATCAAGTCTTCTCTCTCAAACGGGAAAGGGAGACACTTTTCCCAAGGCTAGCTTGGTTGCTTGATATACACTATACATGTGATTGGCTAGGCTTGTAGGGTTCCAATAAACTTCCATCATGAGCTACAAGGGAGGTGTTGACCAAAGCAAGATGGGGGTGTGCTTGGGGGGTATACTCTCTCTCACACACGCTCACATGCTCATTCTTGCCTTGCAAAGTGCAAGAGCTCCATATCCTTCTCCAAGCTTGTTGAGAAGTTAAGAGCCTACACCAACATTCTTGGCTATGGAATGCAAATCCAAGCAAGATACATGCTCCAATGCTTAAGCTTGCCATCTTCTTCATCATCATTATTATGATATTGTGCTATGCTATGCAAGAAGAGTGATGATAAGTGAGGAACTACCACACTATGGTTTCTTTTTGCGCATCAATTTTTAACAAGGGGCTAAAAGAATGCCAAGCCCATGGAAAGCAAAGACAAAAATGAAGCAAAGAGGAAAAACAATGCCCAAAACTCTTCCCAAGGTAGCTCCAACAACAACAACAACCGGTCCAAGGAGAAGGGAGTTTACAAAGGTAAAAATAAGCTCTCTCCCTAAGAGCTAGAAGCTTTTTGCAAGGACCACAAATGCTTAAGTGTGGGGAGCAAGGACATGGATACCATTCTTGCCCCAAAAGAAATGCACGTAATGAGACTCCTAGAGCTTCCATAATCGAAGGTCCAAAAGAGGATGCTCATTGCAAAGGATCACCTTTGTCCTATGCTTGGGGAAACGTAAGGGAACATGATGCCTTCATCCTGTTTGACCTTGGCTCTACTCACAATTTCATTTCCACGGAGTTGGCCACCAAGTTAGGCATTCAAGCTCATGAGATGGGAGATGTAGTTGTAGCTGATAGAGCCTTCAAGGGGCAAGAAGCTGCAATTACTCTCTTGATTGGGAAATTGAGGCTTCATGTCCAAGGCTATATTGACAAAGAATATTTCTTCATCTCTCCTCTCAAGCATGAAGATGTCATCCTAGGGGCACCATGGCTTGACCATATGGATGTTAATGTAAAGTTCCCTGAAAGAAGTTTGTACTTCAAATATAGGGAAAAGAACATCTACATAGATACTAATGAGCCTGGTTGTACCATACCCCTTATTAACTCTCCTGCTTTTGAGAAATCAATAAAAAGCTCAATTTTTGCGTACATTATTTTTGCCAAACAATCTATTAAAAGTCCTTATGTTTTATCAAATGAAGATGGTGGGAATCAAGAAGAGTTAGACTTGTCTAATTTTATAAATGTATTCCAAGAAGTTTTTAGTGATGATATCCCTTTGGACTTACCTCCAAAACGAGGGGATGATGACCATCGAATTGATCTCCTACTAGGTAGCTCACTGCCTAACAAGCCTCCTTATCGAGTTTCCCAAGCTCAATAAGAGGAGATCATGAGGCAAGTACAAGAATTGGTAGACAAAGGGATGGTGAGGCCTAGTTCCTCTCCTTTTTGTTCTCCAGTCCTTTTAGTGCAAAAGAAAGATGGTACATACCGCATGTGTGTGGACTATCCAGCATTAAACCATATCACAAATCAAAAACAAATTTCCCATACCGCAGATAGAAGGTCTATTTGATAAGCTACAAGGTTTGACCTACTTCAATAGGATTGACCTTAGAAGTGGCTATCATCAAATAAGGATAGTGAATGAAGATATCCTAAAGAACGTGTTCCATACAATGTTTGGTCTTTATGAATATCTACTCATGCCTTTTGGCTTGACTAATGCACCGGCCACATTCAATCATTTGATGGAAAAAATATTTAGACCCTACCACAAGTTCACTGGAGTGTTCTTTGATGATATCATCATCTACTCCAAGTCCTTGGAGGAGCGCAAGCAATATCTCCAGAAACTTTTTTAAGCTTTGAGGGAGAACAAGCTTTTTATCAATCAAAAGAAGAGAAATTTTTTTCTTCAAGAGATTCAATACTTAGGTCATATTATCAGTTACCATATACATGTGGTAGTGATGTGTGTGAACACATTAGGACCGCCAGAGCATTTTTTCCCTCGTTAGGAGGTTTTTTCCCCCGTGCATTGTATATACGCCCATCACTCTAGGGCTATCCATCTTTCCATTGCACACTCTCTATTGTGTGCCTTGATCTTCCTTCGTCTTCTCCAAGCTGTGTGTGTTTCTCTGCAACCCTAATTCCAACAATTGGTATCAGAGCAGGTCACGTCCTCCCGAGCTTAGTCGCAAGCTGCTCCAGCACACGCCTACTCACTTTCTCCGATTTCAGTGAGCTTTGGCAAGTGTTCGCAGGTCGACAAATATTTTAGGCGAGTGCGTTGAGCTCAGTCTGCTCAAAATTTTGATTTGGGCTCATTTCGGCCTCCGTTTCCACTACAGATAGTATTGCACAGGCTATTTTGTCATTTTGTGCAGAATTTCTGTTAGTGCCATTTTCTGCATAACAGGTGCCTTATAGTCTTCTACGGTTTGTGCTATATAGTACAGGTTGTTTCCGCTCCGTTTCTCCTATTTTCGGGCAGTTTTCTCATCAGGTGCAGCATTTACCATGGCTGACAACAACAAAACAGATGTGTTCAAGATGTTTGCTGCTGAGGACAGGTTGGATGGGGACAACTACCCTATGTGGGCTTATATGAAGCAACATGTTCTTGTGTCAAAGGGTGTCTGGAACATTGTGCAGGCATTGATGTACGTCCTGGTTCTGAGGATGTAGGCGATGTTGAGGATGTTGCAGGTCTTGCTGCAAGGATTGCAGCTGTTAGAGTTGTTTTGCCTACGATAGAACAAGATCGTTGGGATGTTAAGGATTCACAGGCTTATGCATTGATTGCGTTGTCTGTGAAGCGCACCATTGTTCCTTACATCCGTTCAGCAAAATCTGCAAAACAGGCTTGGGATATTCTAGCAGGTCTTTATGCAAGCCGCAATGAGCCTAAAATTGCTTTGCTGCGTAAAGAGCTGGAGTCGAAGATTATGCATGAGGAAGATGATATGGACACTTTCCTTGCTAGTGTCAAGGATATCAACGAGCAGCTTATTTCTGCAGGTGAAGTCATTTCAGACAGTTCCCTTGTGCAGACTGTTCTTGATGCCTTTCGAGATTCCTACCAGACTTTTGCTAGTACTTGGAGACCGATGACCCAAGGAAATCCTGAAGTTGTCAAGTTTGATGCATTATGCACATTGCTGTTGCAAGAGTCACTTTCTAGAAAAAACAGGACTAGGCAGCATGCAGTTGAACAGGCTTTTATTGCTTCTCAAAGAAAGGGTGGTAACAGTAATGCAGCAACTTCTTATGATTCTGTTGTGAGTGGCAAAAATTCTGTTCCTAATGCTTCTGCTGGCAGCACTTCGTCTGGCAATTCTGGTGATAAGGGCAAAAAGAAGATGTGTTGCCATTATTGTAAAGCTAATGATCACTTGATCAAGTCCTGTCCTAAATTGAAGGCCAAAGAGGCTAAGAAGAAAGAGGGTGGTTCCACTGCAAATGTTGGTTCCACTACAAATGCAGCCATTGTTGAGTCTTATGTGAAAGGAGACTGTGTTGCTGATGTTGATGCAGAATGGGCTTTTAGCGTAGAGTGCACTTACAATCCTGTTGTCCATGATGCATGCTTGTCAGTTGCTACAGATTCATATGTGTGGTATTTCGATAGTGGTGCTACAAAGCACATTACCTCACATCGTGAATTATTTACCTCTCTCGAGTCTGTCCCTCATGGGAATTCAGTCACTTGTGCCAACAACGACTCTTATCCAGTTCACGGATTTGGAAAGATTGTGCTCACTGCTGCTAATGGAAGCTCCTTCACACTTGTTGATGCACTTTAAGTACTTGGGATCAAGAAGAATCTCTTGTCTGTATCCGCACTTGCTAGACTTGGACTTGTAGTCAAATTTGTGGATGACAGCAGATGTACAGTTCATGATCTCAGTTTTGGTCATGATGAAATTGTTGCATTTGGCCTTTTGTGCCGTGGGATGTATAACCTCACTTTGTATGAAAAGTGTGGACAAAATTTTGCAAATGCTGTTGCAGATTCAAGGGCTATTTCAGATGCAAAATTTTGGCATGCACGTTTTGGTCATCTGAATTTTGCCAGTTTGTTGCGTTTGCAGAAATCTGATATGGTTGAATCTTTGCTGCCTCTTGAAGCACCTGTCAAACGTGTTTGTGAAGGCTGTATTTTGGGTAAGATGCAGCGTTCTAAGTTTCCAAAGGATGGTTCAGTTTGGGCCACATGCAGGTTGCAGCTTGTGCATAGTGATGTTTGTGGGCCCATGTAGACTCCGTCCTTGGGCAATTATCTGTACTTCGTGACTTTCATTGATGATTACTCGAGGCATGCATCGGTATTTCCGCTTAAAGCGAAGTCCGAAGTTTTTATGTGCTTCAAACAATTTCTAGCTATGGCTGAAAATGTCTCGAAATGTACTATGGGCACCCTCCGTTCCGATCGAGGGGGAGAGTATATGTCTCATGAATTTAATGCATTTTTGGATAGTCGTGGCATAAAACACCAATGTACAGTGCCTTATACACCTCAGCAAAATGGTGTTGCTGAGAGGAAAAAGAGGTCACTGACGGAAATGGCATGATGTATGGTCAAAAGTCAAGCTTTGCCGCATTCTTTTTTGCGTGAGGCCATCGTGTATGCCACTTATGAACTTAACAGGTGTTCCTTTGTTGTCATGTACTAGAGACAGTAATGTAAGCTCACAAGACATTTATGACACTTTGTTGCCTCTATTCAATGGTGGAAATACGAATGTAAGTTCCAATGAGGCAAATGTACAGCCTATGGGGGTTTTTGAAAATGTTCTAGTTCAGCCTATTACTGATGCAGATGTACATGATGTACTTGATGAGGAAAGGGCTGAAAATGAGCAAGCTAGAGGTATGCCAAAATGGCTAGTGCACACTTTGCGTGACAGTAAATTGGATGCACCTTTGTCTACTCGTACTCGTTCAGGCTCTCGCCATTCATCTTATGCATCAGATTTTTATTCTTTGACTGTGTCTAGCGTACATGATGTTGAGGAGCCTCTATCTTTTGATGAAGCGCATAATTCAGAAAATTGGATGGCTGCCATGCAATCAGAATATGATGCACTTATAGAAAATGACACATGGACTTTATGTGATTTGCCTCCTGGAAAAAAGGCCATTGGTACGATGTGAGTTTACAGGTTGAAATGCAAGCCGGATGGTGAGATCGATTTCCATAAGGCTCGACTTGTTGCAAAAGGTTATGCACAGCAAAAAGGCATAGATTATGAAGAGACTTTTGCTCCCACTTGTTGTATGACTACTATACGTTTTCTATGTGCATTGGCAGGTCATTTTGGTTGGGATGTACATCAATCAGACATTGTTACTGCTTTCTTGAATGGTGACATATTTGAGGAAGTTTATGTAACGTAGCCTCGTGGCTTTGTCATAAAAGGACAAGAGGACAAAGTGTGCAGATGTAAGAAGGCTTTGTATGGGTTGAAGCAATCTCCTCATGCTTGGTATGAGAAAGCTGACACTCATTTGGTGAAACGAGGCTTTCGTAACAGTCCAATAGAAAGCACATTGTATGTAAAGCGTGAGGGTGATGTACTTCTCATTGTGGTTCTTTATGTTGATGATTTGCTGATCATTGGACCAAATGAGAGACATATTGCTGAATTTAAGGCTGATTTGAATGCTACTTTCAAGATGAAATATTTGGGGCTGTTGCATCATTACTTGGGTATACAGTTTAAGAAGTGTGATGGTGGTATTGCCTTGTGTCAGAAAAGTTACATAAAGACATTGCTATGTAAGTTTGGACTTGAGGATTGCAAATCTATTGCCACTCCCATGGAAACAGGTTTGAAGTTGAGTCTACATGATGCTGGCGATCCTACTGATGTCACTCTTTACCAAACTGTTGTTGGCTGCCTCATTTATGTATGCAACACGAGGCTGGATATTCAGTTTGCAGTCTCACAGGTCAGCAGATTTATGCATAGCCTAGGGTCTAAGCATTGGCAGGCTATCAACAGGATTTTCTGCTACCTTAGTGGCACTTTACATCTTGGCTTGTTTTATCCCAAGGGGGGATCATTGCCGCCAGACTTACATGCTTTTTCTGGGCTGGTTATTTTGACACGCGAGTGTCCACAAGTGGTTTTTGTTTCATGCTTGGCAGTTCATGTATATCATGGTTGAGCAAGAAGCAACCTACTGTGGCCACTTCGAGTTGTGAGGCTGAGTACAGGGGAGTCTTCACATCTACGGTTGAGTGTGTATGGCTCAGACGCCTTATGGCTGATTTGGGTTGGATAGGACACTGCCAACACTATCTACACTGACAGTCAGAGTGCATTGGCAGTCGTGAGGAACCCAGTTTTTCATGCTCGCACAAAGCACATTGAGGTGCATTACCACTATGTCAGGGAGGCTCTCAGTAGGAGAGATCAGCTTGGCTTATGTGCCAACACAGGACAACCTTGCAGATCTTTTCACAAAGGCATTGTCTCGTGAGAAGCTTGAAGCTTTCTACAAAGCTTTGGGCTTACTCCCCTTTGTGGATTGATCATGTCCTCAGGGCATGGCACTTCCCTTTACTCATGTGCCAGTTCTCGTTCACCGCATCACTCCAGGGGGGATTTGTTACCATATACATGTGGTAGTGATGTGTGTGAACACATTAGGACCGTCGGGGCATTTTTTCCCTCTTTAGGAGGTTTTTTCCCCCATGCATTGTATATACGCCCATCACTCTAGGGCTATCCATCTTTCCATTGCACACTAAGTAACACACTCTCTATTGTGTGCCTTGAGCTTCCTTCGTCTTCTCCAAGCTGTGTGTGTTTCTCTGCAACCCTAATTCCAACATTATCACTCAAGATGGTATCCGTATGGATCCATCAAAGTTGGAGGTAATAAAAGCATGGCCTAATCCAAGGAATCTACATGAGCTAAGAAGCTTTATTAGTATGTGTGAATACTATGGACGCTTCATAGCAAAATTCTCTCAAATAGTAGGACCATTACATGACGTAAAGTACTCATGGACTGCTAGGGAGAAAAATTCTTTTGACAATCTCAAAGAGAAGCTTACCTCCCAACCATTCCTTATGCTTCCAGATCTGTCAAAGCGAGTTAAGGTCCAATGTGATGCTTGTGGTGATTGCCTTGGAGCAGTCTTGCTTCAAGAAGGGCATGCCATAGCATATGAGATTCGAAGGCTCAATGCCCATGAATGGGTCTTGGGCATATATGAAAAAAAACTTTTAGTTGTTCTACATTCCCTAGACACATGAAATCACTATCTATTGGGGACTCCATTTATTTTGAGAATTGACCACCAAAGTTTCAAATACTTCATAACGCAAACCAAGCTTTTCGACAAACAAATGACGTGGGAAAATTTTCTTTCGCAATTTTATTTTCATATTGCTCACGTTGCTGGTAAGCACAATCAAGTGGACGATGCACTTTCATGACGACCAAGAATCAATGCGGTGTCTACAGCAACTCACAATGAACTATCTTCTATGATAGATGAGTATGTTGTTGATCCTGACTTAATAGAGATAATGTCAGTCCTTGCCTTGGGGAAGAAAGAAGAATCATTCACCTTGCAATATGGTTACCTTCTTCATGGAAATAGGCTATGTGTTACCCACTCCCTTTATGAGAAACTCGTGTATGAATCCCATGCTCCTCTCTATGTGGGGCATAGTGGTATTCAACCTACTCTTTGAGGAGTAGAGATGTATTTCTATTGGCCTACCATGAAAGTGGACATACAAGAGTATGTTTCAAAATGTGTGGTATGCCAAAAGACCAAGTATGATAGAGGGAAGCATCCTGGATTACTCCATCCATTACCAATCCCTTATTCACCTTGGGAGAGTATATCCATGGATTTTATCTTTGGATTACCCAAGTCTATCCATGGGAATATAGGAATATGGACAATAGCTGACAGGTTTAACAAGCAAGCACACTGTATTCTTGTCAAAAAGACTATTAAGGCACACCAAATGGAAACTCTCTTCATATCTCAGACTTTCAAACACCTTGGATTGCCAACATCCATCGTGTCAAATAGAGATACTAGAATGACCAGTAATTTCTTAAAAGGTCTCTTCAAAAATCTCTTCGGTCTATCACTCACAAAGGATGGTCAAAGTGAGACAGCCAATCTTACAATTCTCGATCTACTAAAGACTTATGTTACAGAAGTAGATCAACGCTCACAATGGGAGAAGTATTTACCCCTTGTAGAGTATACGTGCAATAATACTAACCATACTACTATGGGAAAGGCACCTTTTGAGATCATAGAGGGAAGACCTAAAACTCCCTTGATACTCAAAGTACATGGGAAGATCTTCGTTGCTAATCCGTGACCTACAAGAAGCTTTCCAAAAGATTAAGGAGGCTATACCCATCTCTCAACAAAGGCAAAAGGCTATTGTTGATGAACACAAAAGGGCCTTAACATTCAAATAAAATGATTGGGTCTTACTCAAGTTTCCCAAGGCTCGATTAAGGCAAAAAACAGGCAAAAATCCTACGGGCCATCAAAAGTATTATGCTAAACTAGCAAAAAAATACTATGATCCTTTTCAAATCTTGAAGCCAATCAATGACATGGCTTATCAACTCAAATTTTCCACCATTGGCTCATACACAATGCTTTTCATGTGAGCCTACTTAAGCCCTACAAAGGAGAGCCACCAATAGAACCAATTATTGAAGACCCCCCAAAAATCAAAGACCAAGAAGAGGTGCTACAACCTGAAGCTATCCTTCGGCATGAGAACAAGGTACTACAACATGGTGATATTATCCGACGCTATCTTATTAAGTTCAAAAATTATCCTAGATGGATGAAAGGAATACAGATTAAGGATAGTATGAACCTTGCCAATGCTTACAATGCTACATTAGAGTAAACATATGTACATGTTTCTTTTAAATGATCAATGTTTTTGTCCTATAAGACTGATTCTCTTTTGATTGTGCACAAATTTAAGTAGTATGCATGCTTAGGATCATGTTTGTGATGACGACGTCTCTCAAACACCAAGTAGAATTTGTCAGTCTACTTTGGCAAAATGAAATGGACTCAAGAGCAGACATGCTTGCGGCACCTAAGTCTCCCAAGTCCCAAATGGATTAGTCACCCATCTTGAAATGAGGTTGTAGGGAAAAGGGATCCTCTACCCGCTAAGAAACGTCGACTATTCACTAAGGCTTTATCTCTTCTACCTCATAGTCGAGGATGACTATGATTTCAAGAGAGAGGTAATTTCATCAAATCTAATATCTAATCAACCCAAATTATTTTTTATAATTAAACTGATCATTTAATGTGGGAGAATAAACAAGAACAAGGGTTAGAATATAGACATGTACTTATGAATCTATCTCAACAGAGGGCCAAGGTTAAACGGGTCCAAATGAGAGATGGTCTATCAAAGAGCAAGGTTAGCTAATGGAGCTTAAAGACCTTAGGGTTAGCTTCATTAAAGACCTCCAAAGGTAAGTGTTAAAAGTCCTTAGACCTTAGGCAAGCTAGGGTTGTGCTTGAGGTGGGAACCCAGCCCAACCCCTAGGTGCTTGTCGTGCTTGCTGACTAAGGTGCTTGAGGGGCTTGAGGTGCTTAATGACTAAGGTGCTAAAGTGCTCCATGAATAAGGTGCTTGAGAGGCTTAAGGTGTTCCCAAAGTCAACCACAATCCCTACTGATGGGGGGGTGCGATCCCTTATTATAGGGGCATGAGAGAGAACACACACACCCTCACACAAGTCAAGCCTTGTCTAAAGAAGCAACAAGGACACATGTCAAGTTCCTCTCCATGTTGCCCTCATAAGGTGCCTAAAGCCTATTGGCCTCTCAAGGGGTCCAATGATAATTTATCTAATTTAATTAGTTGTGTATGCATTGATCAAGTCCTCTCTCTCAAAGGGGAAAGAGGGACACTTGTCCCAAGGCTAGCATGGTTGCTTGATATACACTATGCATGTGATTGGCTAGGCTTATAGGGTTCCAACCCAGTTGCTCTAGGTGGTCAGGAATGAAAAAATTCAAAACTATATCCAAAACTTTGATCGATTTTTCCCCGAATTGCCAAAAAACTAGTTTCACACACCCCTTAATGAAAATGAAATTTTTAGGCTCTAAACGATGTTTTTTCAAACCCTTGAGCTAAAGGGTTGCCATATGCATTCCTTTAGGTGAAGCATTACTCTAAGATCTGTACAACCACTTCCAAGCTATGTTGTGAGAAAAAAAAAATTGGAATTGGAGACCATATCTAAAAGTTATGACCTTTTTAGTGAAAACTAGTTTTCACTTGCAACACAAAACTACTCGTAACTTGCACTCTGTTGGGTATTTTTGGCCCAAACTTAGTCACTACAATGTACATGACATGCACAGCAAGGTCACCAAGTCTTGTCAAATTGTGACCCTTGTAGCGGATGGAAAAAAAAAAACGTGATTTTTTCTTCAAAGTATTTTTTTGCAACTTTTTTTAGTTTTTTTAAGTTCACTAGGTGTCTCGTGCTCAGTATACCCCGTTTATCAAGTTTTGATCTTTTTTTGTCCCAAAAAACACAAAAATATTATAATTTTGGTCTCTCCTGGCATACTGTTTTGCTTGTATCTTGCACTCGCAATGTCCAAATGACACTTGCCTGTGCACTTAGCACATTATGTACTACAGGCACATCAACTTTGAGCCCAGTCTAGCAACCTTCAGGAGTACTTGGAAAAAAAATACAATTTTCTTTCTCAAGATGCTTTGTTGAAAACTTTTACAAATTCTTTCACTTGGGCTAGGTTCCTTGCCTAATGAATAGCCTACTCACCAATTTTGGTCCAATTTGGAGTTTTAGAGGTGCCCTAAACCCTCTTATGGCAGTTTTAGGGTCCCTTTCTGACGTTGTTTGAGCTTTAACCAATGATCTGAGTGTCGAAATTCGATTTTGAAAAGACTAGTGAGTTTCTCACACTAAGGCCTATGAGCACACCAAGTTTCAACTATTTTTGAGGTTAGGAAAAAAATTTGTGATTTTGTTCCTAAGAACATCACAGAGTTGTCCGAATGAATTTTTTCCGTTTTGTTAGGTTCCCCACTCTTTGTAGATCTTACCTTCCAATTTTGGTTCACTTTTGACCTCTTTTGAGTGTTGTATGCCAATTTTAGCAGTTTTTGGCATTTTCTGACTAGGATATGGTTTAGATTGAGGTGCACATTCTCAAGTTCATTTTTTTCTTGATGACTGTGATCCTTGCATCAAGGTCCCCCTGTGGTCCAAAGCTTGGCAAAAAGTTCTTCTTCTTGCAAGTAGCTAAGGAGAAAAATGCAATTCTCTTCCTCTACTCCTAATTTTTTTCAATTCTGTCTTGATAGGGGTGCTCCTTGCATCAAGGCCTCCCACTAAACCAAATCTTGGCAACAAATTCTTTTTTTAGCAGGTAGCTGAGAGAGAAACATGATTTTCTCCTTTGTTACTGCTTTTGGAAACATTTTTTTTACAACTCCCAAGTGTTTTACCTTCTTTCTGAATCAAGAGTACACTCACCAAATTTCATAGTGTTTGGGTAACTGGTTTGAGTTTAGCTTCAATTTTAGCAATGTTTTGAGTCCAAAAGATGGGGTTGGACTATGTGTCAAAAATCACTTTTGATTTGATGGTTTACTATTTTAGATCTAGTAGAACCCTTGTCCTAAACCTTGTTAAGTTTTGACTCCTATAGCTCGTAGCTGAAAAAAACAATGTAGTTGGGAGAAAAACGTGATTTCTTTTTCTCCTCCCCCTTCTTTGGAGTTTAATTGAATTTTTGGCACCTACATTGTGTTTAGCAATCTCAAACAATGTTCTACACCTAATTTTGGTCAAGTCTGCCTATTTTCACTATCCATTGTGCTCTTAGTACACTTCTTTTTTGCTCAAATATGTGTGTGCTTTTAGTGCACTTGTTTTTGGCTCAAATGTGTGTGTGTGTGTGTGTGTGTGTGTGTGTGTGTCCAAAAACAAGCATGCAATTTTTTAGCACAAACTATCTTTCAAACATTCAATGAATATGTGTCCAAGCAAAATTCAAAAATTGATCTTTTGGAGCTATCTTAGGAAAAAAACGTGATTTCTTCCTAAGGTTGACTTGTTGACCAATTTTTCAACTTTGGCCAATGGATGTTGCATGCAAAAACTCACTAAAAATTTTGCAACAGGATTTGAGGTCAGGAAAAAATGCGACTTTTCATGCCAACAGGCAAAATCACACTTTTTCCTAGATTTCACTTTTCCATAGGTTTTTGCTATCACTTTAGGTCCAATGTGTCACAAGAGATTAAAATTTCAGCAAAAGTTGCATTCCTTGGGTGAATTTCCCTCTTTCCTCACAAAATAAGAACTCAACCTCTCAAGTATTTTTTTGTTCACTGTCTTTTTGCTGATTTTCAATGAAGCACATGCTAACACAAATCTCAGTCAAAATGAGGATAAAACCTCATCCACAGATGCATCTACTTACCCTAGTCCTAAAACAAGAGAAAACAACTCTCAAAACAACAAAATTTACTACAAAAATTCTAAAATCTATGTTTTTTCAGCCTAATGCGAACTTCATTGCTATAATAGCCACAAAGCCACACACCAAGATCTAAACCTATTCTCAATACTTCACTCTATCTTCTAACTACTCTTATGGTGAGAAACTTATCACTGAAAATGCAAAGACCAAGGATGTATCAATCTCCACTTCTATCCAACGTTTCAATCTAAGGTGCCTCTATCGGTTTTTGTATGTGTTTACACTAGTTTAGGTACTCATTCCCTACGAACGACGTCAATGTCAAAGCAGGATTTTTCTAGCATCTGTCACACATCACAAAGAGACGGTCCTAAGACTAAAATGTCAATCTTAGGGAACAAGTGACTCAACTAGGGCATGGAGGCATCACAAGAGGTTGTCAATCTCTTATTAAATCACAATAAATACACTACGTGAAACCAACCTTGAACTCTCTACAGAAAACCTGATTTCTACCCTCTGATCCAATCGCATATCCAATAGAAAATCAACTCCAATCAACACCAAACTTGGCAGGCACGTTTCTTACTAGGTCTGAAAGACTTCTGGACAGTAGACCTCAAATCTGCGCACTGGAAAAAAGAAGCAATTTTCTCTAGTAACAAAATTGCATGTCACCAAATCCGATGTTGTACACACTATTATGTGTTCCTATGTGTTGGCAATCTAATGCGATTGACAGAATCTCAAAATAACACTCGGATAGTGAGATATGTCACCTAGAAGGTTGTGGAAGTCGACGCTCAGACTCTTGCAAATTGCTTGCAATGTAGATATCAGTGTGAAGAGATCATCGCGGCTAATGTATTGATACACTCGGCTTGTTGATATGGTAGTCATGCGGTGCAGTGCAAAGAGATGAAATCTTGACAGTAAGAGAGTGCTCATGGTTGGCGTATAGAGAAACCTTATCTGTTTATTAACGATAATAAAATTGACTTGTTCAAAAGTTTACTAAGTTACCTTTTATACCCTGGCTAAGGGTCTTATATGTATAGGGGCTAAAACTGATTCAAAAGTAAGTGATCTGTCCTGAAAATTTGTCTAACTTATGATACATGTTGGAAGCTCGTAGCCCTGAATTCCACATAAATAGAAAGTGAACAAAGATCTAATGAATTTATGGTGGAAAGAATTACAATCACTTTTTGTTACAAGGGCTCCAAAAACCTCTCGATCATCTCCTTCTCTTGAGCTCTATTGTTGGAATCTTCCAATGATATTGCTATGATACATAAGAAGAATTGAGGTATGAAATATACCTGGACAATAAACATTGATCACGGAGGGAATTTCATATATTGCTCAAACTTAAACACACAACCGCTTGAGCTATACTATCATGGCCATAGGTTTTGAATACCATATTTGCAATGGGCTTTCTAGGAAGCATATAACCATATACATACTCGAAAATGACATTTAGTCCATAGCCTACCTTAACATTAACAATCAGTTGCAAAGAAATTCTTCATGTGCCTGTAACACATAAGTTATGGGAATAATTAGCACGTAATGTGTGTGTGTGTGTGTGTGTGTGTGTGTGTGTGTGTGTGTGTGTGTGTGTGTGTGTGTGTGTGTGTTTCATTGATTCTAGAAATGGGCTATTTAGGGGACATCTCATGAGATGTATGTTTGTGTTGAAAGAGGAAAAAGTAATGGCATGAAACACGGTATCCAGGCGTTGCATGCCAGGCATGAATGTATGTAGGTTTGCGCAGTTGGCAACACAGTGAGCAACGTGCATGGCAAGGGGCGAGAAAACTATGTTTTTCTTTAATGCAAGATGTCGACCGAAGGGGCAATGAGCACATCGCGGTGCAGTGGTTTAGGGAAAAAGCTATTGTCTAAGCTTGAGGTGTTGAGCTTGACTTCGACTAGCTGCAAGGCAATTTTTCTTCACCATGGTACAAGGGAGAATCTATAAAGATTAGTGAACATTCGCTACCATTGGTAATTTTAAAAAAAGTAGGTGTCTAGCTCGGGTTGGCCTCGGTTGTTGCCGCCACCTGCAGCACGCATCCCTTCCACTTGTTGCCACCCAAGCCATGTGCAGCCTTGCCACCTAGATTTGACCATGCTAGCCACTCCCCTACCTTAGTGCATGGTTTGGGTGTTTTCCTATCTGGTCGCCGACCTTCTCTCGCTTTTTCCCTTCAAATTGCCAAGGTATCTAGCAAGATTTTTCTTAATGAATACCAATCTCAAATTTGAACCAACTCGTTGACCTACTAATACTCTTACGATGTCTCTCGAGCCCTCCCAACCCTCGTCCAATTTGCTCTCAGGTCGTAGTTCCTCACTCTACTCATGCGACCCCTCCTTCATAGCAGGTGCGCAGCTGCCTTTCAAGTTCACTTTCCATGTTTCCCTTCAAAATCAAAGGGCATTACTTTTGATTCCCCTTTAAGGCAAGTTTTTTGAAGATCGTAGGGACATACTATTACATACCAGCTTAGATGCAATTAAATTTACTCACTAGCGAGATCCCCCCCCCCCCTCCCCAAAACAAAACCCCACTCCCCAAGAGCTGTGCAAAGAGCCCTTCAACTTGAGAGAGAGAGAGAGAGAGAGAGAGAGAGATATCTCATCCATTTTTGAGGTAGAGGGCTTCTAGAGAAGCCTAGAGGATACATATGTGTGCCCTCTATTTTCTAGCAAAGCAATTGCGAGAGAGTTTGAGAGAGAGAATTTGCAAACAAATCTTGCAATTTCCTTTTCTTTGCTATGGTTCAGACATCCTCATTCGTCGGCTAATAATAAGGCTATGGTCACGCGAAGCTTAGTTATCAGTTATTCAAACAAGTAACTAACCCTCATTCTTGGTCACACGTACAAAATAGCATTAAATGAATAACTATGCCCACCCTTTGTAACTATGCCAATTTTGGCATAGTTGTGAAGTTCAAGGCTTAGTTGGGAGGATGAATGAATAACTAAGCCTCATGTGACCATGCAAGAGGCTTAGTTATTCATTTAATGATCTGTCTGGGCATAGTTGACTTAGTTATCTATAGCTGATAACTAAGCCTCGTGTGACCATAGACTAAGGACAATGACTCCACGAAAGTTATGGAGGATGTGGTGGGATGCAAAACTTCAAGAAGCAGGCACCTTCCCAACCATTGCTTCGTCATGTTATATGGGCGGCCCTTCTGTGTGACTACAAGGGTCTCTCTCTCTCTCTCTCTCTCTCTCTCTCTCTCTCTCTCTCTCTCTCTCTCTCTCTCTCTCTCTCTCTCTCTCTCTCTCTCTCTCTCTCTCTCTCTCTCTCTCTCTCTCTCTCTCACACACACACACACACACACACACACACACACATAGCGAGAGAGAGAGGGGTGGCTTAAAGCCCTAGATGCTTTGAATGCCAAGCCTTGGAATTTTGTTAAGGGTTTCCCTGCTAGGAATCCTCAGCCAAAACAACAGCCCCCACCCTTGCTTCCAGCCAGCCGCCTCCCCAGCTTCTATTGAGACCCCCAAATCTCAGCAAAGTAATGTCTCTCCCTATACCTCAGACCATGAAAACGTGACCCCTAGTATTGTGTCTAGCCTTGCCCCACTCCTCGTGGACAATAAGAGGACCCACACTTCAGTAACTCGAGCATCACCTAAGGCCATTTCTGGTAGAAGTAAAGCCCATCGGAGATCTAATCAATGAATGATTCTATCTTGGAATGTAAAGGGTCTCTACGACCCTTCTAAATCATAGAGGATTAAGCTATGGTTGTCTCTAAAACATGTTGAGGTGATATGTGTTCCCCAAACCACGAGTTAATGGAAGTCGCCATGCTTTGCAAAAATTTTCTTTGGTCATGTGACTCCTCCAAAAAAGGAGTTTTTAAAGTAAAGTGGGAGATTTGGTTGTCTTCCAAAACATAAAGGAGGTATGGGCATCAAAGCTACAAAGCATTGGGCTGACAAACTTGCAGTCAATATATCATGGCATCAAAGATTTGAGTTAGCCCGGGGAAGAATGGTCAGTGTTTTTATTTAGAAAATGCAGCTTATTTTCCTTAGACATCTAGTCTTTGTAGCATTTTCCTTGGGTCACCATCCTATTTGGGCATGTCAACATAATTCCTAAAGGCTCGGACCTTATGAATTCACTTTGGGGGGCTTGGGACATATATAGACAGTAACTAGTTGCAGAATAGAATAGTCCCCATGGCAGGGAATCAGATCCAACAACTCTATATGGTTTCCCCTTAAACCCATTCCTCACATTCTTCCTAATCAAGCAAAGATAGTGAAAAGGATTTACAGGAAAGGTGCTAGATGGTGGGGAGACATTTGGCATAAACAAGAACATAGGTGGCTTTCTTTGTCTGAATTACTGAGATTTGAGCTTCAACCTCTGGAACTAACCTTGATTTATAGCAAGATGTTTTGTTTTCACAAGGATCAGCTATGGATGTTGTCGTCAAAAGACCTACCCTTATCCAAATCGTTTGGTTGGAGAGGAGGCTTTACTCTCCCTTATCCAACCCCTCTCCCTCAGGATCTAGAAACTCCCATGCATTCCACTTTGAATAAGAGATGGAACTTGAATTGGGATAAAAAATATATCCTTATGTGGTTGGTTCTCCATAAAACCGTGTGGACTGGAATGTGTGCAAGGTGTTCTAGGGTAGAAGAGGATTTGCCTCATATCTTCTTGAACTGCACAGCTTCTATCTATCGCCTCTCATAAAGGTTCTAGGATTTTGTCCCTCAACCAAAAAGTGGTTACTAGGGGATTTAGTTAGGCTACTTTTTGTTAGAGTTTTGGCATCTCAAGTGAATTGCCCAATGTAATCCCGTTATTTATTTTACCTTTTAGGTATTTATTTTACTTAGTTGTCAAAGTCTGGGTAGGGAAATTTACTGAGTTGACTATATATGTGGCCCCTTGCCCCCATTGTACATTGTATCAATTATTCATTGCCAAGGTTGATTGTTTCAGGAAACTCTCTCTCTCTCTCTCTCTCTCTCTCTCTCTCTCTCTCTCTCTCTCTCTCTCTCTCTCTCTCTCGCTCACCCTCCTTAGTCTCTACACTTCTACATCATCGACTTTGACATGGTATCACATCCTTGATGTGGCATAGAGAAAATTGAGAAAAAGACCTGTGAAGTGAAGAATCTTGTCGCCAACGTCTCCCTCCCGCCACACCTCTGCTAGTAGAATTTTAAAATGCTAAGTCACCATCCCTCCTAGTGTCACTTGGCCTCCCCCCTCTGCTGTGCTAACCTTGATGTCCCTATTGCTAGTGTTTTAACAGTAGTTTGGTACCACAACCATACATTATAATGTCTTTTTTGGATCATAGTAGAAAATACTAGGGCAAACTCATAATGAATTTCTACCAAGTTACATAGTATGTGACTTGCCCCATGGGTATACTACATAAGAAAAACACTACAAAGTTGTTTTGAGAATCACCATTTAACTATTAAAAAAAAGGTTCTTTAATACCATGTCTACAAAAGTGTATGTTGATTCTAGTATACGTAGTGCACAAATCAAATTTAAAAAGAAAAAATTTGGCTCAAAATTACAAGATTGTTATGTGGTGCTTGTAAGTATATAGAGTGGCACATAAAGTATTGTGACAAACAAAATTCATTTGACCTAAGAAAAAAGTTATTCAATATGAGTGGGCAGGACAAAAATGCGCAAAAATTGAGGGACATTGATATGTCTCTTTAAATTGTAAAAACTCTTTTATGTATCATATTTAGGTTTTCTCCATTGGTAGCTTTCTTAGAAAAATCCATTTGACATTGTTTGGAGCATAGAAATGATCTATGATTTTTTCCAAGTTTTAGGAAATTATATTGTCCACATGACATTTCATTGTCTATGTACCAAACTAGTGTTAAAACACTAGTTGATAGCCCTTTCTTGGTAGTGGTTGACACCCTCGCCAACATTTTGAAGTGCTGCTAGCAGCAACCCTTTGGTGACAATGACTCTCTGCAGATCCCCCCTCCCAGCTGGTCGTTTTGACGTGCCTAGAACATTTGTTCCTTGTTGAGGGTGATAGAGCAGTCCTCATGTCAGTGATTTGATGGCCCCTCCTTGCCATAGTGTTTTAAAATGTTTCATGTTGAGTGCCCTTAAGTCCCCCTTAGACATTAGAGTCCCCCCCCCCGTTCGACTATCTTGGAGTCTTTTTGAAGTGTCAATTTGAGGAGCTGCTTGGAAGGAGAGGATCGACCTTGCAAGACAACTAGCAAGAGGCCTCAAAGGATTTTGAAGAGCGGTTTGAAGATAGTGCAGCCGCCTTTTGGAGTGCAAGAAGGTACTAAGCTCAAATCTTACAACTTCAACATGGCTTCAACTTGCTTGAGCACCAGCGACAAACTGAACGACGTTGGAATTTGATTATGCAACTCTGGTTGTCATAAAAAGGCTTATAGGACATAGTCAACATCTCGCAGCCCCATCCTATAGGGGATCCTAACAACAAGTACTTTGGGATCCCTTGTAGGATGGGGCTCATCAAGATGACAAGTATCCAGAATTGTGTGCCAATTGGGATACTTGTAATGCGAAGGCGGTGTCAACCATTGCAAAATCTCTTACAGAGGAGATTTCTCTAGCCATTCAAACTTTGAAGACTTCTAGCAAATCGTGGTTCAAGCTCGTTGGAATGTTTGATCAAGATTCTACAATGCGAGCAGTCACCCTTCTTGGACAGTTATTTGCCATCCAATTTCCACGAGGAAGTTAATCATTTATTATGAAGGCTAAAGTTATTCATGATCAATTATCGTCTATGAAAATTGCACTGACCAATACTCGGTTAGTTGCTTTGTTCTCACAGAGTTTCCACTTTAATGATCTCAGCTCTTTTCTTATTGAAGAGAAAGCCGTGTTGATAACTCAAAGTAAAATTTAGATTTCAACAAAAGGTGTGGAAGCACTTGCTGCTTTGGATTCTAGAAAGAAGACAAATAATTGTTCTTACTAGAAAGAGTGGTCATTTATCTAAAGATTGCAGATCCAAAGGCAAAGAAAGAGGTTCTACAAAGAGAGAGGCTCTACAAAGGACAAAGGAGAAAGCAAGCATCATGAGGAAAGCAATGGTAGTGACATAGGGAATGACATCAAAGAGGTTGTTGGTGTAGTGGAGTCTAAATTGGTAAGGACTCTCACCTTCTAAACACATGGATACTAGTGTCACCACCAACTTCAGTCAAAGAGAGGCTTGGAGTGGCAAATCTAGAGGAGCAAGTAGTGCTCCTTGTAATTAATTTGGACCCTTGTGTTGTAGTTTCAAGTTATCGGTGTTTGAATCCATGGGTCGGAGTTCAAGACACATGCATCTGGCAAGGAACCAATCACACATATCTAAAACACTATGGATGAGTGCACCAATCCATTTTTGTTGGTTGAATTATGGACAAGATGTGTTCCAACGCTCATTATGTTGAAGTATTTTTGGACGTGATGTGTTCTTAATTCGCGAGTGGGGATTCTTGGACGTATTGTGGTCTAGAGTTAAAACTATCTAAAAGGCAATCAATGCTCAAGATGGCATTATTTTGAGGTACAAAGTTGAGGCTAGCAAATGCCAAGTGTATCCAGTGGAAGGTACCTCTACTAGAGTGTCCATTGTAGATTCTTTATCGACCTGGTCTCACCATTTATGTCCACTATGAGCTACAAAGAGGGTGTTAGAGTTTTGACATCCCAAGTGAATTGCCCAATGCGATCCCATTATTTATTTTGGCTTTAGGTATTTATTTTACTTATTGGTCAAAGTCTATGTTGGGCAATTTACTGAGGTGGATATGTATGTGACCCTTTGCCTCCATTGTACATTGTATCAGTTATTCATTGCCAAGGTTGATCGGTTCAGGAGACTCTCTCTCTCTCTCTCTCTCTCTCTCTCTCTCTCTCTCTCTCCCCCTTTGGTCTCTATGCTTTTGCATCATCAATTTTGACACTTTCTTCATACAGATCCAAAATCCATTCCGTAATTATGTGGAGTATGTGGAAAGAGAGGTGTGCCTCTATTTTTTAAGGAATATTACCAAACCCAAACTTTGAGGGTGTTGTTTTATGGTTTTAACTTGTAAACCAGCAAACTCAACCTGGCTCAAGCTAGGATTTACAATTCTCAAGACAAAGTAGTGGAGGAGTGTAAAGAAGCCTATGAAACATCAATGGATAAGTTCTCATTTGGGTCAATATGAAGCTATGCAAAAGATGTCAGATGAAATCGGTGAAAAATTCAGAGAACACAAAGCAAGGATGATCGAAGCCCACAAGTTGATGATTAATCTACAAACCAGGATTGATGCTCTATCTATGGGGTTTTAAGTTGATTATGTTCCCATAGAGGTTCAACCAATCCTATTCTTTGTCTTAATGTAACCTCAAAATTGGCCCTTACTTATGTATTCAAAGATGTGTTTTTTTGTCTCTCTGCATCCATCACCTTGTGCAGAAGTCTTCTACGGTCAACTTCAGCATGCCATCACTATACCCCCTTGAAAGCATTCACCCTCTTTCCTTCTCATGCAAATTAATAGTGGCACCAACCCTCAATCAAAGAGAACGGAGCTGAGCTTCACGACTACTTTGTTAGAAGTTTTCACACCAGCATTATTGCTTTTCTAATTACCCCTAAAAGCAAGGCTCTAATATACAAGGAGAACAAAAAATTAAGCATTCACTAGATAGCAAAAGTGAACGCGACAATCTAGAACATTGTGGAAGGTCCCAAAAGAGATGATGATAGACTTAATTGAACTACATGGGATCAATTGAAGCTACCATCCTTGCACTCTCACAAGGAAAGCGAGATGCATTGTGGATTCCCTTTTAAAAGAGGAAGTTCATGGCTGTGTAAAAACTTTTCTAACCCCACATGGGAATCCAGAAACCCTTAGTAATGAACTTTCACACATGAATCTTTTTTTTTTAAGGGAAAAGTAGTAAAAAACGTATTTTTCCATGTTTGCAACATTCTCGTTTAGGAATCCCTCAAAAACGTCTTGCTGAGAATTGACAACTTAAATGGGATGATCTTCCTAATACTTAATTCTCCCTATCAATAACTATTCTCAATTAGAAAACCCACAAAATAGTCTCATGGACTTTAACAACTTCATGGAATTATTTCATAATACACAAGCCAAATGTTCAAAAATGCTACCTTTGAACAATACATTACTTCAACCTTACAAAATCTTGAAAGCTATCTTGTTGTTGAGTATTGGTTTGTGTTGGGAAGTGTGTTGTGTGGTGCTATGGATGCATAGGAGTGCAAGGTGGAGTGCTAAGGCTGGTATAAAGGCCCTGAGTAGGCAAGTGATAGTGTAAGTGTATGTTTTATGTGGTTTTTAGGCCAAAAAGGCTCCAAAATAATCTAAAGAGGTTGGCAGGGTGAAGCGTTCTTAGTGCAAGAATTTTGCCTTAGAATGTGGTGTTTGAGATTCTTTATAGGCTGATACAGATGGCTCCTCAAACGGAGCTACGGTGTTAAAGATATGCCAGTTCTAGTTTGGAAGGTTTTGCAGATCCCCAACGGATAGGGCAAGTGGAGATGGATGGTCAAAGGTAGTGTGAGAGGATATATGCAAAGTACTCAAGCTATGAAGCATGCCAATCTTTTTAGATCATTGATTGGAGCTCACATGGGAAGGATATGATCAATTGAAGAATTCAATATGTGCCCAATTGACTGCATTTGTAGGCGTGCCATCTAGTGTTTTTTTGGGCTTGACTAGGTTCCAGAAGGTATGGCACATCATGTGGAATGATAGGATTTGACCGCTAATCAATTGGAGTCACAGGTAGCAAGATATGCCAAATTGAAGTCTAGGGCATTTGGCAGCAGGGTGCTATCATTTATTTTTTCTTGTTTTGGCGGCCTCAATTTGTGTGTTCTCGGCAAGATCAGGGTGCAACAATAGTCTAGAGTTTCAAAGTTGGGGGTTGACGGTTTCACTATGTTTTTGCGGCTCGAGAATCAGAGCCCTGAGAAGAAATTTGTTGTAGGTTGAAAAGGGCAATAGAAGAAGTTTATTGGTATGAAAAATGGGTGACATGTTTGGGAGGTTTAGAGCCTTGGAGGGCCAGGCGACGAGCAACCAATATGTGGCATCTTAATAATCCCACATGCGGGCACCTTGGCAAGACAAGGGGGGTATATATAGTGAATGAGGACATTATCCATGGTGTACAAGGAGTGGGGGGGGCGGGGGGGGGGGGGGGGGGGGGGGGGGGGGGGGGGGGGAGAGAGAGAGAGAGAGAGAGAGAGAGCTCTCTACATGGTTGCTATGGTGGGTGCCTCCGACCTGCATGCACACGAGTTAGCAACCCTATAGGGGCACACGATGATGGCTTTTGGTGGTGGTGGGCAATGGCATAGGGAAGGTTATGACATGGCAATAGCATGCTCGAGGGGCTTTTTCACACGCCTCAAAAGGCAAAACATTTTATTGAGGAGAAAATTCAGCAAGAGGGTTGTCACACCACCGTGACATCCCCCCTAAGCAAGTCAATCCAGGAATAGCAAGGAAGGCTCATGCAAAGTGAGATATAGTTGATGTGAGGGTTTTCCCCTCCCTAGGTGGAGTTCCCTTTGGATGATAAATTGTCTACTATTATGGTTATGCATGGAGAGACAACAGTGGAGGAGTATTTGTATCAACCGCAATGCCTTTTATGAGAGATTTTGTGCATGGAAGTTGTTGTAGAACATGGATGGGTAGGATGGTCAAGTACCATTAATCATGTGTTGATATACAAGATGAGGTTGTATCGGAAGACAGTTGGAGAGGGTAGGTTGGTGGTTGGGTGAAGCACTATGGGAAGGTGCTATAGGTGAAGGATGAGAACCAGCTTTTCCTCTTCGACCCAGGAGGTGTTGGTGGTTGGTTTCATGGTGCAAGGAATGGTTGGCCATTTGATCCAGGTGTAATACATACTATGATGCAAGGGGTTGGGCAACCCGCTTGAGGATTGGCGACAGAAGGCAAGAATAAGACTTTGTACAAACAATAGTGTTTTTTGGTTTGCTCACAGTGTTTGCTAGTTTTGCATTTTCTAGATGAATAAAGCATGTTTCTGGTTTAGCATAAACGCTCTACTAGGGGGGTGGCCAATGATGGTGCAGCCAAAGTTGGTCGGTGATGGGAAGTGTCTTGTGTGGTGCTATGGATGCATATAATTGCAAGATGGAGTGTTAAGGCTAGTATAAAGACCCTCGGCAGGCAAGTGATATCAGAAATGTATGTTCTATGTGGTTTTTGGGCAAAAAAGGCTCCAAATAAACTAAATAGGTTGGCAGGGTGAAGTGTGTGAAGTGCAATAATTTTGCCTTGGAATGTGGTGCTTGACATGCTTTACAAAGCAGTCCAGACGGCTCCTCAAACACAGGTATGGTGTTAAAGATATGGCAATTCAAGTTTGGAAGGTTTTGCAAATTCCTGACCGATAGGGAAAGTGGAGACGGATGGTCACAATTGGTGTGAGAGGATAGATGCAAAGTATTCGGGCTATGGAGAAATCTTTTTCGATCATCAATCAGAGCTCAGATGGGAAGGATATGATCATTTGAAGATTTCAAGGGTGACTAGCTATGTGCCCAGTTGACTGCACTGGTAGGCATGCCATCTGGTGTTTTTTTGGGGTCAACCAGGTTTCAAAAGGTAGGGCACATCATGTGGAGGTGATAGGATTCAATCTCTAGTTAGGTGGAAACACAAGCAGCAAGATATGCATAATTGAAGTCTAGGGTAGTTGGCGGTAGGGTGTTGTTAGATGTTTTTTTCTTGTTTTGGTGGCCTCACTTTGTGGGTTCTGCAAGGTCAAGGTGTAGCAGTATTTTGGAGTTTCAAAGTCGAGGGTTGGAGGTTTCACTATGGTTTTGCGGCTCAAGGATGGGAGCCCTGAGCAGAAAGCTATTGCAGGTTGAAAAGGACAGCAGAAGAAGTTTTTTCTTATAAAAAATGGGTAAAAGTTTTGGGGGCTTTGAAGCCTTGGAGGGTCAGGCGACGAGCGGCCACCACGTGGCATCTTAATAAGCCCATATGCAGGCACCCTTGCAAGACAAAGGGGGTATATATAATGAATGGGGACATTATCATGGAGTACGAGGGAAGGGGGGGGGGGGGGGGGGGGGGGGGGGGAGAGAGAGAGAGAGAGAGAGAAGAAGAAGAGAGAAGAAGAAGAAGACAAGAGTTTTAACATCATAGGAAACTATCCCATGAGACCTTAAAGATCTAGCCGACGAGGAGAGTTGAGAGAGAGAGAGAGAGAGAGAGGAGAGAGCTCTACCTAGTAGCTATGGTGGGTGCCTCTGGTGTTGCGTCCGTGGAAGCTGATGGCCTTGCAAGGACATGCATGCGGTGATTTTTGGTAGTGGTAAGCGATGACAGTGGCTGACTGCTGAGCAGAGAAGGTGATGATGTGGCAATAGCATGCCATAGGGGCTTGTTCACACGCCTCAAAAGGCAAAACATTTTATTGAGGAGCAAATTCACCCAGAGGGTTTTCACCGCACCGTGACATCCCCCCCAAGAAAGAGGGTGGGCTCACATGAGTCCTAGCATGCAAGCAAAGCCAAGAATAGCAAGGAAGGGCTCACATGCAAAGTGAAGTAAAAAATTGAGAAAGATCAGCAAAAATAGCAGTGGAGGCTACACATGCCCATAAGGGGAGTTTTTTTTGGCAATTTGGGGGGAGTTATTTTTTGGGCCTCTGCAACGAGAGTAGGAGGAGGAGAGCTTTGCAGAAAGGGAGCCAACGAGGGCTTCCATACAAGTTTTTGTGCTCGTTGAGGCCATCCTGAAAGAGCCAAGATGTAGCGAGTTGTAGCAGGTTGTACATGGTTTTTATTCAACAAAGGAGCAAATCATTTTCACTTTTTGTGCGGTCTTTTCCCCCTTCCACTTGTCTCTTCTTTGATCTGCTCAAAAGTGTATGGTGTCGGTGTGAGATTAGAAAGAGAATTTAACGGTTGCTCATAGTTGCATTGTAATTGATGTATCATTAGCATCAATAATTAGATTATTATTGTGTATTTTGTGTGCATATTTGGCGTTGCTCTATCACAAATTTGAGAAATTTCTCAAGCGTGCATATTCATAATGCTTAATTTTGAGCCCTCAAGCTTCTTAATTAGCAGAGATTAAGTAATTCATTGTGCTCCCATTTGTGTGTGTGTGTGTGTGTGTGTTGGGGGGGGGGGGGGGGGGGGGGGGTTGGGGGGGGGGGGGGGTGGGGAGAGATAAACAGGAGGAGCTTATTATTTTCTTTTCTTTAAGAGAGGCTAAAGACACCAGCCTATTGTGCCTGCATACCACCACCCAAATCGGGCCCCACCTTGTAGCTCCATACAAGATAGCCACGCCACAATTTCTTGTTGACCACACCCTTGCACTACATACGAGCCTACTAAAAGCAACCAGGGAATGGATGTTTTTTACTGCCCTCGTATGTTGACGATTGTACATGCCAAACCTGCATGTTGGTTGTCATCATTTCAGCTCAACCCCGTCGTCACCACTTGATACCTTGTAATGCAATCGCTGCCAAGCACTCGCAGCAGCATCCCATCTACAACCCACCACCACTGGCCCTCAACATTGCCCTGTTGCATCATCATCATCTCCAGTCTGTAGCACATCCAGCACCCCTTTTGTACTTGCTACAACGAACATGACTCAACCCCATGCTCAGGCTCATGCAGCCCTCCATTTGCTGGCAATTGAGCGCCGCTCAACCCGCTGAGCTAATCGAGTGCTCCTTGTTTTAATTATTGGCCCCACCGGCTTTCATACCTCGCTGCCATCTGCAAATTGCCACCAGCGATGCTATCTACTGGTCGTCCTTTATCTAGTGACTTTTGAATAAATTTGAAATTTATTTTTTTTAAAGCTGAAATTCCCACCACATCCTCTCAAGCTTATGAAGCAATAAGTGGAACATTCCATACTTACTCTTCATTTGGATTCAAAGTTTTTTTGAAGCAGCTACCCTTGTTAAAGTGCCTTCGCACACCGAAGACATCAACGATTTGATACAGACTTCATGTCTAAGGCTTCACAAAGGTTTTCAAATATTCAAAGTGGCTCAAGGTTCTGAGCAAATATCAAAAGCAATTCAGCTTCCAGTGTCTCCTATTAGGCTTGTGGGAGTGAGAAAAAGCTTTCATGGAGGCTTGAATTGTTGAATAGCCATGGCTACACACAGGAGAGAGAGAGAGAGAGAGAGAGAGAGAGAGAGAGAGAGAGTTTCACACTTTCCAATACTCAATATAACAAAATTTACAATGCAATACCTTTACAGTATAGCATAACGCATATAAAAAAAGGAGGGGTATATATACAAAAGGCTTAATAGCCAATATTCGGCACCTCTCATCTCCATGTATCTTTCAAAGTAGCCAAACACACATATATATTATGTGTCACTTCAAAGCTTTCACTAGGTGTAGAAGGAGTTCACATGCCCCCCTTTGAATCCTCCCCTTGGGCATGTAATACATAATGAAAAGCCCATTTATCCACAAAAGATGACGCTATCCACTAAGGATGAAAAGAACTATCCATACAGGATGACAAATAGTACATCCTCTTGAACTAGAGAAGGTAGAAATGGATCTTCAAAGTATATATGTAACAAAAACAACCTCCCCTTCTTCCCCTGCTTCTTCTTCCTTGACTACATGAACTGCTCCTTTCATTGGCTTCTTGCCTTTATTGTTGTAGTTGTTGTTGCTACATTGATCCTTTGAATAGCACCTTGAACAAGGATGCCCGTTCTTACCGCAATTGTACAAAATTTATTGATATAACAATCCTTAGCTACATGTCCCATTTTACGACAGTTGTATCACTTTTGAACGTTGGAAGATGATGTAAAATCTATGGACAATTCGCCTCCCCTTGCCAAAAAAAACTCCGCTTGTCGGTGTAGATAAATTTTTTTGCTTCTTTTCCTCTACCTGAAGTGAGCTTACCACATCTTGAAGTACTGGAGTTGGCTCCTTTTCTTCAAGAATAGTGACTATATGGTCATAGTTGGAAGGAAGTCCACTAAGGAGGACTACAACTTTGTCGTCTTCTTCTATTTCACATTGGATGTAGGTCAATTGTGTGATCATGCTTTTAAGCATGTTGACCAAACTGGCTATGTCTTCCCCCTCCAGCATGGTGAGTTTGTACATTTTCCTTTTTAGGCTAACATTACTCTGTTTGGCTCTAGCTCCGAAATTCTTCTCCAGAACTTGCCAGGCCTCGTATGCATGTGTGCGCTCATCTATAAAATGTACATAATTATCATGGAGTGCAGTAATTATTATGCCAAGTTTCTCTTCATCTTTTTCTTGATTGAGTGCAGTATAGATGCCCTAGTTTGTGTGCCTTCATGATCACTAAGAGGTGTTTTTACTACACCCCATAATGTTTTCTTCATTAAATAACCCCTTAGCTTAGTTTTCCAGGTATGGAAGCCCTCCCCATTAAATTTTATAATTCCGTTTTCTTCCATGATGCAAGTGCTCGTGAAAAATTCCAAGGACTTGGTCTTATCGATAGAGAGACTCTCTCTATGGCAGTGTCTTGCCCAATTTTAGAAAGAAATAGTGTAGGTGTGAGATTAATAATCTCGATTGTGAAGTCACTCTTCACAAGAAACTATGTGAAGCACCTCTTCACAAGAGCAATTAAAAAAAAAAACCTAGATTTGATGTTTAGCCGTTGTTTGAAATTCATCTTTCGAACTTTGATTCGTCACAAGCCTTTGACATTTCCTTAGAGTGCTTGAAATTTGCGACGTCGGAAAGAGGTATGAAGCTTGAAGGATGCTCAAAGAAGCTTCAAAATTGAGTAGCTTGAAAGCTTTGGCTTTTGAAGCTATGAAGCTCGCAAGCTAGGTCATCTTTGATTGCTTTGAGAGATTCAAAACTGCTTGGCCGCTCAAGTTTGTTGAAAAACTTGAAAAAAGTCAAGAGCTTGAATTTGCTTGAGTCTCCTTGCTAGCCTTGCTAAACTCGCGTGAAGCTTTGCTTAGGAGAAGGGGATAACGTTCAAGGTAAAAAAACACACTAAAAAAAAGAATTTTAGAGAGTGCATACCATAGTGGGTAGCCTTGCCACTTCAAACAAAAGTTTTTGCAATATGAAAGAGTTACAAAAGCTGAAGACTGTTTTTTCTAAGAAGATGGCGAAAAATTTCAGCATCAACAAGGGTCGTCCAATGTGTTGGTGGTGGTGGTGGTGGGGGGGAGGGGGGGGGGGGGGGATTATTTGAGCAGTGTGTGGATAGTGTGTGGGAGGTCGCCCAGGCCTGGGGGGAATGTATCCGCAGGCTCCGATCGAGTCGAGGGTGCCTGAGTTGAGAGATTGGAGAGTCGATTTCCAGCCATTCATGAAAGAACAACATTTTTTTTTTAAAGCTAAAAATAGAGTGCCAAGAGAAGGGTAATTTGACATTTTGAATGCATCTATGAAGCCCGATTGGATCAATTTGCAGTAGAGATTGCAAATTTTGTTGATTAAGCAAGCCAATTAAGACACTAAACTTCCTACAAACTCACTAAAACTTGGACAATTAGGGGTTGTTAGTGATGGGCTCGGAATTGCTAATCTAATGGCCGTAGGTTTTGATACGAGTTGTTGGGCTTGTGGGAGAGAGAAAGAGCTCTCATGGAGGCTTGAATTGTTGAATAGCCATGGTTACACAGAGTAGAGAGAGAGAGAATTTCACACTTTCCAATACTCCATATAAAAAAATGTACAATGCAATACCTTTATAGCATAGCATAACTCATATACAAAAAGGAGGGGTATATATACCAAAGGCTTGACAACCAATATCTGACAGCTCCCATCTCTAGGTATCTTTCAAAGTAGCCAAACACACATATATATTATGTGTCCCTTCAAGGAGTTCCCATGACCAACTTTCATCTCCATCATTTGTGAAGAGGTGCTTCATATCCGTGAAGAGTGACTTCACACTTGCAAAACAACGATTGTAATTTCCTTGAGCAATCAGTCTATAACTAACACAAGGACTAGGACTGCTCTTATCACAAAGTAAGACCTTCCTCACACGTCACTGGGGTGCGGGGTGCACAATCATAGGGGGAGATAAAAACGTCAACAAACTTAACCGTCATGGCTTTCACACGTGGCAAGCAAAAACCAAGGGCTACTCAATGTGAAAGCAGTTATAGTCCGTCATTAAGCCACTAAACTGACGATGACATAGTAGTAACGCGGCAAAGCTTAGCACAATTTGCACCTAAAGATGAGCAAGCCCTCGTCATTCTGCTCACATCCATTGACGACAACTTTGTGCATTATTTGGATGATTGCACCACTGCACACAAAGCTTGGAATACCTTAGAGCAACATTTGGTGCTATTGTGAGGCATTCTAAAACTGCATTAAAGATGCAACTCTACAGATTGCTTATGGAGCCTGGAGAAGATGTGTCATCTCTTGTCAATAGGCTCAAATGGAGTTCTACCAAACATCGAACAAACTTATCCAAGCAAGCTCAAAACCGAGCAAAGGTATTAAGCGATTTATGAGAGAGAGAGAGAGAGAGAGAGAGAGAGAGAGAGTTTTCTTTGAAACCAGACAGTACATGTCAACACCATTGCTAGCAAAAACATAGTTTTTAGAAACTTAGAAATACTTCATATGGAAAGTTCTAGCAGTAAATGGACCACGTTTTGAAGTTAGGTCACCATTATACAAATCTAGTGATCAACTTTACTATTAGTATGAGTACTAGCAAGTGCAAGGCATCTTCACAAGTGTGCTATGTGTGAAAGAAGACACAAACTTACTAACGCGTATATCATGTGACTATGAATTAAACCTCTTGGAGTTCTTTCTCGTAAGGCACGTCTCTCTCAAGCTCTCCCCTTCCCTTTAGAGAAGCACTTGAAGACTTGTCGATAGAGATATGAAGTCATCTTGTGGAATGTTCATGTGACGTTAAAACGTCTCTTCCTCTTCATCTTTTGCCTCTCTCTCTCTCTCTCTCTCTCTCTCTCTCTCTCTCTCTTCGGCACTTCCCATGATACAATGGGATGAAGAGGCAATCACCACTATTACACACGAGCACCCAACCAACCATGCTATCCTCACTCTCAAGACTAGAGAGGATCAAATCAAACTCCTACAACAATCAAGGCTTCTTAGAGACACTAAGCTTTGGCTTGTAGAAGATCTTACACACACTCAACTCAAACAAAAGAAGACAAAACTTCAAAAGATGCGCGAAGCACGAGCACCAAGAAAATGGGCGGTCTATCGAGAAGGTAAAGCCATCATCCAGGAGTTTCGAACTCCCAAACCGGATTTCCTCTCACTTGCCCCCTCTTAAGTTTTCCTTTTTGTCCTTTTTTCTTCCGTTTTGGACCCTCATACCTTAACCGAGATGTATATATGTTGCACTTAGTAGACTCATTGTAAGGCTTTGTTTCTGGTCCCATAGGTCATATTTGACCTCCGTTGGACGATAATAAAATCTCTCTCTCTCTCTCTCTCTCTCTCTCTCTCTGAATCATTGCTTAATCAATTATTAATTGATAGAAACACCAGTAGCAATTAAAGCCTACAAATCTTTACTATATATGGTTTTCGTCTTTCTTCTTCAACAACATAACAGTGTGGGCAACAATGCTATGATTCTTTCCCAAGCTATCGACCTTTTCGTGTGTTTTTACTATATATGGTTTTCTTATTTCTTGATCAATAACATAACAGTGTGGGCAACAATGCTACGATTCTCTCCCAAGCTATCGACCTTTTCATGGGTTTTGACCTTAACATCAACTACTAAAGGATCTATGCGAAGAAGCTCGCAGAGGTTCGACTTTATGGCCTCCTTATGGGGACTCCACTTTGCCCTTTGTAGTATGAGGGTGACATCTAAATTGCCCATAGTATATCTCGCTTCATGCATCAAATATTGAACAGCTTCTTTCATAAAGATTGAAGATGCGGTTCCTTTCCATTTTGAATCATTGTTTGGAAAAATTTGCAGATGTCAGTGTTGGGGTTAAGGCCTATGTGCCTTGACCCGTCGCCCAGGTCATGGGCACCCGCCCACTGTTACCCTATACTTATAGTGAGTATACTGTATAGGGGGAGCTTCCACTTCATAGTCTCCCCACCCACATCGTGTGTGTGTCTCCTTCTCTCTCACACACTCTCCCTCTGTGGTGCTCCCCGATCCCCTTCAATTGGTATCAGAGCTATGGTGACCGCGGAGAGCACGACAGCTTTGAGAGCTTCGAGGCGATAGCTCGCTCGCTCTCGACCGTAGAGAGATTTAGAAAGCTTGGAATCTTTGTGAGAATGCAATGGGAGCTTGTGAGCTTAGTTGAGAGTGATGTATGCTCTTGTGGAAGCTCAGAAAGGAGTGTGGAAGACTGTGTGTAAGTGAAGGTGCTGCCCTAAAACTGTGTGCGCAGCAGCACTGTTTTGAGATTCGTTTTTCTCCTTGTAGAATGCAGATCTGAGAATTCTATTTCCCACGCCCATCCGTTTTGACATGGTCTACAACTTTGCAGAAGAAACTTTTTGCAAATTCCTCACCGTTTTGCTAATATTTAGCTCAGACTAAATGTATACAGAAATTCCAGATTTTCTGTTGTCGCATTGTGTGCGAGTTTGATGCACTTTTGGAAGCACGAGAGATGCTTGAAATTGAGTGCATAAATTCTGAGCTGAAGATGTAATTGCAGCTTGTGTTAAGCTTGTGGTTTGAGGGTTTTTTGGTAGACTTGGGCAACAAAGTACGGAGGCGTTTACACACCACCGAGGCGGTCTCTTGAGAGACGTAGTTTTTTGGAGCACACAGGTGGAGCTTCTTTCACTGGTTTTCACAGGATACTTTGGCAGTGATTTTGTGCTGAGATTCATGGTCTTTGCGGATGGTTTGCATATGGTTATGGCGCATGGTTGATGCCCATTATACATGCATTTTGGCGAGCGCTTTCAAGTGCCGGTGAGCTCTCTTGAGTGCATTGTTTTCGCATTGATCAAGTTTCCGGATTGCAAATCTTTTGGCGCTTGCTTATGCGCGCTCAGTCCGTTGATGTACGTTGAGTGGGGATTGCCATTGTATGTGAAAATGTGGAGCCATTTTGGCATTTCTACTCATTGGCATTGAGTAGTGTTATGGTTTATGGTAGAGATTGTACTTGAGTTTTTTGCTCAGTTTTCAGGGGAAATTCTGTCGGATTTTTCCCAGATTCTCGCCATAGTTTGTGATCGAGTGTTTACTCTCACTTTGACAGGTTTTGTCAGTTTGGACACAGTTTTTTGTTTTTGTATCCACTCTCGCAAGAGTGAGGAGTTGTGTATCTTTCTTTGCTTGAGACAGTGGTTTGCTATCGGGTGGGAGAGTCTTGTGATCTCGAGCATTGTTTGCCATAGTTTTGCAGAGCTTATGCATGTATGTTGAGTGTATTTTGATGCGCATTGATTGCTCATTGTATTGAGCTTGCAAGACAATGGATATTTTGTGTTGATAGCCATTGTGCGTCGAAACTCTAGCGAAATTTTCCCAGGAGTTTTATGCACATAAGTTGATGCGATCCAGGTTGTGATTGCGATTGCACTCAGTGATTACATGCGGTGTTTTCTGCAGGTGAGAGATTTGTGTGTGTGTATGCATCGATACCGCATAGTGTGGGCTTGTGATTAGCTCACAGATTGTAGTGTGATACTAGAGTAGGCGAGGCTTGTATTGACATTGCGGGAGCTCTATTTTGGAGTGTGTCTCATAGGTTTTACATTGTGTTTCTGGCCATATTTGTAGACAGTTTCCAAGTGTTGTTGGTGAGGTGGTTTTGCTTTCTAGTTTGCTACATTGTGCTCATGGCAAAGACAGGTGATCGCTCAGATTATGATCTCTCCGAAATGTGCATGTTTGATGGGTCAGACTTTGCAGCATGAAGAGAGTGTATGCTTGATGCATTGACACAGCGAGGGTTGCATCGACCATTCAGTGGTGATGTAGGTAGACCTTCAAACATGTCTGATAATCAATGGCAGGAGCTAGAGGAGATGGCACTATCTACACTCTCTTTGCACCTTGCGGAATCTGTATATGCTCTTGTTATGTATAAGACTACTTCGAGAGCACTTTGGCGCAGATTACATGATATGTATGATAGATCTGAGTCATCACGGACTCGTGTGAGACATGTACATTCACGAGCACGCCGACAGGTGACATGTTGGTATTGTGGTCATTCTGGACACGTTAGACGGCGTTGTGTTCGTCGTATGCGACATCGTAGGAGACATGGCAGTCTCAGAGATGTATGTAGTGATGCCATGGACTCAGTTGCCTTGACAGTTGAGGCAGATGTAGTGTCAGAGTATACTAGTGACGGGGATGTCACTTTTACCTCGAGCTATGCACGAGATGCTATACATGTGGATAGTGCACTCCCTTTACAGTGGTTGCTAGACGCAGATGCTATGTTTCATGTCACGCCGCATCGTGAATGGTTTTGTAGCTATTCTAGCGGGATGCTTGGCAGTGTACATTTGACCGATGGATTGGTGCATGCGATAGCAGGTGCAGGGAATGTGAGACTGTCATTACCGAGTGGTGCATCTTACTTGTTACGACATGTGCGCTATGTACCAGATTTGACAGTGAGTTTGATCTCGATTGGTCAGCTTAGAGATTGTGGATGTCATATTTTGCTACGAGAGCGAGATTTTGTGATGCATTTGGGTTCGCTAGTGATTGCGAGAGGTGCCAGGAGTGGTACAGGTTACCCATTGCATGTGGATCACGGGAGAGACGGTGTTGTCTCTGTGATCATGCAGTCAGGTAGAGAGCGAGAGAGCAAGTGATTCTCTTTTGCTTGTGGGTTGCAGGATGCTTTGCATGGAGTGCAGAGCAGTGACCTTGTTGTGCAGGTTGCGTCTACGGATTCACAGGTAGAGCGGGACAGCTCTAGTGAGTCACAGCAGGATGAGTCATCAGAGGTGATGACAGAGATGACTCACATGGATGCTGAGATGTCGGCTATTGTGGAGTCATTTCTTGATATGCTTATGCCAGAGCTTGATGCAGATTCAGGACAGATGGATACTCTTGGTAAACATGTGATTTGTGGTGGGCACGAGGAGTCACTCCAGAGCTCGGAGTCAGAGTGCCATGGTCTCTATGATAGGGGACAGGATTGCCATGAGTTGAGTTCTGAGTTGGAGGTGGCAGAGGTTGCCAGGGTTGCATCAATGTTCGGTGTCCTCATGTACAAGATGCTGATCTCGAGGCCCGACATAGCAGCTGCATTGGGAGCATTTGCAGCAGGGTTGATTAGTTTTTCGATGACTGATCTCGGCATAGAGCATAGGGGAGGTTTGCAGGTATTGGACCGATACTTGCAGGAGTGCATGAGCTCTTGTAGAATCTTTGCAGAGCTTGGAGCTAGCTCTGTGTGGATTCCGCAGCAGGATGTTTGTCTTTCAGTAGAGCCGGATGCACTAGCTCATCGAGAGTCAGTGGGCATAGGTTGAGAGAATATCTCACCTTCTATTAGTTGTACACTAGTAGATCTTGCTTAAAGGCACATTGGCCTTTAAGTGGGAGGTTTTTGGGGTTAAGGCCTATGTGCCTTGACCGGTCGCCTAGGTCATGGGCGCCCGCCCACTGTTACCCTATACTTATAGTGAGTATAATGTATAGGGGGAGCTGCCACTTCACAGTCTCCCCACCCACATCGTGTGTGTGTCTCCTTCTCTCTCTCACACTCTCCCTCTGTGGTGCTCCCCGATCCCCTTCAGTCAGAAGGACATAGCATCTACCACACAATGGACAAGCATATCACTGTTGGAATATGCTTCACATTCTTGGTCATGCTGCATATTCATGGTGTCGACAATTATAAGAGGAAAATTTGGCTCCAATCTATGAATATCAAAGCCATGCCCTACTCTAAAAGGTAGTACAAGAACCTTCTTCACATCTGGAATGATAGTTTCAACAAGAAGGACTTTCCATACCATTTTTTGGTGGCAAAATTTAGTCTGTTTTGAGCTTGTGTCTGCTCAAGATAAGGTGGTATGGAAATCTTGCTACCTAGACGATCATGTCCCCTCACTAGGAAGAACACTACTAAGTGAGAGAAGATGCTTCTCTCTCTCTCTCTCTCTCTCTCTCTCTCTCTCTCTCTCTCTCTCTCTCTCTCTCTCTCTCTCTCTCTCTCTCTCTCTCTCTCTCTCTCTCTCTCTCTCTCTCTCTCTAAGAAAACCAAGAAACAATATCACTATCATCAGGACAATAAGCAATTTGTTGTCAATAGATTAGTGTTTGGAAAAAGTGTGCCTCTTGTCCTTGGGCTGGTTGAAAAATCAAAATAACCGGTTGATGGGAGAGGAGAAGGAAAAAATCCACTTAAGAAATTTAAGAAATTTAAGAAATTAGATCTCTCTCTCTCTCTCTCTCTCTCTCTCTCTCTCTCTCTCTCTCTCTCTCTCTCTCTCTCTCTCCTCTCTCTCTCTCTCTCTCTCTCTCTCTCTCTCTCTCTCTCTCTCTCTCTCTCTCTCTCTCTCTCTCTCTCTCTCTCTCTCAAACTCAAACTCAAATTTTATGGTCCTTCGTCCTCAATGTCGGCCTTGAACCACGGTGGGTGGAAAGCAATAATCCGAGAGCCATGTGTCTAACCGTCAGGACGGGCTTGTTCACTTGACTGCACCAAATCTAAAAGTTTATATGCCCTATTGGCCTTTGAAATTGCATTGCCACCTTGTCAGTGGCAACCACCATCGATAGAGCCCGGTTACAAGCCCCTTCGTGCCCACTATCCAGCCGACACACTTCTCTTGTATTGCCTTTGTTGTCGTGCAGTACCCCATGTCTTACTGCCTCCTCTTTTATTTCACATTACTTGCACTCCTGGGCACTGAGAAGATCGCATAATGTTAGTGGCTCTCAGAGCACATAAAGAGAAGTATGCAGGATAGAGGCTATGGTTAAATATCGGCTAGCTTGCTGACGTGTGCATGGACGTGACCAACGCAGCAGGTCATTGCACTTTTTGGGGGCGCAGCAAGTAGTGCAGCACTATGAGAACAAGGCTCCACGCTTCACGCAAGCACACGTAAGCTCCAAGCGAATAACGTGCAACCGACAAAAAAAGGAGGGCCATGGGCTTTTCATGGCATTTAGCCATTTCTCTTTGTCTAGCTAGGTTCAGACGAGAGCGGCAGAAACCCGTCTCTCTCTCAGGGTCTTCCACCCTCCTTGTTCACATGAGCCGACAGCAGCTGTAAAATTCAAATACCTGCACCAGAGCAACAACCAATCAAGGGAGAGCTACTGCAACAAAAACCTACCTCAAAAACCTGCTCAACTCTGCCGCCCTGTGCTCGTGCTAACGAAGAGCGCCCGAGATGATCTTCCGGAGGGGGGTTGTCACCCAATCTCATGGCGGGTTCGAAGAGAAACCATTTCCTTTGACCCAATGAAGCCATGCCAGGCAAGCATCTCACCCCTACCCACTATTGTGCCACCATTCCATCTAATTATAGCCTCTCTTTCTCTATAAAACAAAACTCTCTGAAAGAGCGTGCGTCGACGCGCACTCTTTCAGAGAGTTTTTTTTAGAGAATGGTTCTAGTGTACGAGTTGGACCTTGTGTATGATCTGGTTGCTCTGCTTCTACCTCCAATCACAAAGGTGTAAGTGTGAGAACCTTCGCTCGCACATCCAATCTATTTTCAATACAGACCCGCGTAGCATGCACTTGGATCAAAAGACGAGTAATTTCTTCAATGGCAGTCTCAGAGAAATGTTCAACACAAAATGTTCAACCCTAAATCCAGTGGCACGTGAAACGGAAATATCCTCAAGCCCCAACTTCTTCCATTGAAAAGCATAGCTTGCATTTCCACCTCCTTTGTCATTATCTATCGGAGCTCTGTAAAAGCAAGGTGTTGGCCCACTCTCTCCAGGACCACAACATTATTTTGACCTGATGAATCGACAGAAAACTGATGACAAAAATATATAACATGTCCAAAAAATGTTAGATTTATCAAAATTTGATAAAAACTAATCAATAAATGTTGCTTTCAACCCTGAGTCTTTAATCAAAGAATCGATTGAAGTGAGTTAAAATGGTTGAGAAAGTGTTGTATATGGCAGGAAGAGGCAGGAGAAGGACGTATGGTTAGATCCCTTTTGTTCACGTATCAAAGGCTCCACCTTTTCTACTTTGTTTTAGTAGATATTTATACGTTTGTTTCTATTAACACACTTGTATATTCATCTTTGACTCAAATGACCTAAGATTCTATCAAGAATCTCAATTCTGTATTATGGGTAGACAGTTAAACTATCCATCACTTTATAAACTAATCAGCTTTGGGTGCAAGTAGTTTGAGCTACAAAGTATGGATCTTAAGCTATGAAAATTCATTTGCATTTACAGAAGATCCATATCAAAAGATGATATACTTTTTGCGCTCCAAGACTACTCGGAAAATTCTTACCTTCCACTCTGAAATAATCCCATCATGTTTTTTGAATTCTATCATCCCTTCATTGTTATCAGCCTCAATCCTTAAGAAGTACATGAGGTAGTCGACTGCCAGCTTTAACCTGCCACAAAACATGCATTAACCGTTTATTGCGTCAAAATGACATGTAAATAAAGCCTTGAGCACTTCACACTACCGAAGCTTGTTACAACTTACAGTGACAGAAAAGTTAAGAGCGATTGTTGTTAATCCAAAGAAAACCATTTCACTTCATTTCAAGCCTTGTTCTTCTTGTAAAACTTAGTATCTCATCCGCATAATACAACCTTTCTAGCAGGCTGCTCACTGCATTGTTATTCTCAAGCCTGGCTACAAAAAGTTGTGATCTCAGGTTCCACCCAATGCAAGTGCCTGACTGGAACTCATGAACGTGAGCGTGAAGCAAATGACACAAATAACTCATCTGTGTTAAAAAGAAGGCACTTTGTTTTGCAGAAGAGGTAGTATGTCTAGAGAGAGAGAGAGAGAGAGAGAGATAGATAGATAGATAGATAGTTCTATTATCATCCTTGAAGGTCAAATATGACCTATGGGACCAAATGAACATGTCACATGGTGTGAGTGGAGGTCATAAGTGACTCTTGATGCTCAAAAATGGCTGAAATGAGTGTCGCAATAGAGAGTTCACATCGTGGTTGGGAGAGGAAGGTATGTAGGGAGAGCTCATGGCTGAATATATGGGGAAAAGAGGACCTAATGTGGTCAAAAGTTGAGCACTCAAGTAGTGTGTGGTACTCAATCTCTTGCACTTGATGAGGGCATAAGGTGCAAAGTCGATGAGACTCCTCGCCAGTGCATTAACGTCCTGTCTCGTAGCATAGAGAATGGAAGCTAAGACAAATGGAGGCAATGGTGCGGATCGCATTCAACGTGATGGGCTCAAGGATGTAAGGACAGGTTCGGTTACCTGGTTCGAAGAAGAAGAGAGATTTGTAGTTTGGGGCAATGTGTGTGGTGTAATGGCTGAAACAAGAATCTATGGATTTCTCCCAAGCCGTGATACATTGGCGTTGTAAGAAGGCCTTATTAACTTGGGAGTCAATCAATAGCATCCTTGACCAAGTGACATACATCCCATCTTCCAAACCATTTCTTGATGTCAAGCATCCACCCCAAACTTAGTATTTTGCTCTTGCATGTCTTTTGGACCTTTTGACTTGCTTCATATGCGATTCTAGGAAGTCGATACAAAGGGCTACGTTGTGTCTTGAGCATGTACTCCACAACCCTTTGCATGCCCAAGACCTCAATGGGAAGCGATCCGGACTCAAGAAGTAAGAGATGTAGGGTGTTTGTGTCTTGACTTGGAGAAAGTTGGTGAGAAAACACTTATGGACATTCTCAAACTCTTTCCAAGTAGACTTCCCGATGCTACCACCCCACACCTCCACACCATAACGAAGCACCAGTGTCACCAATGTATACAATGCATGGATTTTTGTCATTGAGGGTCTTTACAAGCATAACCTTGGTTTTGGATCCATTCACGATCAGCCCGCTATGTAGGCAAAAGCGTTCCAAGACACTCATAAGCTTTTGTGCATCTTCTAAGGTATGTGCCAAGAGCACTACATCATCGACATAAAGCAAAAGCATGGTCACCGCATTTCCGATCTTAACCTCTTCTATGCCTTCTTGTTGCATAAAATCAAGACCCATGCATTCCAATTCATCAATGAGTAGCCCAAAAAGGGTTGGGGAAAGTGGGAATCCTTGTTTGACACCAATGGTGCTTGCAAAAAATTTTGAAATTCCATCTCCCATACGTAGTCGACAAATCACTTTTTGATAGATACGAACGACTGCATGCATAAATTATCTCAGCACTTGAAGGCTTTGCATACGTCTCCAAAGATTTCCTTGCAGTACCATGTCAAAAGCTTTCTTGAAATCCACAAAGCAACATTACAACTTTTTTTCTTTCAATCTAGACGCTTCCATAAGAACTCGAAGAGTAACAAGGTGATCAATAGTGCTATGATGCTTTCAAAAACGTGCTTGGCCAAGCGCACGTTTGCCATTCTTTTTAGCCCATTCACTTATCTTCATCTCCATGATACATCCAAATAACTTTTCCATCAAAGAACCAACCATTATAGTGTGATAGTTGTTCACATTGTTTACATATCCTCCTTTGTGCAAAGGTTTGATCCAATTTGCACTCCAATCATGAGGCATGCCATGCTAAGTGCAAAGTTAAACATATCACATATCCAATCTCATGTTTTCTTGCTTGTCCATTCAATCATTTCAGCCTTGACACTTTGAAGGTCCCCTGCCTTGCGAGTAGCAAGTTTCTCAAGCGCACGGCATACATCTTTAATGGTAAAGAAGGGAGGCATAAACAGAAGGAAGCTACAACACTCCATCTTATCAACATTAGGTTGCTCATAGAGGTTTTTGCAATGCGTATAGATTCAAGTCAACAAAGCTCTCAACACGCTTGTCTTTTAGATTTTGCCAAAACTTGCCACATGCATGTGCTTTCTCTTGCACTAAAAGAAGTTGTTTTTTGACTTCCCACCTTCTCCTCTTTTTTTTAACAAGTGCTTTGTATGTGTGTGAATGTTCCAAGTAAACTTTCTTGTCTTTTCTTACATCCAACCTTAGCAAGTGTTTTAGGGCTTGACTACATTCCATGTCAAACCATTTCTTCTCGGTGCTACCCTTCTTATACCTTTTGCAAGACATGTGTTTCACCGAAAAGCATTCCTTCGCACAAGAGCGAATTACTTCTTTGAAAACTTTCCACCTGCATTGTAATATTGGGCTCTCTTGATGCTCTGTCATGCTTAACATTTGGTCCACCATATTAGCATATATAAGTGCTCGTTTGAAGTCTAGACGTAGGTACGAATAATTCACATCATGATTGGAGGCTACATGCTTGGGTCTTTTACCACACTTGAGGTCAATACATAACATCCTATGATCCGATCTGGATTCCATTCACCAAGTGTAAAGCTTTGTGTGCATTCTAGAGTGGCTTCCGAAACCAACATATAGTCAATCACAATATCACCATTGTGCTTTCTACATGTAAATTCATTGGTGCCTTGCCATAAAGAAACACCATTTGCAATGAGCATTCCACTACTATTGCACATATGTAGAAGCAAATTTCCATATTGATCCAGTTCTTTTGCATCATTAGAACTTCAATTATACATGTATGAGTCATCCATTCTTCTTGAGACATGTGGCATGTCGACTTGTTGTGTGTCGTGTTGTAACGTATTTGTGTGAGCATTCATGTCTCCAAAGACAATGACTTCACCCTGGTCCTTGTAATGAGCAATGTCTTCCTCTAGTTCAACAAAGGGATGATCTCTATCCATATCCAAGCGAGCATAAAAGTTGGAGTCATAGTGAGGAAGGTAGCAACCAGCCACAAACATGACTTGACCATTTGGTGGGCTGATTTTCATCCATAAGTAGCATTTATACTTATCTTCTTTGACAATGGAAATATCTTTCAAACCCTTTTTTATCATATATGCTACACCTCCTTGGCCTCTACGTTGCTTTGCAATTTTGGCCAACATCAAAGAATGCACATCGTATTTATCAAATCCAAGAATTCGTTGAGCATCATGCTCCCATGTTTTGACAAGGAGTATCACATCGGAGTCATTGGTAACCTCATCAATGCCAATTCCCGCATTCCATGGATACCCGTTACAATTCCAAAAGCTTATTTGCAAGCGTGAGTTGGTCTCATAGATCATGTGTCCCTTTTTGTTGAGTGGACTTGCATCCTCCTCAAGTGACTTTTCTTCTTGAGATGACACCTTAAGCTTCTTGCTTCTTTCCTCATATGCTTTGCGACGTACATTTTGCTGCATAAGAGTGCGATCCTCATATACATTACAACCCGTTGCTTTGAGGTAGATCCAACTATTGTCAAGGATGATCTTTCTCTTTACCTCATCCGACATGGTACATACAATAGTTCTTTCTCCCGAGCGAGGGATTCCTTGTTTTCCAACTCGATGTACACCATAAGCCATGATTCTAGACATACCAAAATATGTAGCAAAAAACTCTTCAATAGCAACCGCAAGAGATTGGGGTGTTTCCATGCTTTCCTCCTTGATTCCACGAATGACGATGTTCTTTGAGCGTTTTTACCGTTCATGCAATTCTTGATTGTGCTACATACCAAAATATGTAGCAAAAAACTCTTCAATAGCAACCGCAAGAGATTGGGGTGTTTCCATGCTTTCCTCCTTGATTCCACGAATGACGATGTTCTTTGAGCGTTTTTACCGTTCTTGCAATTCTTGATTGTGCACATTCTCTACATTCTTTGCTTGGACAACGGCTTGTGTGATAGAAGATGTAGAAACCACATTATCCTTACATATAGGATGCATTTCTCATCTCATATACATCATGTCGTATTGTATCTATCGTTTCCTCTTTCAACTCTGCTCAAGCGTTCTTTCAATACATTCATGTCAACAAGAGAGCACATACATTCTTGAACTTCATTCTCAAGATGTAGCAAGTGTGTTGTTTGCATTTCAAGAACCTTCTTGAGGTGCTCATTCTCCTCAACAAGAACTCTTAATGTGCCATTCTCCATTGCAAGTGCGCGTAGCTCTTCACCTTGCTGCTTGTTGATGGTTTCTTGTAATGAGACCAAGTAAGCCATGATCATGCTTCCATTGTTGTAGAAGATGTGGTTGGATTAGCATCCAAATTCCTTGGATATTTTGCATCATTCTCCATGGCGAGTGTGGATTTCCACCCTTGCGAGTTTTGTCCGACATTGCCTTCAAGTCGACAACAAAAACGCAAAGTTTTGACAGTTTTTTCAATTCTGAGATGTTGTTACAGCAAAGCCTTTCATTGCTCAAAAAACTTCTGTCTTTACATCAATGTGTAGAGGGCTTCGTGCTCTTTGATTGAGGCTATAGATCACCTAAATCGGGGAGAGAGAGAGAGAGAGAGAGGGAGGGAGGGGTTCGACACTATAGGCTGTAGTGCTAGCTCAAAGGCTCATGAATAGAGGGGAGCAGTAGCTAGCTCGTAGCTGTCAGCAAGACAAAGTGAAGTCTCTCACTTTCTTTGACATTAGTTCTTGGTTGCTCAGTTGAGGTAGCTAGGATCTTCATCAAACTTCATGCAGTGTCTAATCAGTTGCTCGTCCTACTAACCACTAGCTTACCATGGCCGCTTTTGTTGAGCCAGCTCTAACGTGCAGCCCAGTTGAGCCCCTTCATGCCAGATCTGCTTTGCCCAAACCTTAGCACCATCTTGAGCATGCCACCTGAGACTCTTCAACATTCATATCGTCTCCTTTTTGGCAGCCCATCATAGATGTCAAGGGTCATGGGCTATTGGTACGCCGCTTCACTCAAGAATGTTTTCAAAAATTTGAAGGACGTGGCTTTGTAGAGAGACAAGCTTGCAATTAATATTTGCAACACTTTAAGGAAAGCTGGCTCATAGGCCACTAGTGCTCCTTGTAAGTGTTTTTGTGGTCTAAAAAGGGTACCCAAATGAGCTAGAAGGGAACTCTCTCTCTCTCTCTCTCTCTCTCTCTCTCTCTCTCTCTCTCTCTCTCTCTCTCTCTCTCTCTCTCTCTCTCTCTCTCTCTCTCTCTCTCTCTCTCTCTCTCTCTCTCTCTCTCTCTCTCTCTCTCTCTCTCTCTGTGTGTGTGTGTGTGTGTGTGTGTGTGTGTGTGTGTGTGTGTGTGTGTGTGTGTGTGTGTGTGTGTGTGTGTGTGTGTGTGTGTGTGTGTGCGCGCGCACGCGCACGCGCACACACAACAGAATCGCAAATGCGTTAGCATGCAAGACGTCATCCTTTACACTACACTGACACCTGAAACATGTTTTGTTTTCGACTAGCATGGCATTTCAGACTGCTTCGAGATGAAGGAGTATCTACAGAGGGCACAAAGAAACATAAGGAGAGCTGAGGCCGGGGCCTACCATGCACAAAAAATCAACCATTTGAATTCAATATTTGATCAACAGGAAGCGTTTGCATGGCAAATGCACACATGGAACAAGAAGATGCACCTTTACGTCGTGACTGGATTCTTTAAACTTCGAACAACTCATAAGAAGCAATCTCTCTCTCTCTCAAAAAAAAAGCACCCTGAAAGAATTTGCGCCCCTTTCAGAGAGTTTTTTTTTTTAAGAATAGTTGTGTATGACCTGGTGGCTCGGTGGGTTGTGTGCAAGTTTTTTTCTTCTCGCTATAAATATGGTGTAGATCCTCAATATCGGCCTTTAATGCACTTCAGCAACTTTCCTCCTAGCTAGCTTGCTATACATCTCTGTTGCACGGATCGAAGACATCGCACACGTCAATCAACTTGCAAGGTCACTTAGCAGAGTCAATAGATGAGAGAGAGAGAGAGAGGTCTCCTTGGCTACCTCTACCCATCTAAATATTGGCAAAGTTGCATGATCACTCCAACAACTGTAGGTTTGAAGTTTGCCCTCATGATAACCAAGCCATATCGCGAACAACACAGAGACAGAGAGAGAGAGAGAGCGAGAGAGAGAGAGAGAGAGAGAGAGAGAGAGAGAGAGAGAGAGAGAGAGAGAGAGAGAGAGAGAGAGAGAGAGAGAGAGAGAGAGAGAGAGAGAGAGAGACAGAGGACATGCCGGCACGGACTCTTTCAGAGAGTTTTTTATAAGGGTTTTGTTTATAGCTGGTGAAATAATGACGGTTGAACTTGAGGACCCTCTTGCCTCAACTAGTGTTTCTCCAAATGGTTTCTAGACTTTCCTTGCCCAACCCCTTTAAAACCAAATCTGTTAATGAATCTATGAATCTATGGACCCTGATATTTTCCTTTTCCTAAGTGGCACAATGTTGTTAGTTGTAGCAAACAACAACCCTGTCACCCTTTGGAGGTGGGTACCTTGTGGGGTGCTAAGGAAAGTGCACATAGGGATTTCACTTTGTTCACATTTTGCAAAATAGAGCATCGTATATTAGGGTAGGTGGGACAACTCCACAAGGAAGTGAAGAGGCTCTAACATGAGAACAATGGACAGGTCAAAGGGAGCCACAGGAGTGGATCCAAGATGTTGCATAACCTGGGTGGTGCGATCTTGTAAGAGTCTCAAAAGAAGAGAGAAATATGTTGAATCCCTCTGGGCATGGTACATTATTTTCCAGCCGTGAAGGTAGAGATGCCAACAAGGGTGAATACGTCGATCAAATTATTGTGGATGATGTTGCACCCAACTCATTGTTCACTTTTGCAGTATATCAAAACCTTTGTGCGTCATTCATAGCAAATGTGGTGCTCTTTCATATCTTTGGGCTGGGCCGTTGAAGACTGTGTGCATTGTAGATGGAATGATAAGGGAGTCACCTACAGTAGGATAGTTTTTTTCTAAATTAGTCAAAGCCACACACACACACACACACACACACACACACACACACAGAGAGAGAGAGACGGGGGGGGGGGGAGAGAGAGAGAGAGAGAGAGAGAGAGAGAGAGAGAGAGAGAGAGAAGGGGAGAAGATGAAAAGTTTAAATGCTGTAAGAACGAGCCAAAAAAAAACTCAAAAATGTAACCAACATTGTGAAACTTCACTAGTACATTCCATTTTGGCTATATAGGGAACAATTGCTTTACCTATGTGCACTTAGATTTGTGCAGTTCTCTGTAAATTGTATATGCCTTTTGGCTCCTATTACATCTCTTCAAAAGGGGTTTGACTACAACTAAGTGACCAACAAAAAATCTTTCTTAAAAATACAAAGTTCCTTTCAATGACATTTATAAAAGTCTTGGAAATTATGCATGCTCGCTCTCTCTCTCTCTCTCTCTCTCTCTCTCTCTCTCTCTCTCTCTCTCTCTCTCCCCCCCCCCCCCCCCCCCCCCCCCCCCCCCCCCCCCCCCCCCAAGAAACTACTATGGCTTGACTACCTATGACCACAAAACATGCTTCGGAATGGACATAGCCTTGAATAATCAAGGAGTTAATATAAGAGTGGATGATTGAAGTTTCAATGAGGAATGCTAGAGGAGGAACAATGATAGATAGATAATATGTAATTTGATACTAAATGTTTCCTTTTATGATTTAATTTCCATATGTATCTTGTTGGGTTCTGCTCGTTTTTATGATTGCTCGAAAAGGTTTGCTCAGAGTTTGAAATTCCCCCTCAAATGTATCTACACACAAATGAAATATATAAAATACTGAATAGAAAATGAAGACCAAATTGCTATGCTTCTCAAAGCTGTACCAGATGCATATTTTGGATAAACTGTCACAGTGCTTAAAGAGAAAGACTCGGTCCCTAAACTTGAATATGTAATAAACTCTCTTTAAGTGAACAAGAAGAAACTCAAAGGTAATCAACCATAGACTAATGGAGGTTTTGTTGTCTCATCCAACCGCTACAATCGTAACCACAAAAAGAACTTAAAGTGCACACATTGTGGCAAAACAAAACATCTTTCAAAGGTTTGCCATGAAGTCAACCCTTTTTGCATTTGTGGCAAGCACAACCATGCTACAAAGTATTGCAGATTCAAACATAAGACTTCACAGGTTACCAATCACAAAGAGCATTTGAAAGATAAAGGAAAAGCAAAAATCAACCTCACCACCATTGAAGATTCTAAAAACGAGAATGATAACAATGTTGGGTTGGTATATGATGATATACTGTGAGCGTTCTCTCCTTGTACCTTACTCTGTGTGTGAAGGGGAGGATTGTGTGTGCTTCCACCTACTTTTGTTCAAGGGGAGGCTTGTGTTTTGTGTGCCTCACCCTAGTGTGTTTTGAGGGGAGGATAATCTTGTGTGAGTGATATGCAACCAAAACCCACATAAGGGAGGATTGTTGGGATGCGGCCTGTTGTTGCATCTCTTGTGTGAACAATCTCGTCCACCTAGAAAAGTGATGTGTCAATAACCCATGTGAAGAACCTCTTACAATCTATGTGTAAAGCATAGCCATAGGTGTTTGTGCATAAGCAGTCACATATATGCTTTATGTGTCAAAAGGCTGCTTCTTTGTATATGCCTATATAGAGGCACATTATGCTCTATAAAACTAAGTCTATTATTTTGCAACTATAATCTATTGCAATGTGTGCCTAATATCATGCGTAAAGCTAACTCTATTCTAATTATGCTTATGCCATGAATAGCACACTAGCTCATCCACCATGACTAGCATAATCGATTGTAACGGCATTTTGTCGTGTCCCATAGGTGCTTTGGTGCAGTGGCAACCATCACATTGTTTCACATATTTCTTTATATACATGTACAGAGTTGGCCACCAAATTCCTGCAAGAAGTATTTCTTTCACAATCATGTCTAGAAAAGTAATCGCCTACCGGTCTAGCATGTGCTTGCTCAAGGATTGGCAGATACTCACTTTCTATGGCACAAATTCACAAATGGTTATCATTTTCTTTATAATAAAGATAATCTTCATTTAATATGTAGTTCTTGGCTTCCTTTTGGATTGATTTTTGTCTGGATCTACTCATGTTCTCTGGCAAGGCTCCCTTTTTCAGGTAATCCACAATGTATTTACCCCACTTAGGTGCAACTGCCATTTTGAACAGTGTAGCATGTTCTACTGGTGCCTTCATCACACAAGCATCACGTCAACTAACATAGTCATGAACACTCTACTGCATATGAGGCCCCTACACTCCAAGTCTCACCAATCTCAAAATGTTTGCATTTCTTCACTGTGAACTCCTGACGTTTGTACATGAGTCTACCTCAAGTACACATTTTTCTTTTTTGGCTCTATGCATAGCCTAATTATTCCATCATTTCCATGCTTATATAATCATCCTGCTATTAGCACAAGTGAGTGTGCTTGCTCACAATAACTGATGGCTACCTCTTAATCTACAGAGGACCAATGGTGAGGAATGGTATTACATGTTTGATCCACCTCGATACCATATCAATATTGAATAGATAGGAGTCAAGAATATCATTTTCAACTCCAAAAGGTGCTTCTACATGAGTCAAGGGAGACAAATAGTATGTCCTCTTATGTGTAGTCTCCTTTTTTACTACTATGATGAAATCAAACTCAAGCAATATAATAAACCATTGCACAATTTGTCATGTATTGCATGGTTTTTTCACCAAGTACAATAGTTCTTGATGGTCCAAAAAAAAAACATTTTTTTTGCAAGAAGGTAGTATCTAAACTTTTTGACTATAGATCATCCACAATCCTTCTCTTTCTATGGTTGTGTAATTTCTTTATGCACTATTGAGTTGTCTGTTGGAGTAACACATGGAAAAATCCATATTATTCTCTCCAGATTGTGTCAGGATGTCTCCAAGTTGTGTCAAGATGCATCCGATTGCATATGCCGATGCATCTACATGGACACAAAATATCTTCTCCCAATCAGGAGCCTTCAAAATCGGACAAATTGTAAATAAGAGCATAGGTAGGTTTGCCAATGACCACATACATATAGATGTTCCTTTAATAGTAGCCACAATGGCCCATAAAGGTTTGTACCCCTCTAGCTTTTGTGGGTCTTGGAAGAGAAACAATAACTTGTATCTTGTCAGGATATGTTAAAATGACATTTTTGGACAAAATATGACCTAAAATGTTCCGATTTCTTACCATGAAGACACATTTTTTTGAATTCAAGAGAATATGATAAGTCTTGCACTTCTCAAAGATCTTTTTCAAATGCTCTACGTGGTCGTTTCTCAGGAGGGAATACAGACATAAGTCATCCATGTAAATTTCTAAGAATTCTCTTATGAATTCTTTGAACACGTAACTCATTAGCCTCTAATGTGGCGGGTGCATTGGTCAAGCCAAATGGAATCACTCTATAAGAAAATATGACCCATTCTGTTGCAAAGCCATTCCTTGTTGATCCTCTGACACACAAGAGAAGAACTATGTTTTTTTAGACAAGAATATGTGTTTTGACATGTGGATATGTCTAGATTTCTTACTATTTATTGCAATATATTTTGTGGGTCTATTTGAACAAAAACAATGTAAAGCAAAGAATACGTTAAAAAAATGTTGGAACCTCAACATGCATCAAGAAGGAGTCATTGCCTCTTCATGGTTTATCATCAATAAAGTAGGCTCTATACCTAACACTTCAAATCACAAAAGATATGTGCTGCATAGGATAGTAGATAGTCTAAGTGGTTTTTAAGTTTGACATGGATAACAATTGATAGGCTTAGTGACACCTGGTAAAATGTATTCAAAACTAAGTGCTTGGTTGTCTTGTTCACATGGATGGAGATGCGAGTTATATCCTTTCTTAAACACGCTTAGGGTAATTGTTGTTTGAAATTGAAGATAAGACCAACAACATCTACTTTCATAATTTTAAGTTCTTGATATACGAAAAAACTAGAATGCACCTCCATTCTTACTTTGCACAAAATTTTGCAATACAAAGGAGATTTTGGACTCGCTATCTTGAGGTCGGAAGTCACGTCTTTTGAGCATGTAAAAGTATTCTATTGTGTGTAAGTAATATAATTAATCCAAAACACACACATATAGACACAAGGGTAACTTAACTTTCTTGAGTTAGCCGGAACAATGGCTCTTGAGTACACTTCATCGCAAACGGATGTCTATGCCCACTGATAGTAAATCCTGTGAGAATATACACATGTGTTAAGTGATGTGTAATATGTTTGTAATGGGATTCCTATACACAGTCTTTGGCCTGATTGGTTATAGGATGTAGGAGTCACTAAATAAACTTTCACTCAAGAAGGATTTTTTCTAATTGAAAACATGTGAGAAGATTTATACTGAAATGGCTCACAAAGCCTTACAACTCCTAGTGTGTTATGCATGGGACATGGTGAACGCACAAAACGCACACACATTGCCATACATATATTTAACATTCATGTGACACCAATGCAAAAATGACATGCACACACAAGTGAAGAACTATATTTTGGACAAAAGAACTATGTTTTTCTTAGATAAGAATATGTGTTTTGACATGTGGATATGTCTAGCTTTCTTACTATTGCAACAATTTTTTGTCGATCTATATAGCCAAAAAAACGTTGTTAGCAGATGTACCCAACGAGCACCCTCCTTGTCAATCAGATCTTCGCAAAGCGATTATTTAAATTTGCTAGTAATGTGATGATAGTTTTGTTCCGTGTGTTTACTTCTTGAGGTTGACAACCTCAAAGAGTCTCCGTGCCCCATTTGAGTTTCTTCCCTGAGTATTGATAGTATGTTAGTGCTAGAAAACTATGTTCTAGACGTCCGATCATGGCAACCCAATAACATTGATGCCATTGCTAGGGAAAGAGATCCTTAGGTGGTGAGTGACCTAGTAGTAGTTGTAGCCTTCTTATCTTTAGATTTTGATACCATTTTGTTTACACCTTAGAAGTCAAGTAGCTGACATAGGTTTTAGTGCTTGGTAGAGACTAGAAATTGGGGACTTGCTAGATCTACTCTTGGCAGGAATAGAGAGCTATGAGTGAGATATGAAAAGCACTACATTTTATATTTTTCTCGATGATTTGAAAGTATTGTTCCATTATCCATTTCACTTTCAATTTTGCATAATTTGTTTGTTTTTTGTTCCAAGATTCATTTGAGGACCTAGGAGTAGGTTAAGTAGCAACTATTACCATCAAATTGAGCTAAATAGTTCAAGGGAAAAACTGCAAGAAACCATAATATTTTCGTAAGTGAGACCATAACTCTGAAAATTTGGAAGTTTCATTGTCAGAGCTTCAAAGCTTATCAAAATCCAAAACTTTGTGCAAAAAGGGGATTATCCAAACCCACAAGAAGCAATCTAGGAAGTTTCATTCTATTTGGTGGAGGAACATGAATCACGATCCATGTACCTCTATGACATTTTGACCAGAGAATTATACCAATGGGTCAACGGTTGCTCCTAGCAACTGAATACACTACTTTGGAGTGAAATTAACATTGAAAACACACTCAAAATCAAGAAATTGGACAAATTCTATAAAATCTTGGAAAATAGACCAAAATTTAGGGTTTTCTAACTTTTATTAATCTAAATTCAAAAAGGGGTGAGAATTGACCTCAACAGGGAATAGGCAATCTGCTGACCAAGTTTCATGTCAAACATGGATCACGATCCATTTTAACTTTTGAGCATCTGAGACTAAAATTTGAGCAATAGATATCTCACATCATTTCAAACAACTTTCCCAAAAGACACCATAGAAAAAAGTGCAAAAAACTCGGTCAAATCATCAAAAGGCGAGTACCTAGTCAAAACACCACAGGGCAGATACAAAATTTTTCTTTTGATTAACAAAAGTTTGTTCAAATTCAAAACAAAGTTGTGCAGTTGACTACTGAAACTGCAAGTAATCAGTAGGTCAAATTTGGAGTACAGATCTAATAAAACATGGATCGTGATCCATGTATTTTTTATTTTTGGACAGAGATCAAAACTTCCCAAAGCAAGGTAGCCAAAAAAGGTCAAGAAGTTAGTCAAAATTGGAGAAAAACGTTGCAAGACCAAAAACCATCAAGCACACCTAGGGCTTGACTTTTGGGTGATCAAAAGTCACCCAAAATCTAATCCAAATCACATAAAAATCATATAGCTGGGATCGGTAGACAAGGGGCAAGCTGTGTACCAAGTTTCAACAAGTTCTAAAACAAAGGTACGTGTATTGTGATACATGTAACTTACACTTGTACCATAGCTAGAGCTAGTCACCAAGAGCATAGTGGTCTTTTCAAAATTGAATTTGGAGTTAATTTGTGGATTTTACAAGAAAAATAAGAATCTCTACCAAAAGTACGATAAAAAAATTTTGGTTTTAGATTTTTACTAATAGAGTGGCTGTAAACTCATAGCCACCAAGTGTTCTTTGTACAATGTTCAAGAGCTAGAGTGTGTTGCTCAAAGTACTATCAATCGGAGGATTTGGATGCATCACATAAGGTAACAAGTCAAGTTTTTGCAAGAGTGTTTTCTTGATGTATTTGTTGCAATCAGGTAGACTATATGAGAGTAGAAACCCTACAGTGAAAGACCAAGTTAGTCATATCTCTACTGATGAGAGTGGCAATCAAGGACCTTTACCAACCTTAGAGCCCATCATAGAGAAAATTCTTTCTGATACCTTGTCTAGCCATGCCTTCCACCAATGCTGATGTGGACTAGTAAAACTTTTGCCCTTGTCTTGATCCCTTACCACTTTTGCATCTCCTTTGGTTACATTAAGTGTCCATTGGTTTGGATTTTCCCTCTCCATTACAAATTGTGCAATAACTTTCCTCTCCACTAGTAGGCTACCCTTGTCTTGGATCAAACCATCCTCGGCAAAGCTTGGGGGGTTCGCTATTAAGAATCCCTCATAAAACGTGCATTCACGGGGTACTTACAAAACCCCTATGTTAAAATATTGAAATGAATAAAGGGGTTTTTTTCAAAGTGAATTAAAAATATCCCACTTGTTAATGTATCTTTGTTAAATTGCTTAGATTTTCAAAAATCAAAAACCCCTCCTACTGAACTTGCATAGTATATAACATGATTATCTTATCAGATCTTCATCCTTACCCCCCTCTTGAAGGATCCAATCTCCAATTATCCTACACCATCATAAAAAATTGCCATGCCCTCAATCAGTGTATGGATTTTGTCTAGAGTCGGAGGGCCACGTCTACCCTCTTTTGAAAAAAAATGTTTACAAGGACATGAATGCCAACCACTATAAATATCATCTCCCTCCATATACAAACACATGCACACATATATACAAATTTAAATATAAATGATCGAATGGAAAATTTTTATGCGGTCAACAAAATGACACCATGTGAATGCACTCAGCCACCTAGCAAATATGTGAGATTGGAGAATCCCATAGGCTCTAATGCAAATTAAAAATTAAACAAACATAGGGACTAGTCAAGAGGTTTTGGTGGTGGAGATAACCTAAATTACAGGAATATATGGTTGTTTCTAATCTTGATTGGAACAAAAGGGATGTAAAGATCATCGAGAAAGAGAGCTTTCTAATGGGAGGCAATGGTTAAGTATCAGGGTGCTTGCCCCATGTAGGTGGAGGTGATTGAAACAACCAGTCACACAATGTTTTTGGGGGCAATAGCATGTGCGTTTGGGTACAAACACGAGAAGAGGATACTCAATTGTTAAAAGATTCCATGAAGATAAATGTTAACTTCACCCAGCCTATGGATATTATTGGTAGGGAGGACACAGCTTATGATTCTAAGGGTATTATGGGGGTAGAGGGCTCACAGAGGACCTTGCCATGAGATTAGGTGTAAATGCTAAAGAGGCACATTCAGAACATTCTCCAATTTAGGAGGACATTGTAACCCCCAAGGTTCATCTGTTGATCTCACAAAAGAGGGATGTAGATTTTTTTACCATTGCTTGTGGGCCACCTACCAAAAGTATGGAAAAAGAGCAAAGTATTATGTATCTTTAATGCCACCTTCAATCTTGATGATCTTCTAGCTCAGCACAATAGAGAGGTTTGAGCTAGAGGTTCAAAACTTGAGGGCCATCCTTGATGACAATGTCATCCTTGATGACATTGTCGTGGTCCATTTGAAAGATTGTGATGCCAAAGGATGGTCATAGAAGAAGGAACATCAGTTGCCACTTTCATACAGACTCTTATGGTTGTTGGGTTAAAGGCTCGTGTGCCCGGCTGCCCGTTGTTCAGCCGCCCATGTACAGCCATTCATTTACTCATTCATAATAACTATACTCAGAACTACACATTGTAGTGCGAGTACCGCCCCGCCACACACTGTGTCTATCTCCTTCTTCGTGCTGGCTCTCTGTGTGTGTGCTCTCCGATCCCAACAAGTGGTATCAGAGCTTGGTAGTGAGAGCATTGAGAGCTTCATCATCATTGTTGAGTGTGTTGAAACTTGCTACTGTTTCATTGCCGTTTTTCGGTTTCGCGCACGCGCGCATTTCCAAAGAGCAGAAGGTTTTTCTGAGCTTGGCATTGGAAGGTTCAGCACTCTGAGAGTATTTTCAGCAGGAGTCCTGGGGTTTAACCCCCCTTTCGGAGCCATTCGTGCCATTAGAAATCCCATCCGAGCTACAGACTAGGAGCTACGTTTTTCATCTCTCTTTGGTAGTTTTTTGCTGCCAGAGCTTCCATAGCCATTACAGGTGCCATTGTTGTAGTGTCTTCCACTTACGTGAGCCCACAGCTCATTTGAGAGTGTGTAGCCTCTTCTTGGAGTGGCCTCATACACACAGATAGAGTGGGAGTTTGGCGACATTGTCTTCTTCGACTACAGGTACAGGTACAGGTGCAGGTACAGGTACAGGTATGGGTACAGGTTACAAGTTACAGGGAGCTTTGGATACAGGTTTCTTTTGTGGTTACAAAACATGTATTTTGACTGTGGGACAGCCATGCATATGGTTGCGGTCTGAGTGGGAGCTTCTACTCTTCTGGGCAGTCTGTTTATGCGTGTTCTTGAGCTACAGGTTTACATCATCTATGGATGTTGATAGATGTAGATATGGCAGTTTGACAGACACTCTTTATGCATGATATTGTGGAGATTTGGTTCACTTATACATAGAGTGGGTTTGCTCTTGCTTGCAGTGTTGCGGTTTGAGTACGGACAGGTACTTGGTTGACAATAGAGATTGGACTTCGTTGAGCTTGTGCATTGGTTATATGCTCACTTGGATCCATTTATGCTCACGGATTTGTGTAAGCTTGGTCAGCTTATGTCTCTATTGTGGTTATTCAGACATGGAGTATGTTTATGCCTCTATGACAGCTCATTGTTGATGCATTTTGTGGCACGGTTTGCCTAGGCCGGTTGAGTTACAGGTGTCACGGGTTTATGCATTTGTTTGTGGATTTCTACGTACGTTTTTTGACCATATTATGGGCTGATTTATACTCTATGCGTTTGCTCTTTGATTGAGCAGCAGGTGTTGTCAGATTTGCAACACTACTTTGTTGTGGCAGTTTTTTGGTTGGTTACAGGTTTCTCATTGTTGCATTCTTGTTGTAATGGGCACTAAAGAGGACACAGTTTTCAATATTGAGAAGTTGGATGGTGCTAACTTCTCATATTGGAAAGATCAGATTTGGGATGTCTTGGTGCAGAAGAAACAGATTCGACCTCTAAAGTTGCAGGGAGTTAAGCCAGAGAACATGGAGAGGGATGATTGGGAGGAGTTGGATGAGATGTGCAGGTCTATCATTAGGCTTTCCCTTTCAAAGTCTGTTTATTACAATGTGAAAGATGCACAGGGTGGAGCTTATGAGCTATGGCAGCGGATTTGCGATATGTATGATAAGCATTCAGCTGCTTCTATGGTGTATTGGATTAAAAAGCTTATTGATTTGCGAATGGAGGAAGGTGCTTCCATGAATGCGCATTTGAATGAGTTCAATACAATTTTCAGCCAACTTGCTACGCAGGAAATTACGTTTGAGGAAAATGTAAAAGCTATGTTTTTACTTGTCACGTTGCCTGAGTCATGGGACACATTTAGGACAGCCATAAGTAACTCGGTTCCTGTGAATGAGTTGACAAGTACTAATGTGGAGTCTAGTCTTCTCACGGAAGAGATTAATCGAAAGAATAATGCAGGTAGTAAGTCTTCTAGTGCAATGGTTGTCAGAGGCAGGACTATGGACAAGTATAAGTCCAACAGGGGTAAATCTAGAAGCAAGTCCCGTGTAGGCACAAGTAAAAAGGATGTGGAATGTTTTCATTGTGGTAGAAAAGGCCATTTCAAAAAGGATTGCTACAAGTGGAAAAGGGAAAATGGAGATGGTAAGAAGAAAGACCATGATGCTAAGGACAAGCCTAAGTCCAATGTCAAAATTGAGGAGTTAAATGCAACACAGGGAGAGTGTAGCTCTCAAGATGACCATGTATGTGCTCCAACTAGTGCTACTAGTGAAGAGCTTGGTGATGTGTTGCTTGCATCCTATTTTGATGACGCTTTTCTTCTCACTCATGAGCGTAGTATGCCTATGGATTGGGTCATTGACAATGGTGCTTCTTTTCACGTTACGCCTCATAGGTCGTGGTTTCATGACTATGATGCTTCGAGCACAGGTACTGTCAGGATTGCCGATGGGCGTTCTATGCAGATTCATGGCATTGGGGATATTCATTTGGCTATGCCAAACTCTACTACGTTTGTCTTGCAGCGTGTGTGTCATGTGCCGGCTCTTGCAAAAAGCTTGATTAGTGTGGGTCAGTTGGATTCACTTGGTTTCAATGTATCTTTTGGTGATGGAGGTTGGAAGCTCACTAAGGGCAGCCTTGTTTTGGTTAAAGGTGCTAAGAGGAATACGTTGTATTCCCTTTGTGTAGCTAGTGTGGCTGATCACATTGTGGGGATCACTGAGCAACCTCCTGCTTCTTTATGGCATCAGCGTTTGGGGCATATGTCACTAAAAGGTTTGAAGTTGTTGGCACGTGCGGATTACATTCCCGTTTCAGATTTTGGTGGTTTTGAGTTTTGTGAGCATTGCCTTTATGGTCGACATGCTCGGTCTTCTCATAAGAAAAGTGTTCCACACAGATCTTTGGAAAAGCTAGCTTTGGTGCATAGTGATGTATGTGGGCCGATGCCCAATGCTTCTCTTGGAGGTGCTATGTACTTTGTTACGTTCATTGATGATGCTAGCAGGAAGGTATGGGCATACCCCATTCGTAAGAAGGATATGGTGTTTGATATATTTAAGCAATGGTTGGCTCTTGTTGAGAACCAATCAGGTTGTAAGTTGAAGTGCTTACGTACGGACAATGGGGGTGAATTTATGTCTCATGCTTTCACAACATTATGTGTTGAGAAGGGTATACGGCGCGAGCTTAGTGCTCCCTATACACCTCCTCAAAATGGTGTGGCAGAGCGCATGAACAGGACTATACAGGAAAAAGTCCGTAGTATGCTTTCTATGGCTGGTTTGTCAAATGGATTTTGGGCTGAAGCTGTTGCCACTTCTGTGCATTTGATAAATCGTTCACCTAGTGTTCCTTTGGGCTTCAAAGTGCCTGAAGAGGTATGGACAGGTTTGCCACCTTCGTATGGTCACCTTCGTGTTTTTGGCTGTGAAGCTTATGTACATGTACCTAAGGCAAAACGCAGCAAATTGGATCCGAAGAGCAAGAGATGTATCTTCTTGGGTTATGGTAGCTCTGGTGAGATGGGTTATCGATTGTGGGATCCTCTTGACAGGAAGATTGTGTGCAGCCATGATGTTGTTTTTCATGAGGACTCTATGTATAGAGCATCACCGCGAACGGTTGAGGTTCGGCGTGTGATATTTGAGGAGGATGGTCATCGGTATGATGGTCCCATGGCTGCTCGTGGGCAGCCCATTGACCCTCAAGTGGGAGATCAGCCCTTGTTGGGAGATCATGTAGATGTGGGACAGCCAGATCAGCCCTTGTTGGGAGATCATGTAGATGTGGGACAGCCAGATGCACCTCCTGCACAGTCTTTGAGGCGTTCAGAGAGGCGTGCAAGACAGCCTCAGCGTTTTGTGCCTTTTATGGATTATGTATTGTTGACTGATTGCGGGGAGCCATCATGTTATGATGAGGCCATGTCTAGTGTTGACAAGCTCAAGTGGGAGCAGGCTATGCAGTCAGAGATGGATTCATTGATCCAAAATGAAACTTGGGAGCTTACTCCTTTGCCAAAGGGTAAGAAAGCACTACCATGCAAGTGGGTTTACAAGATAAAATTGTGTTCAATGGATGCAAAGCCTAGGTACAAAGCAAGGCTTGTGGCTAAAGGATTCAAGCAACAGAAGGGCATTGATTTTGACGAGATCTTCTCCCCAGTGGTGAAGATGTCTACTTTGCGTATGTTGTTTGCCTTGGTAGCCACAGAAGACATGGAGTTGAAGCAAATGGATGTAAAGACAGCTTTCTTACATCCGGACTTGCACGAGGATTTGTACATGGAGCAACCAAGTGGGTTTGTTATTCATGGTTCAAAGAAGATGGTATGCCGGCTTCTTAACACCTTGTATGGGCTGAAGCAATCATCTCGTGAATGGTATCGTAAGTTTGATGCATTCATGAGTTCATTGGGTTATGTACGCAGTTATGAGGACCCATGCCTCTATACTCGCAAGGCTGCAGATGGTAGTCTTATTGTTTTGGTTTTGTATGTGGATGACATGCTGATCGCAGGGAAGTGTATTTCTGATGTGGATGCCTTGAAACATAGGCTACATGAGACCTTTTCCATGAAGGATCTTGGGGATGCCAGTCATATTTTGGGTATGCGGATCACTCGTGATTGTTCTCGCAAGATGCTCTTTCTTAGTCAGAAAGAGTACATTGACAGGGTGCTTGAGCGTTTTCATATGGAAGGGGGGAAGGCCATTAGTACCCCGTTGCCTCCATATGTAAAACTCAGCCATGATGACTGCCCTCAGACAGATTTGGAGACTACAGAGATGTCTCATATTCCCTATGTGCCAGCTGTTGGTTCCTTGATGTATGCCATGGTGGCTACGCGTCCAGATCTTGCTCATGCAGTTGGTGTGGTTAGCAGGTACATGTCTAACCCGGGCAAGCGTCATTGGGATGCAGTGAGAGGTATTCTCAGATACTTGAGAGGGACTTCAGAGTTGTCCCTATGTTATGGTGAGAAGGATATGTCTATTTGCGGATATACAGATTCAGACTATGCAGGGTCAGTGGACTCGAGGAAGTCTACTAGCGGCTATGTGTTCACAGTTGCAGGTGGACCGGTTTCGTGGGCATCACGTTTACAGCCATGCGTTGCTTTGAGCACTACAGAGGCTGAATATATGGCTGCCACTGAGGCTGCCAAGGAGGCCGTATGGCTCTCACGACTAGTGGGAGATCTTGGTATGGCTGGTGATGCTCCGATTCTACATTGTGATAGCCAGAGTGCCATAGCGTTGGCACAGAATCCTGTCTTCCATGCGAAGACAAAGCACATTGAGGTGAGATATCACTTCATACGAGAGGTGCTAGAGGACAAGCGCATAGAGCTTGTCAAGGTACACACTGATGATAACCCTGCTGATCTACTCACGAAGTCGTTACCCTCACAGCGGTTTGCACAATGTAGATCGCTGATGGGTATGGCTTGACTTCTTTTGCTGTACTTTGGCCACTTTAAAGGCACACTGCCTTTAAGTGGGAGATTGTTGGGTTAAAGGCTCGTGTGCCCGGCTGCCCGTTGTTCAACCGCCCATGTATAGCCATTCATTTACTCATTCATAATAACTATACTCAGAACTACACATTGTAGTGCGAGTACCGCCCCGCCACACACTGTGTCTATCTCCTTCTTCGTGCTGGCTCTCTGTGTGTGTGCTCTCCGATCCCAACAATGGTTCCCCATGAATGAAAGAGACTACAAGCTAGTCCAAGAATCCTTTGGCTTTCTTATATACCTCAATTGCCTATTTGGTAATCTTATGAAGAAGCCTGAGGAAATTTTGGAGGAACAAGATTTACCATCGGATGAACAAGAGGATGAGGACAACAACTACAATGAAGTGACCAAGATTGAGGAGGTTATTAACCTTGAGATAGAAGCAAAAAAAGTTGCATGGAGTAAAATTTTGTCAATCAAAACATCAAAAATCAAGATACCTTTAGATATATATGGGTTCAATGAGAGAAAAGTTGTGCTGATGTTACCTGGTGTGCAAAATTTTAAAATTGGCAATAGGTAATACATTTTCCTCCATGATATTCACAGTGTTTTTGGTCTAAAAAAAGACTTTGCATCAGCCACTATCTCACAATTCCAAGAGGAGAGGAGTGGGTTTTCTTTTGAAGATAGTAGTGAGAACGAAGCGATGGAAACCTCCAGTAACACATTGGAGTGCATCAAAATTTACTTTGAGAAGGTTGAAAAGTATAAAGAGACACTCCCTAATGAGGCTGCCATTCAAGCAATCCAAAATAGCCTCATGTCATCAACCAGTAATCAAGAAGTAGAGCATTGGTATAAGCACCCAAGACAGGGGTCGAGCAGCTAGGTGGACCTATGGAGGAATGAACTTTCGATGCAAGATAGGAGATTGATGATAAGGCCCTCTCTCTCTCTCTCTCTCTCTCTCTCTCTCTCTCTCTCTCTCTCTCTCTCTCTCTCTCTCTCTCTCTCTCTCTCTCTCTCTCTCTCTCTCGTTGTGTGTGTGTGTGTGTGTGTGTGTGTGTGTGTGTGTGTGTGTGTGTGTGTGTGTGTGTGTGTGTGTGTGTGTGTGTGTGTGTGTGTGTGTGAGATTGGTCTTTCTGGTTGCAGCCTAGATTACTAAAAAAGATGACTTTCTCCATCTTCACACCAGAGAATATCATGAAAGGGATGCATCTCTACCACAATATCTTGCCAAACTTTGCAAGCCACCCATCGTATTCTTCCACAATGGAATGTTGCAAGATGGGACTACCGCAACATTTGCCTTTAAGGAACTCTTGCACTTCCTAGGTGGACCAACACTGCCACAAAATGCAGACAAATTTATCCTCATCGACAAAGTTCTTGTGAGAGAGTGTTTCGGATGTTGTCTTAGGTATACAAGTGGCCGTGTAGCATATTATCACACGTACACAGCAATGGCACACTTATTAGGGAAACAATACTCTTAGAGTATGAAAAACACTTAATGATCCGATACAAGGGCAATGTGTCAAAAGATATATGAAAATCCTCAATAAACTGAAACACAACTTATGACTTGTACAAATTGTGTTAAACACAATAGCATTTCTGTAATATCAAGACTTGTATATGTTTTGTCAACACCCAGAGTTTCTTGCTCCACCTATGGTTCACATATTCCATTGTCTCCCTCCACTTTCTTTGGCCTTCATGAGCACTGGAGTTGTTGAATGCCTTTGATCATTTCCAAAAGAACATTGTAAATGCCTGATTACATGTGTTGTTGCTAAAGAGGCTACTACTTACTTTTGCTGCATGCGATAAAGGATTCTGCGATAGATAGAACCATTGAAATATCTCTTTCAATTTTTTTGTCTTGTCTCAAGAGCCACCATGCTATGTGTGTCTGAAGTAGGCATTCCTCGCCATGTAATGAGACTTTCCAAGCCTTGTATATTCAATATGCTAGGGTTTCCATACTTTTGAATAAAGTATGGTAAATGGTTGAAATGGTGTGCTACAAGTTAAGCAAGTTGTTGACCAAAGAAAACACTCATATAGCACTTTCTAATCACAAGAGTGCTTGAATAATACCACGTAATGAGTAATTTGAGTGTTAGTCCATGCTGTCTTAATGATTTTTTTAGTAGGTGAAGGTCCTTAAACTTGTTGAGATTATCTTGTGACCAATCATTTATGTCACACATCAAAATGAGCGTGTCTACGGAATGCAACACATCAACCTTGGCGTTGCGAGTAGTTAGATCCTAGTCCTTCACTACCATATGTATTTTTTTCCATTGTAGATACTCATCTTTGCAGACATACGTGGAGTGATATATCCCCCCACACTTTGTTAGATTCACATCATTTATGCCTAGTGGTTTGTATAAAAACGTGCGTACCTTGACCCCGCTAATGGATGGTTTAGAAGGCACGTCCTTGTCATTGGTTGATCTTTTTTGGTTCCACTAGATTTTGACATTGCCTCCATGGAGACTCATATCCTGAAAATCTTTATTCAAGGGCCTCTAGAGCCATCGAGTTTTCACCTAATTTTGTAATGTTCCAAGCAAACCCAATGTAGAGATATGTAGCTTCTTCAAAATTCTACAAAGAGTATGCATTGTACAAATGTAGACATTATAAGTGGAATATCCTGAATTGGATGAAAATTAGGGTCTTCATTTGCAAACTTGAACAAGCATTGACTTTTTTTCATGGCACCCATTCCACAATAATATATGTACTTCAATGTTTTGAGGTGACCTGCAAGATTCCATTGGACTTGAAAGTCTCCCTCCTCATCCACAACCAACACCTCTCCTTGATTCATTTGTCTGTCAATTATATCAAGAATAGGGGTTTGATGGAAGACCCAGAATAAATTGTCATGGTCCTCTTTCTTTACCTACAAGAGTAATCCTTATGTGATGTGAGAAGAAATGTAGAATTTTGTACAAAAGTTGAAAGAAAAATGAATTACCTCAAAAGCACCAATCCACCATATGTTTGTTTTGACTGGACATTGAAGTATAAAAGGTAATCTGTGGGACATTCCAAAAGTGTCATATTCATTAATGTGATTGTGACTCGCTCTAGATTCTTCTCTTTAAGAATTTCACACTCATCTAGCTTCAAGACAAAATGTAGCACCCCGCCAACCTCTTCACATGTGACATTGTAGAACTCTATCATTCTAGTTTGCAACATAGCAAGGTCTATGAATATGTTTTTGTACTCATCATAAGTTACAGTTGTTCCTTGGGATTTGTAAGTACCTTCAATTTGAAAGGGACATCCAAGGATATTGGTCTGTGTGTGGTTGAGCTGAAGTATCTCTTTCTAGACACTTGTTGTTGTTGGTAATAACTTAGACTTTATCCTCTTCTTCATAGATACTTGTTGTTGTTGGTAATAACTTAGGCTTTATCCTCTTCTTCATAGATATGGAGGAGATAGATTGTCAAATAGCTGAATACCCTCTCTTGCTCACGGGAGTCAAATGTGCCCTATATTTCATTGTTAGGCACTACATTCTTTGAAATAAAATAGTCCACCACATCCCACTACAAAACCTTAAACTTTTTGTCGTGAATTATATCATATGCAACACTGCTACTTATCAACGACTTCAATTGATTTCCTACATTGGTTTTGGGACAATGTTTTCTTTGTCTCCATGGATAGCATGTCTACAAAGGAAGAAATACACACATAAGAAACCACCTAATCTAGTTGAAATAGGTTAGAATGTTTAGAATCCTCACCTCGATTCTTGGATCCTTTTCTTAAGACCATCAAATACAACCTTCAAGGTTTCGTAGTTTCTTCTTTTGCACACGAGCACCTAAGCTCATATCTTTCTTTCATAAGTTCTGTACCTTTTCTTGCAAGACGTGTAATTATTGTGTGTGCTGCAATATGGTTTTTTGGTCATAAAAATGCAAATGAGAAAGCCATAGAATCTCATTTTCTTGAGCATGAACCATACATTTATGAATTTTAGCTTGGCCAATGAGAGCTTTGCAATAGCCAAGCAAACCATTATTTCCATCACGATCAAAGGTCAAGAAATAGGTAGGATTTACAAATGAAGGAGATGCATTAGTCATACGATACAAAGGATAGAGTGAACCATGTGTCCAAATGTCTATATGTTTTGCTCCCTCTTCTCTGAGTCTTTCTTTCTCTGCTAGTGACAATTGTGTGTTAGTTTTGCTTCTTTTACACAATAGCTCATATTGAGGATCCAAGTCAATATGTAGATGATATGTTTGCCAAGGAGTATTTGTGGGTGTGGACGAGAAATCCATTAGTCCTTAGTGCAAGAAAAACAAGACGAGCATTGTGGAGACATTGCAAAGAGAAGAAAGTTGAGTCCTTGAATCTCTCTCCAAGACAGCAAGGTGCATTCAATGTCACTGAATTGAGACCATTCCTCAATCATCACAATTGTTATGGCAATGTGAAAAGAATTTACTTAAAAGTACAATTCTTGAACGTTTCTAATAAGGACATATTTTCTTTTACCCCACCTCTTTTTTAGAAAGAGAACACCAAAAAAATGTATTTTCTTAGAAGGCTCTACAAATGACCTCCAAAATTTCTTAATGTAGTAAACTTGAGAGCCCACAATGTTAAATGATGGCCTAGAAAAGAAAATAAAAGTGGTAAAAAAATTTCAATGCCTTTTTGGTATGTTAAAACATGCTTAGAAAACAAAGAGAAAGGAGCACAAATTTTCAATCCAATTTTTAACTTTCTAAAAGAAGCCTTAGAGGAGAAAAGAGCTAGATAGACATTTAAACTTTTACCATTTTTATTTTTTATTGGACTTACCTTTTCGTGTAGAGTTGAAATCTTCTTGTGTTTATTTTTTCTTTAGATGGGTCTTTTCATTTCACACCCTTAGATGCCATGACTTTCCTTTCATCTTACTAGTGTTCCAAAGTGGCCTATCTATAGGATTGTCCCACTTTGTGTGTGTGTGTGTGTGTGTGTGTGTGTGTGTGTGTGTGTGTGTATATATATATATATATATATATATATATATATAGAGAGAGAGAGAGAGAGAGAGAGAGAGAGAGAGAATATGTGCTACAATATACGAACACCCCATGGAGACTTTGCCAAGAATGACATTTCATCATAGCATGGGGATTGTGGTGCCAACTTTCAAGGTATTGCCATCTATAGTGGCCCAGCATTAATTAGGCATAGATGAAAACTGGTATAGAGCAAAGAGATCACGATTTTGGTAGACTATCTCAAACATTAAAAAATGGCTCCATTGACAGCCTTAATTAAGAAGTGACTCAAGTTTTCAACAACCTGTACAACAGCCTTCACCTCAGCAAAGCAAACTTGGAAACTACTCCCCTTCTTTCTTTCTTTTTTCCAAAACTCACAATTGTGGGTGAATTATATTAATCAACCCAAACAATTACAATGTCTTGTCATGCTTGTGTTGAGCCATGACATCATCCAGGGACCATAATTACATCGCAGCGATCCCAACCAACTCACCCCCTTATCCTTGATACAAAAGGTCCATTATCATGTCCTTCTGAGATCTTTTAAATACCGATAGCCAGGATTTTTCCCCATCTTAGGCATACCCTCTGTTGACAACAAGGCACAAGTAGTCCTAGACTAATCCTTCGAGTGTTGCTTGCACCCGAGCGTCCAAATTAGCACTTTGCTTTCTTGTATAATTTCTGCGAAGCTTGCCACCTCAAGACCTCCTTCAAACACACTGCGGTTCCTTGTCTACCATACATTATGCAAGAAGAAGTACCTGACCATTTGTGTGCTAATGAGGATGGCAGGACCACCTGAATACTTCCCTCCAAGGAATAGATCAGTCTTGTAAAACCAATTTTCCATGTTCTTTGGACCCATTTACATATTTTCCCTGCGAGGCCTTTGATAGTTGGGCAATCCATGAAGAGGTGGTCAGAACTTCACTAGGCAACCTGCACCCCAAGCACCAATCTGACCCAATCCCTCTTTCCTGAATCTTCACCCCCGTCGATAGAGCACCCCAAATTACCTTCCATAAAAATACCTTCACGTGCTACGGAACCTTTGGCTTCCAGATGTTCTCCATTACTTGCTCCCACCTTTCCTCCGACCATTGTTTTTTCCATATCTTGTTGAGGGGGCTAGACCAATTCTTCTTTCGCATCATTGTATGGTAAATGTCTTTCGGATGGGGTTTCCCTAAGAGACTGCTTCCGAGCCATTTCCACGCGTTCCAGTCAAACTACAAATCATAGATAGGCATCACTATATTGTCAAGCTCTTTCCTCACTTTGTGGACTAGCAAGACCTCAAGCTATTCAGTTGGAATTGGGTAACCAGGAGATCAATGGTTTTCCAACTCTTGTTGTCACTGTCCCATAAGTGCCCCAGTCCATTCAGACCCTTATTATTCAGAAACTACTCTCCTTCTATCAAGCACTTTTTGCCGTTTGCTACTTCACAAAAGACATAGAGAACACAAAATATTGTTTGAATATTTTGGGAGGGGATGGCACTCTCCACTAAAAAGGCACACATCAGTAGCATAAAAACAAACAGAAGGTAACGGTAGATGTCTTGTACCCATGCACTCATTTTGTTCTAAAACTTATTGGCTTGATGTTGAAGATAAATTATAAACTGAAAGAAAGGTAACACTACATAATAAATCTGCAATCCATGGCATTGTTTACAAACAACCTCTTGATGATAAAAGAACTTTCACAATAAGATAATAACGACATCATTAAAATTATGGAAGCACTAAGGCTTAAGAGTAAGGGAATAAATTATAATAAGGCCTAGAGAAAGGGAACACAATACATAGGCTGCATGTCATAGGAAGCTAGCTAGAAAGGGGGACTAGTTACGCCAACATCCATCATTGCTTGTTGCATCAACAGAGCCACACCAGGCTATCTACCTCAAATATCATCCAGAGTATGCCTCATCAGAAAGTAACGATAACGGCCGCCTAGAAGACATGACCCAAGCCATGTAGTTGTTAATGTGTGTCTGCACTGCCGCTATCAAAATCACCTCGATAGTAGGGGCCAACAAAAAAAATATGGGAGTAGATCCAATGATGGCGGTAGAGAACAAAACCAAAAGCTAGAGATGTAGTATCAATAATAGGGGAACCCTATATAGGTTGGATGATGGTGGGGTATTGTTGCTTGCAGAGGCCAAATGAAGGTGGGGTGGTGAGCGAGAAGGTGGATGGCATACAATAGGTGAGTGAGAAGGTGGGGAGGTGAGCAAGAAGCTCAAGGCTGCAGGCAATGTGGAATTGCTAGCTACCATGAGGGTCGTATTGATGTCGTGAGGGATGGCAGAGGCTTGGAGGTGTGACAGGCTACAAAAGCTAGCAGTTGTTGCAAGGAGCAGGGTGGTTGAACAAGGTGAGGAGAGATCTTATGTGCAAATATGTTGTGAAGAGAGAGGAGTCTATAGGATAGAGGCGGGGAGGATAATAAATCTATGGCTAGTGCAACTTGGACGACAAGAGAGAGAGGGGCAGCTAGCACTGCTTATGCATTGACAACCTATAAGATCCTAGCCCTGTCATGGTCCAACATGCAAAACCTCATGCCTTCCACTATCGTTGGCGGGCCTAATAGGCACACACATGAAGGTGGTGGGCAAAAGATAAGATGCATCTCTCTCTCTCTCTCTCTCTCTCTCTCTCTCTCTCTCTCTCTCTCTCGCCCAAGCCCAAATATGTTTGCAGGTGGTTGAGACGTCACTTTGTCCTTATAAGTGATATAGATTCTTGATAGCCCTTATCGAAAATGAATGTACTGTTGGTCAGCAAGCTAGCATTGCCTAGCACGTAGTTTAGCTGAGAGCATGTAGTTTAGCTAAGAGCACGTTGTTGTTGACCTTCTCCTCATCCTCAATGGTGATCATCACCAAAGCCTATGAGCTCTCCATTGTTGTTCAAATTCTTTTTCGCTACTACATACACATCTCGGGGGGTGCACTATGTAATCATGTTAATGTATAATGTGAGTTCAAAAGGAGGGGTTTAAACGTGCAAAAAATTTACGCAATTTAATAAAGATACATTAAAATAAGAGGTTTTTATATTCAATTTTGAAAAAAAAAAACCTAAAATAAGGGATCGTTTTATTCATTTAGACATGTTAAAAGAGGGGGTTTTTTAATACCCCGCAAGCGCATGTTATAAAGGGGGTACTGAATGGTGAACCCCTCGAGATACACATGGAGAGATTCCTAGATTTTCTATTGGAGGTTGTCCGTGATCAAGTCCATCATCTTCACCTAAACAATAAGTGATGGCCTCGTGAAACTCCTCATTTAGCACTTGAAATATGTCATGCCCTTCCTTGTCCATGCCAACAACAAGTTGTATTTCTTGCATCAACCTAGCTCGAACATTGAAGCCAATTGTGTTATCATTCTTGTCATCATTGTCCAATCTACTTCCATAGCTACAAATAGATCATCAAATGACATTGTTGATGATGTCATAGCCTTGTGAAAGTTAGAATTTCATGTGTGTGTGGCATCGTTGGCATAGGCTGCATGTGGAGGACCCTAGGATCACACTGATGTCTACTATCAGTGGTTCTGTCCCCCCAACCATCTCCATACCACCCTCATTTGCATGTTGATTTTGAGCTATTGTAGCCCTCGATCATGCAAGCCAGTCTTGGATGTAGTGCAGCCTCACCTTTCTCCCTTTCAATCTCGTTCCTCTAATCATAGTGCGGCTATGGAAAGGTGGCTCCCAACCATCTCCCTATCACCTTCCTTTGGATGTTACATTGCCTAACAAACCATCCCATTACCCTTCTCCACCAGCTTTGCCCATGCACGATCGTACTCCATAATTGTAGCCCCCCCTGATGTGCCACTGATGTTCTTCCACGTAGTGCATATGGCATCACCATCTACAACATTGTCGCAACATTGTTCATCTACAAGTTGCTCGGTAGAGCTGTAGACAGGTGTCGTCACCCTGCTTGAACTACCTCGCCATATCCTATTGCAAATCTACCTCATCATGAGCCCACATTGTTGCGTTCTTCACAGTAGTAGGTCTATAGATGGACAACCTCAAACTCACCTCAATTGAGTAGTTGGATCCCATGTGAACATACCTCAACGTATTGGCAACTTACAATCAACAATTTTGAAGGTAATCACCTCCTACAACCTCGACCACCCACATACACGATTACTTACTTACTCGACCACTTCCTACAGACAGGTTTATCTCACTATCTAGTACTCGAGATCTAGAATGTATGTGTGTGTGTGTGTGTGTGTGTGTGTGTGTGTGTGTGTGTGTGTGTGTGTGTGTGTGTGTGTGTGTGTGTGTGTGTGAGAGAGAGAGAGAGAGAGAGAGAAGGGGGGGCAAGGAGTCATAGGTGTACATGTGCCATACAGAGATGATATGGTACATGAATTTTGAGATGTTGATTAGATGAAGTGAGATGTTGGGGTGCATAAATATTAAGATGTTGATTACACAAATGAGATGTGATTAGTTTGTTTTTTCCTTTGCCACATGATGCCCACATACACACCATCAACACCACAATATACACCATTCATGATAGCTAGGAGAGCTAGGAGGCCTTGTTCATCCTCCTTCTCAACTCATGTTTTTGACTTTGCAAGCTCCTAACCATGGCAAATGTGCAGAAGGACCAACACAATTATGAAGTTTTTTGCAAGGTGATACCGTTTTTTTAAAACGTAAGATACAATAGTGAATACAGCAAGGGGTGAAATTTTGTAGCTGAACTTTTCACATGACAATAGCGAGATGCTTTCCCTTTCACATAGCTACACACAGTACAATTGCTTGGAGAGAGGGCTACAATGCTTGAAAGTCTTATCATTTGTACAAAAATTGTAGAGGGATCGTGAGCTTCCAAAGCAGCTCCACAAATAGGGCATCGTTGTCAAAGGAAAATCCATTCAAAGTGAAGGATCAGGGATTCTTGAAGTTTCTTGAGGATTTATTTGACAAAAATCCGTATGCATCGAACACATGTTTAGAGAGAGAGAGAGAGAGAGAGAGAGAGAGAGAGAGAGAGAGAGAGCACATTATACAAACATAAGCCTTCACCTCAACAAACTTGGAAACTACTCCCCTTCTATTGAGCCGGCTTGCACAAAAGACATAGAGGACACAAAAGAACATAACTATCTTATAGACCACTAGTAAGGCCTGCGGGCTTCGCCTGCCTCTCTCTCTTTCTCTCTCTCTCTCTCTCTCTCTCTTCGTGTCATTGTGCTCTCGGAGTTGCAGGCCACACCCGCCGCTTGAAGGAGCTTCTGACACGTGGTAGTGGGAGGGAACCGAAATTCCCTCCCCCATTATCCTTAGTATAGATATAGATAAAGGGAGAGCCTAACTTGGACTTGAAAAGTCACCTCCAATGACTAAGCCAACATTGAGAGCCATGTTGGGCATGAACCATTGACGAATTAGGAGAAGTAGAAAAGCCTAGGCTTTGAGTGAATGAAGACATGTAGCACATGAATGCAAGAGATGCAGGTGAAATCAATAGCTTTCTCAATATACCATCATCCTTCCCGCCACATGGATCATGGGTCATATTTAAATCTAGATTTTAAGGGAAATAAAGGCCCAATGAATTGATGTGTGCAAACTACCATTTTGAGAACCTCAAATAGGAGACCAAAACGACTTTTTTTGGGTTGATTAGTGGATATCTACTTAGATGCCCAGACAGTCGTTGAGGAGAAAAATGGAACAGATGACACGTTAGAGAGAGAGAGAGAGAGAGAGAAAGATTTTATTGTTTTTGGGTTTGGACGCGATAGGTGGAGCAAGAGTCGGCGGACGGCTAGGGGCAGTAGTCTACGCCGAAATTTTTTTCGCTTGGCTCTCTGATGGCGGATGCTGCATCTGGTTGGTAATGCGAGGCAGGACTGGAGAGTGAGATACGCCTACGCATAGCCAAACATGAGGGCAGGGAGATGTAGCGATGTTGAAGAAAGAGAGAGCAGGACAGAGGCAAAGATGTTCTCCAGGTCAAGGCGGAGAGAGGGAGAGAGAGAGAGAGAGAGGTCTCCTGAATGGAACTTTCCTGTCTCTGTTCCATCTGTGTACGAAATCGGCCATGGAGCTATTCCCTCGACAGATTGCTTAGCTGCTTAGCAAAGCGGCAGTAGGGTCGTTGAGTTGCAGGAGATAGAGTGAGAGATTCCATTGTGTCGAGGAGAACGCACAGAGGAAAAGAGGGGGGAGGTTCAGAGCAGGCTCCAATGGGTTGCGCGTGAACCGGGCCGCAAGGCATTTTGTTTTTGAATTCGTAAGATTCGGGCAGAATCTTACGAATTAATTAATTGAGCTGTGAGAAGTAGACCGAGGTAGGTCTTGAGAACCTCAATATCCTAGTCAAAAGCTCTACCCATATGAGTTTCTTTGCACAAATTCAAAAAAAAACACTATCCATGTTAGGAGAAACAACTATTTATGCAAATGAGTGAATAATAGATGGCGAGGTAGTGGGCAAGAGCACTGAAGCGGTGTAGTTGGCAATGTCACTATAAGAGCATTCAAATAGGTAAGCCATTGCACAAAAACATAGTAGAACAATTGGTGGGGATGGGCGAGGGCTAGAAAAATACATTTTTCCTAACCGATCAAAGTAAGGAGAAATTTGAAATTCTCCAGGTTTTTGAGTCAAAATTTGAAGCTTTTGTCGGTAATTACACTAAAACTTGTGTAAATTTGTCGGTTTCCTTAAAGGCAAGCTCAAAATCTAACCGGGATTTTATAATTTCAACCAATTAAAATACACTAGACCTCGATTTTTTTCTAACACTGGGACAGGCACCATGCACACAAAAGAGAGCCTTCCTAGGGGTTATCATGATGTGACCCCCTTACTTTATGGGCTTCACTTGTTGGAGCCTCACTGCCTCCCACCCACTGGAAGAGCTCAATTAAAACAAGGTGAAAATTCACTATGGCCTACATAAGGCTATTGACAAGAAATTCCTGATAAAAAGCTGAGCAAAGTAGAAAGTGACACTATTATTTTTAAACATGTAGTGTCACAATACAATAGTATGTTTTTTTTTGAAAAAAAGTTTAACAACAAACTATTTACATTACAATATATTCTAAAGGCATAAAAAATAATGTTTGAGAGAAAACTCATGTCCCTCTTTAAAGATAGAGGTACACAAATGTCAACACCCTCTCACAAGGCCCTACAAAAAATAATTCAAAATTATCATTAGTTTGTCATGTGGCATTAACCGACAAGCTTTTTCCAATGGTCGAGATTTGCATCCAAAAATCCACCCTTCACTAAGGACTCCTTATGTGGTCCAAAAAAATATTTCGATTCACATACGATGACACTTGTTGGAGCCTCATACTACCTCACACCCAATGGAAGAGCTTTTTTTTATTTATAAAAAAACTTGGATTCACATACAATGACACTTGGCATTCTAGCTTGTACTTCATCCATGGACTGAGCCCTACATCAAAAGCTTTTTGGAGGAGGGAGGATTACTACAACTTCCAAGTTGGAGGGTGGAGAGTTGAAGTAGGAGTTGTAAAGCCAATTGTTTGGGCAACAAAGCTGCACCATGTGTCGCAAGAAAAGCACATGAGCATGGAAACAACAAGGTTTCCACCTTGTGAGATGTCTATTGTACACGCGACACTAGCTCGTCAAGATGCCCAACATATTGTTGGTCTCCCTAGCCTTTTTCCTATTATCGCCCTCAATAGCCCTCGTCACTAATTGACACCTCCTTTGGGTGGTGGGATCAATTAGTTGTCGCTTCCTTGGGTCTCTCATGGTTGTTCTTCAATGAGCCTTGCTAGCCTTACTGCAGCTATTTACTCCCCTATGCACACAAGGTTATGAGCTAAAATGGCCCTTTAGCCCTGTACACACTTCCCACCCCTCTACCCTCATAACTTGGGAAGAAATACTCCATTGCCTAATGTGTATGTTCCTCCCAGCATTTTGCAGCACCGTCCTCTTCTTGCAAGCTATTAAGTAATTTTTTACATATATGTGTAGCTTTGTATCTCATGTCACACCCTATTGTACTCCTCAGTTTGTCAGTTATAGCACATGGTATGGCCAATTAAGGGTCTCCAGTTAAGAAGCACAGACAACTTACAAGGTGTTGCTGTGTGTGGAGCTGCAACTTTTTGCAATATGTGTTTCACACTTGCAGTGGGTGGTGAAGGCATTGATGGGTTGAGCAGGAATGAGCTTGGCAAGGACGAGGAAGGGAGTCGCCACTTAGAGGTGGATTTCAAGCTGTTGAGCCTCGTCACTAATTGACGCCTCCCTAAGGAGGTGGGATCAATGACCCACATTAGGCATCACGAGGTGGGTGCAATTCAGGCCGTCTGATCGCTGTTTGAACTAGGTGTGAACTACGAGTGAACTCAGGAGGTATGTGCACCACACCAAATTTGGTGTGAACTCAATGTGAACTCGACGTGAACTAAGCGTGAGCTTGGGAGGGTATCCACATCACACCAAATTTGGTGTGAACTCAATGTGAACTAGATGTGAACCTGACCGCGACACTGTGATATATAAACTTACCACACACATTTCTTTCAACGGGCACGCGATAGCTTAGCGGTTAGAGTCAATTCCAAGGAGGAGAGGTAGCGGGTTCAAGCCCCGGAACCAAAAAAGTGGGAACCTTTGGCATTCCCTAAGTAATCCAACGGTCACAATCAATCGGTGATTGTGAGTCATTGATCCCACCTCCCAAACGGAGGTGTCAATTAGTGACGAAGAAGGGCCACACCATAGGCAAAAGCGGGACCATGAGGATGACTCCATGGTGGCAGGGATTTCTAAAAGGGGGATCAAGACTCAGAGTCTTGAAGGAGCAACCACCCGGAATTATCCCTTTTGCAACTATCTTACCACCCAAGTTAACAGAACAAGAAAATGTGGCATCTACCACCCAAGATTACTTTTCAATCAGGGTTGCATGATTCGTTATTCGACATTTGTTTTATTCGTGAATAATGGTCAATTAATACGTTTCAAAGATTTATTCGCGTGTATTATTCGCTGCCACATCAGCTTTATCAAAATAATTTTTTATTGCTTACATATTGATTGAATTACTATCGATCGATATTGTATCGATCAAAACAGTATCGAGCGATAGGTATTGATCGAAACAATATCGATCGATTCTGACATAGTATAAAAAGCCTAGATTTGCGTATTCTGGGCACAATTCCCTTCACCGAAGTGTCAGGTTATCCCCGACATAGAAAGGTTGAATTGTCAACTTAAAAAATCCTTTGATTTTTTAAGAAAATTGATTATTTTTAATATTAAAACGTTAAAGATAAAAAAAAAAATGGATAGATCTTTGAATCATCTATGATTCTAAGCAATAGAAGTTATTCTTTAACTCTATTGTTTTAGTATAAATAAATAATTCTAAGCACTAGAGGCTATCTTTTTAGCTATAGTGTCTTAGTGCGAATGTATAATTCTAAACATTAGAGGCTATACTCTTAGCTCTATTTGTTTTAGAATATATAACTAAATAATTCTAAGCATTAGAGGCTATTTTTTAGCTATAGTGTCTTAGTGCGAATGTATAATTCTAAACATTAGAGGCTATACATTTATCTCTATTTGTTTTATAATAGAGCAAATAAAAGGTTACCAAAAGTTATTTAAATTATAATACTTCTATACTTGGTTGTTTGAGCAGGGTCTCCTACTTCTAAGTATGGATAAGATATACACATACATGTAGGGCCTTTTGGTTGTCATGAACAAATTTTCTTACCTCCATATAGACATAGAATAGGTCCACTTAGTGCCTCTTGGTTGTTATGAGATGATTCTCTTACTTCCAAGTGAGGTTTAAGGTATGAAGTAGGATTCACTTGGTTGTTATTGAGCTTATGCTCTTACCTCTAAGTGAATATGGTGGATCACCTATAGAATTCACTAGGTTGTGATCGAGCAAAAGCTCTTACCTCCTAGTGAATGTTAGTCATGCATAGTACTTAGGAGTCACGTGGATGTTATCGAGTTCATGTTGTTACCTCTATGTTGATATAGAAATTAGAGACCTCAGTTATTTTAGAGTCGATTGGTTGTGTTTGAGCAGTAGCTCCTACGTCCAAGACATAGATTGTAGAATGTGAGATGACTCCATCGCTCATCTGGGTTGTCTTGAGCAAACGCTCTTTACCTCCTGGTAGCCAGGAATGTCATATCTATTGGTGATTTTTCCTAAAATATTATCTTAACACTATTCATTCATCATTTTAATTTAGCAAATCATATATATAACCTTGTACCTTTCTCATTGCGAGATTATGGTGAAAAATTATAATCATAATGTATCTATTGATTGTAGGATATATTTTGTTGAAGTCAGAAAGCATGGTGCGAGGAAAAGAGTGGACATATGTGGAGGAAATAGAGAAAGGCAAAATAGTTTCGTTTGTGGAATGCAAACATTTTGGGCATAAGTGGCACGGCAATGCAACTCGCATCAAGGAACATTTATTTGGCACTAGTCCCAATGTGAAAGAATGTGGAGCACCGCCTAAAGACATATGGGTCCATTTTGCAGGGTATGGAAAGAGATGCAAACAAGCAGGACTTCTTTCTAAGAGACAGAAGGGTATGACAGGTGGGTCATATGTCAACATAGAAGAAGTGAGTGTAGACCAAGAGGACGTGCAAGCTAGCCAAGGAACTTCAATGGGAACAACCATTGCATCTCAAAGTCCTTACACTTTTCCAAATGGTGCCATGGGAGGGAGGGATGAAAGTCCCGGGACATCCAGCAGAGCCGCTACGCCTGGGACTCTACACGCAGCATTCGCTTGACAGGACATGCTCAAATTGCATCTAAAGTGGACACAAGCCTTCATGACTTGTGGAATCCCATTTAATGTCATAAGAAATCTTATTTTCAAAGATGCACTAATGTCAACTGCAAAAAAGGATTTATCTATCCTGATTATAATAAAATGCGAACAGAGTATGTGGACAAAGTCAAGAGCAATACAGAAGCGATTCTTAAGCGAACGGTGCTTGACTATCCTAAGCGGCACGCACTTCGGGTACATCCTTGGACTCAACTCCACGCGGTATCTTTCCCTGTTGCTTCATGCTTCTATAAAGGACCTCTACTTCCTTCATGCGGTCCATGAAGCTAGACTTCCCTTTAATTTTCTTGTCAAGAGTTTTTGCAACTTTGAAAACTTGCCCTATGATTTGACTCATGTCGTGGGCCAACAGACGACCTGTAAGGACTTCAATCCCACCTGAAGCACTACAAAATTTTGCAACTAGTGCTGCATATGTAGCACTACATAACTCATCCAAAATTTATTTGTACCAGGACTCTTGCAAGACTTCTTGGAGGTGATCACTTCGTAATCCATAAAGATGAGTGCATACAAATTCTTCGACATATTTGCGCTCAACTTCTGTTATCTTGCCTATAGTACCCATGATGTGCATAGAAGCTAAAACTAAGAAACAAAAAACCATAACTTCTCATCAATATAAGTGACGTGTAATGCAATACATTCTAGTCATTCTTTGCAACCTATATATGCAACACAACCATGAGCAATCACCCTAAATCCTAAACCATAGGTCCACATGAATGTAATTTATGACTAACATACACAAGAACGTCCACACGATTATGCATGATGTTAATTATGACTTTTCATATCATAAAAAAATATTTTATGATTTTTCGAATAAAAAGCCTCGCATGTATGAGATGCTATCAGTAGGAATGTGACGAAGTCATACAAATACACATTATTTTACTAATGACAAAGAACAACGTAAAATGTGTGTATCTCTCTCATTATAAGGATCTAAGCAAATCCTAAGCACCAGACGCAGGGGTTTTATTCCCGTTGTAAGAGCAAGGATAAACGTTCGATCCAGACACCGAGAACGATCACACTTTAAATATCAGTAGCTCATCAAATAATGGTTTTTTTTTCACAAATCGTGTCTAAGAGAATCTCCTCCCGTTGTAAGAACTGAAGATCGTGATGCGGGGAGTAGTTTAAAGATTATACTTTTCTCATTATACAAACCTACAATTTAAATCTACAAATCATGGGATCCATAGCTTAATGACTCACTAGATAAAAAATTTATTCGCACAGATCGTGTCTAGGAGTAAATTGTAACTTCTTCCGTTGTAAGAACCAAGGCTCAGACGTAGGAAGAAGTATGATTTTTTGTGAGCTCACATTTCATTGGAGCCTATTTTACCTAAAGCATCATACAAAGTAAGAGCTTCGTGAGACATATCAAACAAATCCACATGCTATCTAATGGTATCTTAAAACATCGTACAAAGTATGAGTGCCGACAAGCATATCAAAACAATGTACGGTGTTATCTAAAATCCTAGAACATTGACTCAAGTAAGAGTGTTGCAAAGCATATCAGAACAAGAGTCAATTTTTTCTAAAAAAATTCTAGATTACTATGGGAGTAAGATATAAAATCAAACAACCCATAGTAATTTCTATAGCCTAAATTTTAACTGTTATGTGACTAAGAAAGCCCGAAGGCGTATCAAAGACACGTGTAGTTATATAATCACGTGAAAATACAATTTAGATTATTTTTTATAAAAGCGCAAACGTGAAGAGAAAAGATGCTCACCAATACGGAAGGCTGACCTGCTCGAAAAACGGTTGCGAGAGAGAGAGAGAGAGAGAGAGAGAGAGAGAGAGAGAGAGAGAGAGAGATCTCGATCGAAAACGTATCGAAGAATGACGTTTTTTTTTAGTGGACTACCGTATCGATCGATAATCTTTCAATCGATATCTGTATCGAATGATACAATGTCGAAAGGCTATAGATCGATACCCTATCGATCGAAAGAATAAAAATTATTCAAAAATACCACGTATTGTACGACAATATACGAATAATGACGATTTATTTGATATAAAACACATTATTCGATCGAATAAATGCAACCCAGTAAATTTCAATCGAGAGTAAGCAGGAGCTAGCATTTGCTACCATGCATAAAGTGCATCCTCTTCGCCATTATATATAGTAGAATAGATAGATTCGTTTTAGTTTGCCAATGTGAACATTCACCTTGTTACTTATCTCATGACCATTTTTCAAATTTTTGTTTTAAAAAGACTTATTTTAGTTTGTAAACGTTTCGTGCATGTAGGTCAACTTTGAAGACTTTCTATTTTAACTTATATAGTATATATAAAAGGGGAAAGGATTTTGGCCCCTCCTCTCAACCACGTGTCGGAAGATTCTTAGTTCGGCAATGTTCTCTATGTGAGACTATGTGTGTGTGTGTGTGTGTGTGTGAGAGAGAGAGAGAGAGAGAGAGAGAGAGAGAGAGAGAGGGGGAGGGAGGGAGGGAGGGAGCTACCAACAAAGGTGGCGCCTACGTACTAGTTTGTTTTAAAATGTAAACGTGATTCCACCTTTTTGTTTCTAAATCTTTGTGAACTGTGATCATATATGTAATCATTAGTTTAGATTCTCCATGAGTACTGCACTTCTAAAATTTTGTTTACAATTAGGTGTCCCCAATCTCTAAAAAATAAAAAACCTTTGAAAACATCTTAAGTACATAAGTGAAGGGTGAGTTTAGAAATTTGAAAAGACATATAAAAGTGGAAAGTCAAAATATTTTTCGTTTCCAGATAAAGAGGTGGTCTACTTCACACGGGTGCATTTGTGTTTTTCTTCTCCTTTATTTTTGTTTGGTGTTTTTTTCTCTATAAAGTGTCCTTGCACTATGCACTTCCATTGTGTAGGTAGTGAATATTACTTTTTTGGCCTGCCCAAAGGGTTAAGGCCATAGTGATGTGTTCTCTTTTTCCTAATGAAAAAGGAGAGGTTGTTTTTAAAAAAAATGTATATTTTTTTGATTGGTTGGTTTTCAAGCATACACTCATTATAAAGATTTTTAAAGATAGAGCTTTGCAGAAACTCATTGCAAGGATAGAGGTAGTGGACACTTATTAAGCCAGAGGATATAAGAAGAATCGTGAACTTTGATACTGAAAGGTTTTCACGCACGTGGTGGTTCTCCACTACCAACCAGGCCTAAGAGGCCATGTTAATTCCCTGATGCATGTGGCAAAATCCGTTGGCCGATAGGTGACGTTGGTTAGTCCAACGACATTTGCAGTCTGTGTTGTGGATGCCCGCTTGTTCAATGCCCTATTGGATCCATTGTAGTTGGCGCCCATCTGCATAACATTGGACACAGGACTCATGTTCAGCTTGTCTGGTACCCCATGAAGATAGGCGTTCCATAGGCGCACTTCTGGACACAGTTGGCAGCTAGCTTTGCCTTGATGTTTATGATAGAGATTCGGAAGTGGACTCTATAAGGGCCCTTACTACCAAGGACTCGAAGGAGGTTCTCTCTCTCTCTCTCTCTCTCTCTCTCTCTCTCTCTCTCTCTCTACCATTCTCTTAAACTTTAATCTCCCTTTGTAACCAAAGCCTCTCATCGTAGGTTCCCCTTCCTCTCCAAGGCTCACATGAACAGTGTTGCTCGCTGCTACAACCAATAGGACATCACGTTCTGCTTTGTCACCGTCAACGGGGAGGTTGGCAAGTCTGGTATTGGCAAAGGGTTTCCCTTTGTGTGCTAATAGTTGCTTGTTGCATGCCATATGGGCATGTCCTCCAAGTATTCCAAATACGTTCTCATTGGCAATTGCCTCCCTGCAACTCTCGTAGTGCAACTCTGTAGCATGGATCTTGTAACTTATGCAAGCTTGTTTCAGATGTTGTCATTGGGAATTTCAGATGTTTCAGATCTTATACTTGTAGAGCTGCACTACCCCCGCAAAAGCCCAATATTGTGATAATCAGTATTGATCGTGAGATCATGCTTCCTGTCCTCGTTCGCTGATGGTTTCAAGCTTTGGAGCCCAAGGCTTTGCTTTCATATAAATCACCATCAGCTTCGGCATAAGTTGTGTGTATAACTGGGGGCCTTGCAGCTCTAATGTGATCTCTTCGTCCTCCCCATATGCACTATTAACGTGTGTGCCACCTTCCTCTGCCTTCGTCATCTTCTTCATTATCATAAGAGTCAGGCTGGATGTTGAGCAGCGGGATATATATAGATATATATATATATATATATACTGTTGTTTTTTTTCCTCTATGATATAAGGTTCACCGCTCTCTTGCGTTGCACGGTTGCACACAGTTCACAGCGCTCTCTCTCTCTCTCTCTCTCTCTCTCTCTCTCTCTCTCTCTCTCTCTCTCTCTCTCTCTCTCTCTCTCTCTCTTTCTGTGTGTGTGTGTGTGTGTGTGTGTGTGTGTGTGTGTGTGTGCATGTGTGTGTGTGGTTTCGATCACAGATTCATAGCCAATAGGTTCTTGCTCCGATAATTTGAAAGCAAGAGATGTTAAAACTACAATTAGAGTTGATTATGTAGGCTTTAGAGATGCATCGCTTCATTATTTTTATACATAATTGCCTTTTTTGTGAAGTAATTTGCGACAGATTACATGCTAAGCACAAAAGGAATGAAGATTAGAAAATCTTGAATCCAAGTAAACTAGAGAGACTATGTTGGCCAGTAGTACTACCCTCAAGCCCTTCATCCCTGAGGACTCCAAATTCCTTTGCATTCTTCAACACTTGCAACACTGACCAAATCTCATGTGTCCATATGATGTGCAAGCCCTTACATCATATGCCTCTAAGAGGGGGCCTCCACGAAGGGGGGTAACTGTTTCCCTCCTCTGAGGTGCGGTTGGATTTTAAAACCATTAATTCCCCTCCCATTTAGCATGAACGTGAAGGCTTGTCATTTCAAAATGTCCCATCAAGCTCTCTCTTACAATTATCCAACTTGGCTTTTTGGCCACACCAACAAGGTATCCTCGACAACCAATCAATTGGCTTTGGTAGCAGCCAGTGTTGTAAGTATAATGATGGGGAGCTTACCTTCGTGCAACGCAGCTAGATCAATGTCGAACACTTGTGTGTGTTGTGTGTGTGTGTGTGTGTCTGTGTGTAGAGAGAGAGAGAGAGAGAGAGAGAGAGGTGGACCTCGAGAGACATGCTACAATCCCAATCGCCATCGATTGGGTGTTGAGTGCTCATGAGAAGGAGATTGCAAGTGTAAATTCTTCTTCTTACGCAACACTAGAGACTGGAGAGAGAGAGAGAGAGAGAGAGAGAGAGAGAGAGGGATGAATGTGTGTTCCTGGAAGAGATTTGGTGTTATTTGTGTATCCTTGTTCTTTTCCTTCGATTTTTATTAGTGAGTCACACCCTCCTAACCTTGATCAACATTATCTACAATCCCCCCTACCCCCCAAAGCAATCGTCCCCATACCAATGATGCCTCTATATTCCTCTACCTTGCATTGGCTCAACAAGTTTGAACCAAAGTTCGTCTTCTATGTCTCTCTTGGTAGCCTTGTCTTGGTCTCCTCGAAACAAAATAGGAGCTCATAATTGGCTTCGAATTGTCCAAACATCCTTTTCGTATGGCTTACTCACCCCAACCTCATCTGCGACAACTCCCCAAAGTTAAATGAAAAATTCCTCCATTGTGCAAGGATCGATCCTTCTTTGTCTCTTGGGCTCCTCAACTCAAAGTCCTTATCACCCAAACAAGAGGTTGCAGCTCCACTCTCGAGGTACATCACTGCAAGAGTGCCCACGAGCCTACCTATACTTACTTATTTGTATGTGCAGATACATACACATGCATGTATGTGTGTATGAGTAAGAGAGAGAGAGAGAGAGAGAGAGAGAGAGAGAAGATTCTGACATGTATTGAAATTCTATGCATAACATTGAACTAGGTTGAAATATTTTATATTTTTATTGGCACGCCTCTTGATTTTATTACTTCTTAAAGCCATTTATGAATACCTGACATTAAGAATATTACTTTTGTTTACAATTACATAAATTTCAACCATAATGAATAGGGGAAGTTACCGAAATATCCACCATTTGGGAGATTTCCAAAATGCCCTAAAGTTTCAAAGTTTCCCACAACACCCCACTACACTAAGTAACACATCTCATTGAATGAGGGGCGCTAAGGGGATTGACGGCCCGGAAGTCTAAGGTGGGATCTTAAGTGGACTAAACCCGGGCAACATAAAAATCAAGGCGATACTAAACTCGGACAACACAAAAAAATAGGACCCCTCCATCGAGTTTTGAACCCACAACCACACAACCCAGCTTTTGTGACGCATGGACTAGCCATCTCACCTGTACGCACATGTTGTACCCCATCTATTTTTATAACCCTTTATTGTAAACCAACGTGCACTGCTCACGTTTAAGGGGTTTAATTCGTGGTAGGATTTAGTTTTAATGAGACGTCTACGGTTGCGATTTCTCTGGTATTCATGCGTGCACTTGTGGATCGTGGATCCCTCACCATCTATACTTCTATCTATACTATATATGAAGCACTTTAAATTTTTCAAGGAAGGAGAAGACATCCATGTGTCACACTCTGGTTCATTTCAAAAAAGAACTTAAGAAACATCTATTTTGAAATGCAAAACTAAAGGGTAGAAAATGAAAAGTTGAGTTTTGAGCTATGGTTCGGACAAAAAAGTTAAAAACTAACTACTCTATCTATATTTATATTATTTATAGACTTTGACAAGACTATGGAGTTTCACTCCAATCCTCGGATTTATAAGGTGACTATCTTGTTTTACAAAACTATTTGAAGGGTGGCCGTTGTACTTTGCATTATGAAGGCCATAAAGAACTCCCCTTTCCTTTCCACACAAATGCACACTTAGCCTTTAACTTTATACTAGAGCTTCAAAAAATGTCAAGCTTTTGAAGCTTTCACGCATCATATGACCTTGAACTAAAATCTTATACTTGATACCTCTATGTATCATTGTCTTTTTGGCCCCGAGAATTTGTACATTGCACATTATAGCTTTCCACAAAGGGCCATCGTCGGATGGTCTTGGAGTCGAATTGGCACTACCTACACCTAATGTGGAACAACATGAGCGTGTTGATGTTGTGTGTGTGTGTGTGTGTGTGTGTGTGTGTGAGAGAGAGAGAGAGAGAGAGAGAGGTCTCGAATATGGCTTACCAAAAATACATTTTTCAATCAAAGAAATTTTAAAATAAATAAAGGCAAAATAAAACTCTTTTGAATTTTAGATCGAAATTTTTTGATGATATTTGCACTAAAACTTGCAAAAATTATGTCGACTTTCTTTAAGGCAAGCTTGGAATCTAGCTGGAAATTTACAATTGGTAAAAATACATTAAACCTTCATTTATTGCAAACATAGGGAATCTTAAATAGCCCCAAAATGAAAGAACCTGATGGATATAGAAAGGCCAAATGCACAGTACATCCACGATCACTCTTCCACCACTCTGAGTACACACTATGCCAAGAGAGAAGGGGCACACTTATTGAAAATTTGTTACATCTCTGATTCAAGAAAGTTTCTAAAGCCAGCATCCTGGTTTTTCCAAAATGCAATGAAAAAACCTTATGTATAGGATGTGTGTGTAGCTTTTTTAATCTATAAAGCTAGCATCCTGGTTTTTCCAAAATGCAATGAAAAAACCTTATATATAGGATGTGTGTGTAGATTTTTTAATTTATAAAATAAGACATAAATGGACTTTTACATTCAAAAGACAATTGGCTTTATAGAAAAAGCAAAAATTAGTACAAAAACAACTCAGTCTTAGAATTATCTTTGTACATGGTATTTGAGAATGAAGCCACATTCTAATATACAATGATAATGATCCAATACAGAATTACTTCCGAAGTAGTAGGAGCAAGCATACTCTCAGACAGACAATAGATTTAAGCCAAAAAAAAAATCCAAGAAAGGATAGAGTCCTCACCTGCATTCATCCAAACAAGACAACAGATTCGTTAACCTTGGATGTGTATTAGAGGTGTCAATGGACTATATCAGTTGTTATCCATGTCCAACTTACAACTCTTTTTAACTTAAAACCATTGTTCAAAGTGTTCATGTCTTTTAGTTCTTTAGTTTTTATTGTGAAAAAAAAATTATTATCTCATTTATTGGCATTAACTATATGTATGGTTTCTATATAGCCCAATTTTTATAAGACCTTAAACATATTTATCATTTTGATCAAAAGGCCATTACACCTTTTGATCCAAGTGTCCTATTTTAACCCATAGGTTAGTTTTCCAAATATTGTTTTGCCATATGGTCAGCCCAAAATTCCTAAGTACCATAAAGTATGAAGTAACCTAATTAACAACTTGAGATATGTACCAAAAAAATTCATTTTTAAAGCGTCAATTTTGGCTAAGTAAAAATCAAAACTCGCAGGCCCACATGGACATATCGAATCCGACTTACCTCAATCTGTCTGTGTTGTGATTGAAAGAAAAACCTGTTAAGTCTATCCTAGCTTAAACTAATTTCACATTAGTAAACAACCTTTTAAACAATGGCATTTTTTAAGCGGCAAAATAGCCAGATATAAACCTGGTATCAGCATTTTATCCCTAATCATGCAGCCATATTTTCCACAACTTGTTTCACATAGTATTCGTCCTTTGGGTCCAACTTTACCATTACTAGTGTCAAAAGAAAAAACCAAAATTTTAAGCTGCGTAGTATCAAGACAGACTAGTCTTAGGGCAATATCCAGTACCAAAAGATTTTCTTTATTTTACTGTCCGACCACGGCATTACCTAGCACCAGGACTATGATTATGCAAGGGTATTTAGGAAGCCTCAACATAAGTCAATACACAAGTTTACCAATTTCTTTTGGGTCATAACCCTCAGTTATGAAAAAACCAACTTCTTGCCATAAAAGAGCCAGGAAAACATAAGTAATCAACGTGATCAATTTATGGATTCAAAGACCATTGATCCCCTCAAATGAACATCACTAGTTTTATCAGAAAAAAGCAGATACTGCAAGCCATAGTTTTTCACCAACCATCCTACAAACAATGAGTTCATGCACAGTATGCAATCGCGGCATAATATCCAAGAAAAATCAGCTAAAGCCAGTCGATAACTGCGCAAATAACAAAAAATAACCCATCCTACAAATAATCAGTTCATGCACAGTATGCAGTCGTGGCATGATATCCAAAAATACTATCTTACAAACAATTACTTCATGCACAATATGCAGTTGTGGCATAATATCCAAAAAAAACCAATTAAAGCTAGTCGGTGACTGTGCGAATAGCAGAAAATAACCCAGACTCATCATAGTAACAAGAAGGTTTAAAAAAACCTTATTTATAAGTCACCAAGGTACTATTATCAAGGAGAGTACCATGACCTGAGATGGTTTTTTAACAACCTCCATAGCAGCACAGTATCAAAGCCCTCACACCTCACTTTGAAATACAGACGTAGAGAAATAATACCCACAGACTAAGTGAGGGGCCCAAAGCACCCTCACCTTTTATAGGTCATTTTATTTGCTCAACGTAAGAAGACGCCCCACGATCTGAGTTGAGTGTGTATGGCTCAGACACCTTATGGCTGATTTCGGTGTTGGACAGGACACTGCCAACACTATCTACACTGACAATCAGAGCGCATTGGCATTTGCGAGGAACCCAGTTTTTCATGCTCGCACAAAGCACATTGAGGTGCATTACCACTATGTCAGGGAGAGGCTCTCAACAGGAGAGATCAGCTTGGTTTATGTGCCAACACAGGACAACCTTGCAGATCTTTTCACAAAGGCATTGTCTCGTGAGAAGCTTGAAGCTTTCCGCAAAGCTTTGGGCTTCCCCTTTGTGGACTGATCATGTCCTCAGGGCATGGCACTTCCCTTTACTCATGTGCCAGCTCTCGTTCACCGCATCACTCCAGGGGGGATTTGTTACCATATACATGGGGTAGTGATATGTGTGAACACACTAGGACCGCCGGGGCATTTTTTCCCTCTTTAGGAGGTTTTTTTCCCCCGTGCATTGTATATACGCCCATCACTCTAGGGCTATCTATCTTTCCATTGCACACTAAGTAACACACTCTCTATTGTGTGCCTTGAGCTTCCTTCGTCTTCTCCAAGCTGTGTGTGTTTCTCTGCAACCCTAATTCCAACAATTGTGTAAGTAAGCTAAGAGAGAGAGAGAGAGAGAGAGAGAGAGAGATAAAGACAACAAGGTCCGTTTTGCACGGCTCTGAGAACTTTACAGCTCTAGCCACCTTCCTCACGTGTATGTATGTGACTTACTAGAAAAGGTCGTGTTTTTTGCTCTTATACTAAAAGTTTAAAGCTATGTATGGCAGTAGGAGCCAAATGTTTACTCAGAGACTAATGTGTGCGTGCGCGCGCGTGTGTGTGTGTGTGTGTGTGTGTGTGTGTGTGTGTGTGTGTGTGAGAGTGAGAGAGAGAGAGAGAGAGAGAGAGAGAGAGAGAGAGAGAGAGAGAGAGAGTGATTTTGATGCCGAGCTCATAAGCTCACCAAGGGCATCCTTCAAGCCCTTCAAATTTGCAAGATATTATGGTTTTCTTGGCATTATAGTGTATTTTTAAAGAGTAGCTAACATTATTCACCTGTAGAAAATGGATAAAATATCGGACAAAAGCAAACACTCACTTACAAAACATCTAATCTAAAATGCAAAAGTAAAGGGTTTGGTAATATTGAAAATGCAAAAGTGAAGAATAACATGGTAAGAAACGACAATTTTTTTAGAATCTAAAGTCAGATGACTTTGTACTCTACATAGAATAAATGTCCCACTTAAAATGCACATAACAAAAAAGAGATAATTTAGTACAAATTTTGTTATTTAATGAAAATTTAATTTTTGACAATATATTTGGCTTTATTTTTTCAAGGGTTTTTTTTCAAAATCAATATTGATACTTTAAAAAAAAAACATGAAAGTTTTTGTATTTCTTTAAAGAGATTGAAAAAAATAAAAAAGCTCGATTGGTGTCGACTTGGGGTTGTCTTTCTTTAAGGACATGCATGCATTATTCACACACACACACACACACACACACACAGACCACCACATTGCCCCTGTGTGTGTGTGTGTGTGTGTGTGTGTGTGTGTGTGTGTGTGTGTGTGTGAGAGAGAGAGAGAGAGAGAGAGAGAGAGAGAGCATTGCTTGTGTGTGCGTGCTCGTGCACATGAGTGAGAGAGAGATTTTAATGTTGAGCTCATAGGGACTCCGTCTCACCAAGGGCACCCTTCAAGCCTTTCAAATTTCCAAGATATTATGATTTTCTTGGCATTATAATGTAATTTTAAAGAGTAGCTACCGTTTGCCACCCGTAGAAAATGGATAAAATGCTGGACAAAAACAAACACTCACATTGGCACCCCAAATGGGGCGAGAGATTGCCCAATTGACGAGGCTTTTACCAATTTTGGGATATTTTGTTAAGTATGGAGCCTGATTTACCTTGTAATCTTCTGTGGTAAAAGTGCACATTTGTAAGGCCCCCATTATGAGGATTAGCCATCGTGCGTGAAGGAAAATCACTCGCTGGTAACCAAAATTTTCACGGCCAAAATCCAGGGACAACTTTAGGGGCCTCGAGGGCGGAAGCCCCTGAGACTTTTTTTTTTCTTTCGCCGGAATATTATGGCCGGACGGCGGTCGGAAAGTGGTTGGAAAACAACCGGTCGGTTGGCATGGCCGGTAGTCAATGGCCGGTGGTCGGTGGTCGGAAGTCAATGGCCGGTGGCCGGTGGCCGAATTCAAAAGCGGACTTGTCTTCTCAAGGGCGGCCACACATGGGTGGATTGAAGGGTCCGATTTGGACTTATCTACACAAGAGCGGCTACACATGGCTGCCTCTCATGAGAGAGGGCATCCCTTTTTGGCCTATAAAAGGAGGCCATTTCTACACACATTTCATAGTGTGAAGTTGATGCAACAAGGTGGATATGAGGTGGTGAGAGTGAAGCAAGGGGGGAGCTCTATTAAGGGTATAATCCCTTTGTAAACTACTTCTTGTTTTGAAGTATTAAAGCCACTGAGTGGCTGCTTTCCCGTGGACGTAGCCCACATTGGGTGAACCGCGTATATCGTATGTACTCTCTCTCTCTCTCTCTCTCTCTCTCTCTCTCTCTCTCTCTCTCTCTCTCTCTCTCTACTCTATAATCTCGTGTATGTAAATCTTTCTCTCTCCATTAAGTAATCTACTCAATTATCTATTTAGCTACGTCTTATTTACTAACAACTGGTATCAGAGCAAGGTTTGCTCGCAGCTAAATTATCTCAAGGAAAGGACTCCTTGAATTGAGTGGGATTTATGGCGGAGGAAGGGAAGCTCAAGATTGAGAAGTTCAATGGCAAAAACTACCAACATTGGAAGATGCAGATTGAAGACTATCTCTACCAGAAGGACCTCTATTTGCCACTACCCGGTCTTGCAAAGAAGCCCGCAACGATGGAAGATGAAGCATGGATTGTCCTTGTTCGAAAGGCACTGGGAACAATCCGGTTAAGCTTAGCGTCAACGGTGGCCCTCAATGTTTTGGAGATGAAGACCACGGAGGACTTGATGAAGTCACTTGAAAACTTCTACGAGAAACCATCGGCATCCAATAAGGTATTTCTTATGAAGCGCTTGTTCAATCTAAAGATGGCAGAGAATGGTTCAGTTGCAGAACACCAAAGGACTTTAACACAAACATAAGTCAACTTCGATCGGTGAAAATCAATTTCGGTGACGAAGTGCGAGCTCTCCTTATACTATCATCTCTACCGGATAGTTGGGACAGCCTTGTGATGGCTGTAAGTAATTCTATTTCTGGCACAAATACTCTTAAGTTTGATGATGTTGTGGGTGTTCTCCTAAGCGAGGAGATACGAAGGAGAATCACAGGAGAATCATCAAGTGCTGCATTGTCAGTAGAAACAAGAGGAAGGCCTAAGGAGAGGTTCAAAAACCAAAAGGGTCGTGATCGCTCAAGGCGGAGCAAGTCACGCACAAAGTCCGTTCTTGAATGTTGGAACTGCTGCAAGAAGGGCCACGTCAAGAAGGATTGTTGGTCCAAGAAGAAGAAGGAGACAGAGTCTAAAGACAACAAGCCAACATCGGAGACCAATGTGGCAGGTAAAGTAGAGCAAGATGCTCTAATTCTCTCATTAGACAATGTGTCTAATTCCTGGATAGTAGATTCCGGGGCTTCATTCCATGCGACACCACACAAGCAACATTTCCAAGACTACGTAATTTCGGGTATGTATACTTGGGAGATGATGAAGCTTGTGAGATTGTCGGCAAAGGTAAATTTTCTGTCAAAACTGCTAACGAAAATGAATGGAAGCTTAAAGATGTTAGGCATGTTCCTTCTCTTCGCAAAAATTTGATCTCTACAGGACAATTGGACGATGAAGGTCACAACATTGCATTCGGAAACAAACGGTGGAAGATCTCAAAGGGATCTTTGGTGGTTGCCAAAGGAGAAAAGGTCGGTACACTTTACTTGTGTATTGTTAGGACGCAACCTTCAGCTTGTGCAACAACTACAGAAGTTGACAGTGCGGTGTGGCACTACCGGCTTGGGCATATGAGTGCCAAAGGAATGCAAATCCTTCAAACAAAGAAACTTCTACCAGGTTTGAAAGAAGTGGATTTAGAATTCTGTGAAGATTGTGTTTATGGTAAAAAAAAGAGGGTGAAATTGCAAAAATCAGGAAATGAAAGAAAAAATAAAAAACTTGAGTTGGTTTATTATGATGTTTGGGGTCCTGCAAGTACACCATCACTTGGTGGCTCATTGTACTATGTAACATTCATAGACGATGCGACTAGAAAAACATGGGTTTATGCCATGAAGAATAAGTCCAATGTATTTTCCATATTTCAAAGGTGGAAAGCCTTTGTGGAGAATGAAACAGGTACCAAGGTTAAATGCCTAGATCCGACAATGGAGGTGAATATTGCAGCCAAGCTTTTGAAATCTTTTGTGCTAGCAATGGCATTCGGAGGCAAAGGACAACCCCAAGGACACCGCAACAAAATGGGATTTCGAAAAGGATGAACAGGACAATCATGGAGCGAGCACGAAGCATGCGGCTACATGCTGGCCTACCGCTTCAGCTTTGGGCGGAAGCTGTAAGTATGTCTGTGTACTTAATCAATCGGTCACCCTCAACGGCATTGGATGGGGGAGTTCCAGAAGAGGCATGGACAGGTAAACCGATGAATTATGCATTTCTCAAAGTGTTTGGGTGTGAGGCTTTCATGCACATAGATAGAAGCCTAAGATCAAAGTTAGATGCAAAGTCCAGAAAGTGTTTCTTCATTGGCTATGGAGAAGGTGACTTTGGGTATCGCCTATGGAATCCTGAAGATGGTAAAATCTGAAGGAGTAGGGATGTAATTTTCAACGAACAAAATGTCATAAAATCTAATATCTAACCAACCCAAATGATTTTCTCATATTAAATTGATCACTTAATGTGGGAGAATAAACGGGAACAAGTGTCAAGATATAGATATGTGCTTATAGATCTATCTCAACACGGGGCCAATGGTAAAGGCGCCCAAAAGGGAGATGGTCTATCAAAGAGCAAGGCTAACCAATGGAGCATAAGACCTTAGGGTTAGCTTCATTAAAGACCTCCAATAAATGTGTGTAAAAGTCCTTTGACCTTAGGTAAGCTAGGGCTGAGCTTGAGGTGGGAACCCGGCCCAAGCTCGAGATGCTTGTCCTGCTTGAGGTGCTTGTCATGCTTGAGGTGTTTCTCATGCTTGAGGTGCTTGATTAAGATGCTTGAGGTGCTTGAATGGCTCCTTGCTTGAGGTGCTTGACTTGCTGCATGATTAAGGTACTTGAGGTGCCTTGAGAAGCTTGCCTGAGATGCTTGTGGGAACACCCCCTAGTTCAAGTGCTTTGTCATGCTTGGTGAGTAAGGTGCTTGATCACCTAAAGTCAAAATCATTCCTACAAGAGGGGGGGCGAGCCTTTTTCCTAGGGGCTAGAGAGAGAACACCCACTCACACACACAAGGGAAGCCCCAACTTGAAGAGGCAACAAGGACACATGTCAGATCCCTACCCATGTTACCTTCATGAGTTGCTTGAAGATTATTGGCTAGGCTTCAAAGGGGTCCAATGATAAATTACTTGAATTATCTAATTGATTTTTCATTTATCAAGTCCTCTCTCTCAAAGGGGAAAGGGGGAGACTTGTCCCAAGGCTACCCATGTTGCTTGTAATGGCTCTTGCTTGTGATTGGCTAGTCCTGGGAGGGTCCAATGAGCTTCAAGCATGAGCTACAAGGGGGGGTCGACCCAAGGTAGCTAGGGGCTTGCTTGAGGGGTATACTCACCCACACACACTCACAAGCACTCTCATTGTGTGCTATGCAAAGTGCAAGAGCTCCCTCTCCAAGCAAGTAGAGGTTGAGAGCCTACACCAACACTCTTGGCTATGGAGTGCAAATCCAACCAAGAGCCATGCTTCAATGCTTAAGCTTGCCATCTCCTTTTTCTTCATTACTATGCTATTATGTATGCTAGCAACAAGAGTATGATAAGTGAGGAACTAATTCTTTCTCCTACGAAATGTTTCTTCTTCCTCTTCCCTACCCTCATTCCCTGCTAGCTCTCTCCACCTTCGAAGGTGTTTGAGGTCTTGGGACTGAGGCTTGGGATAGTTAAAGCTTTCTTCAAGTTCATGTTATGCTATGATTGTGATGCATGAAGCTTTCCATCTTCATTGCATCACCTAGGTCACAAGGAACACAAAGAATGTATTGTAACAAGTCTCTCTTAATGGGAGAAATCATAATACAAATGCCTATTGGAGGGGGGACCGGCTCCACATAAATCCGGTCCTCAACTGTTGTCATGTTCTCTAAATTCTCTCTCTTGCAAAAGTATTGTTCATGCCAAGTTAACTAATTGCTATGATTATGTTGCTATCTTCGATTATGTCTACCCGCTATGCTCACAAAGTTATTTCTCGAAAGTATTCTCATTAATTTCCGCTATTCTCAAGTTGAATAGGCTAATTCCATTACACAAAATATGTACAAGATTACTTGGAAAGAAATCAAACAAAAGAAACAGGTGATGAGTACATGGAGCTTGAGGATGGTGAACACTCAAGGACTGCAGACGGTGACAATGTGCAACAACGTCAACCAAATGAGGAGCCTCAACCTATTCCCCGAAGATCTACAAGAGCAAGTAGACCTCCAGAAAGGTTTGTTCCTTCCTTCAACCATCTCTTGATATCAGATTCTGGAGAGCCGGAATCATACGAAGAAGCTATGCAACATGAATCCAAAGAAGAATGGACGAAGAGCATGCAAGTGGAGATGGACTCACTACATCGCAACCAAACATGGGAATTGGTTGAGTTTCCTAAAGGTAAGCGGGCACTTCAAAACAAATGGGTGTACAAGGTGAAGGAAGAAGAAGGTGGAAAGAAAAGATACAAGTCTAGGCTTGTGGTAAAAGGTTTTTCTCAAAAGAAAGGTATTGACTTCAATGAAATATTTTCTCCTATTGTAAAAATGAACTCAATTAGTCTTGTCTTAAGCCTTGTGGCTGCTCATGATCTAAATCTCGAGCAAATGGATGTAAATACAACATTCTCTCACGGTGACTTAGAGGAGGAAATCTACATGCTTCAACCAAAGGGGTATGAAGTAAAAGGTAAGGAGAAAATGGTTTGCAGATTAAAGAAGAGCTTGTATGGTTTAAAGCAAGCATCAAGACAATGGTACTTGAAGTTTGATCGATGGATGTTGGATCATGGATTCACAAGATGCAACTCGGATCACTGTGTCTACACGAAGAATTTGGGAGATGGGAAATTCATCATCCTAATGTTATATGTTGATGACATGTTGATTGCAAGTGCTAACATGCAGGACATCAAAGACCTAAAAGAGGAGCTGTCTAAATCTTTTTCAATGAAAGATTAGGTGCTGCAAAGAGGATACTTGGTATGAAAATATCAAGGGACAGGACGAAGAAGACAATAAAGCTATCTCAAGAAGATTACGTCAAGAAGGTACTAGAAAGGTTTGCAATGCAAAATGCAAAACCAGTTTCTACACCTTTGGCTGGTCACTTTAAATTAACGAAGGATATGTGTCCAAAAACACAAGAGGAGATAGCCTATATGTCTAAAGTTCCATATGCTGTAGCGGTAGGTTCTCTAATGTATGCTATGGTCTGGACAAGGCCAGACATTGCACATGCAGTGGCAGTTGTGAGTAGATTCATGGACAACCTAGGTAAAGAGCATTGGCAAGCTGTGAAGTGGATACTTAGGTATCTAAAAGGGACAACAACAAATGCCTTGTATTTTGGAGGAACTGATATTTTTCTAGAAGGGTATGCTGATGCAAATATGGCAGGTGAAAAAGATACTCGAAGGAGCACTACTGGCTATGTGTTCACGGTTGGAGGCACAGCAGTAAGCTGGGCTTCAAAGTTGCAGAAAGTGGTTTCACCTTCTACCACGGAAGCAGAGTATGTAGCAATGACGGAGGCAAGCAAAGAAATTATGTGGCTGCACAGATTCTTAGAAGAGCTTGGATTCAAACAAGACAATTGTGTCTTGTACAGTGATAGCCAAAGCGCTATCCATCTTGCGAAGAACTCAGCCTTTCATTCAAGGACAAAGCACATTGAGGTGAGATATCACTTCATACGCACTCTTTTAGAAGAGGGACAGCTAAAGCTAGGAAAGGTGCATACAAGTGAAAATCCTGCAGACATGTTTACAAATGTGGTCAACAAGGAGAAGTTGAGCTTTTGCTCATCCTCAATCGGCATTCAAGGATAAGAAGCCAAGATGGAAAGTAATCACAGGTTTGGTTTTGAGATCAGTCTCCAAGTGGGAGATTGTTAAGTATGGAGCCTGATTTACCTCGTAGTCTTCTGTGGTAAAAGCGCACATTTGTAAGGCCCCCATTATGAGGAGAAGCCATCGTGCGTAAAGGAAAATCACTCGCTGGAAACCAAAATTTTCACGGCCAATTTTTTTTTCTTTCGTTGGAATATTATGGCCGGACAGCGGCCGGAAAGTGGCCGAAAAACAACTGGTCGGTTGGCCGGTGGCCTGGAGTCAATGGCCGGTGGCCGGTGGTCGGTGGTAGGAAGTCAATGGCCGGGGCCGGTGACCGAATTCAATGGCCGGTGGCCGAATTCAAAAGCGGACTTGTCTTCCCAAGGGCGGCCACACATGGGCAGATTGAAGGGTCCGATTTGGACTTATCTACACAAGGGCGGCTACACATGGGAGAGGGCAGCCCTTTTTGGCCTATAACAGGAGGCCATTTCTACACACATTTCATAGTGTGAAGTTGATGCAACAAGGTGGGTGTGAGGTGGTGAGAGTGAAGCAAGGCGGGAGCTCTATTAAGGGTATAATCCCTTTGTAAACTACTTCTTGTTTTGAAGTATTAAAGCCATTGAGTGGCTGCTTTCCCGTGGACGTAGCCCACATTGGGTGAACCACGTATATCATGTGTACTCTTTGTCTCTACTCTATAATCTCGTGTATGTAGATCTGTCTCTCTCTATTAAGTAATCTACTCAATTATCTATTTAGCTACGTCTTATTTCCTAACATATTTTGTCCTTTTTATTTTCAAGAGTTAAACTATGGACATGCTTAAAAAATTATAAATTCTTTTAATTTTGACAAGCAAGGGTGCTTGTAACATTTAATGATCTAGTAACTTGTGTGTAGCGGAAAATAGCATCAACATAGTGAGCATTTCATTAGAATAGATTCCCTAATGAGAATAACAAGAGTGCTTGGGTGGAGAGAGCAACAAAAAGTATAACACCTAGTTAGATAGCATGAACAATACTTCAAAAGAGAGAGAAATTAAGCAATTGACAACAGTTGAGGACCGGATTTGCATGGAGTTGGTCCCCCCTCCAAAAAGGCTTTGTATTATGGTTTCTCCTATCAAGAGAGACATTTTACAATACAATTCTTTGTGTTCCTTCAATACTAGCTAGTGCAATGAAGATGGAAACTTCAAGCACTAAGCAAAACACTTATCAAACACGACATCAATTCCCTCATGATCTTAGACCCAAGACCTCACACACCTTCGAAGATGGTGAGAGCTAGCAGGGTATGAGAGTAGATTGAGAGGAAGAAGGAGTAGTCTTACGAGAAAGATGTACTTCTCCTCACATAATCACTCATATTAGCATAGCTTAGCTTAGTAACTAGCATGGTAGAGGAGATGAGCATGCATTGAAGCTAGGCTCTTGGTTGGATTTGCATCACAAAGCTAAGAGTTGTTGGTGTAGGCCTCCCTTCTCACAAGCCTGGAGTAGGTGATAAGCTTTCCATTAAAGCTTTGAGAAGGAGAGAGAGAGAGTCTTCTTGCTTCACACATGGACTAGTGTGAGTGTGTATGTCATGATGCCTTTAGAAAATCAGCCCCCTCTCTCTCTTGGTTGACCCCTCTTGCTATTTGCTCATGCTCACACCCTATTGGACCTCTCCAGGCTTAGCCAATGGAATTTCAAGAGCATAAGTGATAGCCTTCTGACATGTGTCCCCCTTTCCCCTTTTGTGAGAGGTTTAGGAAATTAATTAATGCAACTAAACTCTCATTGGACCCCTTTGTCTCCTGGCCAATAGGAATCACGCAAGCCATTCGGCTGCTGAATGTTCATTGGACCCCTTGGGAGACTATCCAATAGTCTTCTAGAGAGCTTAATTCCTATTGGTTCTTTTATTAAGTGTTTTTAAATTAGTTAAACTAGATTTACTCTAGCCTAATTCTCATTGGTCCACCGCCATGGGATTTGAGTACACCTTGTGGGCATCTGGGCTAGGGAGCTGACATGTGTCCCTCTTTTCCCTTGCGTAAAGGAAGCTTGTGAGTGTGTGTGTGTGTGTGTGTGTGTGTGTGTGTGTGTGTGTGTGTGTGTGTGTTTCTCTCTCATCCCCTACTTCCAGGGCTCGCCCCCGCCTATGTAGGACTCGTGACGACTTTTTGGGACACACACAAAGCATCCAATTTCCTTAGTGTTTGACCTTTGGACACAACCTTTCAATTTGGAAGTCTTAATGGGCTGAACCTTAGGGTCTTTTAAGCCCATTGTTGCACATTGCTCTTGCTACATACGGAAACGTCGTGGGTCCTGCAAAATAGCAAAAACAATATACTACAAGCCATGAAACGAACAAATCTGCATACCTCGAATCGCACACGCATAATCCAAGTTGTACACGAGCAGAGAGAGAAAGAGAGCGTGATAGAACGAGAGAGCACGTGCAGGCGCACCTCCTAGAGCGGAGTGCTATGCCGGTACGGCGAGAGAGAAGAGAGGAGAGGAGAGAAGAAGTACACAGACACTGGGTGCAATCTCCCCCCGTGCAAGAGTGACCATTTCCCTCTTGCACGTATTTAATTTATAGATTCTTGAATGGTCAAAGTGAGTACAAACTGGCCGGCCGGTCATAAATGGCCAAAGCTCATAAAGAGCACTTGAATAATAAAATATACATAAAACATGATATCCTTTTGCAATAGCTTAGCTCGGTCAAGCCTTTTCCTCCTATCACAGCTACAATAAATAATAAGATATCAATTCCATAACATACCTCTCCGTTGGAAAGCAACTGTCCTCAGTTGCGAAGATAAAAATCTGCAAACAATACTTGTCAAAAACAGTGATTAGTATGTTGTGTCAAAAACATTACATAATAAAAGAAAAATTTATGAAACTAAACAACATTAGCTTATGCCTGCCGTCATCCACATACTACCTATTCTAGTGTCCCATACCACTAGAATAAGCAGTATATGTCATACCCTAGTGAATCAGGATATCATTGGTCACACTCATCATTAATCTCATAATGTCAAGTCTCATCACATAAACACTGCCATAATAATCACCAGATACCAAATCCCAATCCAATTCCAATTCCACAATATAAGTCCAAATCCAAATCACTGTCATTATGTACCCGGGTAACAAAATCATACCAGTTACAATGGTGGCCAGCCATTGCAGCATGATTTTGTGATCGGTGTTGCCTAAATCGACGAATCTACACCAATAAGATGTGCTGCCTAAACCGGCGAATTTGCACTAATGCTGCCTAAATCGGCGAATCTGCATTGGATATTGTTTAAAAAGCGTGAATCTGTAGTTTGTTGTTGTGCTACCTAAATCGGCGAATCTGCACTAGATGAGCATTGACACACTGCCTAAATCGGTGAATCTGTGTGCATGTGACCAATGGACTAGACAAGACATAAACGAGAAAAAGTATATTTACTACGTTGTCGACATCACAATGCAGTATATCACCAAAGGACTTACAAATGGTTGTGCACTGTCCCAGAGCATCTTAGCTCGCATGAGTAGTTGCATAGCTTACTGACAAATCATCTCAACAAAAATTTCTTTCAATATAATTAGAGGGCATGACCTTAGCGGTGCAAGAGGGTATCATAAAGTCGGATAAAATATGGTTAGGGTATTAGTACAAAAGCTGTAAAAATGAGTTTGCAAAATAAAGCAAAGAGATTACTTATCTGACGTCCTCGCATTATGGCCTGCATAGGTTTTTGTGAATCCTTAAATGAGTTAGAGAAATGGAACAAGTGAAGATCATGATAAAAGTCATTTGATTACGGTCAAGCAGACAGATACGTTTATTGCTTTAAAATTGTTGTAAACGAACTAAACATAATGGTGCGGAGCAGCGCTAATGTACAACAACTAACAATGAGCTATTCGAAAGGAGAAAACCCAGAAAATCTTCATAGTTTGAAAAGTCTAACAAATTTTAAGTCCCTAATTAAGAATGCAGGATATTTGACAATGTTGATCAATACAAGGAATCTGAGAAAGAGCATGCAATAGAGTCGGGTCGTAATTAGATGAAGTTGCAAAAAGTGGTCACCGAGCAAGCTGGCAGTAGGAGTATGAGCATAGAACATTTTGTACTAACGTGTGCTAGCATTAACCAACTGAATATAAAATGCTAATAGCATTGCTAGGAATCGCAAAGGTGCTTAAAATATTGTGCTACGTACCGAAAAAAGTGTTGGAATTAGGGTTGCAGAGAAACACACACAGCTTGGAGAAGACGAAGGAAGCTCAAAGCACACAATGGAGAGTGTGTTACTTAGTGTGCAATGGAAAGATAGATAGCCCTAGAGTGATGGGCGTATATACAATGCACGGGGGAAAAAAACCTCCTAAAGAGGGAAAAAATGCCCCGGCGGTCCTAGTGTGTTCACACACATCACTACCACATGTATATGGTAACAAATCCCCCCTGGAGTGATGCGGTGAACGAGAGCTGGCACATGAGTAAAGGGAAGTGCCATGCCCTGAGGACAGGATCAGTCCACAAAGGGGAGTAAGCCCAAAGCTTTGCAGAAAGCTTCAAGCTTCTCACGAGACAATGCCTTTGTGAAAAGATCTGCAAGGTTGTCCTGTGTTGGCACATAAGCCAAGCTGATCTCTCCTGCTGAGAGCCTCTCCCTGACATAGTGGTAATGCACCTCAATGTGCTTTGTGCGAGCATGAAAAACTGGGTTCCTCGCAACTGCCAATGCGCTCTGACTGTCAGTGTAGATAGTGTTGGCAGTGTCCTGTCCAACACCCAAGTCAGCCATAAGGCGTCTGAGCCATACACACTCAACCGTAGCTGTGAAGACTGCCCTGTACTCAGCCTCACAACTCGAAGTGGCCACAGTAGGTTGCTTCTTGCTCAACCATGATATACATGAACTGCCAAGCATGAAACAAAAACCACTTGTGGACACTCGCGTGTCAAAACAACCAGCCCAATCTGAGTCCGAAAAAGCATGTAAGTCTGGCGGCAATGATCCCCCCTTGGGATAAAACAAGCCAAGATATAAAGTGCCACTAAGGTAGCGGAAAATCCTCTTGACAGCCTGCCAATGCTTAGACCCTGGGCTATGCATAAATCTGCTGACCTGCGAGACTGCAAACTGAATATCTGGCCTCGTGTTGCATACATAAATGAGGCAGCCAACAGCAGTTTGGTAAAGAGTGACATCAGCAGGATCGCCAGCATCATGTAGACTCAGCTTCAAACCTGTTTCCATGGGAGTGGCAATAGGTTTGCAATCCTCAAGTCCAAACTTACATAGCAATGTCTCTATGTAACTTTTCTGACACAAGGCAATACCACCATCACACTGCTTGAACTGTATACCCAAGTAATGATGCAACAGCCCCAAATCTTTCATCTTGAAAGTAGCATTCAAATCAGCCTTAAATTCAGCAATATGTCTCTCATTTGGTCCAGTGATCAGCAAATCATCAACATAAAGAACCACAATGAGAAATACATCATCCTCACGCTTTACATACAATGTGCTTTCTGTTGGACTGTTACGAAAGCCTCGTTTAACCAAATGAGTGTCAGCTTTCTCATACCAAGCACGAGGAGATTGCTTCAACCCATACAAAGCCTTCTTACATTTGCACACTTTGTCTTCTTGTCCTTTTATGACAAAACCGCGAGGCTGTGTTACATAAACTTCCTCAAATATGTCACCATTCAAGAAAGCAGTAACAATGTCTGATTGATGTACATCCCAACCAAAATGAGCTGCCAATGCACATAGAAAACGCACAGTAGTCATACGACAAGTGGGAGCAAAAGTCTCTTCATAATCTATGCCTTTTTGTTGTGCATAACCCTTTGCAACAAGTCGAGCCTTATGGCGATCGATCTCACCATCCGGCTTGCGTTTCAACTTGTAAACCCACTTCGTACCAATGGCCTTTTTGCCAGGAGGCAAATCACATAAAGTCCATGTGTCATTCTCTATAAGTGCATCATATTCTGATTTCATGGCAGCAATCCAATTTTCTGAATTCTGTGCTTCATCAAAAGACAGAGGCTCCTCAACATCATGTAAACTAGACACAGCCAAAGCATAACAATCTGATGCATAAGATGCATGGCGAGAGCCTGAACGAGTACGACTAGATAAAGGTGCATCCAATTTACTGTCACGCAAAGTGTGCACCAGCCATTTTGGCATACCTCTAGCCTGCTCATTTTCAGCCCTTTCCTCATCAAGTACATCATGTACATCTGCATCAGTAATAGGCTGTTCTAAAACATTTTCAGAAACCCCCATAGGCTGTACATTTGCCTCATTGGAACTTACATTCGTATTTCCACCACTGAAAAGAGGCAACAAAGTGTCATAAATGTCCTGTGAGCTTACATTACTGTCTCTAGTACATGACAGCAAGGGTTGAACAGAATCTTCCACAAACACTACATCCCGTGAAACCAAAATACGTTTTGTTTGCGGATGATACAACCTGTAACCTTTGCTTTCAGCACTATAACCAACAAAAATACATTTGACAGCCTTATCATCCAATTTTCTGCGCTGCACTTGTGGCACCAAAGCATATGCCAAACAGCCAAAAACACGCATGTGCTCAATAGAAGGTTTTCTATCATGCCATGCTTCATATGGAGTAATAGACTGCAAAGCTTTCGTAGGACACCTGTTAAGTACATAAGTGGCACACATGATGGCCTCAAGCCAAAAAGAATGCGGCAAAGCTTGACTTTTGACCATACATCGTGCCATTTCCGTTAGTGACCTGTTTTTCCTCTCAGCAACACCATTTTGCTGAGGTGTATAAGGCACTGTACATTGGTGTTTTATCCCACGACTAGCCAGAAATGCATTAAATTCATGAGACATATACTCCCCCCCTCGATCGGAACGGAGGGTGCCCATAGTACATTTTGAGACATTTTCAGCCATAGCCAAAAATTGTTTGAAGCACATAAAAACTTCGGACTTCGCTTTAAGCGGAAATACCCACGCATGCCTGGAGTAATCATCAATGAAAGTCACGAAGTACAGGTAATTGCCCAAGGACGGAGTTTGCATGGGCCCACAAACGTCACTATGCACAAGCTGCAACCTGCATGTGGCCCTAACTGAACCATCCTTTGGAAACTTAGAACGCTGCATTTTACCCAGAATACAGCCTTCACAAACATGTTTGATAGGTGCTTCAAGAGGCGGCAAAGAAGCAACCATATCAGATTTCTGCAAACGCAGCAAACTGGCAAAATTCAGATGACCAAAACGTGCATGCCAAAGTTTTGCATCTGAAATAGCCCTTGAATCTGCAACAGCATTTGCAAAATTTTGTCCACACTTGTCATACAAAGTGAGCTTATACAGCCCACGGCACAAAAGCCCAGATGCAACAATTTCATCACCAAAACTGAGATCATGAACTGTACATCTGTCATCCACAAATTTGACTACAAGTCCAAGTCTAGCAAGTGCGGATACAGACAAGAGATTCTTCTTGATCCCAGGTACATAAAGTGCATCAACAAGTGTGAAGGAACTGCCATTAGCAGCAGTGAGCACAATCTTTCCAACTCCCTGAACTGGATAAGAGGCATTGTTGGCACAAGTTACTGAATTCCCATGAGGGACAGACTCGAGAGAGGTAAACAATTCACGATGTGAGGTAATGTGCTTTGTAGCACCACTGTCGAAATACCACACATGTGAATCTGCAGCAACTGACAAGCATGCATCATGGACAGCAGGATTGTAAGTGCACTCTGCGCTAAAAGCCCATTCTGCATCAACATCAGCATCACAATCTCCTTTCACAGAAGACTCAACAATGGCTGCATTTGTAGTGGAACCAGCATTTGCAGTGGAACCACCCTCTTTCTTCTTAGCCTCTTTGGCCTTCAACTTAGGACACGACTTGATCAAGTGATCATTGGCTTTACAATAATGGCAACGCATCTTCTTTTTGCCCTTATCACCAGAATTGCCAGACGAAGTGCTGCCAGCAGAAGCATTAGGAACAGAAATTTTGCCACTCGCAGCAGAACCATAAGAAGTGGCTGCATTACTGTTACCACCCTTTCTTTGAGAAGCAATAAAAGCCTGTTCAACTGCACGCTGCCTAGTCCTGTTTTTTCTAGAAAGTGACTCTTGCAACAGCAATGTGCATAATGCATCAAACTTGACAACTTCAGGATTTCCTTGGGTCATCAGTCTCCAAGTACTAGCAAAAGTCTGGTAGGAATCTGGTAAGGCATCAAGAACAGTCTGCACAAGGGAACTGTCAGAAATGACTTCACCTGCAGAAATGAGTTGCTCATTGATATCCTTGACACTAGCAAGGAAAGTGTCCATATCATCTTCCTCATGCATAATCTTCGACTCTAGCTCTTTACGCAGCAAAGCAATTTTAGCCTCATTGTGGCTTGCATAAAGACCTGCTAGAATATCCCAAGCCTGTTTTGCAGATTTTGCTGAACGGATGTGAGGAATAATGGTGCGCTTCACAGACAACGCAATCAATGCATGAGCCTGCGCATCCTTAACATCCCAACGAGCTTGTTCTGCTGTAGGCAAAACAACTCTAACAGCTGCAATCCTTGCAGCAAGACCTGCAACATCCTCAATATCGCCTACATCTTCAGAACCAGGACGTACATCAATGCCCTGCACAATGTTCCAGACACCTTTTGACACAAGAACGTGTTGCATCATATAAGCCCACATAGGGTAGTTGTCCCCATCCAACCTGTCCTCAGCAGCAAACATCTTGAACACATCTGTGTTGTTGTTGTCAGCCATGGTAAATGCTGCACCTGATGTGAAAACTGCCCGAAAATAGGAGAAATGGAGCGGGAACAACTTGTGCTATATAGCACAAACCGTAGAAGACTATAAGGCACCTGTTATGCAGAAAACGGCACTGACAGAAAATCTGCACAAAATGACGAAATAACCTGTGCAGTACTGCCCGTAGTGGAAACGGAGGCCGAAATGAGCCCAAATCAAAATTCTGAGCAGACCAAGCTCTTCGACCCTAAACCCAAAATATTTGTCGACCTGCGAACGCTTGCCAAAGCTCACTGAAATCGGAGAAAGTGAGCAGGCGTGTGCTGGAGCAGCTGGCGACTAAGCCCGGGAGGACGTGACCTGCTCTGATACCAATTGTTGGAATTAGGGTTGCAGAGAAACACACACAGCTTGGAGAAGACGAAGGAAGCTCAAAGCACACAATGGAGAGTGTGTTACTTAGTGTGCAATGGAAAGATAGATAGCCCTAGAGTGATGGGCGTATATACAATGCACGGGGGAAAAAAACCTCCTAAAGAGGGAAAAAATGCCCCGGCGGTCCTAGTGTGTTCACACACATCACTACCACATGTATATGGTAACAAAAAGGTCATGCAAATAATGTCATAAAATTCCACAGATTATAAGTAAAATAATGTATGCAAATAGTGTGATGGAATCCATTGAAGATATTAGAGTTATGTAAATCTAGGTCTTATGATCACTTTATGAAGATTGATTCTGGTCGTCTCCAACATATCATTTCATCGTTGTGTTCCAAATACTTTCTGCCTTAATTAGTGTTGTTACCCACTGCAAATTTGTACCATTCGTCAATATCCCTCAGTATGCTTCTAGTCAAATTTGTGCATACATTATCATCTAGTCACATTGTAATCGTCGATGGGGCATATCGTCAATGTAATTCTGAGGGGGGGGGGGGGGGGGGGGGGGTTATATGAGTAGAGGCTAGGGTATAGGGACGAAGATAAAGCTACATCACATATGTCATCGTCTAGTATACTATGAGATGTGAAGGCACTTGCATTGTCTATTTAGTGATTGAGACCACTGATTAGAGTTATGAGAGTCCTCAGGTTGTCTATGCTAGAGTGGGGTAACACGAGGAGAGACATTTTGAGTGTGTGACAGTAGAGACTATACATTTAGAATAATGAGATCAAACGGACACAATCCGGTTGGATGTAATCCAAGAGATGGGTACAAAGTTAAAATCAAGTAAAGTGAAAGATGTAAAAGTTAAGAGTTTAAAAACATCAAACTAAAAGGATCATGATCATGTCAATGCCTGAGAATGCTCGATAATGGGCGTTGTCGCAGAAAGTAGTACATCAGTCCCACTGAAGAGCGTCTTCAATGTCCATTTCTGCAGTAGTGGTACGGGGGGAAAGAGAGAGAGAGAGAGAAATGAAGTGAAAATTTATATTATTCGTCTTTAAAAGCCATGGGGTCAAACTCGTACAATCCTCATGGATCTAAGACAATGTCGAGTACAAAATAAAATGGAGTGTAGTGAAAAAATTGAATTAAATGACTAAAATTAATATCGGCAGACTGAAGTCATCATCATCATGATCATCCCAATGCCCGTGATGGTCGGCAACAGGCGACGTTATCACAAGAAGTTGGTCGTTGAGAAGCTTGTCGATGTCCAAGTATGCTTGGCAACCCGGTGATGTCCGAAAGGCTATTGTATGCTTATTGGTATGTCAGTCGTCGTTATAAGGAATCGTAGTGGAGAGCGAAATGAAAAGAAATGTTTTTATGAATCGTCTTTACAAGGGATGTGGGATCAAACTCATAAAATCTTATGGATCGAAGACAGTGTCTAGGTACAAAATGAAACAAGGTAGAAGACAGTGTCTAGGTACAAAATGAAACAAGGTAAAATAAAAGCTGAGGATGGCTGACGTCGTCGGAAGATGTATTGCATCCGCTGCTACAGAGCTTAGTCAATGCCCGCCAATGTAAGCCGTTGTCAGAAAGCGAAATAGATTGAGAGACTTGCTCCTGCTTGCTAGCTGAGTGAGAGCACAGTAGTTCCACTGAGAGAGAGATGCACACTAAGTGTGACAAGTTGCGGAGAAGGAGGGTCCTCAGGGTGTTGAAAGTAGGGCCTTGAGGCCTGCTACGAATCAGGGAGAAGAAGAGCTCTGCAAGGCAAGGCCGGGTTGGATTTAAAGGATCATAAGCTGGCTGTGTCGAGGGTTGAGAGAGCCCGTACAGGAGGGCGCTTTGCTCACTAGAGCAGTGAGCATGGGGTGCCGCAATCAGTGTTGCAAGGAGTTGAAGGTTGCCATTGACAAAACATGATGCCAGAGAAACTGTTGAGGGGTATGGGTTGCCAGCGCCACAGAGCAAGGGCAAGAAGGAGCGCTGAATATTGCATGAGGGAGAGGTTGACAGAGTGTGTGAGAGCCGGTGGGTGTGTGTGTGTTTGTGGTGGTTGCTGCAGCTCCTACCACCAATCTCGGGTAGCAATGTGAGCGCTCTTGCATGGCCATCAAAAGATGATGGGTGGTGACTGCGACTCCTAGAGTTGGGGGGGGGGGGGGGTAGGCACGGTTATAGAGAGAGGCTTATGAATGTGACAGAGAGAGAGAAAGCTCGTCATCGCAGGAGAGAGAGAGAGAGAGAGAGAGAGAGAGAGAGAGAGAGAGAGAGAGAGAGAGAGAGAGAGAGAGAGAGAGAGAGAAAGACTCAGAGAGAGATAAGGAGAAGGCGCGGATGACTGGTCGAAAGAGAGGTAGAGATGGGTGGTTGGTCGAAGGTCCAAGAGCCCATGGTGCAGCCAATTCTGATCGAGTTGGTGAGTTTGGTGCATGGTACCTCTGGGAGTTGCAGCTGTGGTTGACGACAGTAGGAGGTGCTGGGTGGCTCTAATAAGAGAGAGGGTGATGTTGACTGGTGTGGTTGGTAGTGCTGCACCACAAGGGCCACGTCCGGATGATAGATTTAGTTATCACGCGAGTCTCGCTCACTAAAGGTTTCCAGCTATGGGCAGTTCACGGGTGTAAAAGGTGTGGTCGTTAGGAGTTGTCGATGAGTGACAGAGAGTGAGAGAGAGATGAACGGGTGGAGTGAGAGAGAGAAGATTGGGAGAAACACATGCACAGCTGGTAGTAGTAGATGGCCACGAGAGAGAGAGAGAGAGAGAGAGAGAGAGAGAGAGAGAGAGAGAGAGATCAGAGAGTGGGTTTACCACTACATGCAAGTAGGGTAATTCTTGACTGCGGGGGATGGTGGGTGACGTGTAGTCGGAGGTGATGCTACAGCTGCATGCCATGGGCGACGGGTAGGTTCCAACTGTTGTTGCAGCAGTGATGGGCATTGTTGGGTTTGCATGTTGCGACTGTCTTGTGCTAGTTCAGCACTTAACGAAGCTAAGGTCGAGCCCAACCCTGCATGATGCGAAGTTATGCTGAGAGCCAAAAAAAGAATAGATAAGATAGTACTGATCTCCATGCCGGGGCGACTCCTGCGGTAGTTTGGAGGGTGCAAAACAAATTTAAAAATGATGGCTTTTATCTTTTCGAACATGAAGATTTCTCTATCTTGCCCTTCTGTTGAGGATCTCGATTTCCTCTTCTCAGATGAGAGGTTTCCACTTTAAAGCACATCTAATTAATCTTAGAAACCTCCCACGTCAAAACTTATTTATTTTTCTTCTTCTTTCTCCTTCTAAAACGATTCTCGCAATGTCCCTTCGGGTGATCCCTATGACAAAAAACATATCCTCTTTTACGCATTCTCTTCTTTCTACAATCTCTGTCTCCGCTTTATTTTAATTTACCCTAATCGAGATCTTAATTAAGTTAACCATGTTCTAATTCTATATTACATCACGATCCAAGTGGTTGGGAAATACAAAACAAACATATAACTTTTGATCAAGAATCAGGTTAATAAAACACATAGAGTAAACACAAAAAACTTAGCTTCAGTATTTGGTCATCATGAATTGCTTCAAGGCCATGTTTATTGTGCTCATAGGAGCGTATTGCTAGCTCTGATACCACTGCTACATACGGAAACGCCGCGGGTCCTGCAAAATAGCAAAAACAATATACTACAAGCCATGAAATGAACAAATCTGCATACCTCGAATCGCACACGCATAATCCAAGTTGTACACGAGCAGAGAGAGAAAGAGAGCGTGATAGAACGAGAGAGCACGTGCAGGCGCACCTCCTAGAGCGGAGTGCTACGCCGGTACGACGAGAGAGAAGAGAGGAGAGGAGAGAAGAAGTACACAGACACTGGGTGCAATCTCCCCCCGTGCAAGAGTGACCATTTCCCTCTTGCACGTATTTAATTTATAGATTCTTGAATGGTCAAAGTGTGTACAAACTGGCCAGCCGGTCATAAATGGCCAAAGCTCATAAAGAGCACTTGAATAATAAAATATACATAAAACATGATATCCTTTTGCAATAGCTTAGCTCGGTCAAGCCTCTTCCACCTGTCACAGCTACAATAATAAGATATCAATTCCATAACATCTCTTTTGCAGATGGCCCCACCTTTGGATCCCTATTTTCCCTCCTTTGGATCCCTATTGTGGCCGTCTGCCAGCTTAACCAATATTCTAGCTTTTTCTCCCCTGATACTTTCCCATATTAAATGATCAGTTTAACATGAGAAAATCATTTAGGAGAATTAGACATTAGTTATTATGACAGTGCTCATAAAAAATTAATGGCCTGAGAGAGAGAGAGAGAGAGAGAGAGAGAGAGAGAGAGAGAGAGAGAGAGAGAGAGAGAACATTTTTTTAGTGCCCAACAAATGATGCAACAAGGAGAAGAGGGGAGAGATTTTCTTATATACATAGGGTAAAATAGCACATGTGACTTGCTCAAAAATTCAAGACCCATAGACCACAACTTCCATTTCAAGTAGACATATCTTTTAAGTCATTCACGCTAAAATATACATTTGTCTAATAATGTGCATGCCATATCTTAGTTGCTCTGGGGACTTCCTAGAGAAAAGGAAAAATTGAGATAATTTCCAATTGACTGAATGGCGTGCAGGGAAGCCTTAAGGCAACTCAAAAATATGTCACCACGTCATATCACCACATCAGTTGCATTACCAAGAAAAACTTATGGAAACTCAAAGATGCTACATCACGGCATGTAACCACATCCTGAAGGTTACTAGAATAACACTTGAGACTTTATCATTGACAAGTAGACATATCTATTTAGTCATTCAAACTAAAAAATACATCTTTCTAATGTGCAGGCTAGTTCTTAGTTTCTCTGGGGTCTTGCTAGAGAAAAGGGAAAAGTGACAACATCTCCTTCCTTTAGCAAAGCCACAGAGAGAGCACCCTTACCTACATCCACAGTAAGAAAACAATCACTAGATTAGTTTTCAAACAGCATAACAGGTAACTTGGGTGACTCTAGTTGTTATCCATGTCACCCTAACTTAACCTAAGAGAGGAAAATGCTGAAAAAAGAAAATAATATTTGTCAAGGATGAGCCACTAAGTACTCCTAAAGATAGATTGGTCAACAGATTATACCATCCTAGCTAATCCATGCGCCCCAAATGGTACCTTTGTACAAATGCATGTTAATTTAATCATTATTCCTTGAAGAAGTTAAACCTAATCTAAGTGTTCAGAAACCTCAGATGGTTATGCCGCCATGTTTGACACCTTGTCAATGTGGATTGGAATCATTAAGCTAAATCCCTCTTATTAAGAGAAGAAGGAGATAACTAGCTATTGATTTATTTGCTTAGCGGTTGCTTTATCAAAACCTGAAGCCCTAGCCATGCTCTCATAATGAGCACTTGATATTTTGAATGGGAACCCAAGTGAGTTCAAGGTAGTGTGTTTCCCTTTAAATACTTTTGCTTTTATATAGTGTATTCTAATTTGCAGTCAAGACGACGTGGCTCAATTATGTATGTCAAGCCATAAAGGTGGATTGCCTGATACATTTCGAGGTGTTAATTGCAGTAAAGGCATTTTTACAACGCATTCAGGCTCCGCTTTTAATAACAAAATATTTATCATGCACAAGGGATCCTATCTTTAAAAAAACCTAGGGTATAGGCCCTTGGGGTTAATGCACCCCAAGTCCCTGGTAAGGCCTAGTTTAGTCAAAGCTAAGGGTATAGCCATAGCCTAACCTAGTTAGATTTCTTTTTTTGATCTAGTTAGGCTATAAGGTCATATGTAGGTAGTAAGTCACTCATTTTTTCAGAAACCCAAGGCAGCTTCAACTAGTAGAACCTTTCTAGGCTCTCAGTAGATTTAACTCCAAAACAGGGTCATATATCCAATCCATATTACAATTCTTTAGGCGACACTAGATTTAGGCATTAGTGAGCTGTAGTAAAGTGTAGAGAGAAAGAGAAAGAAGGAAAACTAGAGAAAGAGAGAAGCTCAGAGAGAGAGAGAGAGAGAGAGAGAGAGAGAGAGAGGTTTTGGAGGGGAGGGAAGGGGGGCATGAGGGGAGCATAGAAATTTTGAATCTCATAGTTACTGACTGGAACAAGACATATGTGACAAATCTTCAAAATCTTCGAATTAAGTGTGCGCGCGTGCACACACACACATATGTATATATATTTATACACACACACACACACACACACACACACACACACACATATATATATATATATATATTATATATATATATATATATATATATATATAGAGAGAGAGAGAGAGAGAGAGAGAGAGAGAGAGAGAGAGAGATTTCAACTTATGCATGTCATCTCTTTATCGTTCCAATTTTATTAAACGCTACAAATCTTTAAAATAATTTGTTATTGTTTCTATGACGTTCGAATATTCTATAATTTCTTTATTGACATGAAAAGTTTCCCAAACTCTTGACCTCTCCACACGTAAACCTTCCCCTTCTACCTATGCATAGTGTCGCTGAGAGAAGTTGTTGACAGTCGCATGTATCAACAAATAGCGGTGGCCCCGTGTGTGTCTCCCTTGACTAGGCAATGTCTCTCTCCCTCTCTCTCTCTCTCTCTCTCTCAAGCCCTCAAGAACCTTTTGGCATTTGCCCTTTGTAGCCAAAATGGCCTTCATGTTATTGATGTATCTGCAATGCCCATCTCTTTTAAATTAAGATGCACACCAAAAGTACTAATAATCTCTAAAATTGACAATTTTAGAGCATTTTTGACTATTTTTACCCTTTGCACTTCTTTTTAACCCGATTAATCTAAAATCTCAACAACAAAGCTTAGGCAAACCTTCTCCAAACACTACTCACAAAAGGAGTCATCTTGTTGCATACCTTACATCACACACACACACACACACACACACACACACACACACACACACACACACACATAATGTTTAACATCACCAAAATAAATAATTGAGGGACAAATCCTATTAAATGAGTTTTGAGAGGGGGCAAGAGGGGGGGAGGAGAGAGAGAGGAAGAAGAAGAAGAAGGAGAAGAAGAGGTGCACAAGAGACCTAAAAAATATAGGCAACAAGTCTTGATTCTTGAATGCAATTGCTTACATGTGCACATACTTTCTCAAGGAGGGATAGGGGGTGGGATTTTTAATATCGTAGAAACAATTAAAAAGCTGTGAGAGAGAGAGAGAGAGAGAGAGAGAGAGAGAGAGAGAGAGAGAGAGAGAGATTCCTTGCATTCTTAAAGATTAGATTGACTTATGGGACCAAATTCAACATGTAGCATGCTTGAAGACTATGGATATAATAATTACATCTGACAAATATAAACCATGAAAGTTTTAGGAGAGAGAGAAATGTAGACCATGGCCCAAGCTAAAATGTAAAAAAAGAAATTTAATGCGATCAAAAGCTGAGCACTAAAGTAGGGTATAATACTCATACTCTCAAATTTTCAAGGGACATAATGTGTATAAAAAAGGAGGCTCTCCTACACTACCTCAATGTTCGGTCTCACATTTAAGAGAGTAGAATCTAAGCCAAGGAGCTAAGCTAAATGGTTGGTATGGTAGAGATTGTGCGTAAGAGAATAGGTTTACGCATGTAAATTGTTGAATACAATCTGCTCTCTCAAAGAGGAACATGCTTTTGTAATTTGGGGAGAGGGAGATAGAGATCAATGATATACATGATTTTAGGTCACAACCTGAATTTTGCACCACATCTAGCAATTTAGCATAATGGCCAAAACTCCTGCAAAAATAAACAACTACGTGATGTTATTTTTCTTTCATTTCTATCACAATTTAAGATGCAAATGACGTGAAAGTGTAGTTGTGATTGGGTGATGATGTAAAGCATTACCAGTGCACAAAAGGAAGCCAACTCATCTCTTTGAAACTTGAAGCTTTCCTGGTATATTGGAAACTATGAGGCCTAATCTTCTCACAACTCTACTCTTAGACATGAAAAGTTTTATAATTACACAGTGTAGCAGTTATGGGCCTTCATCTTTAAAAACTTGTTGGCTTACCCAGTTTGTTCTTCTCGACTTGGTAGCACTTTTGTCAACCCTAGGTAGACCAAGGGAAAGACGTCCTTTTTACTATATATGAAGTTATGATGTGCACTATTACCATGCCTTGCTCATAAGAAAAACGCAAGGATAGAAGCAAGTAATAGAGTGAAGCAAAGAAATTGAATTCAATTGTGTTCCTATTGTTGAAACCAATTCTAGAACCCACTCCACTCTCAAAAAAAGTTTTGTAACTAAATTGTCTTCTCTTAGCTTTCAACTCTTCACACCACGTGAACTTATCTAATATGTATAATCAAAGCTTCATAGCATTGCTAGACCAAGATAGAACAAAAGGAGGACTCTCTCTCTCTCTCTCTCTCTCTCTCTCTCTCTCTCTCTCTCTGCCCCCCCCCAATAGAAGTACAAAACTTTTAAATTTGTTGAGCAAGCGCTAGCACCTCATGAAAATATAATGTCTATGAGAAGCTCTCAAGCTTGGTATCAAAGAAAGCTTTGCACCATCTTACATATATTCATGTTTGTGTCATGCATCACATTTAGAAATGCAATAGACTATGCATGTAGGAAGAGAGTATTGATAGTGTTTCATTCGGAAGAGAAGGTAGCCCTCAAAACAGAGGTCATATTCTTTGACCACAGCAGCGCACGGGTCACATACTAGTCCCTCACTAAATGAGATGTGTTATTTAGTCATGAGACACAATGCCCCTCATATTTTGCCAAAAAGTCTCCATATCTCACAAACATCTCGAAACACTTACCTTTTTGCTACTCTTCATGGGAAGCTTAGTTCCCTTCAATATAAAATCAGAACCAGGATGTTCTTTGGAGCATTTGAATCTTAGTGAGCACATGAAACACGCTCAGTTGGAGCCGCAAAATACATAGATGTGCTTTACGATGTGTCAACATGTGAGGGCATGTGGTAGCTTTTTCATCTTGCCACCAATCAATCATTAGAATCCACACCACTTCTCAACAGGCAACCCACTCATTCATGGGACTTTCACCCACAAAACACACCAGCGTGTTTCCTACGTGTCAATGCATGGACATGTGGCAACTTTTTCATCTCAATGAAGCAAGATTGGTCGATTGTTAGAATTTGCACCCCTCCTCAAAGGGTATGCACATGAAGAGTGCAGTTCCTTGCATCTCTCACAACCAAAAAGTTTGGTTCAAACCGTTGGAATGTCTTCACGCACATGTGGGCAGTTTTCCAAACCTAATTTAGCCTTAAAAAGCAAAAATCATTGCCGTTGTGGTAAACTACGTGCAAGATCCTACTTTCAAGCACTTTGATGCTACAAAAGAATCTTCATGCCACATCAGCTCAATTTGCCCTGCAACAGTTGATTTTTTTGTGCATGTGCGTACCCTTTCAATGGGTAACCCATTCCTTTGTGCAAATTTCAATGTATGAAGCTCTCTCCATAGCTTTGTCCCAATCTCCAATGACATTGTGCATTTGCTCAATAGTTCATTGCTTTGGGCCACAGGTTGGCAGCCCTCACATCACCGACTGAGACATGCGGCAACCCTTATGTGCTAGGACTCTCTCTCTCCACCATTCTATGTAGGACTTGGAAAAATGAATTTATGGAGCCATTTTTGGATCCTTTTCACAACCTTTTGTAGAGGTGAAAGCCATATAAAAAAGATCCCTTTTGCAAAAACGTGAAGATAGCCTAAAGAGAAGTTAGGCTGGGTTCACAATGCGTGGCAGAAGTCGCTTCCTTTTGCTGTGAGTCAATCAAAAGTCACGCTTTAGGATGCCCCGTTCACATAGGGCAGTGGAAGTTGTTGGTGGGGCAGCCACGTCAAAGAACAAAATTGCTTTTTCTCTTCCACTCTGCTCTGCAACTCTTCTAAAACAAACACCCCCCCCCCCCCCCCCCCCCCCCCCCCCCCCCCCCCCCCCCCCCCCTCGAGCACTTCCACCTTGACAGGGGTCTTCTCCAACCTATAGCACCACGCCATGCAAGCGAAGGGAGCCAAATTGCTACCACCTTGTGTGAATAGCAGGGCGGTGGAAGAGTTGCGCTCCCCTGTGTTTCATCTGGAAGTGATGGGAGGCCCACCCTTCCAGTCTGGATCGGGCCTTATGGCTAATTCAGACTGCGCATCAGCTACTGTTGGACGCTTTTCCACCCAAGATTTTCATGCCCCCTTCTCTCAGCTCCAATCTTGTTCACACTGCGCATAACAACGCCTGCAGAAAGTGCTTCTGTGCAGGCAAGAGCAAGCAGTTGATTGGTCTTTGGTGCAGATGTCCACCTTTGGACGGCTCAACCAGCTGGAAACTCATTGCCTTGCCGTGAGTCAGCATGCCATGACAGCCTTACATTGCTTCGACCTTGAACAGTGTGAACTGCAAACTCTCTGGCGGCTCACTGGGTTGGTCCACGTAAGCTGAACATGTACAGTGTGAACCCAGCCTTAGAAGCCACTTTTTCCCAGCCTGGATTCCTGGAACTAAAACTTACACGTCAGGTCTAGAATCTCTCCCAGTGAATGAATCTCCAAGGATCACGGAACAGGACGACTGCGACACAACGAACGCGAGAAATGGGTGTGTGCGGGTTTCTTGTGCATATTAAAAGCCAGTGCTGCTCATCACACTTCGGGTCGGCCTCTGCTTGCATTCTACCAAGCTTACCATGGAAGTTACCCCCGATGAGCAAGAGGAGATTGATGCACTGCTTCCTTTCCACCCTCTTCCTGCCTCAGGCAAGTGGCTTTCTCCCTCTTCAATGCATCATTTTGCTCTAATGGAGCTATACTTGTTTCTGTTTTGTTAGTGTCTCATGGTTTTGATCTGCGAAGTGAGCATTCTAAGCTCTCACAATGTGCTGAGCATTCTAAGCTCTTTCCCGCGTTCCTCATAGGGAAACCTGTAGCTTCCCCTTTTCGAACAAAATTTTAGCTATTTGATTCCTCCAAACCACAACATACGAATAGAGTCTTAACAACCCTCTTGTGTCTGCTTCATATCCACTATATGCATATCTTCAAGCTGGACTGCATTGTAAATCTGCCACTAAACGGTAAGGATATACTAATATCTTATCACATGACAGAGCTCGAAATCCTTGTAGACAACCTGCAGCCTGTTTAAATTTTGCGGAGCTGCCTTATCTCTCAATTTGTTTTGAATTTGAGTGTTTCTTAGATTTAAACCTTTTTCTAGTGCATCCAGTTGCCTTTGTGCTATACATGGCTCGCCTCAGCCAGCCGGCAGCAGCTCAGTGTGAGCTGACAGTTGCTAAGGTTCAAGGGTGCCCATCCCCATGTGCTCAATATCTTGCTCTTCAGATGATAGCAGCAGGTGAAGCTTTTCCTGCCAAACCAGTGGCTGACAATGGGGGCAGACTCTCCTGAGAGAAAGAGATAAACTTTAAAGGCTATTTTTTGTATCATAAATGGGTGGGAGGAAAATGCCATATGAGTGGCCTATAGTGCCAGAAAGCTTAGCCATGCTCTATCATCAAGAAGGCTTGGTGGCGTTCCTGCATGTTGTCATAGCTGCTCCGTGTCCCACCTGCAAAAGATTGAGGAAAGGCTTGGTGGTGTTGCTGCACGTTGTCAGTGCTGCAATGGAAACGGTCGAGTTGGCCATGCAGGTGTGACTCAGCTCAAGCAGAGGTCTCATGTGGTCTTCATATGTAACACAGCTTGCCACCCAAAGATATGAAAGTATCAAGCGCTCCAAATAAACCGGATGGTGAGGCTGCTGATGAGCTCCAGTTTTACATCAAGCTCCTAGCCTTACGCTTGCATGAACAAGGTGAAGTCTTCATAAGGGCCTTCAAAAGGCAAAAAAGTGACTATGGAGGGGCCATGAGAGTTAAAAATCTATTGTAAAAAGTTAAAACCTCATAATGATTTCCAACAAAGAGAGAGCAAGAGGCCGGTGTTTAAAAGAAACCTTTTACTTAGTTAGCCCTTAATGTAAAAGTAGATTTACAAAATTTAAGCTATTAATTGCTATTTATGATTAGAAGTGCGCAAACTCTAACCATAACAATAAAGGCAGGAGAGAGAGAGAGAGAGAGAGAGAGAGAGAGAGAGAGAGAGAGATAAAAATCTACTTTAAAAGGATGTTTGGTTTAACATTTACAATATGAGATGAAAATTTGACATTAACCCATTTTGGCATGTACAAAGGGCATTGCATTAACTTATTGTACTCTGGTCTAAATAGAACTTTGCATTTTTTGGTTTTTATTTAATACAATTAAAAATCATAACCCTTCGCAAAATGTTTGAATTTCAAAGTCTTGGATTTAGGGTTGTAGGGAAACCCACATAGCTTGGAGAAGACGAAGGAAGCTCAAGGCACACAACAGAGAGTATATTATTTAGTGGGCAATGGCAAGATAAGATAGCCCTAGAGTGATGGGTGTATATATAAATGCACAGGGGAAAAAACCTCTTAGTGAGGGAAAATATGTCTCGGCAGTCCTAAATGTGTTCACACACATCACTATCACATGTATATTGTAACAAATACCTCCTAGAGGCTGGGAGTGATGCGGTGAACGAGAGTTGGCACATAGAGTATAGGGAAGTGCCATGCTGTGAGGACATGATCAGTCCACAAAGGGGAGTAAGCCCAAAACTTTGCAGAAAGCTTCGAACTTCTCACGAGACAATACCTTTGTGAAAAGATCTGCAAGGTTGTCCTGTGCACCTCAATGTGCTTTGTGCGAGCATGAAAAACTGGGTTCCTTGCAACTGCCAATGCGCTTTGATCTGTAACATTTTAAAAAATCCCTATAGGCTGCATATTTGCCTCATTTGAATTTACATTCGAACTTCCACCATTGAAAAGTGGCAACAAACTGTCATAAATGTCCTGTGAGCTTACATTACTGTCTCAGTACATGATAGCAAGGGCTGAACAGAATCTTCCACAAACACAACATCCTGTGAAACCAAGATACGCTTTGTTTGTAGATGGTACAACCTGTAACCTTTGCTTTCAATACTATAACCAACAAAAATGCATTTGACAGCCTTATTATCGAATTTTTTGCGTTGTGTTTGTGGCACCAAAGCATAAGCCAAACAACCAAAAACGCGCCTGTGCTCAGTAGAAGGCTTTCTATCATGCCATGCTTCATAAGGAGTCATAGACTGCAAAGCTTTCGTAGGACACCTATTAAGTACATAAGTGACACACATGATGCGGCAAAGCCAAAACGAATGCGGCAAAGCTTGACTTTTGACCATACATTGTGTCATTTCCGTAAGTGACATGTTTTTTCTTTCAGCAACACCATTTTGCTGAGGCGTATACGACATTGTACATTGGTGTTTTATTCGAGGATTATCCAGAAATGCATTAAATTCATGAGACATATACTCCCCCCCTCGATCTGAATGGAGGGTGTCCATAGTACATTTTGAGACATTTTCAGCCATAGCCAGAAATTGTTTGAAGCACATAAACACTTCGGATTTGCTTTAAGTGGTTACTGTTGAAGTTTAGGCATCTCAAGTGAACTGCCCAATGTGATCCCATGTATTTATTTTACTTATTTGTCAAAGTTTTGGGTAGGGCAATTCACTGGGATTGCTATATAAGCAACCCCTTGCCTCCGTTGTATACACATTCAGTTATTCATTGCCAAGGTTGATTGGTTCAGGAGACTCTCTCTCTCTCTCTCTCTCTCTCTCTCTCTCTCTCTCTCTCTCTCTCTCTCCCCTCGGTCTCTACGCTTCCGCATCGTCGACTTTGACATGGTATCAGAGCTTGGAGTAGCTCGTGCATGAAGAACCTTGTGTGATGGAGCTGCTCCAGAGAAGAGCTTGTTAAGGACGAACCCGCATGTCGCTGCTTCCTACTCCTGTCCCTGCGTTTTAAAACGCAGCCACTTTTGTTGCCGGAGTTCACTTGCCTTGGCGCCACTTGGTGTTCCCCCCTTGCCTTGCTACAACGTTTTAAAGTGCTGTCGAAACCTGCCCCTTGACGGCCCCTTGCCCGCCTGCGGACATATTAAAACTCTGCTGTGCAGCAGCCCTGCCCCCTCTCCTGCCGCGACAGTGCCTTCACTCTCTGCCCGTTGCGTTTTGAAACGTTGTCGGGTAGTGCATGCTAGGCGCTCCTCTCTCTGCCCGCAGCGTTATGAAACGCCACCCCTAGCAACCTCTTGGAGCCGACGTCCCCCAATGTTAAGCCAAGCGTTTTAAAACGCTGTGGTCTGTGGACGACACCTTTTGAGAAGCAGTGAGGGTGTGGAAAGCCCAAGTTTAGAGCATCACCGACCTTGTGAGCCAAGCGTTTTTAAACGCTAGGGGCTAAGAGGCATAAGGAGAGTTGGAGGGTGAGGTTTTGTGCCCAATCTTCCAAATTTTGTGGTGCGGCTTGAGAGTCAAAAAGGACGGGTAATTGTAGTTGAAGATAGGGATAGCAGAGGGTGTGGAGCAGTTTGGCATAAGCTGTGGAGTGGAAAAACGGCTTGGAAGAGGTGAGGATATTGGAGATCTTGCGGCTTGGTTCGGGTGGCCACACTTTGGAGTGTGAGAAGGTTCCCGGAGTTTTAGATCTCGCAACTTCACCATGGCTCCCCCTTGCTCAATGTCACGTGACACATCCAACCCTACGTGTCCGTGGACAAGCTACAACAAGACAAGGGTTCAGTCAGTCTAGTCAATCTAGATTAGCAAGTGTTCTGGCGTTTTTTGTGAGTCTGTTCGCAGACCGTGCATGCCCAGGCACTTAGTGTAGATGCATATCCTCCGGTTGCACACAGCATGATCATAAGCACTCCCATCAGAATCCATCAGATTCCTTCAGGGGAATTTTCCAATGCATTTAACCTATTTTCCCTATTTTTGACATTTTTCACTTATTAATTTAAGTGACTTTTGTTGGAAAGTAGGTAGGGAAAATTGAGTAAGTTTGTATATAAGCTAACCTAGGCTAGCACTAATTGGCAGAAGAGAAGGAGAACACAGACCGCAGGCAGCAGGTTCCCCCTCTCTCTCAGCAAGATCCCCCCCTTGGTGGTGTTTTTCCTCCAAGCAAGAACCACAGCATCCAGCGTTTTCATCAAGAAGCCTCGTCGCCATAGACCACCCATTGCTGGCATTTTTCATCCACAGCATCATCGCCACAGTCTCCCTTCCCTTGGCATTTTTCAGCAGGATCCTCATCGCCCTAGACTCCCAGACCCTAAGCATTTCTAGCATCGCCTAGCCTCAGAATATCAGCGTTTTTGCCAACTTAAAAACAGCGTTTTTCAGCCAGCAGAAATCAGCCCCAAACCAGCGTTTTGGTTTTCAGCAAATTTCAGCCATTGGCGTTTTTGGACAGCAGATAAAGTGCATCAGTTTTCAGCCCTTGAGTCGGTCTCGTCATTCCCGTCGTCGACATCGACCTAGCCTAGGCTTGCATCAGTCACATGCATCCACCTTGTCCCAGTTTGTGCAATCAATAGTAGACCACTCTCGCCAACGAGAGTGGGTCCTTCGGAGGAGGGTTTTACGTCTCTGGTGTCGTATTCTCTTCTCTCTCTATCTCTCAGTCTCACACACCCTCATGCACAGTGTCCATCACTTTGTTAGTGATCATTGCACTCTCTCATTAACAACGGAAGGCTCTCCCTTCCCTAAGAACAAAAGGAACCTTGAGCACATTACGGAGCACTCATCTTGAGAAAAGTACAACATTCATTCCTCTGCACCTTACACTCAAGCTCCAGTGACAAATTGAACTACGCTCAGTGGAATTTGATTATGCGACTCTAGTTCTCACGGAAAGGCTTGTGGGATGTTGCCGACGGCTTGGAGCCTCGTCCCACACGGGATTCCCACAACAGATACACCCGCCTTCAAGATGACAAATATCTCAAATCGTGTGTCGATTGGGATGCGGCTAATGCGAAGGCAATGTCGGCCATTGCGGAATCTCTTACAAAGGACTTATCTCCAGCTATTCAGACCTTGAAGACTGCCAACGAAATGTGGTTCAAGCTCAAAGGAATGTTTGATCAGGATTCTACGATGCGAGTCCCTTCTTGGACAGTTGTTTGCCATACACTTTCCCCGAGGAAGTTCCATGCAATCATTTCTTATGAAGACTAAAGTTATCCATGATCAACTATCGGCTATAAAGAGTGCAGTGACGAGTACCTAGTTAGCTGCTTTGGTTCTCACGAAGTTGCCTTAAGAGTATGAAACAGTGGCTAGGACACTTCGGCTACAAGTCACGAAGGAAAAGCTGGAATTTGATGATCTCACATGAAGATCGGTGTCACCACTAGCTTCAGCCAGAGGGAGGCTTGTGAGTGGCAGAGAGGGGCAAGCAATGCTCGCTATGATCAATTTAGACCCTTGTATTGGAGTTCAAGTTATTGGTGTTTGGACCCGTAGGTCGGAGTTCAATGCACATGCATCTGGCAGGGAACCAATCAAATGTCTAAAACACTATGAATGAGTGTACCAATCGTGAACACATCACGTACAAAATATAAAAATCCAAGATAATGAATGTTGGAACACATCCTGTCCATGATCCGACCAACAACAGTTCAAGAATGGGGATTATTGGACGTAGTGTGGTCTACAGTTCAAAGTTTCTACAAAGGCAACCAATGCTCAAGATGGCATTAATTTCAGGTACAAAGTTGAGGAGAGCAACACAGAGGTATATCTAGTAGTCCAAGGCCTTCTATTGGGGTGTCCATGGTAGCTTCTTCATCGACTAGGTCTCACTATTGATGTCCACTATGAGCTGTAGAGAGTGTGTTAAAGTTTAGGTATCTCAAGTGAACTGCCAAATGTGATCCCATTATTTAGTTTGGCTTTTAGGTGTTTATTTTACTTATTTGTCAAAGTCTTGGGTAGGGCAATTTATTGGGATTGCTATATAAGCAACCCCTTGCCTCCATTGTATACACATTCAGTTCATTGCCAAGGTTGATTGGTTCAGAAGACTCTCTCTCTCTCTCTCTCTCTCTCTCTCTCTCTCTCTCCCCCCCCCCTTGGTCTCTATGCTTCCGCATCGTCGACTTTGATAATTACACCCATGCATGCCTGGGGTAATCATCAATGAAAGTCACGAAGTAAAGGTAATTGCCCCAAGGACGGAGTTTGCATGGACCCACAAACATCACTATGCACAAGCTGCAACCTGCATGTGGCCCTGTTGAACCATCCTTTGGAAACTTCGAACGTTGCATATTACCTAAAATACAGCCTTCACAAACATGTTTGATAGGTGCTTCAAGAGGCGGCAAAGAAGCAACCATATTAGATATCTGCAATCGCAGCAAACTGACAAAGTTCAGATGCCCAAAATGTGCATGCCAAACTTTTTGCATCTGAGATAGCTTTTGAATCCACAACAGCTTTTACAAAATTCTGTCCACACTTGTCATACAAAGTGAGCTTATACAGCCCACGGCATAAAATGCCAGATGCAACAATTTCATCACCAAAACTGAGATCATGTACTGTATATGTGTCATCCACAAATTTGACTACAAGACCAAGTCTAGCAAGTGCAGATACAGACAAAAGATTCTTCTTGATACCGGGTACATACAATGCATCAACAAGTGTGATAGGACTGTCATTCGCAGCAGTAAGCACAATCTTTCCAACTCCCTGAACCGGATAAGAGGCATTGTTGGCACAAGTGATCGTATTCCCGTGAGGGACAAATTCAAGAGAGGCAAACAAATCACGATGTGAGATAATGTGCTTTGTAACACCATTGACAAAATACCACACATGTGAATTTGCAGCAACTAACATGCATGCATCATGGATAGTAGGATCATAAGTACACTCTGCACTAAATGCCCACTCTGCATCTACATCAGCATCACAATCTCCTTTCACCAAAGACTCTACAATAGCTGCACTTGTTTTGGACCTTGTAGTTGATCCAACCTCTTTCTTCTTAGCCTCTTTTGCCTTTAATTTCGGATACTGCTTGATTAAGAGATCTTTAGCTTTACAATAATGGCGACACATCTTCTTTTTGCCCTTATCACCATAATTCCTAGACGAAGTATTGCCAGCAGAAGCATTAGAAACAGAAGATTTTCCACTCGTAGAAGAACCATGAGAAGTGGTTACATTGCTGTTACAACCTTTTCTTTGAGTAGCAATAAAAGCCCGTTCAATTGCACGTAGACCTGTTTTTGTTGGAAAGTTACTCTTGCAACAACAATGTGCATAATGCATCAAACTTGACAACTTCAAGATTTCCTTGGGTTATAAGTCTCCAAGTATTAGCAAAAGTTTGGTAAGAATCTGGCGAAGCATCAAGAACAGTCTACACAAGGGAACTTTCAGAAATGGCTTTACCTGCAAGAATAAGCTGCTCATTTATATCCTTGACACCAACAAGGAAAGTGTCCATTTCATCTTACTCATGCATAATCTTCGTCAAAAGGCTTTTGTATGGTGGGTCGTTGTGAGGGTTGGAGAGCGGGGGCCCTCAAATGAAAGGCTTGTTAGCTCTTTATGCAGCAATGCAATTTTGGCCTCATTGGGACTTGCATAAAGACCAACTATAATATCCCAAGCTTGTTTTGCAGATTTTGCTGAACGAATGTGAGGAGTAATAGTGCGCTTCACAGACAACGCAATTAATGCATGAGCCTGCACATCTCTTACATCCCAACGAGCTTGCTCAATCGTAGGCAAAATAGCTCTGGCAACAACAATCCTACCACCAAAACCTGCAACATTCTTAGAATCAGGACGTACATCAATGCCCTGCACAATGTTCCAAATGCCCTTTGACACAAGGACATCGTCATAAGCACTCACATCACAAGCATTGTAAATAAAATGCATGAGTACTTTACGCCATTATCCATGAAGATTGTACTCTCTACAAATCAGACCAATGACATTAATGAAAATCAAGCAACTCAACATTGAAATGAGGACGAAACTTTCAACCACACATGAGGAAGCCGACGACATGAAGATGAAGGGGTGTTGCATCATGTAAGCCCACATAGGGTAATTGTCTCTATCCAATTTGTCCTCAGCAGCAAACATCTTGAACATCTGTGTTGTTGTCAGCCATGGCGAATGTGTGCACCTGATGTGAAAATTGCCCGAAAAGAGGAGAAACGAAAGGGGAACAACATGTGCTTTATAGCACAAACCATAGAAGACTGTAAGGGACCTGTTATGCAGAAAACGACACTGACAAATTCTGCACAAAATGACAAAATAGCCTGCGCAGTTTGCCTGTGGTGGAAACGGAGGCCGAAATGAGCCCAAATGAAAATTCTGAGCAGACGAAGCTCTACGAGTACTTCCGAAGTATTTGTCGACATGTTGACGCTCACCAAAGCTCACAAAAATCGGAGAAAGTAAGCAGGCATGTGCTGGAGCTGCTGGCGACTAAGGCGGGAGGACGCAACCTGCTCTGATACCAATTGTTGGAATTAGGGTTGGAGGGAAATGCACTCAGCTTGGAGAAGACGACGAAAGCTCAAGGCACACAACAGAGAGTATATTACTTAGTGTGGAATGGAAACATAAGATAGCCGTAGAGTGAGGGCGTATATACAATGCACAGGGGAAAAAACTTCCTAGTGAGGGAAAAAAAATGCCCTGGCAGTCCTAAGTGTGTTCACACAAATCACTACCACATGTATATGGTGACACAAAGTGATTAGGTCTCCACAATTGGAAAAAATATCTTAATTTCAAAGTGAGTAGGGAGGCCCAATGATTTTAAATCCGAAAATCGAAGGAATCAAGTGAGATACCAGTGCAGAAGGGGCGAATGTAGACATGGAGACCGTGAGTAGGTGTTGCGTGAGGTGGGGAGCAAATGAAGGGAGAGCACAGAAACTAGGGGCTGTGCGCCTAACAGGTCATCGCAGTAATGCTGCTCTGTGGGAGGGCGCAGAGGTAGGCTGTAATATTTTTAATTTTCACGGTTGACCCTGGCAGCCGCTTCACAAGGTTTCTTGAGTGGTTACGTGGGATCTCCCATGATTAATCTAAATCTTATGTGTGCAGTTTCGAGTCCTTCTTTTGTAAGGGTGAGTAAGAGAGAGAAATTCTTGAGTGGTAACGTTGGGATCGAGAGGAATCTCGATAGTGATGAATAAACTATGCAACGAGCCAGTAGGGCCTCCCAATTTTAAAAAACTAAAAACTCCTTTCAAAACATCTAAAATGCAAAAGTGAAGGGTGTCAAAAATTAAAAACTTCTTGCAATTGGGAAGTGAATTGACTTTTATTTTATTCTATATAATGGGGTGGCCTTGCCTATATTTTCCTTAAAACAAATGCTTCTAAAATCGTAGACACATACTGCAATGTGCCAGGCTTTTGCGGAATTTAGTTTATTTCTTAATTTTAAAATGATTTGTGGTACACAAAACAGAATCAAAAGTTCTTAAAGGATTATTATGTTCAAAGTCAAATCATTTGTTGCAGCCCCTCCAAAAAAGAACTAAATGCAGCTTTTGGGAAAGATCATTTGAAAGGACATAATTTCTTTCTCTTCAATCTCTTCAAGACTTTTAAGGCTCTTTTGAGGACGCATGTCAAACAACAAGAATTGGACGACCTTCATCTATATGGAGACTAAGGCCTTTAGAGGCCAAAAAGTTTGGGGTGGGGTATTGGGTATGGAACCCTCTCTAAAATTGAATTGCTACACTGTTTGATTTTGTATTATAGCAAGGGATAGTCATCTGCATTGTCGTGGCTCTATCGGAAGTGGCAGCGGAAGATGGACAGATATAGCTTAAAACAACGGTAGCAGGTGTACAACCTATCGTATTCGATGGTGGATAGCAGCAACCTCCGAGAGCAACCTAGTCGTGGTGAAATCTATATCTACAAAGTACGCGCCAGAGGAAAGTCGCCTAGAGCAAGAGAAGGCATAGAGGGAGAGAGATCGGCAAAACATCAAGGCACTAGGGAGAGAGCGCGATCTGGAACAGAATCGTTGAAGAGAGAAAAATATTGGATAAATGAGTTGTTGTTAGAGAAGAAAACACTATATAGAGAGAGACTTAAAATGTTGGCTTTGAATGCAATGCACAAAGCTAATAAACCCTCTTCCCTATGTCGGAAAATAACCAAATTGTGCGACTTCTGCAAAACCCCCACGACCCTATTAATAGGAAGTTAAATCTGGGAATAAACAAAACCTCGTATGAGATTGGAGATGTCACGTGCACATCTAACCCTATGTGCATTTGGACAAGCTACTTCATGACAAGGGTTCAATTAGCTTAGGAAGTGTTCTAGCACCTTTGTAAGTCTGTTCGTAGACCGTGCATGTCCAGACACTTAGAGTAGTTGCATTTCCTCTGGTTGCACACAACACGATCATCAGATTACAGTCAGTACCCATCAGGAGCATTTTACAGTGCATAGAACCCATTTTCCCTATTTTAGCCATTTTTCACTTATTATTATTAAGTGACTTTGTTGGGAATCTGGGTAGGGCAAATCTTGCAAGTGGTTATATAAGAAAGCTAGCACTATCACTTTCTGGGAGAAGAGGCAGCAGAGACCCAGTGTCTGGTAGTGCACCTTCTCAACAAGACCCCTGGTAGAACAACCTAGCGTTTTCAGCCATCAAGAACAGCCTAGTGTTTTCAGCAACTGCACATCAGTCCCAGCGTTTGGCATATTGCAGATCAGCCTGGCGTTAGCAGATTCCCTAGCGTTTTTGCAGCAGATACCACCTCATCAGCCCTAGCGTTTTTGGAACAGCAGATCAGCCCTAGAGTTTGCAGTTTCTTGGCGACAGAACCCCCATTGCATCAGCGTTTTCAGTTTTCAGCAGTTAGACTCCGCACCGCAGCCCCCAAACCACGCAGATCTCACCTTCCCGCAGCAGATCCTCGCTGCACGGTCATATCAGCCAGCAGATTCAGCCTGCTGTTCGCAGATTTCAGCATCTGCGTTTTCAGTGCATCGTCGTCGCGTCGCCGCCGCCGCCGTCGCCGTCGTCATTGACATGGAGTCAGAATTCAGCAGATACAAGAATTGCAGATTTTAGCCCCTAGCGTTTTCAGATTTTAGCCTGTCTCGATGTCGTCATCATCGTTGTCGACATCGTCAGCAAGTCCATTGCATTTAGACCATTGTACGAGGATTGTGCAATCAATAGCATAGACCTCTCTCGCCATAGAGAGTGGGACCCTTGGAGGAGGGTTTGACAACATTCTGGTGTCGTATTCTTCTCTCTCTATTTCTCAGTCTCAGCACCTTCATTCACAGTGTTTACCACTTGTTTGTGACCATTTGCATTCTCTCACTAAAGGAACAAGGAAGGCTCTCCCTTCCGTAAGTAAAAGGAAACCTTGAGCACAGTTCGGAGCACTCATCTTGAGCAAAGTTCAACATTCACTTCCGTTGCACCTTAGATTGGTATCAAAGCTTTGGCAGTGTTTTGTATCACTCAAGGAAAGAACGACAAGAAATTTTTTTGCTTCTTGTGGTCGCACGTAACCCAAGTCCACTTGGGCGTGTTGATTCCTAATCGTGTTTGTGAAGAGTGACAGGAAACCCAAGAAAGAAGGGCTTGTCCAGCCTCCCCTTGTTCCTCTTTTCACTCATTGAGAGCGGACCGTGCACTTTGCAGCCGGCCAATCGACGTGAGGTGGGAAAAAGCAACCTTGGTGTGAGCGCAAGGCCGCCAAGGGGTGCGCTCGTAGGAAAGAGAAGAGCTCGGGTAAGAGAAGATCCTTCTCTAACACAGATTGCAAGCTAAAGAAAGAACCTCAAGAACCTCAAGAACTCAAGGACTCAAGAACCCAAAAACCCAAGAATCTCAAGACCCCAAGTTCTCCGTGAACTTAAGAACCCAAGATCTCAGTGTATGGTCATCACCCGAAGCGGAATGGATACTTTGCATGAAGGTGATGAGCATGAAAGTGGTGAAGAAGACTTTTCCCCACCAAGAGGTTTTTCCGACCCTCCCCCTTCGCCACGGTTTGCACCAAATCCGATGGAGGCTTTGAACAAGTCAATGATGGACATAATATTACAACAAGAGGCGCAACGTGCCACCTTTGATCGCGAGCGCGAGCAAGCTCGCTTAGCGGCTGAAGAAAGACGGTTAGCCTTGGAGCGCAAGCAAGCGCTTGGCGGCTGAAGACAGAAGGGTAGCCTTGGAGCGTGAGCGTGAGCAAGCGCGCTTGGCGACCAAAGAAATACGAGCGGCCTTGGAGTTAGAGCGTGAGGCGCAGAGAGACCAACGCATGCAAGAGTTGGTTCTACAGGTACTCACCTCGAAGTCCGAACCGGTCAAAGATGTTGGTAGTTCATCAAGTAGCAGAAACTCGAACTCCAACAACCCCGTCACAGAGAAGATCACGTTCAGTAAGTATGACGGTAAGATAGATGCTAGTGTTATTCCTTCTTGGTTGCATCAATTTAATGCTTATTTTGCGACAACTAAGAAGACAGGGAATGGCAAGGTTTTGATGGCAGCCATGTACCTTGCCGGTGATGCCATTAATTGGTACCATGCATGGCAAGAGACACAGTTGGCCGCGCACCTAGAGGAAGCAGACGAAGGCGCGCCCCTTTCCTTCAATTGGGCCGACTTCCAAGACAAGCTCAATGCACGGTTTATGCCACCATAGTACCTAGCACGGTTGAGAGACGATTGGCGCAGTCTCAAGCAAAATGGTTTGTCAGTTATGTCTTTCTCTAATCGTGTTTTGCAGCTCGGCACCCAATTACGCAAATCGGATGATGAGCCAAGGAGGCATTCCTTTATGGATTGGACGAGTATATCAAGTATGATGTCGAGGTACTCGATCCAATCGATCTCAACAAGGCGGTAGCGACTGCCCTCGCGCAGGAGATGAAGCACAATAAGGGAAAGCCGAAGGAGAACAAGACTTCTCAAAGTACCTCTCAGACTCCTCAGAACCCTCAGAACGGTAAGAATGGTAACTCTTCTAACCAATCTTTCTCTAGTCTCTCAAAAAAGAACTCACACAATGAATCTAAGGGTAAAGCTAACACAATTGCTAAACCTAAGCTCACTCCAGATGAAAAAGCAACACAAGGAATTTTAGGAGGATACACAGAAATTGGCACAGAAAGAAAGAAAGAAGGTAAAGCGAACTGACGGTTCTTGGTTGAATTCAAGACCTAGTTCGCATTGGATGCGAAGCGAATGGAGGAGGAAGACCTAGCAGATATTCCTTGGAATGTGAATCTTTACCTTAAAGCTTTTGGTTTAGCATAGTCTACTCCAAATGGAACCAAGAATTCAGCTTGGCCGAAGATCTGGTGTAGTGGGTGTGCTCCTTTGTCAACAGATGTCTCGATTTTAGAATACTAAAGTCACTGATGTCTCTTTGAGCTTCAGGGATACTGAGAGCTGACAGTATTCTGCAAGATGACTTTATGAAATGGAATTCCTGAATATGAAACTGATTTATTCTTGACTTGTTTTAAGTGCAGGAATTGATAGACGAAATGACTGCAGCATTTTGGTCTAATTGATCTCGAGTAGACATGGTTGCAATAGGGGTTAGTCAATTGGGCATCGATGAGGTCCCAACTAGATCTAGATGTGATTGCTAGCTACATTGCCGATAAATCATGGTCTAAGATCCGAATGAATGTTGAATGTCATGTGATGTCCTATGATGTCTAGTGATGTCCTGTGATGTCGTGTGATGTGACTGTCGATTGGTATATGTGCTAGATGTGTGTTCCTAGTACGTAGGTACTAACAGTCAGTGTCTTCTAAGACGGTTTATGGCCTCTGTCTGTTTTGCAGGCGTAATCGAGGGCGATTACAATGCTTTCAAGAGGGGGGTATATCACAAAGTGATGACGTGGCTGCCCGCTCTACGGAAAACCCTAACCCTAAAATCAAAAACCCTAATTCTGTTGAAACCCTAACCCTAACCCTAATTTGTTGGCTGTTAAAACCCTAATTTGCTGGCTGGAGCTGCGCTGTATGGACGCCTCCGTGATTTGCGGGCTGATGACGTGGCAGCAGCATGCGGGAAAAGCACTGTTGCGTGGACAGCTTTTGGCTACGCATGGGATTTGCTTTTCCCTACGCTTTGGAGAGACAGAAAAAGGACTCTTTGCTTTATTTTAGCAAGAGAGAGAGAAAGAGAAAGCCTCTCTGCTTTATTTATTAAAAGAAAAAGAGAGAAAGAACTTTTGCTTTATTTTCAAAGCTTTTACTTAAAGCTTTTGATTTCAGCTTTGGGGCTTTGCTTTTGGCATCCTTTGTAACTTTAAATATGTGAGCAGGCCTCTCACAACTCAGAGCATCTGGACGCAGAATCTGAGTGTGAGCGCCTACCCGCACTCTTGTACTTTGAACTCAGATTAATACAAAAAGAAATACCGAAAGGGGCACCAGTCTTTGGGGCCAATATCTCTAGGCACGGAACTTCGCCGGGCCAATATCTAATCAATTGTGAACTGTGAACTATTTTGAAGTATTTAATTGTGCCGTTGCGGTAGATTCTTGACTTGGAGTGTCCAAGTCTGTTACATACTACAAATTTTCTGCGGAAGGACGTTTGTTGAACAGTAAACACCTCAAGGCACTCTTGCGTGATGAAAGAGTCCATACTGGGAGCCCGACACCTAGAAAGGAGATGTCTTGCTAACCTCCAAGCGGGCTCTTTTGACAAGAGAGTCACTTATCACATCATGCATACTGCCTGGATCAAACAATATGACAAAACGCTAACCCTTCACATGACCATCAAAGGGAGGATCATGAGAAACTTGGGTCACACTCTTGTTCTCATTTATGGCATTAACAGAGGATGTGGGTTCTTTAAATTCGTTAGATTCAATCTTAGGACATGTTTTCTTTATGTCGACGTAGTTATATACGTAGTGTTTGGTACAAATTCAATACGTAACGTACGTAGTACAGAATGGATTGAGTTTTTAGGTACGTAAAAATTCGTCCTTTTTTTCACAAAGCCTAAAACTGAGAGTACTTCATACATTTACTTATGCATTCACCAAGACTTCAAATAAAGACTAGCAAATCAACAGTACACCGTTACAAATGCCAAATACTGGAGGTCACGACTCTAACCGAACAATGAAAACGCAAAGCTAAGATTAGCTAACCATTGATCAATGTCTACAAACAAATAGTATCAGATGTTTGCTACCATGGTCACATAAAACTAAGAGCATCAAAATAAATATATAATGAATCATGAAAATGATAAATCCAAGACTGAAGTCTGAAGTCCCGACTCTAATAACTAGTAAGCACTAAAAACCGCACACTCAGCACTGCACTCAAAAGCCATCATCATCATCAGAGGACGATGATGAGGACTGAAATAGGACTAAAGATGATGATGATAACTGAAATCGGCTGAAATAGGGCTGAATTTTTTGTAAAAAAAAAAAACACCTGTACGAAACCTATTCGTACGTACTGAACCACATGGTACGGATAGAATCCGTACGTGCGTACGGATGCAACCTTGCTTTATACGACCCTTGATGTGACTATGATAACATCGACCTTCCTTAGAATAAATGCCTTGTTCTTCTGACATGATGTGGAACGAGTATCTGCTCGTTTTCGTCTAATTCGAGTTGTTCATCATAAGGCACATCGCCTTCAAAAGGCTTCAAGAGACTCACATGAAAATAAAACACTGAATCCTCCCAGTATTTTGGTAGCTTTAGTCCAAAGGAGATATCATTTATCTTTCGGAAAACCTGGAAAGGTCCACACTATGTGATGCTAAGCTTACAAAGAAGCCGCTCCTTTCCCTTTTTGTTTTCTTTCTCGGTCGTGCCTTTCCATAATGTAAGAGCACCCAATTCTTCTCCTTCAATTTCAAATCGCGACAATGGCGATTTGCTGCCTTTTTTTGTCTTTCTTGAAATTTCTGCCAAGCCTTCCGGACCAAGTCCCTCGTGAGCTGGTCGGCTTCAAAGAAAAATCTTATCTGTCACGCTAAGGAAGGGTAGAACCTTCGTAGCAAATTCAAAAATCTCAAATGGCACCTTGCCCATCAAAGAGTTAATCGTGTTTCTGTAGGCATATTCCACCAAAGGTAAAAACCTTTCCCCAGTAGTCTTCTGATCCAACAAAGAAGAGTTCAACAAATCGAGTACCACTGAATTAGCAATCTATGATTGCCCGTCAGTCTGCGGGAGGAACGATGACGAGAACTGCAACTGCGTGCCTATGTTCTCCCAAATAGCCGTCCGAAACAAACTCGTGAACCTGGGTCCCCGCTGGAGACAATTGTCTCAAGCATGCCATGTAAATCTAAGACCTAGGCAATAAACAATCGTGCCCACGCTATGTTCTCGAGAGATGAAATCCATTGCAATACTTTCCCAGGGCGGGTGGGTATGGTTATAAAAAAGCTGTAACAATCCTTGTGCTATCAAGAAACTGCGCACAAACTCGTCCACATCCTTCTTGAGTCTCGGCCAAAAGATGTATCTCTCTACCCCTTTCAAGGTGGTAGCAATGTCGCGGTGACCCGTAAAAGGCGGACAGTGGCATTCGGCTAGAACCTTTTCCCTCAACGGCTGTGTAACGCACAACATGGTTTTCTTCATCAAGTAGCCATTCCGAATGGAATAGTCTGCTACTATCTCCCCTCTCTGTATTTCGCTGAATACATCTGCAAAATCTGTTGTGTGGCGTACTGACTGACCAAATCCTCGAAGTTTCTATGATGTATCGCGGAAATAGCCAGAATCAACGGCTTTCGGGACAAAGTATTTCCTACCAATTTCTTCTGTTTCTGCACATGGACAATCCGGAAGTAAACTGTGACAAGAAGTTTTTCCCACCGCATCTGCTTTTTCCGATAGCTGCTTCCGTGACAAGAAGTAGCATAAACTCCCATCATCTGTGAAAACCGTAAAATCGGCTCCGAGTAGGTAAAGTGGCCACTGAATAAGAGCATGGATAGCCGCCAAAAGCTCTTTCTCACAAATTTGTGCTGTCAATTCTGGCCTTGAGAACAATCGGCTCTCGTAGGCAATGACATTGGCATTCTTGCATTAAGACCGCATCCAGACTACGACCATAAGTATCACAGTATACTTCAAATGACTTTTGGAAGTCCGACAAAGACAAAACTGGTCCTGTAGTCAATTTCTCTTTTAAAGTCTGAAAGACAGTCACCTCTGTGGGTCCCCACAAGAAAGGGACTCCTTTCTGTACCAAGATATTGCAAAAGGGAAGCAATCTTTGGAAACTTTCTAATAAACCGCTTGTAGTACGAACGATGTTGAGACAATGTGTCCCAAAAAGTGTATCTCTGGTAGGAAAAATTCACTTTCTTTGCATTAATCACTAACTTGTGATCTCGTAATGCCTGAAAGACTTGAAGCGGATGATCTCTATGTTCTGCCTCATCCTTGGAGAAAACAATGATGTCGTCAAAGAAAGTGCCAACAAATAGTCCATACTCTTGAAAAAATCCTGTCCATCATCCGGTTAAATGTTGCAGGAGCATTGGTTAAGCCAAAAGGCATTAACAAAAACTCAAATAACCTAAAAGTCGTCCGAAAGGCTGTCTTGTAGACGTCTCCCGGCGCGATTCGGATCTGATGATATCCACTCTTCAAATCAATCCTGCTAAAACACGAGAATCCTGTAATCTGTCGAGTATATCATCGATCCTAGGAATTGGAAATCTGTTCTTGATGGTGATTTTGTTGAGAGCTCTATAATCGATGCACATTCTCCAAGATCCGTCTTTCTTCAAAACCAACAACACTGGAGAGCAATACGGTGAAGTACTAGGCTGGACAAGACCCTTTTCCGAGAGGTCTTTCACTTGGTTCATAATCTCTTCGTTCTGTGCTCGGCTCACACAATAAGGTGGCCGGTTCGGTGGTGTGCTTCCTCGTATCAGATCAACAGAATGATCTTCATGACGAGTGGGTGGTAACTCGCCTGACAGGCCTTCGAAAACAAATCGGCATGAGTGTGGAGAAAATCTTGGCGTTATGTTGTTCAGGTCAAAACATATTCGACCTTTATCCATCGTTCAGTTCTCTCTCAAAAAAAAAGTGAGTAAAGAAACTGAAGTTCATCAAGTACATTCTCTGAGCCCTTCATTTGTCAAAGTCTCTTTCTCGGCCCGGTAGTCAACCACGGCGTTGTTGTTGTGGTACCAAGGGATTTCGAGTAGAACGTCACAACCTTCCAAGGCAAATAGGTAAAACTCCTTGTGCCCTAAACACCCCTGTCATTGCAAACGAAGTTTGCCAATGCTCGGTGTAATGGAAACATCCCGTCCGGGTGCCACTCAAACTACCTCCGCCTGTGGCCTCAGCCTATCGGATGTAATTCCAAATCGAGCCGCCAATTCCAAGTGAAAAGAAGTTGGCCTTGGCTCTCCTTCAAAAGAGCTGCGTGATCTTTCACTTTGCCCCAAAAGCGGCAAAGTTTGTACTTTCATTCATTTGATTCGGTTCAAGCCCCACGCAATGTGGTACCAGTTCTGCTTTTTATCAGCCTTTTCTGCCACGTTTCTCAGTTGCTTTGGAACTTTCTACTTCTTTCTCGTAAGACGACTCCTTCCTCCTCTCTATCGCACTTCACGGAGATATGCCCAGTTTTTCCGCATTCAAAGCACTTCCCCTCCTTTATGTAGCGAGCTCTCTCTTGAGGAGTACGCTTGGGTCGTGCATCCTTCTTTTTTGTGTTTCTCTTTCTCTTTCTACTTTCATTTGTCGAAGTCTGTTCAGTTCTTTGTGTCATGATCTCATCGGTGGGGTAGGTCAAACTGTCAAAAACCCCGTTTCGCATGACTCATCATCTCCTGAATGGAAGCTGACTTATGTTCCAAGCAGTGATCTCGGATCTCTGTAGGTAGACCCAAGGTAAACCGCTCAATCTTCTTAAATGAAGAGGCGGGTAGAAAAGAGCTCCATAATCTCTTGCAATAAGCGTCCACTGTATCCTTCTTGGTCATGCGAAGATGGTTCTAAGCAATTCGTATATCACGTTCATACTCTCGAGTCAGCCAAGAAGAAATAAAAAGCCTCTTGAATTTCAGCCATTTAACTGGCGCTGTCTTGCTTAATAGAAGCGGGGACCACCAAGTTCGAGCATTCCCCTTAAAGTAAGAGGTAGCTCTCCGAATCTTAGAGTGCTCTGAGTAACGCCCTCCCGCGAAAGCGATGTCAAACTGCTATACAAAAGACAAAGCCTTCGAAGCATCTCTATAAGCAGAAAACGTGTCAAATGTAATTGACTGTCCACCTTCCTTAAACTCTCGGACTTTCTTGCTTTTGTCTTCTAGAAAGTCATACTGGTTGGCTTTGTAAAAATTCTTCTTCTTTGCATAAAAGTTGTTGTCGTCAGAGTCTGAACTGTCTGTAGACGAGTCCTCTGTAGAACTGTCACTCACTCGGCGAGATTAATACTTCTTTGCCTTTTTCTTGCCCTTTCCGAAGCGTTGTTTCTTGCTTCGCTTTTTGCCTTTTCGGTCTTCTTCGCTCGAGTCAGATGAGCTAGAAGAACTGCCAGAAGAAGAAAAAGAAGAACTGGGTACTTCTTCAAATTGAACACACTTCTTCTGTTTCTTTGCCTTCTCAAATGTCGACCGACGACCCAAATAGCCGGGGAAGTCAGTGTCTTTCTTCTGCTTTTTGCCGTGCATTTTTAGCTTTGTTTTGCGTGTCAAAAAGCTGAGCAATTCGTGCATCAACCACCTCTTCTAATTCCTTCTCTGGATATTTCTTGTGAGCAGAAGATTTCTTGAGAGCGGGTTTTGGGAGTGGTGTTGTGGTTTTCTGCCACTACGCATGCACTTCCTGAAAAGAAGTCACGCTTATATATTTTGCAAATTTTGGGTCCTTCGCAAAATTGAGCATCATCTTTGTTGCATCACCGATCAGTTGACGACGCTCCATCTCTCGACGCTTCGCCTGAGTAGGCCGAGGTGGGCCATACTCCTTGCCGGAACCTTCGTTGTGATCCCTTTCCGCATCTCCGGATGCAGAGGGAGTCGATTGATCTTTGCCTGAAGCCATAGGTGCCGTGGAAAAAAAAATTTGGGATCGGATTTCCCGTAGAAGAGAATTGGCCGTGCTCTGATACCACTGTAACAGACTTGGACACTCCAAGTCAAGAATCTACCGCAACAGCACAATTAAATACTTCAAAACAGTTCACAATTCACAATTGATTCGACACTGGCCCGGCGGAGTTTCGTGCCTAGAGATATTGGCCCCAAAGACTGGCGCCCCTTTCGGTATTTCCTTTTGTATTAATCTGAGTTCAAAGTACAAGAGTGCTGGTAGGCGCTCACACTCAGACTCTACGTCCAGATGCTCTGAGTTCTGAGAGGCCTGCTCACATATTTAAAGTTACAAGGGATGCCAAAAGCAGAGCCCCAAAAGCTGAAATCAAAAGCTTCAAGTAAAAGCTTTGAAAATAAAGCAAAAGTTCTTTCTCTCTCTTTCTTTTAATAAATAAAGCAGAGAGGCTTTCTCTTTCTCTCTCTCTTGTTAAAATAAAGCAAAGAGGCCTTTTTGTCTCTCTCCAAAGTGTAGGAAAAAGCAAATCCCATGCGTAGCCAAAAGCTGCCCACGCAACAGTGCTTTTCCTGCATGCTGCTGCCACGTCATCAGCCCGCAAATCATGGAGGCGTCCGTACAGCGCAGCTCCAGCCAGCAAATTAGGGTTAGGGTTAGGGTTTCAACAAAATTAGGGTTTTTGATTTTAGGGTTAGGGTTTCAACATAATTAGGGTTTTTGATTTTAGGGTTAGGGTTTCAACAGAATTAGGGTTTCTGGTTTTAGGGTTAGGGTTTCCCGTAGAGCGGGCAGCCACGTCATCACTTTGTGACATAGTATTTCCTCTCTCAGGATGTGATATGCTATCAAGCATTCGATGGTTTGAGCATAACCTTCTCATTGATTGAGCAACCAATACTTTCACTTTTAATGCCAAAAGTGACTCTCCCATTGTCATCCGTGGAGAGGAAGTTGTTCATTCTTCATCTCTCATTTCTAATGTGCAGGGGAAGGTTGAAAAGAATCAGGAGAAGGAGACTCTCTCAGTCTTGTCTTCTCCAAAGCACGACACATGTTTTGCATGATAAAGATGTGATTATTCACAATGATGATGATTTGCAGGATAAAGATGTGATTGTTCACAAAGATGATGGTTTAGTTGATGCTTTTTCTAGTGAAGCTAACCTCATTGTAGATTCGATCAATCATGAAGAACCGATCTTGGCTCTCGAGTCAAGATCTAAGGAACCCCCATAGGAAGTATTGTGTATGCGCATGGTTAGTCAGTACGCATTGTTCGAGTGTTTCATTCATGACAGTTTCCAGTATTTTAGTCGCCGTCTTTATGTGTTCTCTTTCCATAGGCATGCCATATTGTACGATGCACATGATTCACTCATGGATAAGCACGGATGTATGCGGGACTCTCTTGAAAGGAAAATGTTTGCATTCAAGGAATTCACATTCCATGTCTCTTCCTTGGCATGACACTATATCCGAAAGAGCACAAGAAAGATTGACCATCAAGCATTGGCATTTCCATTGTGATTTGTCAGAGTTGATAGATTTAGATAAAAAAGACAAGTTTCGATTCCATTTTTTGCGTGTGTTTGATGAACAGTTTGGCACTCCGTCACTTTGTTCATTGCATTGCATGCACAATTTTTTCGAAATAATAGTCTTTTTCCAGTCACTTTACATGGAATGGGTATGTTCATGTTTTTGTGTTGGAAGTGGTTTCAGGAATTTTCCTCCTCAGAGATTCTTGAAGAAGAAAGATTCATGACTACAGCCGAAGTTGAAGCTTTGACGCAGCCACATATGACTTTGTGTCGCTTTCGGCGCGGCCAAATAAGCAAGTGTTGCAAGCCTTTATGAAGTTCAAGTATCGCACGACCCACACATCAGAGTGGCCGACGAAGAGTCCTTCCCAGGATTCATCTAGACGCTGTTGGCGATCTCCCTCGACGCCATACAATTTGGTATAAGTATCGAGGGAATGTCACGTGCACATCTAACCCTATGTGCATGTGGACAAGCTACTTCATGACAAGGGTTCATTTAGCTTAGGAAGTGTTCTGGTACCTTTGTGAGTCTGTTCGCACATCGTGCATGTCCAGACACTTAGAGTAGTTGCATTTCCTTTGGTTGCGCACATCATGATCATCAGATTACAGTCAGTACCCATCAGGAGCATTTTACAGTGCACAGCACCCATTTTCCCTATTTTAGCCATTTTTTACTTATTATTATTAAGTGACTGAGAAACTGGGTAGGGCAAATCTTGCAAGTGATTATATAAGAAAGCTAGCGCTAGCACTTTCTGGGAGAAGAGGCAGTAGAGACCCAGTGTCTGGCAGTGCACCTTTTCAGCAAGACCCCCTGCGGAACAACCTAGCGTTTTCAGCCATCAAGAACAGACTACTGTTTTCAGTAACTGCAGATGAGCCCCAGCGTTTTGCAGACTACAGATCAGCCTGGCGTTAGCAGATTCCCTATCGTTTTTGCAGCAGATACCACCTCATCAGCCCTAGAGTTTGCAGTTTCTTGGCGACAGAACCCCCATTGCATCAGTGTTTTCAGTTTTCAGCAGTAAGACTCCGCACCGCAGCCCCCAAACCTCGCAGATCTCACCTTCCCGTAGCAGATCCTCGTCGCTCGGTCAGATCAGCCAGTAGATTCAGTCCGCTATTCATAGATTTCAGCATATGCGTTTTCAACGCATCGTCGTGGCGTCGTCGTCACCGACATAGAGTCAGAATACAACAGATACAAGAATTGCAGAATTCAGCCCCTAGCGTTTTCAGATTTCAGCCCGTCTCGTCATCGTCATCATCGTTGTCGATATCGTTGGCAAGTCCATTGCATTTAGACCATTGTACGAGGATTGTGTAATCAATAGCATAGACCTCTCTCGCCATAGAGAGAGGGGCCCTTGGAGGAGGGTTTGACAACATTTTGGTATCGTATTCTTCTCTCTCTATCTCTCAGTCTCAGCACCTTCATTCACAGTGTTTACCACTTGTTTGTGATCATTTGCATTCTTTCACTAAAGGAACGGAAGGCTCTCCCTTCCGTAAGTAAAAGGAACCCTTGAGCATAGTTCAGAGCACTCATCTTGAGCAAAGTTCAACATTCACTTCCGCTGCACCTTACAGGAGATCAGTGGCACTGAGCTTTCGGTTAAAATGCCCGAGAGCTGGGGTGTCACGTGCACATTTAACCCTATGTGCATGTGGACAAGCTATCTTAGGTCTAGGGTTCATGTCAGCTTACGAAGTGTTCTTGCACCTTTGTGAGCCTGTGAGCAGGCCGTGCATGTCCAGGCACTTAGAGTAGTTGCATATCCTCTGATTGCAGACCCAGTACCACCCAGCATATGCATTGTCTAAGTAGAAGGTCCATTTTTCCGGCTAGTTTTGGGACAGTATAGTTTATAGGTATTTGGGCATTTTTATTAATTTAATTACCAATTCATGAGGTCGTGGGTTGTAGGAGACTACTCAACCTAGTTTTCCTCAGCTATATAGGCAAACATGGGGCGCCCAATTTTAGGAGAAGAAGCAGAAGAAGTTCTAGCAACTTGCAGTGCACCTTCTCAGCAAGACCGGCAGAGAGCCTAGCGTTTTCAACCAACAAGAACCACCTGGCGTTTTCTGTAGCAGATCAATCCCAACGTTTTCTGGCGTTTCCTGTAGTAGATCAAGTCTAGCATTTTGCAGTTTCAAGATGTCAGATCAGGCAAGCCATCAGCGTTTTCAGTTTTCAGCACTTAGCCACAATAGATCCAGCCCCTAGCCTCGCAGATCTCACCTACCCGCAGCAAATCCTCGCCGTATCATCGATTCAGCTAGCGTTTACAGTTTCAGCCCACTGTTTTCAGATTTCAGCATCTGCGTTTTCAGCATATCGTCGTCAAGTCGTCGCCATCGCCATCCTCATCGACATAGTGTCAGTATTTAGCAGAAAGTCAGCGTTTTGCAGATTTCAGCATTTCAGCCCTAGCGTTTTCAGTTTTCAGCCCGTCCTCGTCGTCGTCACCTTTGTCGTCGACATCGTCGGCAAGTCCATTGCATCTAGACCATTGTACCAGATTTATGCAATCAATAACATAGACCTCTCTTGCCATAGAGAGGGGAGCCCTTGATGAAGGGTTTGAGAACCGTCTGGTGTCGTATTCTTTTCTCTCTCTCTCTCTCTCTCTCTCTCTCTCTCTCTCTCAGTCTCAACACCTTCATTCATAGTAGCATTCACTTTGTGTGTGATCATTGCATTCTCTCTCTAAAGGACGGAAGGCTCTCCCTTCCGTAAGTAAAAGAAACCCTTGAGCACAGTTCAGAGCACTCATCTTGAGCATTATCAACATTCACTTCCGTTGCACCTTACATTGGTATCAGAGCTTTGGCAGTGTTCTGTATCACTCAAGGACAGAACCACATAAGATTTTTTTCTTGTTTCGGACGCACGTAACCGAAGTCCACTTGGGCGTGTCGATTCCTAATCGTGTTTTTAAAGAGTGACAGGTAACCCTAGAAAGAAGGGCTTGTCCAACCTCCCCTTGTTCCTCTTTTCACTTATTGAGAGCGGACCGAGCACTTAGCGACCGGCCAATCGATGTGAGGTGGGAAAAAGCAACTTTGGTGTGAGCACAAGGCCGCCAAGGGGTGCGCCCGCAGGGAAGAGTCGAGCTCGGGGAAGAGAAAAGCCTTCTCAGACACCGATTGCAAGCTACAGAACCTCAAGAACTCAAGAACCTCAAGAACCCAAGTTCCTCGAGAACTTAAGTACCCAAGATCTTACTGTATGGTCATCACCCGAAGCGGAATGGATACTTTGTGTGAAGGTGATGAGAGTGGAGGTGGTGACGAAGAATTTTCCCCACCAGGAGGATTTTTTTCGACCCTCCCCCTCCCCCATCTATGCCACAGGTTGTACCAAATCCTATGGAGGCTTTGGTCAAGTTGATGATGGACATGATGCTACAACAAGAGGCGCAACGCGCCGCCTTGGATCGCGACCGCGAAGAAAGAAAGGCAGCCTTGGAGCGTGAGCGTGAGCAAGCGCGCTTGACGGCCGAGCAAGCTCGCGAAGCTGTACGCATCGCAGCCGAGGAGAAGCGAGCAGCTATGGAATTAGAACGTGAGGCGCAGAGAGATCAACGCATGCAGGAGTTGGTCCTACATGTACTCACCTCGAAATCTGAGCTACTCAAGGACGTGGGCGATTCATCAGGTAGCACAAGTCGAGAAGCGGATTCCAACAACCCCGTTGACGTTCAGTAAGTATGACGGTAAGATGGATGCTAATGTTATTCATTCTTGGTTGCATCAATTTAATGCTTACTTTGCGACAACTAAGAAAAGAGGAAATTGCAAAGTCTTAACAGCAGCCATTTATCTTACCGATGATGCCATTAATTGGTATCAAGCATGGAAAAAGGCACAGTTGGCCGCGCACCTAGAGGAAGCCGAAGAAGGCGTGCCCCTTTCTTTCAATTGGCAGACTTCCAAGACAAGCTCAAGGCACGGTTTATGCCACCTCAGTACTTAGCGCAGTTGAAAGACGATTGGCGCAATCTCAAGCAAAATGGTATGCCAGTCATGTCCTTCTCTAACCGTGTTTTGCAGCTCGGCACCCAATTACGCAATTCGAATGCTGAGCACAAAGAAGCATTTCTTTTTGGGTTGGACGAGTATATCAAGTTTGATGTCGAAGTACTCGACCCAATAGATCTCAACAAGGCGGTAGCGATTGCTCTCGCACAGGAGATGAAGCACAACAAAGGAAAGCCTAAGGAGAAAAAGTCTTCTCACAGTACCTCTGCGACTCCTCAAAACGGTAATTCTTTTACCAATCTTCCTCTACTCCTCACAGTAAGAATGGTAATTCTTTTAGCCAATCTTCCTCTAATCCTTCAAAAAAGAACTCTCAAAATGAATCTAAGGGTAAAGCTAAGACACTTGCTAAACCTAAGCTCACCCCATATGAAAAAGCTGCACAAGGAATTATAGGAGGGTACATAACGCCAGAAGATCAAGTCATTTATTCTAAGGAAGCTTGATGTAACCAATGTTACGTCAAGGGTCATATTAAGAAGGCTTGTCCTAAGATAGCACCACCTAAAGAACCCACATCCTCTGTTAATGCCATAAATGAGAATACTAATGTGTCCCAAGTTTCTTATGATCCTCTAGTTGATGAGTCTCTCATGAAGTGTTATGGCCATGTGAATGGTCAACGCATGGTGGTTTTGTTTAATTCAGGCAGTCTGCATGATGTGATTGGTGCCTCTCTTGTAGAAAGAGCCCGCTTGGAGGTTAGCCAGACAACTCCTCTCGAGGTGTCGGGCTTCGCTCCCGATATGGACTCTCTCATTACACGAGAGTGCCTTGATGTGTTATTCACTGTTCAACAAGTTTTCTTTCGTAGAAAATTTGTAGTGTCTGCTCTCTTAGGAAGTGATATGATTTTGGACATTAGATAGTTTCGTGAGCACAAGCCTCTCATTGATGGGCCAACAATACGCTAACTCTAAATGCAAAAAGTGACTCTCCCATTATCATTCGTGGTGAGGAGGTTATTCATTCATTACCTCTCATTTCTACTGTGCAAGCGAAGCTTGAAAAGAAACAGGAGAAGGAGACTCTCTCAGTCTTTTCTTCTCCAAAGCACGACACACATTTTTTGCATGATAAAGATGTGATTGTTCACAAGGATGATGGTTTACATAATGATTTTTCTAGTGAAGCTAACCTCATTGCAGTTACGATCTGTCACGAAGAACCGATCTTGGCTCTCGAGTCGAGGTCCAAAGAACTCACTCAGGAAGTATTGTGTGTTCGCATGATTAGTCAGCACGCATTGTTCGAGTTTTTCATTCGTGACGGTTTCTTGTATTTTCGACACCGTCTTTATGTGTTTCCTTTTCATAGGCATGCGGTATTGTACGATACACATGATTCACTCACGGATGAGCACGGATGTATGCGGATCGCTCTCGAAAAGAAAAAAAGTTTACATTCAAGGAATTCACATTGTTTTCCGATTGTCTGTTTTGTCAATCGCTTTTACATGTCTCTTCCTTGGCATGACACACTAAGAAAGAGCACGAGAAAGATTGTCCATCAAGCATCGGCATTTCCGTTGTGATTTGCCACAATTGATAGGTTTAGGTTGAAAAGTCAAGTTTCGATCCCACTCTTTGCGTATGTCTGGTGAACGGTTTGACACTCCGTCAATTTGTTTATCTGCATTGCATGCACAATCATTTAGGAAGAATGGTATTTTTTCAGTCACTCTACATGGAATGGGTATGTTCATGATTTTGTGTTGGAAGTGATTTCATGAATTTTCCTCCTCGGAGATTGTTGAAGAAGGTAGATCCATGACCATAGACAAAGTTGGAGCATTGAAGCCGCTACAGATCATTTTGTGTCGTTTTCGGCGCGGCCCAGAGAAGCAAGCATTGCAGACCTTCATGAAGTTCAAGTATGGCACGACCCATGCGTCAGAGTGGGCCGACGAAGCGTTCTTCGCAGGATTCCAGGAGTTGTTGGCGCACTCCCTCGACGCCATACAACTCGGTACCAGTATCTCACTTTGAAAAGGAGGGGATGTCACGTGCACATCTAACCCTATGTGCATGTGGACAAGCTAGCTCAGGTCTAGGGTTTAGGTCAGCTTAGGAAGTGTTCTAGCACCTTTGTGAGCCTGTGAGCAGGCCGTGCATGTCTAGGCACTTAGAGTAGTTGCATATCCTCTGATTGCACACCCAATACCACCCAGCATATACATTGTCCAAGCAGAAGGTCCATTTTCCCGGCCAGTTTTGGGACAGTACAGTTTACAGGTATTTTGGCATTTTTATTAATTTAATTACCAATTTCATGAGGTCGTGGGCTGTAGGAGACTGCTAGACCCAGTTTTCCTCAGCTATATAGGCAAACATGGGGCGTCCAATTTTAGGAGAAGAAGCAGAAGAAGTTCTAGCAACTTGCAATGCACCTTCCAGCAAGACCGGCAGAGAGCCTAGCGTTTTCAGCCAACAAGAACCACCTGGCATTTTCTGTTTTCTGTAGCAGATCAGCCCCAGCGTTTTCTGGCGTTTCCTGTAGAAAATCAAGTCTAGCGTGTTGCAGTTTCAAGACGTCAGATCAGCCAAGCACATCAGCGTTTTCAGTTTTCAGCACTTAGCCACAGCAGATCGAGCCCCTAGCCTCGCAGATCTCACCTACCCACAACAAATCCTCACCGTACCATCAAGCCAGCCAGCATTTACAGTTTCAGCCCGCTGTTTTCAGATTTCAGCATCTGCGTTTTCAGCGTATCGTCGTCGAGTCGTCGCGATCGCCATCCTCGGCGACAAAGTGTCAGCATTAGCAGAAAGTCAGCGTTGTGCAGATTTCAGCATTTCAGTCCTAGCGTTTTCAGTTTTCAGCCCGTGTCCTCGTCGTCGTCACCATTGTCGTCGACATCGTCGGCAAGTCCATTGCATCTAGACCATTGTACCAAATTTGTTCAATCAATAGCATAGACCTCTCTTGCATAGAGAGGGGGGGCCCTTGGAGGAGGGTTTGAGAATCGTCTGGTATCGTATTCTTTGCTCTCTCTCTCAGTCTCAGCACCTTCATTCACTGCATTCACTTTGTTTGTGATCATAGCATTCTCTCTCTAAAGGACGGAAGGCTCTCCCTTCCGTAAGTAAAAGGAACCCTTGAGCACTGTTCGGAGCACTCATCTTGAGGAATATCAACGTTTTTCATTTCCGCTGCACCTTACATGGGGCCATCAAGAGGCAACCTATATGACATTGCAAGCAGTACAGGGTGGGCAAAACAATGGTGGAAACATGTGAAACATAAGAAAACTACCTCATATAGGCCGGGCACAGCTACAACCTCACTCACTGTGATGAGCCCAAGGGAGATACACGGGCACTGAGAACTCTGCCAAGACCTGCTAGAGAGGTGAAAAGCTTGAAGATTCCCTCAGTTCTTGGTCAGACCGCTCAATTGTGGAGCAACTAAGTGACATCTATAGAAGAAGCTTGTCCATCCTCCATTTGAGAAGACAACAAGATAACAAGACAAGGCATGCCTCTATTTACTCTCCATTGGAAACGCTACTTTGTAATTGTAATCGATATCTGCGACTATTGACACTGGCGTGCACATTTGGTAGCAAATCTAACACGATTGAATCCTGGAGAGTAATCTGTATCCACTTGAGTATCTTTGCTATCCGTACCGAATCAACAGGAGCACACTGCTACTCCTCATAAATGTCACCCTCTCATTTGGTAGACCGTATAATATCTCGTCCAAAGTAGCTTGTATCACGAGATTGTGACAACCACTATATATATTTGCTGGTTTCTTTCCCTTGATTTTTATTTAATTTTTGGGACCCTATTACTAAAATCACGAATGCTCGGACATTGCATGGCCAGTGTGAAATGGCCATTGGCCAAGAGTTCACCTGCAGTCAAGAAGGGCAGGTCGCCACGAGATGGCCTGGCCAATTGGCACTGTAATCCGAGGAGTAAAAGGTTGGCTAGGTTCAGTTCAAAGTCATTTAGGCCCCTCGGCAGGACTTAGGAAACTAAACCAAAGGGAGTCAAATGGACACTTGGTAGCAGGGGAGCTGCATCCTGGCCAACACACACTTTCCAGAAGCCTCATCCAAGAGGGGGGGTGCCCAATGTTGAGTGTGGAGGCTGATTTTTGAGTTATTGCTCCATAGTGTGTGTGTGAGTAGTGGTTGTAGGTGATCACAGCTTTAATGGAAAGCTTGCCTTCTCCCTTGCTCTATGTAGCACGATGATTTGCTCTCGCGCATCTCTCTCTCCCCTTTGCACGTATGGTAATGCCCCACTAGTTGGGCTTCTCAGATGACCATGTACAATTTTGAGGGTTTTATGCGCATTTGCCAAGGCAAGAGCCTTCTGTACAGGAACCGGATTAGCTAATTGCTAATCCCCTTCAAGTATGCATAGTTCCATCGCGAAGGAATGCGAAAACGGAAAGTTTTCTTGCGTGAAAACTCGTCTGATTGAAAAGGGAATTGTCCCATTGCGTGCGGGAGCGTCTCAGACATGCTTGGACGTTTTTTGCTCCGCTCAAAATGATGCGAAACAGAAAATTACAGCCTTCTATGTGTTTTTGCAGGTTTAGGGTTTCGCGATGAATCTCGTCTAATTCAAGGGGCAAGTGACCCTAAAGGTGTGAAAGCTTGAGGGCTACTCGCAGAAGTGATCAACATGCGAATTGGAGCGCAAAACAAAGATTTACAGCTTGATGTAATTTTTTGCAGGTTTAGTGTTTTTGGCCAATTTTGATGCCTACAGGTCCCGGGAGCTTCGGGGAAGCTAGGGAATCACTGAACAGGTGTTTTGGCACAAATTGGAAGCAAAAAACAGAGATTTCTGCGTGCTGTAATTTCTTGCCAAGTTTTGTAAAGTGCTCCAAAATGCGGAAAGTCACTGATTACTTGGTCCGTGGAGACTTCTACTGTGGTTATGTTGCCAAAATCGCGCCAGTCTTTGGGGCTTACAAGGTGTTGTCTACTTGGAAGCGCTCTAGCTGCCAAGCCATGTTTTGTTTTGAAGTGTTGAATTCCCATCACAGGCTTATACATGAAGTTCCTTTGTGTCATAAAATGTAAGTAAAGTTTATGAAGTAAAGATTCGGGTGAAAGCTAAAGATTATCGCCCTATGGGCCGATTTCAACTTGCCTGATAGTAATGTGCAACAATCTTGGGCACCACTTGTCAAGCAACAAACAAAACTAGAACGAACATTTAGGACTCACTATAACCCAAGCTGAGAGAGAGATTCGACACAATAGACATGGATAGGTGGAGTCCCTCTGTTGAGCTCTGGATTATCGAGGTTGGCAGCCCCTCCCTATCGATACAAAGAGCTCGTGGATCTCCTCAATGAGGAGAGCAAGGCTATAATCAGCAAATGCTACCTACTCTTTCGCTTATTTGGCCCAAGAGCCCGTCCCTATTTCCACCGTAGGTGCCCCGTTCAACACCTCTTTGCCACCTCATACACCGCATTAAGGAGGCACACCAGACGTCCCCATCCGCAGACCTCATTGACTTCCAGAGGAAGGTCTTGGGATACCCCGTCCTACAAGAACTTGTCCTTTTTCACGAGATGGTGGGCTCGAGAAGCTTGACCTATCTCCCCTCCCAAACAAAGCCGTATTACGGGAGGCCAGAAGAGGAGTCTTTGTCGGGAAACCCACACAACCAATAGTCTGAGCAGTCGTTACTCTCAGCACCTCCAAGTGATGCATGTTGCGGTCTAGGGAGCATTTGGTTGTAAAAGGCCTAAATATATCATGGCCCGGACCTCTTTGGGTTATTTGCGGGAGGAGTGATGAGGGAATCGTTGAATAGCTCATGGCCCGAACCGGGATGGTTATTTTTTTTTTTTTGGGGGGGGGGGTGGTGTTCATCGGTGACTATATGTTTCTGTGTCTTGTAACATGCATATGTAAGCATTTGTGTTGCATTGTGATGTGCCAACCATGGAATATTCCTAATTGGGTGAGATTGCTTGGGTATGTAATTTTAGTGCATCGAGACACCCGTTATAGATCAATGCGGTGTGGGTGTGATGGCTAATTTTGCTATGCTAGAATATCAAGAGCTCCAATATGCAGGATTGACACTCAGACTTGAGTGGTTTTGCAGATATAATGTCATCGCGGATGAGTACCCTTCTTTCAAGAAGGGGGATGTCACAAACTGCTGATGTGTCAAGCCACAGAGTGTTAGGGCTCGTCGAGCCTAACCCTTGCCAACCTACAGATCCTGGCCGAGGGGCCTAAACCCTAGCAGAAGCAGAAGAAGGAGAAGGTCTCACCAACTTATAGTTTTGCGTCGAGTGGCCTAATTATTAAAGAAGGGTTAGGATTAAAATCCTAACCCCAACAACTTATGGTACCCCCTTCCGATGGGGCCTAAAGTCAAGCGCGCGCGTGCACGCACACACACACACACAAAGGCCTTGCGTCAAAACTGATGCCGTGGCAACTATACAGATAGATGATGTGGTAGTTGTACGGACCGCCTGGAATTTGCGCTGACATGTTGATGTGGCAGACTGTATGGATCCCTCCGCGTTTTGCGCTGACTGCTCCTGACGTGGCAGCGCTATATCTGAAAACTGTTAATTGTATTTTTACCAGCTTAGTGTGGTTGAGATTTGTGTATGCAAAACTCATTGATGGTATTGTAACAACTATTGCAAAGTGTATCTGAACAAAGCATCTAAAACTATTGCAAAGTGTATCTGAAAATTGTTCATGGTATTTTGACAAGCAAAAGAAGCCTACTACATGCATGATGTACCTTCAAAGTTATCTGAAAACTCGAGCGTTCTGAATCAACAGCTTTAAAAGATACATGTTGGCAGTAGTGCCATAAGCTATTGAGCATTAGAGCGGCAAGAACGCCTCTTGGTAGCAAATCACAAACCATAGTTCAGTTGCAAATTGTCCTTGATCTTGTGCACGGAGCACACGTCCTAGGATGTGCTGATAGATTCCTCCTCTGCATCTGGACCACTCTCTGTGTTACAATTATCCTCAGTAAGGTCACACGTCCACTTAGGCATTGTATGAATTTAGACATGTCATTTTGGCCGCATGCATATATTGATACCTAGTTCTACATCCACTATTGGGTATTGACAACGTTAGTGGGGATGTAGTGTTTAGTCAATACTATGCATGATGGAGTTGATGGTTATATTGCGTTCTGGGTGACTACCATGCGTCTATACCTTGCAATTTCTGTGAAAGGTGAACCTGAACTTATCCTGGATACATTTAGGTATGTGAAAACATACATTTTGGATAAATAAAGGAGATTCTTTAAGATTTGGGTCTACTGCTTGAAGTTATGGCGAAATGCTTACTCCTACGCCAAATGAAGTTGCTCTTGAGTTGCATCGAACTCTGATTTTTGGGAGAATGTAGGAGTGTGGAGGTTCTATTTTGGAATGAAGAAATACACAGTTGCAATTTTGGTGGGAAAACGGAAGGAACTCAATTGCTTCACGTATGCTTTAATGACGTCATGCCTATGGCTGTAAATTATCCTGAGCCCTTTGATTTGAGAAGTTATTCTTGCTTTTATAGGCTACCGGATCCACTGAGTTACTTTTTTGATTTCAGTGATATCCATGTGCAACTTTCTAGTCTTTTGGCAGTAGCATTGGCTCGACTCTCTATATCATGGATGATGGCACTTCGTGTGGCTGTCTCTTGGAAACATATTGATTTACTAATTGAATTTTGCAACCCAACAATTAACTTCAAAGGTTTTGCTATTGTTTTCAAAACACAAAACTGTAGGAAGCCTCATTCACTAATCTTTTGTCTGCAGAAAAAACTAGTTTACTTGGCGAGAATACTTCTGGTGCTGATGATTATGATCAGTCACCCATTGAGGAAGTTGCTGCAACAGTCAGCACTGCAGATGATTATACATTGCCAGTTTGGACATTTCGTATGTGGATTTTAGGCATAGGCTCATGTGTAACATTATCATTCTTGAACTCTTTCTTCAGTTACAGAACAGAGCCTCTCACAATAACTGCAATATCAGCTCAAATTGCATCTCTACCCCTTGGTTATGCAATGGCTTCTCTGCTACCCAATACTGAAATCAGATTACCATTCACAAATTGGAAGTTTTCTCTCAATCCAGGGCCTTTCAACATTAAAGAGCATGTTCTTGTCACTATCTTCGCAAATGCTGGAGCTGCTTCAGGATATGGGACAGCGTATGGCATTTCTGTCATCAATGCTATCAAAGCATTTTATAAGCGCGATATCAGCTTGGTGCCCTCAATTTTATTGGTGACATTGACTCAGGTAGCATAGATCTTTGAAATGGCTCTTCCAATAATGTTCGAAGTTCATATAAATTGAAGACGGATGGTGTTAATGTCAGATTCTTGGGTACAGTTGGGCAGGCCTATTCCGCAAGTATTTGGTCAATCCAGCTCACATGTGGTGGCCGTCAAATCTTGTTCAGGTCTCTATTTTCCGGTAAGGAACTTTTTGTCCTCAGTTTTACTTTTTTGATAGAATGAACGTACAGCATAAACACAGTTAACATTTTATGGTCTTGCTCCTTGGCAGGACTCTCCATGAGAAGGAAAGTCGACGTGGGCTTTCAAGAATTCATTTCTTCCTCATTGTTTTGGTGGCCTCTTTTTCTTATTATGTGCTCCCCGGTTACCTAATGATTACATTGACATGCATCTCAATTGCCTGCATTATATGGCCAAACTCAGTCACAGCTCAACAGATTGGCTCTGGACTTGAAGGACTTGGTATTGGAGCATTTAGCTTTGATTGGGCCAGCATGTCCGCCTTTCTCGGAAGTCCTCTCGTTACTCCATGGCATTCAATAGTCTGCATGTTTGTGGGGTTCGCACTGTTCGCTTACTTCATACTTCCACTTTCTTACTGGTTCAATTTGTACGACGCAAAGACTTTTCCTCTTTATTCAAGCGATACGTTTACTTCAGATGGGCAGAGCTACAATGTCAGTGCCATAGTAAACAGCAACTTTGAACTTGATACTGAGGCATATGAGAAGCTGGGTCACCTTAATTTGAGCACGTTGTTTGCTCTGAACTACGGATTTTCCTTTGCTCAGCTTACAGCAACTTTGACTCATGTGGCTCTTTTCCATGGAAAGCACGTATTTTCTAACTCACGTTTATAGTCTGTTTATCTCTTTCATTCAACCCTGCTACTAGGCTTTGTGTTTATGAGGACGAGGTATGCATCTTGCAAAGGAGGCTGATGGAGGAGGTTGTGTTTTATAGGTCTTGTGCTCTAGAATGTGTTGGTTATATTTTAACACTGGCTTGGATAGAGTCTAGGACCAGGCCTATACAGAATTTAGTTCAAAGCCCAAATACAATTTGGCACTGCGTTTTGTGTGCCTGATGTGCATTGATCGTCAAAAGGAATCTAATACATACTATTGCATTATGACCCCGAGTTGGAAGCTCATTATTAGAGGGGAGACTTGACTACTTGGATGAGAATTTGTCACTCTTTTCTTTGAGAGCAGGGGAGGAAAGGAGAGAGTACATTATTTATTCCTAGTTCACAAGTCTGAGCTTTGGAGATATGAGGAATGGGTATCCCAGATGGGAGTATGCACCATATCAGTGGCTTCTTTTCATTCACCCCTGCCTATTGTGGTTTGTATACTCTCTTTCTTTGGATTACATTACTTTTGCACGTATGTATTATGACGAAGAAAATTTTCAAGACTGTAGACAAGCCTTTGTTCTAAGTCGGAAAGCCTCTTCAGTTATGGGAATGGCTGCACTAACCTTTCTGAGAAGCAACTCTGAAGTTTCTCCACTAATCTTTCAATTCTCTGTGCTCAATTGTGCCTTTGTTTGAGTAATGACTCAATGTTGTCCTCAAACTTTTATCCTCCATTTTCTATCGACGGTCTAAAGTTTATGCTTATGACCTCATGAAGGTTGTATAAGCGTGGTCAGTCAACTCTTGCAGCATGTTATTTCGGACCATCAGAGGTGCTTATTTCCCTGGAGGAGCTTATGAGAATTTTGTCTTTTGCAGAGAAATCTGGGAGTCTACTAAGCAATCGATTAAGTCTAATAGGATAGACATTCACACAAAATTGATGAAGCGGTATCAAGATATTCCCAATTGGTGGTTTTCTCTTCTAGCTTTTGTTAGCATAGGTGGATCAGTCGCGATGTGCATCATATACAAGAATGAGCTTCAGCTTCCTTGGTGGGGCATCCTGCTTGCATGCTTTCTGTCATGTACCTTCACTCTGCCAATTGGAATACTTACAGCAACTACAAATCAGGTACTTTGATTCTTCCCAAAAAGCATATTTTTTCCTGATTTCTGAAAACATGCTTTCAACTTTTTGTTTGCAAAGAAATCAAGCGGCAAATGTTTTTTTTGGTAATGGTTCCAAGGTCAAAGAATTTTCTTTTATAAAGTTTGCATGCTATCTTTAGAGCCAAGTCACAAGGACAGTAAAGTTGTTAATATAATCTAGGGCAGGAAGACCCTCACATAAACAAGAGGGGTTCATGCCCAGTTGTAGCCCAGCTAGAGTGTTTTTGTCCATCAGTAACATGTCCACTTGGCATACCTAAAACCATAGTCTTCTACACACGTTGTCCCTCTCAAGGATGGATGTTATAAGTTGTACAGACTATCAGTCTCTGCTTTGGTCTAGAGTCTTATTCTCTATAGTCGCGAGCCAGCCAGACATAGTCTCACGGCACACCTCCATGCACTACACCCCCTTGCATCTCTATTGGTTCTTGGTCTGGGGCTAAGAGTGCTGCCAACCAGACACTTCAAGATGGTACATTGTGAGTTTATTATTGGCTCAGCTGTTGTCTTGCCAGCACTTTTTACACTTTCTTGTATTAGGGTTTAGGCTCCTTGGGCGGAGTTCCCTAAGTTGGTCAGGGTTATGGTTATCAAAACCCTAATCCCCTTAAATGTCCTGCCACGTTACTAACTTGTGACATACCCCCCTCTTGAAAGAAGAGTAATCGCCCTCGATTACACGTGCAAAACAGACAAAGGCTAAAAACTAGCTCAGACATGAACTCATGCACCAGAGTGCACACATCCAACATTTGAACACAACAACAGGATTCACTAATCAATCACATCACATTCCCATCGAGATGCTAGTTACAAATCATGATCGTTGTAACCTATTTAGCAATCACATCCAGACCGTGCTTATCTTAATGTCTTGATCCACTAAATCTTATCACTATCAGATTCATATCCTTTCTCACATTCCAGAAAAACATCTACTAACCATCCCCACAAGATAGTACCATAGAGAGCATTTATTCCACAAATCAAACACTTACTTCACACTGAACACTTAGGTGCAAACAATCAAGTTAGTCATCTCATCCTCTCAGAACTCTTGAATATCGATGCACTAGGATCAGTATCCAGTCATCTCATCCAGATATAAATCTCGATGCAGTAAATCACATTCCTGACTCATTTAGCCATCACATCCAGATCTTACCGATCTCTAGCAGATGTCTAGATGCACTAAATTCATTTGATAGAATGCTACAGAGAATTTATTTTTTTCAACATATTTTTTGCAAGAAAAAGATACTTCCATTAGTTAAGAACATTGCCCAATGGGCTAAAGCCTTGCCTTGCCAAAGAGGGCTACATCAAAATGTGGGGAAGAGGTAAGATATGTATAAAGATGGCTAAATAAGGATATGGGAGGAGGAAGCAATCACATTGGTGGGTGTTACTGCCTTTTAGGTGCTCCATGAACCATGGTGAAGAAGGGCCCTGGTCGCCAAAGTCGCAGGAAGGCCTCGCGGCGCTTCCGCATGCTGCTGGAGCAGCCCTGAAGTCTCTCAAATGGCCCCTTGAGTGAATGGATCAGCTCCAATTGATGTATGCTTGTGTGTGTGTGTGTGTGTGTGTGTGGACAATACGACTGGCCACTCACATATGTCGAACTCTGAATGTTCTTCTTGGGATGCTATGGTTAGTAACCTAGGTGCTTTCGATCTGTGGGCTGGTACTCACTCTTTGGAGTGGGGTTATATGTTTACTCATGCTTGTGATATGAGGATTGATCGTTCCTTTTCTCTATCTGATCATTTTCCTCTTTGGCTCTTGATCCATCAGGAGGCATTGGATGGAGATTCCCCCCTTCGTCGCAAGCGGTTGCTGCATATTAATAATGTATATCTTTCACACAAGGCATTCCAAAACTTGATTGAAGCGGTAATTCCTCCACTTGCCTCTCATATGTTTATCGATGTGGATGTGTCTTGGTATCGTTTTGTTATGCGGATCCAGGACATAAAGGATTATGGTTCGTGATATATGTACCAGTTGAGATGTAAATTGCAGGAAGATAAGGTGATTTGTCATGCTTTGGAAAGTCTTGCAGATACTATAAGGCTTACTCAGTCCTCGGAACAAGAGGAGTTATGTGCAACTGAAGCCTCTTTGATGCATAATAACAGGAGGAAACTTGAAAAATGGAAGGTTAGATCGAGATAGTATCCTTTTATGGATAAAGGCTGTTCATCAAAGCAGTTCTTTAAGCATTTGCATCATTCGAGGCAATCTGTCTCTATCAAAATGGTTAAGGACGATAGTGGGCAATGAATAGCCAATAAAAGTCAATTGGTGGACTCCATGGTGGATCATTTTCAACGAGTTTTGCTAGGCCTGAGGCTCCCTCAAGTGAGGTTTTGCAAGCTAGACAGCTGTTGTTGTCGCATGTACATCCTATATTGACAATAAATGATGTAGCTTCCCTTGAGGCTAGTTCTACTAAGGCTGAGCTGCACGACAGTTTGTTACATCTTGGTCATTGGAAATCTCCTCGATAGCATGGTCTTACTGTTGAATTTTTCTTTCGCTTTTGGGATCCCTTAAGCAGCCTCTGCTTTTCATGATAAATCATGCATGGACTATGAAATCTCTGGGGCAGTCGTGGAAAGGACTGGTGAAATTGTTGCCTAAGTAAACATTATGTGAATACTTCTCACATTGGCGTCCGATCACGCTTATGCTGGTCGTTTACAAATTGTTGACAAAAATGATAGCTGCTTGTATTAATGATCATTTGTTCTCTGGCATACATCCGGCTCAGTATAGACTCATCTCTCGTCAACAAATTATGGATAATATCGCTAATGCTTTCATTGGAATTGAGTATGCAAAATATATTGGACAAGATGTGCTTATCATGCAGGTAGATATAGAGAAAGCATTTGACACTATTCATTGGGACTTCATTGCTTGGATCATGACGGCTTTGGGCTTTGGGCCCAGAATGTGTCGGGTGGTCTATTTTCTTTATGAGCACAGTTAATCTGCTAGAATTCTTGATGGTGAGCTGACTCGATTATGGGATCTTGGTAGATTGGTCTGGCAAGGATGCCCTTTGAGTGCCTAGAGTACTCCAAGATTAGAAGGCCAGCATCCTAATTGAAAGGAAATGCACGAACATGTTGGTCCACTCTTCTGATACGAAAAGAAGCACCGACAAAGTGGCCAAAGTTCAAAAGACTTTTTATTTCTTCGTGGCTCACTCAAGAGTACGAATGTGACGAATGTGACGTGACTATCGCCTGGAATCATTTTCGGATAGTGAAGGCAGATACCCTGGATACTTATTGCAAGAGATTTTGGAATGTTTTTCTACCTACTTCATCCTTAAAGAAGATGAGTTTTAAGCATCAAATCGAGCGATTTTGCTGTGGACTGCCCAAAGAGATACAAGATTACTGCTTGTTACAGAAATCTGAGTCCATACAGCAGTTGATGGGACATGCTAAGCAAGGGTTTGCTATGCATTCAGGTAACTTAACTTATCCAACAGATCAACCTTCGACAAGTGATGACAGAAGAAGAAGAAACAAGGATACACGTCGCCGACTGATAGAGGAACAAAAAGACGAATTGGTCAAAACAAAGCACGAGCGCGAGGAGGCCTTGATAGCAGCTAAAGTTGCAAGAGATGAGGCAGACAAGCCTCAAGCATCAATCAATAAGCCCAACTAGAATTGGTCCATGCGAGACAAGAGAAGAGGGGTGGATGCGGGCTAGATAGGGGCAAGGGTGGCTAGATAGGGGTGATTAGGGCTAGATAAGGGCGAGTGAGTAAGAGCTAGATAAGGGTGAGTGGGTAGGGGCTAGATAGGGAGGAGGGTGGCTAGATAGGGGCGAGTGAGTAGGCACTAGATACAGGGGAGGGTGGCTAGATAGGTGTGAGTGAGTAGGGGCTAGATGGGGGGAGTGGGTAGGTGCTAGGGAGTAGGGTTGGGGCGAGGTGTAGGAGGGTATGGAGGAGGGTCAGGAGTGCGAGACCGACTAGGGGGGTTCAAGCTTAAGCTCTTCCTTTACTGTAGCTTGAATTCTATAGAGCTTCTCACACTCAAGGAGCTCAATATATCTGCCGAAAGTGGAGAATTTAAGCACGACCAATAGTGTACATATAAGATATCTGACCATCTTAGGTTTGGTAACTTTGATGTTAGCCTGGGCATCTTGTAGCTCTTCTGTTAGTTGACCAGGACATTACAGAGGCTTTATCAGCTACGTGGCTCACCCCTCTAGAGTCGGAAGCTCCAAGATGGATGGTTCCTTCACGCGACTGGAGGTCCTCATTGCAGTTCGGGCCTGCTCGGAGTGACTACCCCCAATGTTCTACAAGATCCAGGGAAAGGGTCAACTACACAGAGTCTGAGTAGAGGCTCCACAGGTTGCAAAGTGCTGTTTTCATAGGATATGAATAGTGGGCATCTGTGGGAGGACCAGTGTCATAGATCCTGACCCAACAGACCTTGAGACAGACCACTGGAGGCTTTGGGCTTGGGAGAGCTGCCCTCTAGCACGAATGCAGTGGGACCCTGGAGAGTGGTTTTGGAGAGACCCCTTCTCTTCAACCGACCATCTTGGGATCCCTTTCTTTCAGTACAGTGTTCGACTGGGGCGACACATACTGGCAGCATGGAGAGAGGCTCGTCCTGCTGCAACACTTCATTGGCAGGAGGGTCTCACAGCTGAGTTCTTGTCAGGCTTTTGGGAGAGGTTGTGGGACTCTAGACAGCTGATGGTTATATTGTCTTGTGGGTGACTACCATGGATCTATACCTTGCACTTTCTTTTAAGGGTGAATCTGGGCTTATCCTGGATTCATCTAGGTATATGTTTTAGTCGTATAGCGGACATGTAGACTTCACATTGTGAAGTTTTCATCTGAGTTACAACCAGTTGATATTCTGCTAATTCTTTCTATCTTTTGTGGTGCGTATGCCCTATCAACTACCTCATTTTTGTGCTAATTTTTCGATTTAATGCTTCTTTTAGTGCTAGCTTTCATTATGGCTGAGTCTGCCCTTGATCTCTGGAGTCATGACAGAAATTCAGTACGCTGAACTTTGTGTTGATGTATGCTCATGTGTGTGTGCGTGTGGTGTGTGTTGTGTTTGGGAGCATATATTAGTACATAGTTCTACACCCACTATTGGGCACTTACGACGTTAGTGGGGATGTCGTGGTATTTAGTCAATACTATGCATGATGGAGCTGATGGTTATATTGTCTTGTGGGTGACTACCATGGATCTATACCTTGCACTTCCCTTTAAGGGTGAATCTGGGCTTATCCTGGATTCATCTAGGTATATTTTTTAGTCGTATAGCGCACATGCAGACTTCACATTGTGAAGTTTTCGTCCGAGTTACTACCAATTGATATTGTGCTAATTCTTTCTATCTTTTGTGGTGCGTATGCCCTATCAACTACCTCGTTTTGGTGCTAATTTTTTCAATTTAATGCTTCTTTTAGTGCTAGGCTTCATTATGGCTGAGTCTGCCCTTGATCTCCGGAGTCATGACAGAAACTCAGTACGCTGAACTTTGTGTTGATGTATGCTCATGTGTGTGTGCGTGTGGTGTGTGTTGTGTTTGGGAGCATATGTTGGTACCTAGTTCTACACCCATTAATGGGCACTGGCGACGTTATTGGGGATGTCGTGGTATTTTGTCAATACTATGCATGATGGAGCTGATGGTTATATTGTCTTGTGGATGACTACCATGGATCTATACCTTGCACTTTCCTTTAAGGGTGAATCTGGGCTTATCCTGGATTCATCTAGGTATATAGACTCTAGACTGTCGAGGCGAGTCACTTTGTTCTAGTGGCTAGTTGCACACAGAGCTACAGCAGTTGGGAGTTGGCTGGTACATAGTGGCCTCTGGGCAGCTTGTGCAACTTGCGACCATCCTTTGGAGAGTCACCGTCACTATCTGTGGGACTGCCCCATGGCACATCAGGTTTGGCTTTGAGTTCTTCGGCTGATGCCAGCTCTCTCCATAGCACGACAACACACTTGGGGTGGTGCTGCTTGGTCCACCCTCACGGGCTCAATACTACAGTTTGAGCTATCATCCACCAGCAGGATGATAGTGATCCAGGGGGGTCGACCTACACCTCAGCTTGCTACAGAGCTTACCCCCCCCCCCCCCCCCCCCCCCCCCCCCCCCCCACAGGAGTGGTGCAGTGAGAGAGAGGTGTTGGAAGCTCGTTTGTGGCATGACACTCTGGTTCATTTGGCGGGCCCATTGCTTCCACATCTTCGAGGCTCGCCCTGTCCCACTGGCAGTGCTCTCTGCTGTGGGTTCTCCTCAAGGCAATGTGCAAGAAACCTGACTCGAAACATAGAAACGAACACAGTAGAGCAATATGGAACAAGTGAGACCAATCATCAAACGACACAACAGTTGGCTCCAAACACAATAGAACTCGCTCAACTCATGAATCAATACAGACTCTGTCTGGAAGCACACACAACTCCAAGCCCAGGACTCACGGGTATAATGGGGTATCGAGGTTCAGACTGTGCAGGGAGAGTGCAAATGTGCAAGTGCTAGACTGAACACAAGACTCACTCATAGAACGTCCATAATGCATCCCTTGACTAAAACCAATTGAGCATATATACAACCATAAAGAACAGACAACGGCTAACAAAATATCCCTAACAGTCCAGCTACGCCTATCTCCGGACTGTGGTGGCGGTGAACTGGCCACGGTGTCCTCTAGACCACCACTCTCTGTGTTTGCCATGTGTCACTGCCCAGGCGAGAGTTCACCCAGTGTGAACCCAAGACCAACTATAACTGCCTGTCCGGTGTAAGTGACACTGTAGCCCTGCTACACCCTGTATTACTGGCAGTGTTCTTTTGTGGGTCTCTCAATGACCTAAGTCCAGGACAGGGTAAAGGTCTATGGTGATGACTGCATGTGACACAGCGAATGGTAGCAATTCCATGATACATCCGCACACACACACATGCTTTGCATGCTTATTTTCCTGATGTGTCACAAATACATGAAGAATTTCTCTGCAGCTAATTTATTAACCTTATTTGACAAGGCAGGCTCCTGGACTAAATGTCATTTCTGAGTATATTATCGGTTATATGCTTCCTGGAAAGCCCATTGCAAATATGGTATTCAAAACCTATGGCTATGATAGTACAGCTCAAGCAGTCGCGTTTTTATCAGACTTCAAGCTTGGGCACTATATGAAAATCCCACCGCGATCAATGTTTATTGTACAGGTACTATTTATACCTCAGTTCTTAAATATTAGAGCTACTCCAAGAGAACAAAATTTTGTAGTGCAACACACGGAGTTGCTTACCTTTCATTGGGAACAAAATACTCGAAATGAACTCATATATTTCTTTGATGGACAAAGTTGTAGCATAGCATTTTACTGACTTAGCACTCAATCAACATGTTACACTATCAGTTTCTTCTTTTCAGGGTTTGGGAACTGTCATTGCGGCCCTTGTGAATGTGATTGTTTCTTGGTGGATGCTAAATTCCATCGACAACATTTGCGACACGTCAAAACTACCATCTGGAAGCCCTTGGACCTGCCCAAGTGACAGAGTATTCTACAATGCGTCAGTTATCTGGGGTCTTGTAGGTCCCAAGCGCATTTTCGGACCGGAAGGCAAATACAAGGATCTGAATTGGTTTTTTCTTGGGGGTGCCTTGGTACCTGTCATTGTTTGGCTGGTTCACAAATGGCAACTGCATTTAAAGTGGATTTCACTGATCAACATTGCCATCATTTTGAATGGTGCAACTGTTCTTCCTCCCGCTTCATCTGTGAACATGATTGTATGGTTTATTGTTGGCTTCATCTTCAACTTTTACATGGCTCGGTTCCGCAAGCAGTGGTGGCGGAGATATAATTATGTGCTTTCAGCAGCTCTTGATGCCGGCACTGCATTCATGGGGGTGCTTCTTTATGTATGTCTTGGCATTGAAGGTATAAGCCTGAATTGGGCTGGTAATCAGTATGATTACTGCAGCGTTGCTTCATGTCCCACTGCTTCAGGCATTGTTGTGGAGGGATGCCCAGTCTCCTAACTGGGCGGTATTTACCTATTTGTTGCATTGACATAGTGAGGCAACCGAAGTATCCCTTATCATGGTACATATTCTTTTGTAAGTAACTTTTCTTCTAGCCTTGCCTGCAGCATTTTGCAAGTAAATTATCTTCATTGCATGAAAGAATTCTATTGAAAACTCAACAAGGGGAGTCACATTGTGCTGATCTATGAAATAGTTAGCTTACATTTGAGTTAATTTACTGCACATGCATTTGGGGCCTTGTGTGAAATTACCCTGCATGGTGCATGCACACAAGGCCTCAAATGCATACAAGCAGAGAGATAGAGTATTTTATCAAACAAGTGAAGCAATTCTAGCCCTGGTTTTTTCATATGGCAAACCCATACGAGTATGAAAGTTCTTCCATCAAAGGTTTGTGACCTTAACTAGAATGCATAGGTAGAGAGGAAGGTGTGGCTTATTTTTTCCAATTACCATGCAACAGCCCCTTCTTCCCATTAATGAGAGCTGAAGGATGGTCACTGGAGCTTATAAACCATGAAGCACAACCTCCACTAAATCCTTGCACCTTTTCATGGCAGCTTTTGTTAACACTAGTTCTGTAATCGGACACTCAAATGTCCCGAGACACTAAAGTGTCCTGTTTTCTTAGCAACTTGTCATAATTATTTGGTGAATCCCAAAAAAAATTCATAGGTCACATTCATATCTTAGGTCAACTATGAGGTGAAGAACATAAGCAAATTTTACTTATGTCAAAATTAATGCGAAATTAAGATTATAATGATAAGTTTTAAGATTAAAAATCATAGTAATTCAGTGTAGTTTTAACAAAATTTTCATAAATTGAATATAACTTCTCATCAAAATAAGATTTTGCATAGATTTTAAGGTGTATGGATAGTAAAAAACTTATTATAACAAGAAATTGAGCTTCATAACTTGGTTATGGAACTGGATTTTTGTTATAATCAAAAGACCAAAATCTTGAAAATGCTAACAAAGAGGAAAATTTTGGTTTTCAAGACGTCTTTCATTAACGTGATGAGATTATGGGACAAAACCGAAGGTGTATAATGTCTCTATAGGTCAATACCCAACAACTAAGCATTTTTCAAGGGTTCAAACTCTCAGGCATCTTGTAATTTAAGCTCATTTAAAAAGAATTATAGTGCATAATTTCTTGCAAAAGAAACATTGCTATGAAAAACTAATGAAAGTGTATATTTAAATTTTTCAATTGCGTTCATATGAGGTATTTGTATACAAATAAGTGATATGAATGGAAAAATCCAAAAGTGGACTTTATTTTAAGGCTTATCTTTGATAAATAAAAAATCATAATTACAGTATGCGCAATTTTTTGGATATGTCATAAATCACCAAATGTTGCTTGCATAACCATTTAAAATTATCACCTTATGTAATGGAGTCATACATTTAGTATATATGCATAATAAGACATTGTAAATTTAGATGAGCTAAATGTTTTTTGTGATTGTTTACTGAATTTGTGAACGTTGCATATTTGACCCATAAAACTTTCTATATTCAATTCTAGTCACAAAGGATTTTTTTCTCACATGACAATTGTAAAAATATCAACCACATATATAAGTAGTTACCACGAAATATTGCACGCATTCTGCTCATATTTTTCTTAGGCTAGAGTACGAGTTTAAATGAAACATTGAATGTTATTTTACGTAGGTTCTTTTCATGAATGTAGTTACTATTGAGGTTATGATCAAAAGTGAGGAATTATAATTTCTATTGAGTACTTTTATAAGTTTGCAAAATCATTGAGATGTGTTGTAGATTTCATGTGCCATTTTATTTAAATTTGCGAAAAAAGAACACTAAAGTGTCTTTTTTGGTATCAAACCAGTGTTAATATGTGGCTAACCTACAAGTGGCACCATGATAACCCGCTGGCTTGCTGTTGGTGCTCCCCTCGCACGACATTGCTCCCCCCAGCGCTGCCCGCTGCCTCCCTCTCGCTGCCCTAACTGCCTCCCTGCCTGGCCCCGCGGTGCCTGCCAGCCTCTATCGCCCCCTGCCTGCTCGTCTGCTGCCTGCCCTGCGCTGCTTACCTGCCGCTTTCGCCCCCGTCACCCCCTCTTGCTTCCGCCAGCGCTCCCTTCTGCCCCAGCTCGCTATCCCCCCCTGCCCCGTCTGCTCGCCCGCTTGGGTTTCACCCCGTTAGCCCCTGCAATTCGGTCCATTCTGCATTGTTTAAATTCTTGGGACGGTGCTTTCTGTGCCTGATTGCAGCGTCCTTCTGTCGACCTCTTCTTACGACAGAGCAGTAGACACAGATGGAGACTCCAGCTTCGCCACAGAGGGACTCGCCAGAAGCCCCCTCGCCCGACCCTACTGAGCCCACCATTCGACTTGCTCTCGCCGACAGAGCAAGCGAGCCTTGCCGCAGAGGTAGAGCGATTGCACGCGACTTCGGTCATCTGCAAGATTCTCAGCACTCGACTTAACAGAGGAGAGCTGCGAGACCTTCTCCAGGCCCGCCTTCTAGCAGAGGTGGGCAAGATCTTGGATGTCCAGATTCTCGGACGTGGTTACTATCAGATCGAGTTTGAGACCTCCGAGATGGCGTCCAAGGTCATAGCTATGAGTCCACTCGCCATCCGAGCATCACGCGCCCACTTTCGACAGTGGCGACATGGTTTTGACCCGGCTTAGGATGTTCTAGTAGAGGAGGCAGACATCCCCATCTCGGTCTGCTTTTCGAGTTTACGGAGGGAGTACCTACCACTTCTTTTCAGGATCGGCTCCGCCATTAGGACTGTCCTGGAGACACCTCGTGCGGCAGCATCAGTAGTTGCCAAGGCGGCTGGCATCCCCTCAGTTTGAGTTTTGGTCAGAGATACCCACACGCTCCCGAAGGTTATCCTTCTGCCTCGAGTGAGTGGGGGTTGGTTTAGACAGAGTGTGGAGTACTCGGGCCTTCCGAACCAGTGCTTCATTTGTCGACAGATGGGCCACCAAGCGAAGGCCTGTCCACGGAGGAGGCCGCGATCTACACCACAGCCTCAGCCCCAGCCTGCTAGGGTTGGCCCATAGCCACAGTCAGCGGCACAGAGCACACATGCAGAGCCACCCTCCGAGCCTGGGGCTCCAGCGGAGGAGGGGTGGCAGCACGCCCGTGGCCGACGACGTCAAGGGCCACAACATCCAGCCTGGCACTCAGAGTGGCCCTCAACTGCCTACTTAGCAGTAGTGGATTCCCACGGGGAACCTCTTTGGTCCTCTTGAGCAGGAGGAGATCCCTGCGCCAGCCCCCACCTCCGCTTCACTCTCGACAGGTGCTCCCCCCCAGAGTTCCCCCCCTCTTCCTCATCCTCCCCCCCGCCTTCTGCTCCCGTCGCCTCTCCACCCCGCCCCTCAACCTCTGTCACCCCATCCCGCCCCTCTTCTCCTCCTCTCCCCCCAGCTCCTTCTCCCCCCCCTCCTGCTCCAGTTCCACAGTCGACTCAGGAGACAGGTCCCTCTCCGGCTGCTAGGAGATCTCTTGGCAGGGCCTTTGCCACGAGTCGCCTAGCGAGAGAGGGTCAGCCCTTCTTGCGGCCCCCTTTGCAGATTCAGACATCTTCTCTTGCAGCTATCCCTCGTGGTCTGACGAGCATTGACCTCCGACGCTGTTGGGACTTCTTCGACTATGGGTTCACTCGTTTTCTCGGCGATTCCGCAACAGACCATGAGGCAGCCTGCTTCAGGGTCCATGTTTTGTTCCTCGCCGCTAGGGGGACAGAGGCCTTGGACTCAGCAGTTGGTTTCTCCTTCCCCCTCTGTGGTAGGGCCGAGACAGAGTGGTCCCTCGACTCAGTGTTGGATGGTTGCATACACAGGTCCTAGAGTTCTCTCACCACATGGGAGAACTTGGAGTTACAGATATGCTGCAGACTTTGTGGCCATTGGCCAAGTTTGCGGTGCCACCCCCAGACTCAGCAGGATGTAGGCACATTGTGGTGTACTTCTTTGCTGATACGCAGTGTTTGCCTTGCTATGTATACATTCATGAGGACTCCTGGACAGAGGAGGTTGCTTTACGCACGGCTCGCTCTGCTTGGGCTTGGGATAGGCACTCACTGCAGTCACGCCTATCTAGAGGACACTCAGATGCGAATTACTCCCCATCCAAGCCAGCCTCGAAGATAGCCCATCTTGCTGCTGCGGCAACATCTGTTCTCTCTCGCTCCCCATGAGGATCGTCTCATGGAATGTGCAGGGACTAGGTGGACCCTAGTTTCAGCGACAGTGGGGTTGTTTGCGTGAGGAGCTTCAACATTGCCTTGTGGGAGGAGAGATTGATCTCCTTATGCTTCAGGAGCACCATCTGTGTGAGAGCCGCATTCGGCGATGTGATGAGATTTTGCGTGGACGATATGATACCTTTTGGTCAGCTACTTTTGGACCTGGAGGCATCCAGGGTGGGGTATGTATGACTATTGCGGACTCATTGCAGCAGGCCATTGTGGGCAGAGGGATTATTGTGCCAGGCAGGGCTCGGTGGATTACTATGCAGGTTCAGGGTGGCCTTGTGGGCTTCCTGAACATCTATGCGCCCAATGTGGCGAGTGCTCGTGCAGAGTTTTGGTCACAGATTGTTGAGTCTTTGCCGCAGGCCGCCGATCATTGGTGTATAGGAGGGGACTTCAACATGTTGGAGGACCCTTCTGACAGGATTGGTGGCGGCCATGCTACTGTGCATGGAGTCGAGTTGGCAACTTGGGAGAGGTTGTGTATGACTTTGAGGGCCTCGGATACATGGCAGCACTCTGGTTTTGTGAGGCCCCCAGACAGTCTTGCCTTCTCTAGATCAGACCGCAGAGTGGGAGGAGTAAATCTATCGCGGATAGATCGCTTCTACACTAGTAACCACTTTAGTGACTTGGGGGGATCAGTGGGCATTCTGGTAGGGACATCCTTCTTGGACCATGCACCAGTGATCCTCACAGTGGTGGAAGACAAGCAGAGGAGTGGGAGCACGATGCTTCGCATCCCAGAGAGGGTCTTGTTGGACTCAGCACTCAGAGAGAGGGTAGAGGCTCTCTGGACAGAGGGCATGGATAGCCAGGTTCCACCTGCAGACAGAGTGGCCTTAGGCCTAGCTCAGCTTAGCCACTTTTTTCTTCAGGAGTCTCTGGCTCGCCGCGCTGCAGCGAGAGAGACGGAGCAGCGTCTCAGACGAGGCATCGCTTCACTGCAGAGGATGCAGGAGCAGCATCCAGACAGTCCAAGGTTGGAGGAGCAGTTACAACAGGCTCGACAGGAGCTTGCTAGCACAGAGGAGAGGCGTCATGAGTTTGCCTTCCACCAATAGGTATCTCAGTGGACTCAGGTGGGTGACAGAGTGACTGGTGCTTTTTTTTAGACAGTGGGACCTCGGCACTCGCATGCCAAGGTCAATCAGTTGAGGAGGCCCGATGGGTCAGTTGCTTGTGAGCCCGAGGATATGCATGCAGTTGCTACTGACTTTTATCGTGAGTTACTGTTGTGGTTGAGCCCCAGTCAGAGCGGTAGGATGCATGCAAGGAGCAGGTTTGGGCACAGATGCCTTGTCTTGTGACAGAGGAGATGCGCCAGAGGCTAGAGATGCCACTTCAGCTTGAGGAGCTACACATGGCTCTTAGGGCCCTCTCTCGTGGTAGCTGTCCAGGTGAGGATGGGTTGACTCCCAACTTTTTCTTGGAGTACTAGGACTTGCTTGGCCTAGATCTTTGCACTGCTTTTTAGTACATTTTGCACACAGGAGTGATGCCTGACAGCATGAGTGAGGGCCTGATCTACCTCATTCCCAAGGAGGATGGATCCTTGGATGAGATTCGACAGTGGCGCCCCATCACCATCCTCAACTCAGCCTACAAAATTCTTGCCAAGGCTCTGAGTTTGAGGATTCAGCCACTTTTAGAGAGCCTTATACATGGGACTCAGACAGGTTTTGTCAAGGAACGCAGTATCCTTGACAACATCTTTACTTTCTGGGAGGCTTCTGTCCTTGCACGGCTCCGGGGTGAGGACCTTGTGATTCTTCTTCTCGATTTTGAGAAGGCATACGGAAGAGTTGATTGGGACTTTCTAGAGGGCACTCTACGCAGGATGGGCTTCTCAGATGCTTGGATCAGAGCGGTGTCAGCTTTGTACAAACAAGCTCACAGTCATGTGCTTTTGGCAGGAGGTAGAGGTGAACGCTTCATGCTCACACGCTCGGTCAGAGAGGGTTGTCCTCTTGCCCCCTTTCTCTTTCTGTTCTATGCGGAGGTGATGAGCAGATTTTTGGGGGCTTAGCACTCCCTATTTGGGGAGATGAGCTACTGGACGCTGAGTTTGCCAATGACTCAGCCTTGTACTTAGATGGCCAGGAGGCCAATCTACACAGATGTGAGCAGGCTTTGGAGACCTTCTGTTGTGCATCGGACGCACTGATCAACTAGAGAAAGACAGTGGCTTTCTCGGTTGGTAGTGCTCCTGTGCCAGATTGGATGCCAGGAGAGGGTTTCAGGTGGATTTCCCTAGGGACTGCAGTTTGGTGCTTGGGTTGTCAGGTTGGTTTGGACTTGTCTCGCGAGCAGAAAATTGCTCCTCTTCTCCTGTCCATCAGGAGAAAGCTGTTACATTGGAGCTCAACACGAATTTCACTGGTTGGTAGAGTAGTAGTTGCCAACCAGGTGTTGTTGGCGACTATGTGGTACATCACTTCCTGTTGGATCTTCTCGAGTTCTTGGATCAGCCAGGTAGAGAGGCTGATCAGGAACTTCCTTTGGTCAGGACGTGACACTCAGATAGCCCGAGCCAAGGTGGCTTGGTCGGTCATCACGCTTCCTTGTTCTTAGGGAGGGCTTGGGATCATAGATCCAACACAGCACAGAGAGCCCTTCTTGGGAAGTTCATAGTCAGAGGACTTCTTCCAAGTGAGGAGCCCTGGAAGGAGTTCTTGCTGCAGAGGCTTCGTGCCAGGGTGCCTCAGTCAGGAGGCCCTTGGCAACCTTCGACCAGATAGATCTTTACAGAGTTGCGCCGAGTTGGTTTGAGCAAGAGACTGGAGGACCGCTTCACTGTGAGTTTGCTTCGATCTTGGGAGCTCTTACGGCGTTTCTAGCTACAAGGCATGAGAGGGGTGTAGAGCATGTGTCAGGACATCTCAGAGTCAGTTCCAGTTGAGTGGCTCACACCTCTCGATCCAGTAGCACCCCGGTGGATGGGAGCCTTCACATGACTGGATGTTCTCATTTCAGTCAGGGCCTGCTCAGAGACTATCTGGCCCTGTTCTTCGAGCTTCAGGGTGGGGGATGATTACAACGAGTTGCAGTAGAGGCCCCGCAGTTAGCAGAGTGCTGCTTTCAGAGGATCCGAGTTGTGGGCATTTGTGGGAGGACTTGCGTCATAGACCCTGACCCAACAACTCTTGAGACTGGACATGGGCCTGGGAGTGTTGTCCACTGGCACGAGTATAGTGGGATCCTGGTGAGTGGCTATGGAGGGACCCCTTCTCTTTTGCAGACCATCCAGGAGTCCCCTTCTTTCAGTACACTGTTCGGCTTGGACGTCAAGTTCTTGCAGCACAGAGAGAGGCCCGCCCCGCTGCACCACGTCATTGGCAGGAGGAGGGCCTCACAGTCGAGTTCTGGCAGCATTTTGGCAGAGGTTGTGGGACTCCAGACAGCCGAGGCGTGTCACTTTGTTTCAGTGGGGCTGGTTGCACATAGAGCTACAACAGTAGGGAGCTGGCGTGTGCATAGTGGTCTCTCGGCCGCATGTGCAACCTGTGACCAGTTGGTGGAGAGTCAGCGTCATTGTCTTTAGGACTGTCCCTCGGCCCAACAGGTGTGGCTACGAGTTCTTCGGCTGATGCCTACTCTCCCCACGGCTAGACAGTACACTTGGGGGGCAGCGGCTTGGTCCACTCTCACGGGCCCGGCACTTCAGTTTGAGCTATCTTCCACCAGTAGGATGATAGTGATACAGGGGGGGTGACCTACACTCCAGCCTGCTACAGAGCTTACTCCACAGGAATGGTGCAGTGAGAGAGAGGAGTGTTGGGAGCTCATGAGTGGCCTGACACTTTGGTTCATCTGGCGGGCCCACTGTTTCCGCATTTCTGAGGCTCGCTCTGTGCCACTAGCAGAGACTGTTCGTGACTTTTGGCTAGAGCTGATCCATACTCTCAGAGGACAGCTTGAGGGACTACAGGGCAGCTCCGACCGCATGCGAGAGCGCCGCGAGGCTTTCCTTTGACTCTGGCGCCCTGGGCCTTTCTACACCATTTTCCAAGGTGTGCTCAGCTAGCACTACCGTCCACCTGTGTGGCTCTTCCCTCCTCCCATCTCTTGATTTAGCCTCATTGTATATATGTTGTTCTTTCATTGGGAGAGTCTCCCCATCATGTTTGTTGTAGCCCTCTCTTGCAGAGGTGGTTGTAGCCCTATGGGAAGTTTTCATTAACTAATAGAAGGATCTTTTTCTCAGAAAAAAATATATGTGGCTAACCAAGTGTTAACCATTACAGCCTCCATAAAACGTATTTTGCTCTATCTAGGTAGCATATTGCTAACTTGGTCAATTGTTGGCACATCCAGATTGAGCAATGGTAGAGTGTAAGTCATAGTAAAGGAAAGTCTTCTTTATGTCAAAATCAAGCAATTTTCCACAAGAAACCTATGCTTTGGTGAAGGCATCCCAAACCCGAGTTAGTTCTTCTTTCAAGTGAGCTTAAAAGAGCTTGGATTCCTTAAGGTTATTGTTCAGATCCGCCTTCCATCCCCCAAATCAATTCAGTTGTCTTGCATGGGTAGAGAGGAAGGTGTGGCTTTTTCTATTTCCAAACCATGCATGGGTAGAGAGGAAGGTCTTCCTTTTTAAGTTTCCAATGACATGCAGCGGCCCTTTCTTCCCATTAATGAGAGCTAAAGGATGGACATTGGAGCTTATAAACCATGAAGCACAACTAGAATGCATGGGCAGAGAGGAAGGGGTGCCTTTTTCTGTTTCCAATTACCATGCAGTGCCCTTCTTCCCATTAATGGGAGTTGAAGGATGGTCATTGGAGCTTATAAACCATGAAGCATAACCTGCACTAAATCCTTGCACCTTTTCATGGAAACTTTTGTTCATGAGTATGTGCTAATCAAGTGTTAATCAGTACATCCTCCATCAAACCTATGTTGCTTTATCCTAGTAGCATATTGCTAACTTGGTCAAATTGCTGGCACATCCAGATTGAGCAATGGTAGAGTGTGAGTCATTGTAAAGCAAAGTCTTCTTTACGTTAAAATAAAGCATGTTAAAACAAGAAACCTATGTTGTGGCAAAGGCATCCCAAACCTGAGTTAGTTCTTCCTTCAAGTGAGTCTAAAAGAGCTTGGATTCTTAAAGATTATTGTTCAAATCCGCCTTCCATCCCTCGAATCAATTCAGTTGTCTTGCACAACACTATTTCTTATGGAGTACAAGGTCTCCCTAAGGGTTTAATATTTACAATTGAGAGTGATTGTCCTTTTAACCATAGAGTTTTTTCATATAGGGATTACGAACGGAGATTGATTTACCTGTCTAGAGTTATAGAGTCTGGTTCCTTTTCTTGTAAATTAAGTGACAGGTATACTATAAGGATCCCATTTAAGCTCTTGTACACCCTCGAGAGCTACTCATGAATATTTCGAATTAAGATAGTCTCGTAGTACCCAACTTTGAGTACTGCTCGGTAAATTTTTGAAGTCCAAGCGTATCTTAGTTTGCAGAGTTCCTTGGTTGGAAAGAAAGATTTGTTGATAACTATCTTTACCTCCACTGACTTAGGCAAGATTGGATTAAGCTCTATATCAAGGCTTGGGATGCTCTCCCTCCTTGTGTGTGAAAGGTATGGAACCATCCTTCGTAGCTTTCAAATATGTGAAAACTTTAAGACAAAAATCTTTCAACTATAGTAACATTGGACGTAATCTTACGAGGAAAGAAAAGCTAGCAATCTCAGGTATTGATTATCCTTGTAGTAAAGCTGTCTTTTCTTCTTACATAAATGGAGCTTTGGGTCATGTAGTTAGTGTTGATTATTCTATTCTTCCTTCTCATTCCTTGAAAGACTTTTTCTCTAGAGGTACTAAATATAGGCTTCCTTCCTTGGATGACTCTTGCCTTCTCAAAGCCATAGAAAAAGAAATTCTAGTTTCGTAGTAAAGTTTGAGGAGTCTTTAAGAGTTCAAGGTGCTTTTATGCAATATGTAGTCCTCAAGAAAGCTTCTTTGAAATCAACATCTTGCTCTGGAAACGTTTCTTTAGGAAGGAATATCTTATCTTCTTCTGACCAATATGCTCTTAGGAAATTTCATCGTGATTTTATAATCTCTCACGTAGATAAGTGCTCTAATAACTTTTTTGTTATGCGCAAAAAGTTCTGTTTAGAATGTTTGTTAGGTGAAATAAACTCTCAAAATTACAATGATTGTGATATTTCAATGCTAGAAGATATCTTGAAACATCAAGATTGTTGTAAGTAATTTGGTTTCAAGTGCCAGCCTAAATTACCATTTTTATAGATCATTTGAAAGTTTCACAAAAATCCTATAAAACCTAGATTTATAGCCGCTTCTTGTAACACCTCTCTAAGAGAGGTTTCCAAATGGCTTAGTTATTGTTTCAAAGCCATTTTACCTAGTGTAAATGAACTTTGAAAAAATATATTGAACGAAGTAGACAAGTAGACAGACCTATTAATTTAAGTTGGGTTTTAAATGATTCAAAAATTGTGATTCCTATTAAAAAGTTTTTGGACTCTTCAAGAAGCGTTAAGGAGAAATCTACTCCTTTATGTCTCGAAACTTTTGACTTTACAACACTGTATACGAAGTTGAATTTGGAAGGCCTTAAATTCAAATTCAAGTATGTTATTTCAAAGTTTTCGCATACAAGTTTGTGAAAGAAAGGTATAAGGCATTGCTAGTAGAAAAGTCAACCTTGAACTTACCTTTTTATGGTTAAAAAGTAAGAACATAAAGATAGACAAAGGAAGAAAGAGATTTACATATCATGGCTAGATTTTCGTTTAGATAATTTATATATAACTGTTGGTGACTCTCTTTTCAAGCAAACAATTGGTATCCCTGTGGTCATTTCTTGCTTTTTTATCTATTTACTTATGAGTGTGATTTTATGGAGCGTTTTGCACAATTTATAAAATGTAAGTTGCTTTGGAGATTATGCTTTAGTTCGTGACGATCCTATTTTTCAAGATTTTATATACTTGAATTCGAGTTCTATAGGTGGAGGAGTTTTGTGAACTTAACATTACCACAAAAAGTGATTGTTGTGCCTTTTTAGGCCTTCAATTTTTCAAACTACCTTGGGATTGGAAGTGGATATCTATGATAAATGCTTTGACAAGGAATATGCCAATCCAAATATCATCGGTATGCTCTTCACATTTCTTTGAGTGTTTCTCTTTTAGTTAAATACGGTGTCATTTGCTCTCAACTATCTAGATTTTCTTGTCTAGCAAAAATGTGATTTTTTTTTTCAGTCGGCCCATCTTATTTCTTTACTCTTTGAGAAAAGATATACTCATTCAAAAGAATCATGGAAAATATTGGTTTATTTTTGCATCGTAGTGTTCAATAGTAAATTCAATAAAAGTGGGGAGCTTAAAAGCCCACTTATTGTTTGACTTAGCAACACACTATTTTGATGTTTAGATCTTTAATGCTTCCAGTATTTTTGCTCTTGCTTGACAAATATTGTCCATATTCCCGTATTCCCATGGATAGACTTAGGGAATCCAAAGATAAAATCCATGGATATGCTCTCCCATGGTGAATTAGGGATTGGCAAAGGTTGAAGCAATCCAGGTTACTTCCCTCTATCAAACGTCGTCTTTCGGCATACCACACATTTAGAAACATACTCTTGTATGTTTGTTTTCATGGTAGGGCAATAGAATTATGTTTCAATCCCCTTTAGGGTAGACTGAATCCCTCTATGCCCTGCATAAGGAGAAGCATGAGATTCATACATTACTTTCTCACATAGTGAGCTAGTAATGCATAGTCTATTGCCGTAGAGAAGATAACCATCTTGTAAAGTAAATGGTTCCTCTTTCTTTCCTAGTGCAAGGGCTGAAATCACATCTCTAAAATCGGGATCAATAGCATACTCATCTATCATAGAAGATAGATCATTGTGAGTTGCTATGGAAACCGCATTCACTCTCGGCCGTCTTGAGAGTGTATCGGCTACTTGATTATGCTTGTCAGCAATGTGAGCAATATGAAAATGAAATTGCGAAAGGAAATTTCCCCACCTCATTTGTTTGTCGGAGAGCTTGGTCTGCGTCATGAAGTATTTAAGACTTTGGTGATCCGTTCGCAGAATGAAAGGAGTCCCCAATAAATAGTGCTTCCATGAGTCTAAGGTATGTAGAACTGTGAGGAGTTCCTTTTCATATATGCCTAGAGCTTGCTCAACGGGGTCGAGCCTTCGACTTTCATAGCCTATGGCATGCTCTTCTTGAAGCAAAACAGCTCCAAGGAAATCACCACAAGCATCACATTGAACCTCAAATGGCTTTGAGAGATCCGGTAGTGTAAGCAGAGGTTGAGAGATAAGCTTTTCTTTAAGATTTTCAAAAACATTGTTCTCCTTGGCAGACCATGTGTACCTAACGTTTTTCTTTGTTAGGGCATGTAATGGTCCTGCTATTAGTGAGAACTTTTCTATGAAGCGTCTATAGTATGCACACATACCTATAAAGCTTCTTAATTCATGAAGATTCCTTGGTTTAGGCCATCCTTTTATTACCTCTAACTTCGATGGATCCATTTGGATGCCATCTTGAGAGATAATGTGACCTAAATACTGAATCTCTTGTAAGAAAAATTCACTTTTCTCTCGATTAACATAAATTTTATTCTCTATTGGAACTGGAGGTGTTGCTTGTGTTTGTCTGATGAATTAGATTAGACGATGATATCATCAAAGAACACTCTAGTAAAGGTTTGGTGAGGCCTGAATAGCTTCTCCATCAAGCGGATGAATGTGGCTGGTACATTGGTCAAGCCAAAAGGCATGACAATGTATTCGTAAAGACCAAACGTAGTGCAAAATGTGGTCTTTACAATGTCTTGATCAACTATCCTTATTTGATGATAGACACTTTTTAGGTCAATCCTATTGAAGTAGGTGGACCCTTGTAGCTTATCAAATAGTTCTTCTACCCGTGAAACGGGAAACCTATTTTTGATAGTTATCCTATTTAGTGCTCTATAGTTGACACACATACGATATGTGTCGTCTTTCTTTTGTGCTAGTAGCACAGGAGAACAAAATGGAGATGAGCTAGGCCTAACCATGCCCTTCTTGACTAACTCATGCACTTGCCGCATAATCTCCTCTTGTTGAGCTTGAGAAACTCTATAAGGAGGTTTGTTAGGCGGTAAACTTCCTGGAAGAAGTTCAATTGCATGGTCATCATTACCTCGTTTAGGAGGTAGCTCACAAGGGATGTCATCAATAAAGACATCCTGAAACCCCTTGAGAAAATTGGATAACTCTAATTCCTTTTGATGGTGTATATTATCTTTTGCTAAAACATTAGATTCATTTTGAGAATCTTTAACAAAAATCATGTACATGGAAATAGAGCTCTTTATTGACTGAAAGCTTGTGTATGTACAATGGGTATAGTGTTATCCATTTCCTTAGCATCTATATACATATCTTTTTCCCTGAACTTAAAGGAGATTCTCCTTTCAGGGAATTTAACATTGGCAACCATGCGATCAAACCATGGTGCCCCTAGGATTACATCCTCATGCTTGAGAGGAGAGATAAAGAAGTTCTCTTTGTCCACATAGCTTTGGACATGGTGCCTCAATCTCTCGATTAAGGGAGTGACTGAAGCTTCTTGCCCCTTGAAAGCACCGTCTGCAGGTAGGACATCTCCCATCTTGTAGGCTTGTATGCCTAGCTTGGTGGCCAACTCTATAGATATAATATTGTGAGTAGAACCAGGGTCAAAGAGAATAAAAGCATCATGTTCTCTTACCTTTTCCCAAGCATGGCATAGAGGAGATCCTTTGTGGTGAATTTCCTCCTCTTGGATTTCGACCAAGATAGCTCTAGGAGGTTCATGGCCGGTGTTCTTTTGGGGACAAGCACGGGATGCATGTCCTTGCTCGCCGCCAAGCTCTTCAAGAGAGAGTTTATTTTTGCCTTTATAAACTCCCTTTTCTTTAGCTTTGTTGGGGTTTCCCTTAGGAGACTTTTGGACATTGTCCTTCCCCTTAGGCTCATTGGAACCCTTGTTTTCTGTGGGCTTAGAATTTCTTTTAGCCTCTGTTTGGAAATTGATTCGAGAGGCCACCATAGTATGGTGTATAACCGCCGATATGATGCATGGCCTTTGGGAGTTGACATACTCCACCATTTCTTCAATTAAGCCCGCACAAAATTGTTTCTTTTGCTCTCCAAAATCCAACTTTTTGAAGACAGTGACTTTGAGTTGTAGGTCCCAAAACTTGTCTACATATTTGTGAATGGATTTGTAAGGAGAGAGCTTTAAGATTTTTCATTCGGTGAGTACTTTGTCTTTGGAATCGGTGGCCAAAAACTGCTTCATAATGGAAGCTCTTAAATCTTTCCATGTTCGTGGAGCTTCACCGTTGGCCCATAGGCTAGACCACCATTGCCTGGCGGACTTTTGAAAGTACATAGCTACATGGCATAGCTTAGAGGACTCTGTGAAGTCCTCATCTCCAAACGCCGCATTGAATTGTTGATGAAGGCCAAGACTTTATCCGTAGCACCAAAGGTGCCATCGTAGTTAAGGAAAGAGATGCTCTTCCCTCCCTCTTTGAACTTCTTGAGCTTGGACGACCTCTTCCATGCGGCATAAGATTTCCTATGGCCTCTTCTTTTTTATGGTTCAAAGGTTGCACCATCACTTTCTTCAGAAGATGAAGAATTTGAGGAAGATGGAGAAGAGGGTGACCTCTTTCTCGCCTTTTTCTTGCCTTGATCTTCATTGTCTTCACCATCACTTTGATAAGAGGAAGAGGATGAAGAAGATGGAGAAGAGGGTGTCCTCTTTCTCGCCTTTTTCTTCTCTTGGTTTTTGTCATCCCTCTTTGAAGTATAGTGTGGAGAAGTATGCGATGGTCTTCTCCGTTTTGGAGGTGTTGGAGAGCGTTTAGCTCGCCGTCTTCGTGGACCATCTCCGCCGAGGTGGCGGGAGACTCACTTCTTTCTCATTCCTTCAGTGGAGGCTCTTGAGTTTTCCTTTGAGAAGGAGGTGCGTCATGAAGGAGCAAATTTATGAGCCCTTCATGCGGATCCTCTTCTTCTTCCCGAATCAGAGAGAGACCACTTTTGTAAGTCTCTCAAGGAGGCTCCTTAGGTGCTCTCTCGTCATGGTGGGGAGCTTGGAGAATCCCATGAGCACGAAGCTGCCGTTGCACTTCACTTTGGAGGGATGGATTGCCCATGGTTTGTTGAAGCCTAGAAACAAGATAGTTAACAAGCATCGGGGCATCATTAGTAGCTTGCTCAGTAGCAAAATCAAAGTTATCAACATTAATTTCATTCTCTTTACTATTGTCGTCCATTGTAACAACTTTTAGGTGTAAACTTTTTAGGTGTACTTTGGCACTTCAAGCCCTAGTTGCTACTCCTCTTTACCCCTTTAGAAAAAGCACTCAAGCTACTATACCCATGGCTCGAATAACATTAATTGCAAGGAATAGAAGAGAGGGTTGTTCAATACCAAAACAACACTGGCTCTTATCAAGCTTCTAATAGCTCAATAGTGGTTAAGCCCCGTAGGACTCCACTATTAAGACCATAGCTCTCGACGGTGATGCCCCATTAACTGCACAAAGGTAGGCGCATTACAAGGCTGAAAACTCCCTATTCTACTTATTGACATGCAATTAATAGTACCAACCATTTATAGCTAGCTTGAGGACCTCCCTTCTTGAGCAAGAAAAGAGAAACCTTGTGCTCTGATACCAATGTAGCATTTAATGGTCTAGTAACTTGTGTGTTGCGGAAAATAGCATGAACATAGTGAGCATTTCATTAGAATAGCTTCCTAATGAGAATAACAAGAATGCTTGGGTGGAGAGAGCAACAAAAAGCATAACACCTAGCTAGATAGCATGAACAATACTTCAAAAGAGAGAGAAATTAATCAATTGACAACATTTGAGGACCGGATTTGCATGGAGTCGGTCCCCCCTCCAAAAGGCTTTGTATTATGGTTTCTCCCATCAAGAGAGACATTTTACAAGACAATTCTTTGTGTTCCTTCAATACTAGCTAGTGCAATGAAGAAGGAAACTTCATGCACTAAGCAAAACACTTATCAAACACAACATCAATTCCCTCACGGTCTCAGACCCAAGATCTCACACACCTTCGAAGTACAGCCCTATTGGACTTCCCCAAGCCTAGCCAATGGAAAGTAGGCAGCATAAGTGATAGCCTTCTGACATGTGCCCCCCTTTCCCCTTTTGTGAGAGATTAATAAATGCAACTAAACTCTCATTGGACCCCTTTGCCTCCTGGCCAATAGGAATCAGGCAAGCCATTGGGCTGCTGAATGCTCATTGGTCCCCTTGGGAGATTGTCCAATAGTCTTCTAGAGAGCTTAATTCTTATTGGTTCTTTTATTAAGTGTTTTTAAATTAATTAAACTAGATTTACTGTAGCCTAAGTCTCATTGGTCCACCTCCAAGGTCATCCAATAGGAATTGAGTACACCTTGTGGGCATCTAGGCTAGGGAGCTAACATGTGTCCCTCATTCCCTTTGTGTAAAGGGATCTTGGGTGTGTGTGTGTGTGAGTTTCTATCTCATCCCATACTTCTTGCGCTTGCCCCCTCCTATGTAGAGCTTGACAAAGACTTTTTGGAAAGCATCCAATTCCCCTAATGTTTGATCTTTGAATTTTAGAACCTTAGCATTTTGGAAGTCTTAATGGGCCGAACCTTAGGGTCTTTTGAGCCCATTGTTGCACATACCTCTTTTGCAGATGTGCCCCCCTTTGGATCCCTATCTTCCCTCTTTTGGATCCCTACTGTGGCCAGTCTGCTAGCTTAACCAATATTCTAGCTTTTTCTCCCTTGGCACTTCCCCATATTAAATGATTAGTTTAACATGAGAAAATCATTTAGGAGAATTAGATATTGATTATTATGACAAGTTTGGATCTTTGTACTTCTTTAATTATTTTCAGCCTCTTCTTTGTATGTTTTTATTGATAATCATTTCTAGTATTTAGCTTCCATTAAGACTTACGAATCTGTTCCTTCAGAAGAAGTTGTGTGGATTTTGATTTCTAAGATTAAGTCTTTGAGATTTCTTATCCTTGTTAGAAAATGTTGAATACTTGTTTCAAGTTTTAGTGAAGTAAGATGCTTCAACTTATTTTGCTTATGCCTTTTCTATAAACTTTTTTAAGTGAATAATGGTTTGTTTTTTTTAGTTTTTTTTAGTAGCAAATAAAGTCATTTAGTTTTTTTTTTCTTGTTTTGTTGTGTCCCTTGATTTTGTAGTTTTGTGAATGTTTTATCCCCTCTTATAATGTGTGAGTCCAAACTATTCAGAACTTATGAAGGTAGGTATGTATATATATATATATATATATATATATATATATATATATATATATAGATATATATATGTATATGTATATGTCATAGTGTATGCCTCACCCACTATAAGGCTTAATTGATTTTATTAGTGACACAAAATCCAAATCATAGTGCAAGCCTTATCTTGACCATCAATTATGTATGATTTGGTGCAATTAGGTGAGCTGGATGTTATGGGACATCTCAATGGAGCCGGAATACAAGTGATAAAGCTCAATGGAGATTCTTGTTAGGGATTGGGGGGGGGGGGGGGGGGGGGGGGGGGGGGGGGGGGGGGGTAACTTAAGGGATGCATTCTAGAGCTATGAGAGGATAGACCAAAAATTGCTTGTCACTAGATGGGAATTAGAGTACAAGTGTGCACGTTTATGAAGGTGGATTGAGCCACATAGGTTTTTGTCATATAATACTAGAAAGCTTGACTCAAGGAGGTGATTGTCCACCATTATTTAGGGAAGTGAATAGAGGGATGAACTTGTGTGTGTCAAGTGGATATTGGCTATGACTCATAGATGTGTGATAGCTACCTCGATGATAACAAATGAATAGCTAGAGGGTATAGACTAAGGGCAAAGCTTAGCTTTTAGCTCATCCCCTTAAGCTTTGACCTAGAAATCGAAATTGGATTTTCCCTCCTCTGTACCAAACTTGAGCTACTAATGATCCCATAAGGTCTATGTAGATTGAACAGTAGAGTCAATCTTAGAATGGATTATTGTTTGAGTTTTCAAAAACTAATTTTTACCACATTGCTTTGCCTTTGTTCCTTCTTTTGGCATTCCCTTAGTGTTACCATACATGTGATAGTGATGCGTGAACACACTTAAGACCAGTAAAAGCATACTTAGGATTGTTGGGACAATTTTTCCCTCACTAGGAGATTTTTTCTTGGTGCATTGTATATACACCCATCACTCCAAGGCTAACGTATCTTTCTGCTTGTACACTAAAGAATATACTCTTTGTTTGTGTCGTGAGATTCTTCACCTTGTACAGATTGTGCATGCATTGTTGGAACCCTAAATTCAACAATCGGTATTAGAGAAAGTTGCATCCTTTTGTGCATAGTTGTCAACGTCGTCATCATCCCCCGTTCACTTCCAATTTCGTACTTTTGTGTAAATTTTGGTCAGTGCAATTATGGTCCTCTTTGGGTTGTGCTACACATCACGTGTTAGTCCTACTTTGTTTTCCTTTTTTGGAGTAGTTTTCACATCAAGTGCAGTCACTCGCCATGATGAATGACAACAACACAAATGTTTTCATGATGTTTATTTCTAGGACAAATTGGATGGGGACAACTACCCAATGTGATCTTACATGTTGACGCATGTTCTTGTCTCAAAGGGTGTGTGGAATGTTGTGCAAGGCATTGATGTACATCCGCCTCCTATAGACATAGGCTCTATTGAGGATGTTGCAGGTTCTCGCAAGTTTGATGTTGCTAGAGTGTTTTGCTTACAAACAAGGAATCTCGTTGGGATATTAGATTTGTGCAAGCTCATGGATTGATTGCATTATCTGTGACTTGCACTATTATACCGCACATTCGCTCGGCAAAGTTAGCAAAATAGACCTGCGATACTCTTCCGAATTACTACCTTGTATGCATGCAATGACTTTGATAGTTAGCTTTGTCCATAATTATATTTAGCTTTATCAAGGACTTTTGAGCATCTTGACACTCTTTATCAAACCATCTTTTGTGTGATATGCCCTCATTGATACCATGGACATGCTTGGCAAAGCATTCTTTAGCACAAGAACAATTTTATTCTCTTTAAAGATTTCCATTTAGTTTCCAATGATGCATCATATTAGAGTTTTTTCATCCATAACTTTTGATCAACCATTTCAATATACATTGATTCTCATTTGAAATCCATAGAAAGGTTGGCATGAGATTTTTATGCTGAGTTGTTTTTCCACATGTAAAATCAATACTTAAGGTCCGATGGTCTGATTCTGGTAAGAGGAACACTAGAGGTAAACATTACATCACCCTCACTGGCATACAAATCTGCCTCTCTAGTCTATATAAAAACCGTATTTGCATCACGCATACATCTTCGTCACTGCCTCATACATTTGAAATAGTGACGTCTAATGTGCATTGTACGACCACAATGCCAATAACGCATGTATTTCCTAGAGTGAGATCGCCTTCTCTCATGAATCGTCACTTTCAGCTCTGATTTGCCACACCACATAATGGATGTCATTTCAATGGAAAAAAGTGCACATGCATCAAAGTGGGAGATCACTCAACCACTACGCTAATCAAGCATAAACCGCATCAATCTAATGCTCACATATGCAATTTGTAGCTCAATTAAGATTTTCCATGGGATGTGTAGAAGCAGTGTCCAACATCTACGCTAAAGCAAAGAGAATCCACGCATAAACAAGTGCCAACTTCCAAGTAATAATGCAGGCACAAAGAGTATCGACTCAAGAATGAGATAAATTACTCTCAACTGAGTATAAATCACATAACCATGCATGCAAGTCGTGAGCAAACACTGTGTTCAAAGACGCATCCCTCAATAGTGTTGTGAATCCGATATTTTCATAAATCTGCACATGTAAGCATGTAGAACCTGTAACCAACGACTACTTGTAAGCTGTATGTTGTAGACTCACGATCAGAATGTTCATCGATAAAAAAACAATGCATATCATAAATCTACATGTAGTCACTACGAGCATACCATAAATCTCACTCATATAAGAGTGGATACAAGAACACTAAATCCTGTCCAAGCTGACAAAATTTATTGTTTGAGTAAATTCTCATCATTGTCAAAGTGGGAGGAAATTGACCACTATACCATCATAGAATAAGACTGCAGATACATGCAACGCATGATGAGAATCTAAGAAAAATCAAAGAGTCTTCCCTAAAACATGAGCAAAATTTTAATCATTATGCAAACCTCAACCATAAAAACCGCATCCTAAATACCAAAGTGGGAGATGATCTCGACCACTAAAGATTGACCAAAGATTTTCTCACTTTGACCACAACAATCTACCTATGTATAAACTAATCATAAACAGATCAAAAAGTCTGATTGCCAGCTACGGTGGAGACATCATTGAGGTGTGCAAGGACATTATTTTCATACCAATCCAAAGGTACAATAGCCAAGCATAGATTCTTGTCAGCGAGGCTTATGACAATTCAACGATCGAATTTGTGGCTATACAAAGCTCCTATTTTGTCATGTATCTTGAATACATGTATCTCCTCTATTATTTCTTTTATTAAGTTTCTTGGGGTCGTTCTCCTTTCCTTCTTTCATTTTAGTTATTTTAACCAGAGAAATCATTTGGATTGGTATGACTTCATTCTCATTTGCATCACAAAATTTGGTTTGTAGGGATTCATTTACATATGTTCATGGTTGTTGTAAGATCCCCAATTTTTGGGTCTCTTCTAAAATAAAAAAAATAGCTTTCAATATTTATTTTGCCAAATTTTGACTTAGAAATACTTGATTGATAGTATTGGAAGGTTCTAAAGTCAAAAGCAAGGTCGTTTCCATGTTCCAGTAGGTTAGGCGAATGTTTGGTTCAATTTTGAAAAAATCCACTATTTTTAGCTTTTTCATGCTTTTTATGCTTTTAAGTGCTTTTTTGCAAAAAGCAAGGTCGGATCCTTAATCTTCGTATTCGAGGGAAGCTATGGTTCAATTTTATAAAGATCTGCTTTTTGAGTGCTTTTCACGCTATTTATAGCTTTTTTATGATTTTTAGTGCTTTTTAGTGAAAAGCAAGTCCGCTTTCTTATTCTAGTGGACGAGGAGAACCCGTGATTCAATTTTTGTTTTGCTTTCTATGCTATTTTTATCTTTTCGTGCCTTTCGGTGTTTTTGAAAAGCAATGAGCTTTTATGATGACCTAAATGTAAAAATATTAATTTTAGTCTCCGTCAAATTTAAAAATGATCATCCGGAGCAAAAAAACGACTAAATGAGATTTTTATGGGAAATATTTTATAAAAAGCGGTACCATAAATACGCCGGGACAGTATGGAAAAGTCATAATTATGTCGGGACATTACGATGCGGTATAGTTTAGCTACGATTTCCATTAGTTGGCCAGATACTACTTGGATGGTCAATTTTGCTGTAAAAAGTAAATTGTAAGTGGGAGAGTTGACCACCAAAAGTAAAGGCTTGTTTTTAGGAAAGATTGGAGCTTTTTTCCAAAAGCTAGGGGCTATTCCAGGCTGAAAACTAGCGCTACCTATCTGCTTGGGACTTGCCTATAACTTGCCGGTTAGTGCTCAGTTTTCAGTGCCGTCTATTGCATCTACTATCGCAAGACTATACGTATCTATTATACGGAGTGGTGTAAGCTCTCCATCACCATCTCCATAAGCTCTTCTCTCTTGGGAAGAAGAAGAAGAAGAAGAAGAAGGATACTCTCTCTCTACTTGCTTATTATCTTCTCTCTCGTTTCACGATGTACGTGCTCTTCGGAAGCTTTCGTGGCGGATACCTCTACGTAGCTCTCATCACCATTATCTTGCGGCAAAGCAAGAAGCCTTTTGACAGCCCCTAGTCGATTCTAAAGCACGGTGAGAAGCTCTAAACTCCATAGCCATCACCTCTCTCTCTCTCTCTCTCTCTCTCTCTCTCTCTCTCTCTCTATATATATATATATATATATATGTCGCTTTTTTGAGTCTTCACTTTCTCGGTGATTGTTTTTTCGCATACAAGTGTATGCATGGATCAACGGAGTACATACAAAGTTGCCCCATATTTATTTCATCATGTTTAACACGCTGATTTATACACATGATGCATTTATGGTCACGTGCGTGCATAAAAAGCGCCTTTTGTTTCACATCATAGAGACGGTAGAAACACTGTTTTGGTCATAAATCACAAACCGCCATGAATCAGCCCGAACCCTTTGTACAAGAGATAAAACACATTATTCAGAACATTTTCTCTCTTTGGTGTCATGTGAAAAACACGCATGAGCTAAGAGATATGGTCAAAAAACAGCTTGCTGTCCATCACACAATAAAAATTTTTGACTCCAGACTCCTTGAAGAACCACTATATAGATTTACCGATGGGCTGCTACAACGGGAGCGCGGAGAGCCTTGCAAAATACCCAAGATAACACAATATCTAGCATAAACAGACAAATCTGCATACCTGGCAATTCCCATAGCACATAAACCATGACGTACGCGAACAGAGTGAGACAACGCGCGAGAGAGAAGAAGATAACATACACAGGCGCACCTCCTAGAGTGGAGTGCTACGCCTGGCACGATGAGAGAAAGGAGAAGAGAGGAGAGAAGAATACACAGACACTGGGTGCAATCTCCCCCCGTGGAAGAGTGACCATTTCCCTCTTGCACTTATTTCATTTATAGATTTCTTAAATGGTCAAATTGGTTACAAACTGGCCGGCCGGACATAGTTGACCAAAGCTCATAAAGAGCACTTGAATAATAAAATGTACATAAAATATGATATCCTTTTGCAATAGCTTAGCTCGGTCAAGCCTTTTCCACCCGTCACAGCTGCAATAAATAATAAGATATCAATTCCATAATATACCTCTCCGTCGGAAAGCAACTGTCCTCAGTTGCGAAGATAAAATCTACAAACAATACTTGTCAAAAACAGTGATTAGTATGTTGTGTCAAAAGTATCACATAATAAAAGAAAAGTTTATGAAACATTAGAAAATTTCGGAGGTCATTTGGAGGGCCTTGTAAGAAATTGTATTTCTCTCTTTAGAAACTTTTTTTAAAATGCACTTGCACCTTGTGAGTACGTCCAAAAGGACAACCAGACACTCTGAAAAGTAGATTTATATTCCCAATCGTCCTTGAAAACGGTCACTTTTTTATTTAATGCGAGCGTCTTTTTCAGGAGGCAGGTGCGGCGCATTCAATGCAGCTTACGTCATCACTGAAAGTTGAAAAGTCACAAACTGTAAAATAGTGATAGATTTTGAGGATTTTGACACCACCAATGCATCCGGAACGCCAAAATACCTTAAAAACGAATGTCTACTTGTCTCATTCCGACATCCGGAGAGGCAAAAAATATCAAAAAACCCCCAAAAATGGGCTTTTTACTAAAGGTGCGCGAAGAGGCATTCTAAAATTTTAGAATGCCCCTCTGCGCGCCGTTAGTACAAAGCCCATTTTTGGGGGTTTTTGGACACTTATCTTTCCAAAAAGCCCCTTTTTAGAGGTTTTTGGACATTTTCCTCTCAAAAAGCTCCCTTAAAAAAAGAAAAAAGGGTCTTTTTACTAACGGCGCGCGAGGAGGCATTCCAAAATTTTGGAATGCCCCCTCGCGCGCCGTTAGTATAAAGCTTTTTTTAGTGATTTTTGGACACTTATCTTTCCAAAAAGCCCCTTTTTAGAGGTTTTTGGACATTTTCCTCTCAAAAAGCTCCCTAAAAAGAGGAACAAAGGGCCTTTTTACTAACGGCGCGCGAGGAGGCATTCCAAAATTTTGGAATGCCCCCTCGCGCCGTTAGTACAAAGCTCTTTTTAGTGATTTTTAGACACTTATCTTTCCAAAAAGCCCCTTTTTAGAGGTTTTTGGACATTTTCCTCTCAAAAAGCTCCCTAAAAAGAGGGAAAAGGGCCTTTTTACTAACGGCGCGCGAGGAGGCATTCCAAAATTTTGAAATGCCCCCTCGCGCGCCGTTAGTGAAATGTTCTTTTAGGGGTGTTTGACATTTTTGGCCTCTTTGGATGTCTAAGCGAGGCAATTGGACATTCATTTCTAGGAGATATGTGTGTTCCGGACGCATTGGCAGTATCAAAAGTTTCAAAATCTTCCACCACTTGATAGTTTTGTGACTTTTTGAGTTCTAGTGATGACGTATCCCGTATCAAATGCACCGCATCTACCTTCTAAAAAAAGTGCTCGCATTAAATAAAAGAGAGTGCTCGTCTTCAAGGACCACTAGATTATTAAATGTGGAGAGGGACACCTTTTATATTTTTGTTAATATCAATCTATTTTTCTACGTAACGTAGGCTCTTCTCTCATTGGAGGAGCTTATTTTCCTCTCTCTACCAAAAGGCCCTCCAAAAGACCTCCGAAATCTCCTAATGCTAAACAACATTAGCTTATGCCTGCCGTCATCCACATACTATCTATTCTAGTGTCCCATACCACTAGAATAAGCGGTATATGTCATACCCTGATGAATCAAGATATCATTGGTCACACTCATCATTAATCTCATAATGCCAAGTCTCATCACATAAACACTGCCATAATAATCAACAGATGTCAAATCCCAATCCAATTCCAATTCCACAATATAATTCCAAATCCAAATCACTTTCATTATGTACCCGGGTAACAAAATCATACCAGTTATAGTGGTGGCCAGCCACTGCAACATGATTTTGTGATCAGTGTTGCCTCAACCGGCGAATCTACACCAATAAGACGTGCTGCCTAGATCGGTGAATCTGCACTAATGCTGCCTATATCGACGGATCTGCATTTACCATTGTGAATTTGCAATTTGTCAGTGTGCTGCCTAAATCGGCGGATTTGCACAGATAACTGGTGTTGCTTAAATCGGCGAATCTACACCAAGGTAAGTATTTACACACTGCCTAAATCGGCGGATCTGTGTGCATGTGACCAATGGACTAGACAAGACATAAAAAGACAAAACATTTACTACCTGTGTGACACCACGTTGGAGTATAGTTCATTAGCAGAGTACTTACAAATTTTTGTTCACTAACTCAAAGCACCATAGCTCATATGAGTAGCTGCATAGCTTAATGTTAGATCCTCTCATGTAGTGCAAGCACAAGCCAGAACTTTAGGGATTCTTGATTTCATATGCCATTAAAAAATGCAAAGAAGTAAAAGATCTTTTTTCTTTCAAAATTGTCCAATGGTATTATCCCTATTACAAACTGCTTGACTTTGTGTCCTTAAATATATGCACAACCAAAATAAACTTCCAAACAATTAGAGAAAGTGAGTGTTATTGTACCTGAGTATGATAAGGGATGTCAGTGCAGTATAGGCAAACAAGATATGTTGCGTAATTGATGAGATCCCATCAAAAGGAGGTAAGGTTTGATGATTAAGGACAGAATGTATTTTTTTAGCCCTGTCAAACATCACCAAACAACATGCGAACCATAGCAATGGTGGTAATAAGCGGATATGTTGCGTAATGATGAGATCCCACCGACAAGAACTTTTCAAGGAGGTAAGGTTTCCATATTCAAAAGCATATAGTTTAAACACCATGCCAAAGCTCTTCTTTATAGTGTTATGATGTTGTAAGGCTTTTGCGTAGTTGGTGTAGTAGCTTGTTACGTGGCCAAAGGTGGGAACCTTACCGAATATGTGTTGCTACTAATCTAGAAGGCTATGCATAGTGATGAGTCGTACAGTCCACTACCTAGTGAGTATGTCATTCCCTAAGGAGGATTTAGATTGCATTATTCGAGACGCTTTGTAAAGTGTACTATGAAGATTTTGTAAAGAGGAAGAGAGAGATGATATCCTTGTGCCGCTTATTACCACCACTGCTATGGTTCGCATGTTGTTTGGTGATCTTTGACAGGGCTAGAAAAATACATTCTGTGCTAATCACTTGAAAATAAGTGTAGACTTGAAATTCGTGCGGTATTAGGTCAAATATTCTAAAGCTGTCGTTGATAATTTCACTAAACTTGTGGAAATTTGTGACTGTTCATCAAAGCAATCAAAAGAGGTAATGGTAAATTTATAAGTTCAAGAAATTAAAATACACTAAAGGACATCAAGTCTGGGTACAAAACAAAATCATCATCGTCGTCGTCAATGCTAGCGTTGTTGCAGGAAGTATTGCATCAAGAGCGAAGAAACTATATTACTCGTCTTTAAGAAGCCATGGGGTCAAACTCGTATAATCCTCATGGATCGAATACAATATCGAGTACAAAATAAGATGAAGTGTAGTGAAAAATCAAATTAAAAGACTTGAAGTAATATCGCGTGAATGAACTCACCATCATCATGATCATCTCAATGCTCGGGATGGTCGGCAACAGGCACCGTTGTCGTAGGAAGCTGGTCACTGAGGAGCTTTGTCGCTGTCCCGTGATGTCCGAAAAGCTAGTGCATGCTTATTGAAGAGCTTCGTCTATGTTCGTTCTTGATTTTGTTAAGCTGAGATCATCATCATCGATGTCGTCATCATCGTCATTGCCAGAGGATGCCCGACAGTGGGTGTATGTCGTTGAAGAGCTTCATCAAGGGCTGCCTCAACAAGAGCTTCATCAAGGTGCGCCGGCCGTTGTAGAGATTTGTCAATGTCCGCTTTGGTAGGTAATTGTACAAGAACAGAGTGAAGAAAAGGAATAATAACCAGTTGGTGTGGGAAACGATCCCGGAGATTGTGTGAGGGAAAAGTATCGTCGTGCAGATGCAGCGCCACTAGGAGGAGAAGTGGTTTTTATGGGTGAGGTGAGTTGTGACTGCTAGGGTGGCTATTGAGCCAAGTCCGCATGCACCAGTTGTGAGACACGTGAGTGTTCCGCACTCTAAGGGTGAGAGAAAACAAATTGACGGCTGGGGAATGACGCCAGTTTGGGTTGTTGCATGGCGGCTGGTGTCCTCTGAGGATGAGGACGTCCGAAGTAGAGTCGTCTGGTTATGGTTGGTAGATCTCATGTATTCCAAGTGGTTGGGCTGCAGTTCGATGACAGAGGGAGAGAAAAAGAGAGATCGTGCAGCTGGAAACTTCAAGAGGACTGCATGGCGGCTAGAGTGAGTGGAAGGATTACGGCAGTAGCCAATGCATGCGTGCATGCTGGGAAAGGGGGTGGGTCGGAGTGTGAAGCCGATTTTGCGCCAGCCCCCGCTCTTGCTTTAAGCGCCCGAGTGGAGGTTCAAGTTGTCTCTGCATGCATGGCTTGAGAACGAGGTCAGAGAAAGTGGTGAACTGCGACAGGGGAGGAAGAAGGTGGGTTGGTAGGTAGGAAGGGAGAGATAAACTATGTATCTGTGCTCGTCATTGAGAGAGAGTTAGAGGACTCAGGTCGATTCACAGAAATATGTGAGAGAGAGTGGTAGTGGAGGTGCAGAGAGACGACCGCTTCTGTGGTTGTGTGGGTTGGCAAACCATAGTAGCTATAGTCACTTGTTCAGTGAGATCAAAATGGGAGAGTGAGAGGTGCTCGTTCAGCCTGTGGTCGTAGGCAGCTGAAGAGAGAGAGAGAGAGAGAGAGAGAGAGAGAGAGAGAGAGAGAGAGAGAGAGAGAGAGAGAGAGAGACAGAGAGAGAGAGAGAGAGAGAGAGAGAGAAAGAAAGAAATGAGCACCGCATGGCAATCGGGTGGCGGTCAGTGGATGGTGATTGAAGTGGAGAGAGAGAACGGCAGTCTTGAGAGAGATAGAGAGAGATAGAAAGAAAACCGGATGGATGGTGGCTGATGACGTAACGACACCATCAGTTGATTGTTTGCCGGATGGTGGGTGCTGCCACTGTCGCATGTAGGGGTGGAAGAGGGTGGATGGTTGTTGGTGGTTGCTGCTGCCCTACATGTAGACCCTCATAGCCACCCTGCGTGCTCTTCACGACATGCTAGCACTAGCTACGATGCTTGTAGCGATGATGAAAGCCATGCAGTTTTCTAGTTTGCGCCACCTTCTGTGGAATTTGGAGGTTACTGCTCCCTCTATTGTTATTTTAATTCAAATAAAATGTTATTATGGCTTAATAGTGATTCTTGCAAAAGTTGCATGAGGGTCATTCCCACTAAACTCAATCGAGTTCCTTGTCAACAGCAGATCACATGTGATTCTCCCAATCATTCTCACAAGAAAGTTCAAACACTCCCAAGGTCTCTTGCATTTATTCCTACAACAGCGTGTCTTAAATTCTTTTTCTACTTCTCCTTTTCTATGGGACGTTAACTAGGTCTTAATGATCTTGGACGTGATGCACTCGTCTTCTCTTCGCACTGTCAAAGATTTACCCCTATTGTAGCAAACTAAAGCCTCAAATTAATTTATCATGCCATTACAATAGATCCTTCTGTATAATATATCAATTTCATGAGGGATGATACTTAATTACCTTGAGATTTTAAACATTTACAGGAATCATGCTCATCAAGTAGTAATGAAACAATAAAATGAGATGAAGCAAAATAAAAGTGCATAATTGTACTTAGCTTTTGATTATAGAAATCTTCAGTTGTTTGAGCGTAGCCCATGCTCTGATACCACTGCTACAACGGGAGCGCGGAGAGCCCTGCAAAATACCCAAGATAACACAATATCTAGCATAAACCGACAAATCTGCATACCTGGAAATTCCCATAGCACAGAAACCATGACGTACGCGAACAGAGTGAGACAACGCGCGAGAGAGAAGAAGAGAACATACACAGGCGCACCTCCTAGAGTGGAGTGCTACGCCTGGCACGGCGAGAGAGAGGAGAAGAGAGGAGAGAAGAATACACAGACACTGGGTGCAATCTCCCCCCGTGCAAGAGTGACCATTTCCCTCTTGCACGTATTTCATTTATAGATTTCTTAAATGGTCAAATTGGTTACAAACAGGCCGGCCGGACATAGTTGACCAAACCTCATAAAGAGCACTTGAATAATAAAATGTACATAAAATATGATATCCTTTTGCAATAGCTTAGCTCGGTCAAGCCTTTTCCACCTGTCACAGCTGCAATAAATAATAAGATATCAATTCCATAACATGGGCAAACCCACTTACCAATTGAAAAGCTTGATGAAACTTGATGATTAATGAATTTAGGCCTCAGTTATCACTTCGGGAATGCAAGTTATTAATCACTCTATAACCGATTTTACCTGCACGCATAGGGGTGCTACCAAGGGGGGTACCATATGATGTCGTGAGTTGACCGAGCTGTTTTTATATATTTTATGGTTTGTTTAGGTGAGTTGATTTCAATTATTAGATGGCCATAAACTTATGTGAGAGTATATTGTTAAACATCCCGAACCGCATAGTCAGATATGAATAAAGTGGCTTTCTTTTGGGGTTACCATTTGTTGTGTGAGTACCATCTAAGTGAAGTGATGTGATAGTGATAGTCTATATTATGAGGTTGAACTTGATGCATTGGTCTGATGCCAAATACTTTCAATTGCATGTTTTGCATACTCCTGAAAATGCCAAAAGTTTGTTTTTTGCATATGTGTGTAGTTATGGTTTATGGTTGACCTAAAGGTCGAAGCTGTTTTGCATCATGCTTATGGTGATGGATTGCTTTCAACCTTCCTAGGTAAAAACTAGCTCTATGTGCTAGGGAGGTGAAGTGTAGATGTAATGCATCAACTTTGCATGGTTGGTGTGATCAAAATTGTATTTTTATATCATGATTAGTTGCTGGTCCCGGACTCTTTTTATGTATGGAAGAATCACATCTTACGGGTCACATGTGTGTAGACTCCTATTGATTGTAGGGGATGTGTCCAACTCCAAGTGTGGGAGTTGGTTAAGTGTGATTATGATTCATGGTCAAGGGCTGAGATTTCCTTATGGATTGTGGTTGATATTCTATGGTAAAGTCCAAATTAAGAACTTTTCAAGGAGGTAAGGTTTCCATATTCAAAAGCATATAGTTTAAACACCATGCCAAAGATCTTCTTTATAGTGTTACGATGTTGTAAGGCTTTTGCGTAGTTGGTGTAGTAGCTTGTTACGTGGCCAAAGGTGGGTACCTTACCGAATATGTGTTGCTACTAATCTAGAAGGCTATGCATAGTGATGAGTCGTACAGTCCACTACCTAGTGAGTATGTCATTCCCTAAGGAGGATTTAGATTGCATTATTCGAGACGCTTTGTAAAGTGTACTATGAAGATTTTGTAAAGAGGAAGAGAGAGATGATATCCTTGTGCCGCTTATTACCACCACTGCTATGGTTCGCATGTTGTTTGGTGATCTTTGACAGGGCTAGAAAAATACATTCTGTGCTAATCACTTGAAAATAAGTGTAGACTTGAAATTCGTGCGGTATTAGGTCAAATATTCTAAAGCTGTCGTTGATAATTTCACTAAACTTGTGGAAATTTGTGACTGTTCATCAAAGCAATCAAAAGAGGTAATGGTAAATTTATAAGTTCAAGAAATTAAAATACACTAAAGGACATCAAGTCTGGGTACAAAACAAAATCATCATCGTCGTCGTCAATGCTAGCGTTGTTGCAGGAAGTATTGCATCAAGAGCGAAGAAACTATATTACTCGTCTTTAAGAAGCCATGGGGTCAAACTCGTATAATCCTCATGGATCGAATACAATATCGAGTACAAAATAAGATGAAGTGTAGTGAAAAATCAAATTAAAAGACTTGAAGTAATATCGCGTGAATGAACTCACCATCATCATGATCATCTCAATGCTCGGGATGGTCGGCAACAGGCACCGTTGTCGTAGGAAGCTGGTCACTGAGGAGCTTTGTCGCTGTCCCGTGATGTCCGAAAAGCTAGTGCATGCTTATTGAAGAGCTTCGTCTATGTTCGTTCTTGATTTTGTTAAGCTGAGATCATCATCATCGATGTCGTCATCATCGTCATTGCCAGAGGATGCCCGACAGTGGGTGTATGTCGTTGAAGAGCTTCATCAAGGGCTGCCTCAACAAGAGCTTCATCAAGGTGCGCCGGCCGTTGTAGAGATTTGTCAATGTCCGCTTTGGTAGGTAATTGTACAAGAACAGAGTGAAGAAGAAGAATAATAACCAGTTGGTGTGGGAAACGATCCCGGAGATTGTGTGAGGGAAAAGTATCGTCGTGCAGATGCAGCGCCACTAGGAGGAGAAGTGGTTTTTCTGGGTGAGGTGAGTTGTGACTGCTAGGGTGGCTATTGAGCCAAGTCCGCATGCACCAGTTGTGAGACACGTGAGTGTTCCGCACTCTAAGGGTGAGAGAAAACAAATTGACGGCTGGGGAATGACGCCAGTTTGGGTTGTTGCATGGCGGCTGGTGTCCTCAGAGGATGAGGACGTCCGAAGTAGAGTCGTCTGGTTATGGTTGGTAGATCTCATGTATTCCAAGTGGTTGGGCTGCAGTTCGATGACAGAGGGAGAGAAAAAGAGAGATCGTGCAGCTGGAAACTCCAAGAGGACTGCATGGCAGCTAGAGTGAGTGGAAGGATTACGGCAGTAGCCAATGCATGCGTGCATGCTGGGAAAGGGGGTGGGTCAGAGAGTGAAGCCGATTTTGCGCCAGTCCCCGCTCTTCCTTTAAGCGCCCGAGTGGAGGTTCAAGTTGTCTCTGCATGCATGGCTTGAGAAGGAGGTCAGAGAAAGTGGTGAACTGCGACAGGGGAGGAAGAAGGTGGGTTGGTAGGTAGGAAGGGAGAGATAAACTATGTATCTGTGCTCGTCATTTCGAGAGAGTTAGAGGAATCAGGTCGATTCACAGAAATATGTGAGAGAGAGTGGTAGTGGAGGTGCAGAGAGACGACCGCTTCTGTGGTTGTGTGGGTTGGCAAACCATAGTAGCTACAGTCACTTGTTCAGTGAGATCAAAATGGGAGAGTGAGAGGTGCTCGTTCAGCCTGTGGTCGTAGGCGGCTGAAGAGAGAGAGAGAGAGAGAGAGAGAGAGAGAGAGAGAGAGAGAGAGAGAGAGAGAAAGAAATGAGCACCGCATGGCAATCAGGTGGCGGTCAGTGGATGGTGATTGAAGTGGAGAGAGAGAACGACAGTCTTGAGAGAGATAGAGAGAGATAGAAAGAAAACCGGATGGATGGTGGCTGATGACGTAACGACACCATCAGTTGATTGTTTGCCGGATGGTGGGTGCTGCCACTGTGGCATGTAGGGGTGGAAGAGGGTGGATGGTTGTTGGTGGTTGCTGCTGCCCTACGTGTAGACCCTCATAGCCACCCTGCGTGCTCTTCACGACATGCTAGCACTGGCTATGATGCTTGTAGCGATGATGAAAGCCATGCAGTTTTCTAGTTTGCGCCACCTTCTGTGGAATTTGGAGGTTACTGCTCCCTCTATTGTTATTATAATTCAAATAAAATGTTATTATGGCTTAATAGTGATTCTTGCAAAAGTTGCATGAGGGTCATTCCCACTAAACTCAATCGAGTTCCTTGTCAATAGCAGATCACATGTGATTCTCCCAATCATTCTCACAAGAAAGTTCAAACACTCCCAAGGTCTCTTGCATTTATTCCTACAACAGCGTGTCTTAAATTCTTTTTCTACTTCTCCTTTTCTATGGGACGTTAACTAGGTCTTAATGATCTTGGACGTGATGCACTCGTCTTCTCTTCGCACTGTCAAAGATTTACCCCTATTGTAGCAAACTAAAGCCTCAAATTAATTTATCATGCCATTACAATAGATCCTTCTGTATAATATATCAATTTCATGAGGGATGATACTTAATTACCTTGAGATTTTAAACATTTACAGGAATCATGCTCATCAAGTAGTAATGAAACAATAAAATGAGATGAAGCAAAATAAAAGTGCATAATTGTACTTAGCTTTTGATTATAGAAATCTTCAGTTGTTTGAGCGTAGCCCATGCTCTGATACCACTGCTACAACGGGAGCGCGGAGAGCCCTGCAAAATACCCAAGATAACACAATATCTAGCATAAACCGACAAATCTGCATACCTGGAAATTCCCATAGCACAGAAACCATGACGTACGCGAACAGAGTGAGACAACGCGCGAGAGAGAAGAAGAGAACATACACAGGCGCACCTCCTAGAGTGGAGTGCTACGCCTGGCACGGCGAGAGAGAGGAGAAGAGAGGAGAGAAGAATACACAGACACTGGGTGCAATCTCCCCCCGTGCAAGAGTGACCATTTCCCTCTTGCACGTATTTCATTTATAGATTTCTTAAATGGTCAAATTGGTTACAAACTGGCCGGTCGGACATAGTTGACCAAACCTCATAAAGAGCACTTGAATAATAAAATGTACATAAAATATGATATCCTTTTGCAATAGCTTAGCTCGGTCAAGCCTTTTCCACCTGTCACAGCTGCAATAAATAATAAGATATCAATTCCATAACATGGGCAAACCCACTTACCAATTGAAAAGCTTGATGAAACTTGATGATTAATGAATTTAGGCCTCAGTTATCACTTCGGGAATGCAAGTTATTAATCACTCTATAACCGATTTTACCTGCACGCATAGGGGTGCGACCAAGGGGGGTGCCATATGACGTCGTGAGTTGACCGAGCTGTTTTTATATATTTTATGGTTTGTTTAGGTGAGTTGATTTCAATTATTAGATGGCCATAAACTTATGTGAGAGTATATTGTTAAACATCCCGAACCGCATAGTCAGATATGAATAAAGTGGCTTTCTTTTGGGGTTACCATTTGTTGTGTGAGTACCATCTAAGTGAAGTGATGTGATAGTGATAGTCTATATTATGAGGTTGAACTTGATGCATTGGTCTGATGCCAAATACTTTCAATTGCATGTTTTGCATACTCCTGAAAATGCCAAAAGTTTGTTTTTTGCATATGTGTGTAGTTATGGTTTATGGTTGACCTAAAGGTCGAAGCTGTTTTGCATCATGTTTATGGTGATGGATTGCTTTCAACCTTCCTAGGTAAAAACTAGCTCTATGTGCTAGGGAGGTGAAGTGTAGATGTAATGCATCAACTTTGCATGGTTGGTGTGATCAAAATTGTATTTTTATATCATGATTAGTTGCTGGTACCGGACTCTTTTTATGTATCGAAGAATCACATCTTAAGGGTCACATGTGTGTAGACTCCTATTGATTGTAGGGGATGTGTCAAACTCCAAGTGTGGGAGTTGGTTAAGTGTGATTATGATTCATGGTCAAGGGCTGAGATTTCCTTATGGATTGTGGTTGATATTCTATGGTAAAGTCCAAATTAAGAACTTTTCAAGGAGGTAAGGTTTCCATATTCAAAAGCATATAGTTTAAACACCATGCCAAAGATCTTCTTTATAGTGTTACGATGTTGTAAGGCTTTTGCGTAGTTGGTGTAGTAGCTTGTTACGTGGCCAAAGGTGGGTACCTTACCGAATATGTGTTGCTACTAATCTAGAAGGCTATGCATAGTGATGAGTCGTACAGTCCACTACCTAGTGAGTATGTCATTCCCTAAGGAGGATTTAGATTGCATTATTCGAGACGCTTTGTAAAGTGTACTATGAAGATTTTGTAAAGAGGAAGAGAGAGATGATATCCTTGTGCCGCTTATTACCACCACTGCTATGGTTCGCATGTTGTTTGGTGATCTTTGACAGGGCTAGAAAAATACATTCTGTGCTAATCACTTGAAAATAAGTGTAGACTTGAAATTCGTGCGGTATTAGGTCAAATATTCTAAAGCTGTCGTTGATAATTTCACTAAACTTGTGGAAATTTGTGACTGTTCATCAAAGCAATCAAAAGAGGTAATGGTAAATTTATAAGTTCAAGAAATTAAAATACACTAAAGGACATCAAGTCTGGGTACAAAACAAAATCATCATCGTCGTCGTCAATGCTAGCGTTGTTGCAGGAAGTATTGCATCAAGAGCGAAGAAACTATATTACTCGTCTTTAAGAAGCCATGGGGTCAAACTCGTATAATCCTCATGGATCGAATACAATATCGAGTACAAAATAAGATGAAGTGTAGTGAAAAATCAAATTAAAAGACTTGAAGTAATATCGCGTGAATGAAATCATCATCATCATGATCATCTCAATGCTCGGGATGGTCAGCAACAGGCACTGTTGTCGCAGGAAGCTGGTCACTGAGGAGCTTTGTCGTTGTCCCGTGATGTCCGAAAAGCTAGTGCATGCTTATTGAAGAGCTTTGTCTATGTTCGTTCTTGATTTTGTTAAGCTGAGATCATCATCATCGATGTCGTCATCATCGTCATTGCCAGAGGATGGCCGACAGTGGGTGTATGTCGTTGAAGAGCTTCATCAAGGGCTGCCTCTGCAAGAGCTTCATCAAGGTGTGCCGGCCGTTGTAGAGATTTGTCAATGTCCGCTTTGGTAGGTAATTCTACAAGAACAGACTGAAGAAGAAGAATAATAACCAGTTGGTGTGGGAAACGATCCCGGAGATTGTGTGAGGGAAAAGTATCGTCGTGCAGATGCAGCGCCACTAGGAGGAGAAGTGGTTTTTCTGGGTGAGGTGAGTTGTGACTGCTAGGGTGGCTATTGAGCCAAGCCCGCATGCACCAGTTGTGAGACATGTGAGTGTTCCGCACTCTAAGGGTGAGAGAAAACAAATTGACGGCTGGGGAATGACGCCAGTTTGGGTTGTTGCATGGCGGCTGGTGTCCTCTGAGGATGAGGATGTCCGAAGTAGAGTCATCCGGTTATGGTTGGTAGATCTCATGTATTCCAAGTGGTTGGGCTGCTGTTCGATGAGAGAGGGAGAGAAAAAGAGAGATCGTGCAGCTGGAAACTTCAAGAGGACTGCATGGCGGCTAGAGTGAGTGGAAGGATTACGGCAGTAGCCAATGCATGCGTGCATGCTAGGAAAGGGGGTGGGCCGGAGTGTGAAGCCGATTTTGCGCCAATCCCCGCGCTTCCTTTAAGCGCCCGAGTGGAGGTTCAAGTTGTCTCTACATGCATGGCTTGAGAACGAGGTCAGAGAAAGTGGTGAACTGCGACAGGGGAGGAAGAAGGTGGGTTGGTAGGTAGGAAGGGAGAGATAAACTATGTATCTATGCTCCTCATTGAGAGAGAGTTAGAGGACTCAGGTCGATTCACAGAAATATGTGAGAGAGAGTGGTAGTGGAGGTGCAGAGAGAAGACCGCTTCTGTGGTTGTGTGGGTTGGCAAACCATAGTAGCTACAGTCACTTGTTCAGTGAGATCAAAATGGGAGAGTGAGAGGTGCTCGTTCAGCCTGTGGTCGTAGGCGGCTGAAGAGAGAGAGAGAGAGAGAGAGAGAGAGAGAGAGAGAGAGAGAGAGAGAGAGAGAGAGAGAGAGAGAGAGAGAGAGAGAGAGAGAGAGAGAGAGAGAGAGAGAGAGAGAGAGAGAGAGAGAGAGAAAGAAATGAGCACCGCATGGCAATCAGGTGGCGGTCAGTGGATGGTGATTGAAGTGGAGAGAGAGAACGGCAGTCTTGAGAGAGATAGAGAGAGATAGAAAGAAAACCGGATGGATGGTGGCTGATGACGTAACGACACCATCAGTTGATTGTTTGCCGGATGGTGGGTGCTGCCACTGTGGCATGTAGGGGTGGAAGAGGGTGGATGGTTGTTGGTGGTTGCTGCTGCCCTACGTGTAGACCCTCATAGCCACCCTGCGTGCTCTTCACGACATGCTAGCACTGGCTATGATGCTTGTAGCGATGATGAAAGCCATGCAGTTTTCTAGTTTGCGCCACCTTCTGTGGAATTTGGAGGTTACTGCTCCCTCTATTGTTATTATAATTCAAATAAAATGTTATTATGGCTTAATAGTGATTCTTGCAAAAGTTGCATGAGGGTCATTCCCACTAAACTCAATCGAGTTCCTTGTCAATAGCAGATCACATGTGATTCTCCCAATCATTCTCACAAGAAAGTTCAAACACTCCCAAGGTCTCTTGCATTTATTCCTACAACAGCGTGTCTTAAATTCTTTTTCTACTTCTCCTTTTCTATGGGACGTTAACTAGGTCTTAATGATCTTGGACGTGATGCACTCGTCTTCTCTTCGCACTGTCAAAGATTTACCCCTATTGTAGCAAACTAAAGCCTCAAATTAATTTATCATGCCATTACAATAGATCCTTCTGTATAATATATCAATTTCATGAGGGATGATACTTAATTACCTTGAGATTTTAAACATTTACAGGAATCATGCTCATCAAGTAGTAATGAAACAATAAAATGAGATGAAGCAAAATAAAAGTGCATAATTGTACTTAGCTTTTGATTATAGAAATCTTCAGTTGTTTGAGCGTAGCCCATGCTCTGATACCACTGCTACAACGGGAGCGCGGAGAGCCCTGCAAAATACCCAAGATAACACAATATCTAGCATAAACCGACAAATCTGCATACCTAGAAATTCCCATAGCACAGAAACCATGACGTACGCGAACAGAGTGAGACAACGCGCGAGAGAGAAGAAGAGAACATACACAGGCGCACCTCCTAGAGTGGAGTGCTACGCCTGGCACGGCGAGAGAGAGGAGAAGAGAGGAGAGAAGAATACACAGACACTGGGTGCAATCTCCCCCTATGCAAGAGTGACCATTTCCCTCTTTCACGTATTTCATTTATAGATTTCTTAAATGGTCAAATTGGTTACAAACTGGCCGGTCGGACATAGTTGACCAAAGCTCATAAAGAGCACTTGAATAATAAAATGTACATAAAATATGATATCCTTTTGCAATAGCTTAGCTCGGTCAAGCCTTTTCCACCTGTCACAGCTGCAATAAATAATAAGATATCAATTCCATAACATGGGCAAACCCACTTACCAATTGAAAAGCTTGATGAAACTTGATGATTAATGAATTTAGGCCTCAGTTATCACTTCGGGAATGCAAGTTATTAATCACTCTATAACCGATTTTACCTGCACGCATAGGGGTGCGACCAAGGGGGGTGCCATATGACGTCGTGAGTTGACCGAGCTGTTTTTATATATTTTATGGTTTGTTTAGGTGAGTTGATTTCAATTATTAGATGGCCATAAACTTATGTGAGAGTATATTGTTAAACATCCCGAACCGCATAGTCAGATATGAATAAAGTGGCTTTCTTTTGGGGTTACCATTTGTTGTGTGAGTACCATCTAAGTGAAGTGATGTGATAGTGATAGTCTATATTATGAGGTTGAACTTGATGCATTGGTCTGATGCCAAATACTTTCAATTGCATGTTTTGCATACTCCTGAAAATGCCAAAAGTTTGTTTTTTGCATATGTGTGTAGTTATGGTTTATGGTTGACCTAAAGGTCGAAGCTGTTTTGCATCATGTTTATGGTGATGGATTGCTTTCAACCTTCCTAGGTAAAAACTAGCTCTATGTGCTAGGGAGGTGAAGTGTAGATGTAATGCATCAACTTTGCATGGTTGGTGTGATCAAAATTGTATTTTTATATCATGATTAGTTGCTGGTCCCGGACTCTTTTTATGTATGGAAGAATCACATCTTAAGGGTCACATGTGTGTAGACTCCTATTGATTGTAGGGGATGTGTCAAACTCCAAGTGTGGGAGTTGGTTAAGTGTGATTATGATTCATGGTCAAGGGCTGAGATTTCCTTATGGATTGTGGTTGATATTCTATGATAAAGTCCAAATTAAGAACTTTTCAAGGAGGTAAGGTTTCCATATTCAAAAGCATATAGTTTAAACACCATGCCAAAGATCTTCTTTATAGTGTTACGATGTTGTAAGGCTTTTGCGTAGTTGGTGTAGTAGCTTGTTACGTGGCCAAAGGTGGGAACCTTACCGAATATGTGTTGCTACTAATCTAGAAGGCTATGCATAGTGATGAGTCGTACAGTCCACTACCTAGTGAGTATGTCATTCCCTAAGGAGGATTTAGATTGCATTATTCGAGACGCTTTGTAAAGTGTACTATGAAGATTTTGTAAAGAGGAAGAGAGAGATGATATCCTTGTGCCGCTTATTACCACCACTGCTATGGTTCGCATGTTGTTTGGTGATCTTTGACAGGGCTAGAAAAATACATTCTGTGCTAATCACTTGAAAATAAGTGTAGACTTGAAATTCGTGCGGTATTAGGTCAAATATTCTAAAGCTGTCGTTGATAATTTCACTAAACTTGTGGAAATTTGTGACTGTTCATCAAAGCAATCAAAAGAGGTAATGGTAAATTTATAAGTTCAAGAAATTAAAATACACTAAAGGACATCAAGTCTGGGTACAAAACAAAATCATCATCGTCGTCGTCAATGCTAGCGTTGTTGCAGGAAGTATTGCATCAAGAGCGAAGAAACTATATTACTCGTCTTTAAGAAGCCATGGGGTCAAACTCGTATAATCCTCATGGATCGAATACAATATCGAGTACAAAATAAGATGAAGTGTAGTGAAAAATCAAATTAAAAGACTTGAAGTAATATCGCGTGAATGAAATCATCATCATCATGATCATCTCAATGCTCGGGATGGTCAGCAACAGGCACTGTTGTCGCAGGAAGCTGGTCACTGAGGAGCTTTGTCGTTGTCCCGTGATGTCCGAAAAGCTAGTGCATGCTTATTGAAGAGCTTCGTCTATGTTCGTTCTTGATTTTGTTAAGCTGAGATCATCATCATCGATGTCGTCATCATCGTCATTGCCAGAGGATGGCCGACAGTGGGTGTATGTCGTTGAAGAGCTTCATCAAGGGCTGCCTCTGCAAGAGCTTCATCAAGGTGCGCCGGCCGTTGTAGAGATTTGTCAATGTCCGCTTTGGTAGGTAATTCTACAAGAACAGAGTGAAGAAGAAGAATAATAACCAGTTGGTGTGGGAAACGATCCCGGAGATTGTGTGAGGGAAAAGTATCGTCGTGCAGATGCAGCGCCACTAGGAGGAGAAGTGGTTTTTCTGGGTGAGGTGAGTTGTGACTGCTAGGGTGGCTATTGAGCCAAGCCCGCATGCACCAGTTGTGAGACATGTGAGTGTTCCGCACTCTAAGGGTGAGAGAAAACAAATTGACGGCTGGGGAATGACGCCAGTTTGGGTTGTTGCATGGCGGCTGGTGTCCTCTGAGGATGAGGATGTCCGAAGTAGAGTCGTCTGGTTATGGTTGGTAGATCTCATGTATTCCAGGTGGTTGGGCTGCTGTTCGATGAGAGAGGGAGAGAAAAAGAGAGATCGTGCAGCTGGAAACTTCAAGAGGACTGCATGGCGGCTAGAGTGAGTGGAAGGATTACGGCAGTAGCCAATGCATGCGTGCATGCTAGGAAAGGGGGTGGGCCGGAGTGTGAAGCCGATTTTGCGCCAATCCCCGCACTTCCTTTAAGCGCCCGAGTGGAGGTTCAAGTTGTCTCTACATGCATGGCTTGAGAACGAGGTCAGAGAAAGTGGTGAACTGCGACAGGGGAGGAAGAAGGTGGGTTGGTAGGTAGGAAGGGAGAGATAAACTATGTATCTGTGCTCCTCATTGAGAGAGAGTTAGAGGACTCAGGTCGATTCACAGAAATATGTGAGAGAGAGTGGTAGTGGAGGTGCAGAGAGAAGACCGCTTCTGTGGTTGTGTGGGTTGGCAAACCATAGTAGCTACAGTCACTTGTTCAGTGAGATCAAAATGGGAGAGTGAGAGGTGCTCGTTCAGCCTGTGGTCGTAGGCGGCTGAAGAGAGAGAGAGAGAGAGAGAGAGAGAGAAAGAAATGAGCACCGCATAGCAATCGGGTGGCGGTCAGTGGATGGTGATTGAAGTGGAGAGAGAGAACGGCAGTCTTGAGAGAGATAGAGAGAGATAGAAAGAAAACCGGATGGATGGTGGCTGATGACGTAACGACACCATCAGTTGATTTTTTGCCGGATGGTGGGTGCTGCCACTGTCGCATGTAGGGGTGGAAGAGGGTGGATGGTTAATGGTGGTTGCTGCTGCCCTACGTGTAGACCCTCATAGCCACCCTGCGTGCTCTTCACGACATGCTAGAGAGAGAGAGAGAGAGAGAGAGAGAGAGAGAGAGAGAGAGAGAGAGAGAGAGAGAGAGAGAGAGAGAGAGAGAGAGAGAGAGAGAAAGAAATGAGCACCGCATGGCAATCGGGTGGCGGTCAGTGGATGGTGATTGAAGTGGAGAGAGAGAACGGCAGTCTTGAGAGAGATAGAGAGAGATAGAAAGAAAACCGGATGGATGGTGGCTGATGACGTAACGACACCATCAGTTGATTTTTTGCCGGATGGTGGGTGCTGCCACTGTCGCATGTAGGGGTGGAAGAGGGTGGATGGGTAATGGTGGTTGCTGCTGCCCTACGTGTAGACCCTCATAGCCACCCTGCGTGCTCTTCACGACATGCTAGCACTGGCTACGATGCTTGTAGCGATGATGAAAGCCATGCAGTTTGCTAGTTTGCACCACCTTCTGTGGAATTTGGAGGTTACTGCTCCCTCTATTGTTATTTTAATTCAAATAAAATGTTATTATGGCTTAATAGTGATTCTTGCAAAAGTTGCATGAGGGTCATTCCCACTAAACTCAATCGAGTTCCTTGTCAACAGCAGATCACATGTGATTCTCCCAATCATTCTCACAAGAAAGTTCAAACACTCCCAAGGTCTCTTGCATTTATTCCTACAACAGTGTGTCTTAAATTCTTTTTCTACTTCTCCTTTTCTATGGGACGTTAACTAGGTCTTAATGATCTTGGACGTGATGCACTCGTCTTCTCTTCGCACTGTCAAAGATTTACCCCTATTGTAGCAAACTAAAGCCTCAAATTAATTTATCATGCCATTACAATAGATCCTTCTGTATAATATATCAATTTCATGAGGGATGATACTTAATTACCTTGAGATTTTAAACATTTACAGGAATCATGCTCATCAAGTAGTGATGAAACAATAAAATGAGATGAAGCAAAATAAAAGTGCATAATTGTACTTAGCTTTGGATTATAGAAATCTTCAGTTGTTTGAGCGTAGCCCATGCTCTGATACCACTGCTACAACGGGAGCGTGAAGAGCCCTGCGAAATACCCAAGATAACACAATATCTAGCATAAACCGACAAATCTGCATACCTGGCAATTCCCATAGCACAGAAACCATGACGTACGCGAACAGAGTGAGACAACGCGCGAGAGAGAAGAAGAGAACATACACAGGCGCACCTCCTAGAGTGGAGTGCTACGCCTGGCACGGCGAGAGAGAGGAGAAGAGAGGAGAGAAGAATACACAGACACTGGGTGCAATCTCCCCCCGTGCAAGAGTAAGCATTTCCCTCTTTCACGTATTTCATTTATAGATTTCTTAAATGGTCAAATTGGTTACAAACTGGCCGGTCGGACATAGTTGACCAAAGCTCATAAAGAGCACTTGAATAATAAAATGTACATAAAATATGATATCCTTTTGCAATAGCTTAGCTCGGTCAAGCCTTTTCCACCTGTCACAGCTGCAATAAATAATAAGATATCAATTCCATAACATGGGCAAACCCACTTACCAATTGAAAAGCTTGATGAAACTTGATGATTAATGAATTTAGGCCTCAGTTATCACTTCGGGAATGCAAGTTATTAATCACTCTATAACCGATTTTACCTGCACGCATAGGGGTGCTACCATATGACGTCGTGAGTTGACTGAGCTATTTTTATATATTTTATGGTTTGTTTAGGTGAGTTGATTTCAATTATTAGATGGCCATAAACTTATGTGAGAGTATATTGTTAAACATCCCGAACCGCATAGTCAGATATGAATAAAGTGGCTTTCTTTTGGGGTTACCATTTGTTGTGTGAGTACCATCTAAGTGAAGTGATGTGATAGTGATAGTCTATATTATGAGGTTGAACTTGATGCATTGGTCTGATGCCAAATACTTTCAATTGCATGTTTTGCATACTCCTGAAAATGCCAAAAGTTTGTTTTTTGCATATGTGTGTAGTTATGGTTTATGGTTGACCTAAAGGTCGAAGCTGTTTTGCATCATGTTTATGGTGATGGATTGCTTTCAACCTTCCTAGGTAAAAACTAGCTCTATGTGCTAGGGAGGTGAAGTGTAGATGTAATGCATCAACTTTGCATGGTTGGTGTGATCAAAATTGTATTTTTATATCATGATTAGTTGCTGGTCCCGGACTCTTTTTATGTATCGAAGAATCACATCTTAAGGGTCACATGTGTGTAGACTCCTATTGATTGTAGGGGATGTGTCAAACTCCAAGTGTGGGAGTTGGTTAAGTGTGATTATGATTCATGGTCAAGGGCTGAGATTTCCTTATGGATTGTGGTTGATATTCTATGGTGTAAGCATGCGTAGCTTATGGTTTTTTTTTCTGGATTGGTTATGCTGTTGAAATGCTGCCAAAATTTTTGCAGTGATGTTATGTTCTAAAGTGGTTATGCAGGATTGGACGTGTCTCACCCAAGTTGGGTGGAGTGCTCGCCCGTTTGATGTGATTATGATTTATGGTTTCGAAATTGGATCATGAAGTGATTTGAATGGTTTATGGCGGACGTGTAAGGGTAGAGACCCTTTACAGTCTAACTTCTTGAAAAAGATCATTTGTGCATCTCAAAAGTGCTATTATGATTGGACTCATGTGTTATGTTTCTCATGGCAGCGCCGCTACAAGACTAGGGTTACCTATATCGCTTAGCCTTAGACTAAAGGGTCGTTGACCTGGGGCTTTGCTTGATTAGGGGTGTTGCCTAGGTCTTCTTCTTTTGGTTAGGCTCATCTACAGGGTTAGTGCGTCGGGGGTTGAATGAACTACATGGATAACACATCGGGGATTTTGCCTTGGCTTTGCCTAAACACCCGGTGCTGGGCATTGAAGAGGCGTGGCGCCCAAACTGGTATGGTTGGTGTTGATACCCTACCACCTACTAGTATTTGTGATCCTTTCAGATCTCGAGTTAATGGAGGGAGGTGAAGCGGCCTCAGCCTATGTCTGGCTCAGGTAGGTTGGAGGTGTTTTGGCTCACTCTCGACGAAGTGAAATTCTCTCTGTCCGTAGTAGAGCGGAAGTGGATGGGTCGACCGGTCGATCCTTACACAGGGTCCGATGCTCTGCTAGTTGTTTTTGTCATAAACTTTTTGATGTTATGGTATACCCAGATTTTGTCATTGCATTAATACATGGTTGTTTGTTCCATTTAGATGGGCACTTAAAGATTCTCTGTTGTTATCTTTTCATGTCTCTGTGCACTCTATTTCTCTCTCTCTCTCTCTCTCTCTCTCTCTCTCTCTCTCTCTCTCTCTCTCTCTCTCTCTCTCTCTCTCTCTCTCTCTCTCTCTCTCTCTCTCTCTCTCTCTCTCTCTTCTTCCCGCAACGCGGTGTACACATATATTCACCCTCCACAATGTTATATTTTTCTTGAGTACGCTTTCATTCATAACACCCATTCAAGGGTAGCACTAGTCTCTAGTAGGTACCTCTGGATGTAGTCCGCTGGATGTAGTCCGGCTCATGGCCTAAACTCCATGCTTGGTCGGGCACTGAGAACTCCTCCCCTATGCAAATGCTTTGGCAACTTTGATGTATATTGAATAATTGTATATTTTGTGCATAGACCCTCGGGGAGGGCTACCTCTCACCTTGTATCAGAGCCAATGCTTGAGGTTATAGGAAGCCTAAAGCCTGATACTAGTTATGCATCATGCACACATTCATGCATGCTGTTTGAGAAAGGATATTGTATTCATGATGCGTCTATAGGTGACATTGGTTGGTGCCACTTGTTTGACTTGTCTTCTTGAGTGGTAGTGTTTGGTTTGTATTATGGTTGAAGTGTTCAAACAACGTCATTGTAATTTCTTTGAATGTTTGTTTTGTAGTAACAAATGGCTCTCAGATTGACGTCTAAATGCTTTAGCCAATGAAATGAGGTTTTGGCTATAGTGTTCTCAACAATATGGCGACACGATTGTCTAAGGATGAACGAGAACTCTTTTACTTAGAAATTGGGACCAAAGTCTTTGGTATACCAGGAAGCACAACTTGTTGGAAGAGTGTTGACCGTAGTTACCTTACCCATTACCAAGAACCTTTCCGTAAATTCTTCATCTATATTGACGACAGTCCAAGAGATTGGTTTGTCAATCTCAAACTACTTCAACTCCGAATTTGACTAGGCCTAGAAGACATGTTCTACTACTTGGCGATGAGATCCCAAATGTTAAGAATTGCCGAAGTTGCCAAGAAGTTTGAAGCTCTTGTAACTATCATTGAAAAAGAAAAGTTGAATGATAACTACAGACCACGTTGTCGCGTGGGAGGTCTGAGAGAATACCCTGTTATGACAGTTAAAAGAATAATTAGAGAACTAGATCCAAGACACCCATAATATTGTAATAAAATCATAAAGATCAAATTTTGATGAGTAAAAGAAGCATAGGCTTAGTTTTGGTTCACATGTGTACTAAGTTTTCTCTCTCTCATTGTCTTGTTTTAGATGGATCTTCTTAATTGTCTTGATGAACTTCCGAGTAATTTTGCACAAAGAATATTTTTCAATTATGCGGTTGGATTCAGTTTCCATTGGGGAATTGAAGTGGCTCAAGTTTCAAAGGGGACTAGAGATTACTTTGTACCCAACACTTACGTAGCATGGGAGTTATATGTTGAAGCTCAGCCTGAACATCAAACACAAGTGTCTGATAGGTTTATGATCAACCCACAATTTTGGGTGAAGGAAAAGATCCAATAAGGCGATGTTAAAGTGCAAGGATATGTTCTTTACCTTAACTTATGCTCTCTTTTGGACATATCAAGTCGTGAACTCATACTTAGTAAGAAGGCCCTTATGTTAAACCAAAGATATAGCTTTTGTGAGTAGGTTATAATCAGAGTGTGGAAGAAGTAAACGGTGAAAACCAATTCTATTATGTAACCCATGATTGGTTCAAAAGAGTCTATGGGACTACCCTCAGATACAACCCTCACAATGTTACCATTACCTTTGATGACTACGAGAAACCAAGGTGCATTGGTGACTTTTCTTGAGCACAACCAATAGCAGTAAAATTGAGTAGATACTTCTATATAAATGATTTAAATGAACGGCATGCTCATGTCGTTCATGCTCATGCTCATGTAAACTGCTTTATTGGATTATCACCTAAGGATGTATCATGGGTGGAAGAATGGTACGAAAAGAAAGACGTGACTTTTAGTGCACAAGTTGAAGTGTTAAACTTTGACACCCAAGATGTGAAAACGTATAAGGATAGGACCACAATTGTAGGAACCAAGAATTGGTTCATAGGACCCTTCCGTATTTATGTATCTCCCTAGAAACACTATGTATCTTTTTGATCTTCTGCAGTTATAAAAAATTGATTTTGATATAACACATATTGTTTTCAAGGTGTAATAATTGAGTTTGAATCTTGATTTTATCATTCTAACTAACTTGAGTGATGGGATGTGTGTGTAGATGATTAACATCTTACCTTGAGAGATATCGACTGATATACTCTCTCGTCTTATGGTGGAGGAGCATTTCCAAACTAGAGTCGAAGTATAAAGACTTGTCACTACCATGCACAACGGGGGAGATAAGAAAAGGTTGATGTCTATGGATTTCATTATATCAAATATCTTTCAAGCTTGGTATCATTATGCTGCAGGGAACCCCGAGTTTAGACCACCTCAGCATAAACCCTCGCCTGTTGGGAGTATCGAGTGGATATAATATAAGTTGAGAACAGAGATTGTAGTCACTAATCAAATATTATATATAAATGCTTATGAACTTACCCTAAGATGGATGGTCAAAAACATCCTTCCTTTAGTAATGGCTACGGGATGCTTTGACATTGTTATGTTTAATGTATGGGGACGACAATGCAAAAACAATGACCGACATTTTTATAGCCCAGTACCTTAGGAATTATTCTTTGACTTATTTGGGAAGTCACTAATCTACAATCCTCGCAATGTAAAAAGTTATACAATGCCTACAACAGACCTCAGTGCCTTGCAGATTGTGCAAATGTTCACAGCTCAGTTGGATGGGACACACCGGATGTGTTTTCAAAAGAATCTGCTTTCTTCGATGACTACTTCATGTACAGGAAGGCGATTATCCATATCAAAATGGGAGTACCTGTAACCAAAAAATCTCTTACTCAGGAATGATATGACTCACACGTCAATGAAGAAATGTTCCAACCAAAGATCTTAAAGGATTATTGGAGTCAACCATCAGACATACTCAAGGAATGAGACAACTATACTCCATTGGTGGAAGGATGTCACAATGGATATCACCAAGTGCATTATGTTAGAGCCACTAGGATTTATTAGAAACTTTCGAGACACCTTGTAGATTTTTGAAAACCCAAAGTTTTGTGATCTAGAAATTGGGTTAAATTATTTATTATTCTTTCTCCTATTTTCTTTCTCATCTTATCTTTTAATGTCTATTCTATTTGATTTGAGGACTTCGAGCGGAATAGAATATTTTACTAAGTGTGACCTTGGTTGATATGGTGCAATAAGTTACCATGCCTCCTAGAGAAAATGCGGCTGTTGCTAACGCAAATGCGTCTATTGTTCCTCTTTATACCATCATCGATAGAGATATCAATGTTATGCTTCGCAAGTCTCAACTTGCAAATTTTAGCGGGGAAGCCAAAGATTTAGGCAAAGTTCTTGAAGATTGGATTGAGTGCATGGATGACTAATTTGACTTGGTTCATTCGTCCGCAGTGAACAAAAAAGCTATCATCGCTAAGTTCAAACTAGAGAAGATAGCCAAGCATTGGTGGAGAGACCATTGCACCAAAAACAATGAAGATCCTAATGCTGCAACTTGGGATTATCTTAAGACCCAACTTAAGAAGAACTATCAGAATAAAGTTTATCATTCAGACTGTATGAATGAGTTTCTTGAATGTACTCAAGAAACCAGAGATATGGAATCATACTACCAACATTTCTTAACCCTAGTCAAGTATGCTCTAGCAAGGATGACTCAAGAGGTCAAAGAGCTCGATTCTATCAGGGCTACATAATCCTATGAAGACGAAACTTCAGAGTCTTCGTCTTACCAATTTTGCAGATTTCCTTGATGCAAGAAAATCCATTGAAATAGAATTATCTACTATCGAAAAGAGGAAACCAGAACCTGTTCTTGTTCATGAATTTAAAATACCTCGTCCCAAGGAGGAGAAACAAAGATCTGGAAATCCACAGCAAAGAAAGGAGAACTTATTATGTATGAAAGCTAGACAGGATCATTTATGCTACACTTGTCTTGATCCTGGTCATCAATACAGGGATTGTCCCTCTAGCAATTCAAGCTTCACAGGATTGGTGGACAATTATGAACATAGAAACTTCAATTGGAATCGGAATTTTGGAAACTTTAGACCCAGATCATCGGCAGTTCAGAGGAACTTCAATCAGCAAAACTTTAACCAAAACCAAAGATAACCTCAAAACCAAGGGAATTTTAGACCAAGCAATCCACCTTTTGTTCGGAATGGACCGCCTTCAACAATAACAACAATGGAAATGTTAACCGTCAACTTCGTCCAGGAGGAGGAGAAGGAAATCAAAGACCTAAAGGAAGACCTCACGCTAACAGAACTCAAGGGGCTAGAAGTGAAGGAAATCAAGCAAACACGTATGTTCATGTTGCAATTGAACATCAAGGAGTGAATGAACAATTTTCAGTAATTTAAAACCCAGCGGAGTATCAAGCTAATAGAACTCAAGGGGCTAGAAGTGAAGGAAATCAGCAAAACGCATATGTTCATGCTGCAATTGAACATCAAGGATTGAATGAAATTTTTTTAGTAATTCAAACCCCAGCGGAGTATCAAGGTAACCATTTTACCTTATTGATTGATTCAGGGAGTACACATTCTTTCATATCTCCTAAGTGCATCAGAAACCTCATTTTGCCTGAACACCCTGATACAGATCTTACAATAGAATTAGCTATAGGTAGGAAGGTTAGATCTACTACTTCAGTGGGTAACGTGAATTTTGTTTTGGATGGTCATAATACTTCTGCAAACTTTAGAGTTCTACCCACAGGAGTTTACGATGGAATTCTAGGAATGGATTGGCTTAAAGCCAATGATGTTCACATACATTGTAAAGATGCTTCATTGACTTTCGAAAATGACCAAAACTCTAGAGTTACAATTACTAGAAATCGGGGGAAGCCTAAGCTTAGATTAGTGAACTTTACCAAACTTATGAAGAGTCATAGAAAGAATGAGAGGATTTACGCAGTAAAGCTTAATCCTAAGGAGAAGAAGATAGATTTGTTAAGAAATATGACATAGCTAAGTAGATAATTGAGTAGATTACTTAATGGAGAGAAATAATTTTCACATACAAGAGATTATAGAGTAGAGAGAGAGAGTACACACGATATACGTGGTTCACCCAATGTGGGCTACATCCACGGAAAAGCAGCCACTTAATGGCTTTAGTACTTCAAACAAGAAGTAGGTTACAAAGGGATTATACCCTTAATAGAGCTCCCGCCTTACTTCACTCTCACCATCTCACACCCACCTTGTTGCATCAAATTCACACTGTGAAATGTGTGTAGAAATGGCCTCCTTTATAGGCCAAAAGGGATGTCCTCTCTCATGAGAGGCAGCCATGTGTAGCCGCCCTTGTGTAGTTTAAGTCCAAATCGGACCCTCCAATCCGCCCATCTGTGGCCGCCCTTGAGAAGACAAGTCCTCCTTTGAATTCGGCCACCGGCCTGGCCATTGACTTCTGACCGCCAACCATCCGCCATTGACTACCGGCCATCAGACAACCAACCAACCGACCGATCATTTTTTGACCACTTTCCGGCCGCCATCCGACCATAATATTTCGGCAAAAAGGAATATTCCGGCGAAGCCAGTCTCGAGCTTGGGCTCGAGACTTGCCGTGAAAATTTTGGTTTTCGACGAGTGATTTTTCTTCAGGCACGATGGTTTCTCCTCATAATGGGGGCCTTACAAATATGCGTTTTTATCACAAAAAATTACAAGGGTTAAATCAGGATCCATACTTAACAAGATTCACCTGAACCCAAATGGAATAATAGAATTTGATGATGTATTTCCTGAAGAACTTTCACAGCTACCACCCAAGCATGATATTGATCATGCAATAGAGCTTACTCCAGGAGCTCAACGATTTGCTCGTAGACCTTACAAAATGTCAGTACCTGACTGAATCTGCAAAACTCAAGGAGCAATTAACTCAACTCCTTGAACAAGGCTTTATTCGACCCAGTGTTTCTCCATGGAGTACTCGTGTTCTCTTTAATAAGAAGAAGGATGGTACTGTACGTCTTTGTATTGATTATCGTGGATTGAAGCAAATAACAATCAAGAATAAGTACGCAATACTAAGGATTGATGAACTGCTTGACCGATTACATGGATCTTCTATCTTCACAAAGATTGATCTTAAGTCAGGGTATTACCAAATCTGAATCAGGGAGGAGGACATACCAAAGACAGGATTTAATACTTGTTTCGGACATTATGAACTTACAGTTTTTCCTTTTGGACTTACTAATGCTCCTGCAAATTCTAATTGTCTCATGATCAACGTATTTCGAGAGCATCTTGATGATTTTGTTCTTGTCTTCTTTGATGATATCCTGGTTTACTCAAGAAATAAAGAAGAACATGAACAACATGTGCAGCAAGTACTTGAACTTCTCCGTCAAATTCAGCTTTATGACAAACGTAGCAAGTGTACCTTCTTTACTGACAAAGTAGAATATTTGGGATTTATTGTATCCAAAGATGGTGTTTCTAATGATCCAAGTAATATAGAAGCTATTATAGCTTGGCGTACACGGAAATCAGTACGAGAAGTATGTGGCTTTCTTGGTTTAATAGGATGGTATCGTACATTTATTGAAGGTTATGCTAAGATTGCATCTCCATTGACTAATACGCTTAAGAAGGCTAAAGGGTTTACTTGGAATGAACGTGCTCAAGCTAGTTTTGAGAAACTCAAAGAAGCTTTGGTAAATGCTCCCATACTACAACTTCCAAACTTCTCAAAGACATTTACTGTGCTCACAGATGCAAGTGGACAAGCAATCGGTGGCATTCTGTCTTAAGAAGGGAAACCAGTAGCTTATGAATCTCGTAAGTTATGTGTACATGAGCTAAATTATCCTACACATGACCTGAACTTCTTGGCCGTTGTGTAGACATGTAGTAGTGTTAGTGTGTATACGCGCTTCACCAGGGGCACTTTTCTCCCACTGGGTTTTTCCCCCTGGACACTTGGTGTGAAAGGACACCTTATCTCTTAGGGTTTCATATAAGCTTTGTAGCTCTGAGTTTGTATACACTATTATTCTAATACAGAGAGAGAGACTACAGAGATCTCGTACACAAGCTCTGTGTCTTCTCCTTCTCCATCTTCTTCCTACTCTGAGTTGCTGTCTTCCTTCTGTTTCCTGTTTCATCATCTTCAACAATTGGTATCAGAGCAAGGTGATTTCCAGAGCCTCTACTTGCGTTTTCGCGTCCGCGCGCGCAATCACGATTTTCAGGCAGTTTTCGGAAAAGTTGCTCGTGGGAGCATCCTCGATGTTCCGGGAGTATTCTGAGCAGGTGACCTGCAGTTTTACCCCCCTTTCGAAGCCGTTCGAGCCCTCAGAATTTTGTTCTGAGCAGCATAGCAGAAGTTACTTTTCAGAGGCGTTTAGATCAAGAGGGTGTGCTTTTTGACAGATTTTCTTCAGGTAAACAGTTCTTTTGGGAAGCAGCTTGTCTTAGCTTTGTGCTAAGATTTTGTGTAGAGTTTTGCTTGCATTGGAGAGGAGATTTTTGAATCTCTTGGAGGTTCTTTTGCTCTCTTGTGTGCATCTACAGTATGGCTCAATCTACGGAGAAAGAGATTTTTGGTGCGTTTACATCCGAAGACAAATTGGATGGTACCAACTATTCTCTTTGGTCTTTTATGGCCAAAAATGTTTTGGTTGGTAAAGGATTGTGGGATTATGTATCTGGAGATGAAGTTCGTCCAGGTAGCATTACACCTGCCACGCCTGGTTGTGGTGCAGCTGTTGGTGTAGGACCCTCACAAGTCACTCCAGAGCAAAAGAGATGGGATACTAAAGATGCACAAGCTATGGCCGTGATTGCCTTAACCATAAAGAGGACAATCACACCACATATCAGATCTTGCAGAACTTCTGAGGATGCTTGGAACACTCTGCAAGCTATGTTTGGAGGAAGAAATGCTGCCAGAATAGAGTTTTTGAAGAAACAACTTGACAAAATACAGATGGACGAAGGTGACGATATCGTCGAGCATCTTACAAAAATCAGGGATCTTAAAGAGCAATTGCTTAGCATTGATGAAGTGATTCCAGAGAAGGACTTGGTTTCCAAAACACTCAATTTACTACCACCATCTTATCTGACTTTTCAGACTTCTTTGACTCTGTCTTTGCGAGCTAATCCTGAGCCTCTTCATTTTGAAGAGTTAGTGGCTTTGCTATTGCAGGAGGATCAATCACGTAAGAACAAGTCTTTACAGGTGGATCGTATGGATCATGCTCTTGTTGTACAGAACAAAAACAAGGGTAAAGAGAGTGCTCATCACTCCAAGTCTAGTGCAGGACAACAATCTTCAGAGAAGTCTAAAGGTGATTCTGACAAGTCCAAGAAGAAAGGTAAATGTCACTACTGCAAGAAACCTGGTCACTACATTAGTGAGTGTAAAAAGCGAATTGCTAAAGAAAATAAGAAAGAGTCAAGTTTTGTTGTTTTAGCTTCTAGTGATTCTTCTACAGCTAAAGAAGAGTCTGCAAACTTTGTGCAGGATTCTTATGCTTTTGTAGTATGTTCAGATTTTTCTGCTTACAGTGTTGACAAGACACAAATGATTTGGTACTTTGATAGTGGTGCATCCAGGCATATTACTTTGATAGTGGTGCATCCAGGCATATTACTTCAAGGAAGGATTTGTTTTGTTCATTGGATGCAGGTCCAGTAGGAAAGAAGGTGACATGTGCAAATAATGCTTCTTATCCAATCAAAGGCATTGGTAAGATTTTGATTACCATTTCAGATGGTTCAGATTTATGCTTGCCAGATGTCTTATATGTTCCAGGGATCAAGAAGAATTTGTTGTCTGTATCCTCTCTTGCAAAAAATGGTCTTTGGGTCATTTTTGAGGATGACAGATGTGTTGTATGAGATCGAGAGAATGGTTATTCTCTTATCACTACAGGTACGCTGGAAAATGGACTATTTGTGCTAGATCGTTATGAAAAGCAGATTCAGGTATGTATTGCAGAAACAAAGACTCAGGCAATGCAGGATGCTGAGTTGTGGCATGCTAGATTCGGGCATGTTAGTTATGGCAGTTTGATGACTTTACAACGTCATAATATGGTGCATGATTTGTCTTTATTGGAGATGCCACCCATACATGTATGTGAAGGTTGCGTTCTTGGAAAGATGCACAAATTTGCATTTTCGCAAGATGGTTCAGTTAGAGCGACACGAAAGTTTCAGCTTGTACACAGTGATGTATGTGGTCCTATGAGGACGCCATCTTTGGGAAACAGCCTTTATTTTGTGACCTTCATTGATGACTTTTCCAGGTTTTGTTGGGTGTATCCACTAAAAGCAAAGTCAGATGTGTTTGCAGTTTTTCAACATTATGTCGCCATGGTTGAAAATGAAACAGGTTGCAAAGTACAGACTCTTCGTACCGATCGAGGAGGTGAATACATGTCAGGTGCATTTAAGGATTTTTTGGGAAAGAAAGACATTAAACACCAATGCACTATGCCATACACACCACAACATAATGGTGTTGCAAAAAGGAAGAACAGGTCTTTAATGGAGACGGCTAGATGTATGCTCAAGGCTAAGAGTTTGCCTCATAAGCTATGGATGGAGGCAGTTGCTTGTGCAGCACATGTTTTGAATAGGTGTCCTACTCGTGCCTTGAAGACCATTACTCCATATGAAGCTTGGTATGACAGAAAACCTTCAGTCAGTTATCTTCGTGTTTTTGGTTGTCTTGCTTATGCTCACACCCCTCAGCAGTTACGTGGGAAGCTTGATGATAAGGCAATCAAATGTATATTTGTGGGGTACAGTAGTGGAAGTAAAGGTTATAGACTTTACAATCCTGCTACAAACAAGATTTTTGAAAGTCGTGATGTAATTTTTGCAGAAACTACTGCTCAACCTATGGTTGCTTTTGATGTACCTCATATGCAGACACATGATGTATTTGAAGGTTTGCTTCCTTCTTTTGTGGAGAATCAAGAATCACAACAGGTTGATAATCTTGATCAATCTTTTGATCAGCATGTGACACCTCATGATGTAGAGGAAATTGTGCGTGAAGAGCAAGAAGTTCTCAGGGAAGAAAGAACCTTGCCTAAATGGGTTCAGAAAACTTTGCAGGGTAGCAAGTTGGATGCACCGTTGCCACGAAAAACACGTGTTGGTACTACTTTTGGTAGAGAGCAAGTTGATTTGGCTTGCTTTAGCACTCTTTGTGATGCAGATGAGCCTGATTCATTTGAACAAGCTTTAGAGTGTGTTCAGTGGAAAGATGCTATGCAGCAAGAAATTGATTCTATTCATAAGAATCATACATGGGATCTAGTGGACTTGCCTACAGGTAAAAAACCTATTGGTACAAAGTGGGTTTTTAAGGTAAAAAGGAAACAAGATGGTACTGTTGACAGGTACAAAGCAAGGCTTGTGGAAAAAGGCTATGCGCAACAGAAAGGCATAGATTATGATGAAACCTTTGCTCCCACTTCTCGTGCATCCACAGTTAGATCACTAGTTGCAATTGTTGCTCATCATGGTTGGAAAGTGCATCAGTTGGATATCAAAACTGCTTTTTTGAATGGTGATTTGCAGGAAGAAGTTTATGTAAGTCAACCAAGTGGTTTTGTTGTAAAAGGTCAAGAGCAAAAGGTATGTAGATTGCGCAAAGCTTTGTATGGTCTCAAACAGGCTCCAAGAGCATGGTATGAGAAGATACATACTTATTTGATTGGCCAAGGATTTCAAAATAGTCCAACAAAAAGTACTTTGTATGTCAAAAAGAGCGATGGAGTTCTCATTATGCTAACACTTTATGTGGATGATATGCTTCTTACAGGCAATAATGTCCAACAGAAAGTACTTTGTATGTCAAAAAGAGCGATGGAGTTCTCATTATGCTAACACTTTATGTGGATGATATGCTTCTTACAGGCAATAATGCAAATGAAATTGAAGTGTTTAAAGATGCTTTGAGAAAAACCTTTGAGATGTCTGATCTTGGTTTGCTACATTATTACTTGGGTATTCAATTTGTGCAATCAGAGGATGGCATATACATGTTGCAGGAAAAATATTTGCATAAAATTTTGGACAAGTTTGGTATGCAAAATTGTAAGCCAATCTCTACACCCGTAGAAACTGGATCAAAGTTGAGCATGCATGATGCTGGAGAACCTTTTGATGTACATACTTATGCAGCAGCGGTTGGTTGCTTGATATATTTGGCAGGCAACACTCGTCCAGACATTCAATTTGGGGTTTCACAAGCAAGCAGATTTATGCACAGCCCAGGTATGCATCATTGGCAGGCTGTGAAGCGCATACTTCGTTACCTTTCAGGTACCCCTAATCTTGCCATGTTCTTTCCAAGGGGGGATATGTATGGAAAGCACAGTTCTATGCAGCTTCTTGGTTACAGCGATTCAGATTGGGCTGGTGATTTTGACACACGACATTCCACAAGTGGCAATTGTTTTTTCTTGGGAAATGCATGTATATCTTGGCTAATCAAGAAGCAACCCACAGTGGCTACATCAACTTGTGAAGCTGAGTACAGGGCAGCTTTCACGGCAACAGTTGATTGTGTATGGATACGCAGGTTATTGGCAAATCTTTGTGAGTGTCAACAGGCACCCACTACCATTTTCACTAACAGTCAGAGTGCTATGGCAGTTGCAAGGAATCCAGTATTTCATGCAAGAACAAAGCACATAGAGGTTCACTACCACTATGTCAGGGAAAGGCTACATGCAGGGGAGATCACACTAACTTACTGTCCTACACAGGATAACATTGCAGATCTATTTACGAAGGCGTTATCACGAGAAAAGTTTGAAGCTTTCCGAAAAGCTTTGGGCTTACTCTCATACACATGATGATCTGCTACCCTGTACGGATTCACACTATCACTACAGGGGGGATTTGTAGATATGTAGTAGTGTTAGTGTGTATACGCGCTTCACCAGGGGCACTTTTCTCCCATTGGGTTTTTCCCCCTGGACACTTGGTGTGAAAGGACACCTTATCTCTTAGGGTTTCATATAAGCTTTGTAGCTCTGAGTTTGTATACACTATTATTCTAATTTAGAGAGAGAGAGACTACAGAGATCTCGTACACAAGCTCTGTGTCTTCTCCTTCTCCATCTTCTTCCTACTCTGAGTTGCTGTCTTCCTTCTGTTTCCTGTTTCATCATCTTCAACACGTTGTGCATGCTCCTAAAGTATGGCAACATTATCTCTTGGAAGGATATTTGAACTACACACCGACCATAAAAGCCTGAAGTGAATCTATACCCAACCTGATCTTAATATGCGACAACGAAGATGGATGGAGATGTTATGCAAATATGATTTTGGAATTGAATATCAACCTTGTGATCGATGCTTTGAGCAGGAAGAGTACTGACATAGCGGCTGTCACAACCTCTATTACTTCTTTAATTGACCTTATTCGAAAAGGTATGACTAATGACCCGTATTACTTAAGAATCTAGTACTTGATGAACTTAAATAATCGTACAGAGAAGCAAGAAAGGCAAATCAAAGGCTTTTACATTGAAGGAGATGACCTTTACTTTGGTAACAGTCTTTGTATTCCAAATCAAGGTGGAATTAAACTCTAGATATTAGAGGAATCTCATGATATACCTTTAGCAGGACATCCAGGATACATTAAGACTTACTCTACTGTAAGAAAGAGTTTCTTTTGGCCAGGACTAAAGCATTATGTGTTGAACTATGTTACAAGATGTTTAACATGTCATATTAAAGCTGAATGAATTCGATATCTCGGTAAGCTTCAACCTATTGATGCTCCACAAATGAAATGGGAATGCATATCCATGGATTTCATTATAGGACTTCCTACATCTTTGGGATATGACTCCATTTTTGTGGTCATTGATATGCTTACAAAAATAACCCATTTATTTCCAGTCAAGACAACATTTACGGCTAAGAATATAGCTTAGGTTTTCATGAAAGGTGTTTTCATGTATCATGGTTTACCTCGAAGGATAATTTCTGATCGTGATGCAAAGTTCACCTCAAATTTATGGAAAGCCTTATCTCAACTACAGGAACCCAGTTAGCCTTTAGTACTGCTTATCATCCTCAAACTAATGGGCAGACAGAAAGGAAAAATCAAATCATTGAAGACATGTTGAGAGCTTATTGTATGCATGAGCAGAGTAAATGGACTTGATATTTGTATTTGGTTGAATTTGCGTATAATTCATCATTCCAATGCTCAATTGGAATGTCTCCTTTTCAAGCATTATATGGACAAGTGTGTCTTACTCCACTCAAATGGACAGATCCTCTCATACGAGTTCAAGAATCCAAAGAAATGTTGGGTGAAATACAACTACAAACCGATCTTATACGGCAGGATATTAAGACTGCTCAAGATAGGCAATAAATTTATGCTGACCCAAAATGATCTGCTAGACTTTTTGAAGAGGGCGATATGTATTTTTAAGAGTGAAACCCAAACGTAGTTCCTTATCAATGGGTAAGTGTAAGAAGCTAAGTGCTAGATATTGTGGACCTTTTGTAATCACAGAGCGTATTAATGATCAAGCTTATAGACTCTTGTTATCGCACACATAAAGGTACATGATGTTTTTTATGGTAGCTGCTCAAGAAGTATGTACTTGATCCACAACATATTCTTGATGATTCTCTATTATCTACCTCTATTGATGGAACTTTTGAAGTATACCCCGCGGTAATACCAAAGCAGAACAAAGCCTCTATGTAATTGAACTATCATTGAACACCTTGTTAAATGGTCAACATATCTTCAAGAATGCAACTTGGCAACGTGATAATGTAATGCGACTAAATTATCCAGATGTCATGTCGAGGTGACAACACCTCAAATTTTTCAAGTGTGGGAGGATGTAAGATTCCCAATTTTTGGGTCTGTTCTAAAAATTTAAAAAATAGCTTTCAATATATATTTTGCCAAATTTTTACTTAGAGATGCTTGATTGACAATATTGGAAGGTTCTAAAGTAAAAAGCAAGGTTGTTTCCATGTTCCAGTAGGTTAGACGGACGTTTGGTTCAGTTTTGGAAAAAGCTGCTATTTTTAGTTTTTTCATGCTTTTTATGCTTTGAGGTGCTTTTTTTGCAAAAAGCAAGGTTGGATCCTTAATCTACATGTTCCAAAGAAGCTATGGTTCGATCTTGTAAGAATCTTCTTTTTGAGTGCTTTTCACGCTATTTATAGCTTTCGTGATTTTTAGTGATTTTTAGTGAAAAGTGAGTCCGCTTTCTTATTTCAGTGGACGAGGGAAACCCGTGGTTCAATTTTAGATTTTTTTTTTGCTTTTTACGCTATTTTTAGCTTTTCGTGCTTTTCGGCGTTCTTGAAAAGCAATGTGCTTTTTATGATGACCTAAATGTAAAATATTAATTTTATCTACGTCGGATTTAAAAATTATCACCCAGAGCAAAAGCAGGACCAGACGGGATTTTTATGAGAAATATTCTTATAAAAAGCGGTACCATAAATACGTCGCGGCAGTACGGGAAAGTCTTAATTATGTCAGGACATTACGATGCGGCATAGTTTAGCTACGGTTTCCATTAGTTGGCCAGATACTACTCAAATGGTCAATTTTCCTGTAACAATTGAATGGTAAGTGGGAGAGTTGACCACCAAAAGCAAAGACTTGTTTTTAGGAAAGACTGGAGCTTTTTTCCAAAAGCTAGGGGCTATTCCAGGCTGAAAACTAGCGCTACCTATCTGCTTGGGGCACACTCTAGCCTGTTGCACTTGCCTATAACTTGTCGGTTAGCTACGGTTTCCATTAGTTGGCAAGATACTACTCAGATGGTCAATTTTCCTGTAACAATTGAATAGTAAGTGGGAGAGTTGACCACCAAAAGAAAAGACTTGTTTTAGGAAAGACTGGAGCTTTTTTCCAAAAGCTAGGGGCTATTCCAGGCTGAAAACTAGCGCTACCTATCTGCTTGGGGCACACTCTAGCCTACTGCACTTGCCTATAACTTGCCGGTTAGTGCTTAGGTTTCAGTGCCAATGTGTTGCATCTACTACCGCAAGACTATACATATCTATTATATGGAGTGGTGTAAGCTCTCCATCACCATCTCCATAAGCTCTTCTCTCTTGAGAAGAAGAAGAAGGATACTCTCTCTCTACTTACTTATTATCTTCTCTCTCGTTTCACGGTGCACGTGATGTACAGAAGCTTTCTGGCGGATACTTCACGTAGCTCTCATCGCCGCTCTCTTGCGGCAAAGCAAGTAGCCTTTCGACAACCCCTAGTCAATTCTAAAGCACGATGAGAAGCTCTAAACTCCATAGCCATCATTTCTCTCTCTCTCTCTCTCTCTCTCTCTCTCTCTCTCTCTCTCTCTCTCTCTCTCTCTCTCTCGTTTTTCTAAGTAGTCACCCTCTCGGTGATTGTTTTTTTGCATACGAGTGCATGTATGGATCAACATACGAAGTTGCTCCATGATTATTTCATCATGTTTAACACACTAATTTATGCACATGATGCGTTTATGGTCACATGAGTGCATAAAAACTGCTTTTTGTTTCACGTCATAAAGGTGGTAGGAACACTGTTTTCATCATAAATCACAAACCGCTATGAATCAACCCGAACCCTTTATATTAGACATAAAACACATTATTTATAACATTTTCTCTCTTAGATGTCATGTGAAAAACACGCACGAGCTAAGAGATATGGTTAGAAAACAGCTTACTGCCCATTGCACAATCAAAATTTTGACTCCAAGCTCCTTGGAGAACCACTATATAGATTCACCGGATGGGCAAACCCACTTAATCAATTGAAAAGCTTGATGAAACTTGATAATAAATGAATTTAGGTCTCCGTTATCACTTTGGGAATGCGAGTTATTAATCACTCTATAACCGGTTTTACCTACACACATAGGGGTGCTCCCAAGGGGGGTACCATATGACGTTGTGAGTTGACCGAGCTGTTTTTATATGTTTTATGGTTTGTTTTGGTGAGTTGATTTCAATTATTAGATGGCCGTAAACTTATGTGAGAGTATATGGTTAAACATCCTGAACCGCATAGTCAGATATGAATAAAGTGGCTTTCTTTTGGGGTTACCGTTTGTTGTGTGAGTACCATATGGATGAAGTGATATGATAGAGTGATAGTCTATATTATGGAGCTGAACTTGATGCATTGGTCTGAGGCCAAACACTTTCAATTGCATGTTTTGCATACTCTCGAAAATGCCAAAATTTTGTTTTTTGCATATGTGTGAAGTTATGGTTTATGGTTGACCTAAAGGTCAGAGCTGTTTTGCATCATGTTTATGGTGATGGAATGTTATCATATGATGTATGGGAACTCATGGATTGATGTGGATGCTTGATATGCATGGTCATGATTGCTTTCTAGCTTCCTAGGTCAAAACTAGCTCTATGTGCTAGGGAGGTGAAGTGCAGATGTGATGCATCAACTTTGCATGGATGGATGTGATCAAAATTGTATTTTTATATCATGATTATTTTTTGGTCGGACTCTTTTTATGCATGAAAGAATCACATCTTAAGGGTCACATGTGTGTAGACTCCGATTGATTGCAGGGGATGTGTCAAACTCCAAGTGTGGGAGTTGGTTCAGTGTGATCATGATTCATGGTCAAGGTTGAGATTCCTTTATGGATTGTGGTTGATATTCTATGGTGTAAGCCGGTGTGGCTCATGGTTTTTTTTCTCGATTTGGTTATGCTGCTGAAATTTTTGCAGCCATGTTATGTTCTAAAGTGGTTATGCAGGATTGGTCGTGCCTCACCCACGTTAGGTAAAGTGCTCGCCCGTGTGATGTGATTGGATTATGGTTTATGGTTTATGGTTTCGGAATTGAATCATGAAGTGATCTGGATGGTTTATGGCAAACGTGTAAGGGTAGAGACCCTTTACATTCTAACTACTTGGAAAAGATTGTTTGTGCATCTTGGAAGATTGTTTGTGCATCTGGGAAGTGCTATTTTGATTTGGATGGTTTATGGAAGACGTGTAAGGGTAGAGACCCTGTATAGTCTAACTGCTTGGAAAAGATTGTTTGTGCATCTGGGAAGTGCTATTGTGATTGGACTCATGTGTTATGTTTCTCATGGAAGCGTTGCTACAAGACTAGGATCACCTATATCGCTTAGCCTTAGACTATAGGGTCATTCACCTGGGGCTTTGTTGGATCGGGGGTATTGTCTAGGTCTTCTTCTTTTTGCTAGGCTCATCTACACGATTAGTGCGTCGGGGGTTGAATGACCTACACGGCTAACGCGTCGGGGATTTTGCCTTGGCTTTGCCTAAACACCCGATGCTGGGCATCGAAGAGGCATGGCACCTAAATTGTTATGGTTGGTGTTGATACCCTACCACCTACTGGTATTTGGGATCCTTTCAAAGCTTGGGTTCATGGAGGGAGGCAAAGCGGCCTCAATCTATGTCTAGCTCAGGTAGGTTGGAGGTGTTTTGGCTCGCTCCCGGCGAAGTGAAATCCTCTCTGTCCATAGTAGAGTGGAAGTGAGTGGGTGGACCTGTTGATCCCTACACAGGGTCCAACACTCTGCTAGTTGTTTTTGTCATAAACTTTTTGATGTTATGGTATACCCAAATTTTGTCATTGCATTAATACATGGTTGCTTGTTTCATTTAGATGGGCATTTAAAGATTCTCTGTTGTCATCTTATCATTGTCTCTGTGCACTCTATTTCACCCTCCACTATATTCTCTCTCTCTCTCTCTCTCTCTCTCTCTCTCTCTCTCTCTCTCTCTCTCTCTCTCTCTCTCTCTTCCCGCAACGCGGTGTATACATATAATCACCCTCCACAATGTTATATTTTTCTTGAGTACGCTTTCATTCATAACACCCATTCAAGGGTAGCACTAGTCGCTAGGTACCTCTGGATGCAGTCCGGCTCATGGACTAAACTCCATGCTTGGTCGGGCGTTGAGAACCACTACATGCACTTGTGACGCTTTTAGCGATGGAAATACATTGGGTTTTTTTAATCCCCGGTGTCGCTAAGATAGTCGCTAAAAGCGTCGCTACGACCATCGCTATATGCGATGCTATAATCGTCACTATATATCGATGCTTATAGCAATGCCTATATCGATGATTATAGCAACGATTGTAGTCCTTCTGTAGCGACGCTTATAGCGATGTTGCAGAACCTTATATAGAGACGCTTATTGCGACGCCCAAGAATAAAAAAATTTGGGTGGCAGGGCATTCACTTATCAACCATATTGAATGTTTTTAGAATAGAGTAAACCTAAATGAATCCAAGATAAGCCCAAATTCACCTTTGAAAGAAAGTGCAAGATATAGATCCAAAGTAGTCACCCACAAGACAATATAACCATTAACTCCATCATGCACATTATTGTTTGCAAAATAAAGATACAAAATTGACTAAAGTAATTGGACGAAAGTGAATTAGCAAAAGTAAATCAATGACAATTATACACATCATAGGCAAAATCACTTGATTGTTAAGCTTTGCAAATGTAATAGTTACAACACAATTGTCATTATGTGGAAATTACATTGTTTTTCGATAGTTACTAAAAGACGTATACACGTCATCTCATTATACATGCTATGAAAAAATAAAACTAATGCTATCTGGCTACAACTAGACTGACGTCGTCTAATCAGACGTCTCATCACGTCCAAGCGGCGTACTGTCGAATTTTGCAAAAAAATCCAATAAGACTTTTTGTAAGTATAAACATATAATTACAAAACAATCTATTTTCTTAGCTTATCATTAAAATACAACAAATGTAAAAGAGTAAAGTGAAATACTAACCATGCCGTCGAGAGAACTGAGAATGTCTATCAGGGCGTTTAAGCCCTTTCTGTCTGCGTACTCGCGCTCGTACGATGTGGGCTCACGTCTTGTCATTGACCACTGTTCAAAACATACAAAGAACACATTATGTTAGAATTAACAAGCCTAAAGAGCAATGCAAAAACACTTACAAAATCAGCCTCAAATGATGCCCACCTGCCGCTCCCCAAGTGGTGCGAGCTCCTTGCCTCTACTCGCGCTTTGGCTGCCTCCTTTTGTTGTTTCCACTTGTCAGGATTCTCCCGCACTGCTCGCTTCGCATTCTTCCAATCTTCTTTGGCCAACCAATCTGGTCTGTTCCACCCATGCTTTATTGCTTTTTGTACTTCAGAACGTTGGTGCTTGTAGTATTCGCGCATTCGAACATTCATCAGGTCTTCATTGAAGCGCTCATCCCGACTTGACACAGGAAACTCGTCATGTAGCATGCTGATGACTCTGTCTTTTAATTCGTTTGGCACTTCACTCTAGGTGTTTAGTATGTAGTGTCAAAACACCTGAGAGCAAAGACCGCGCATGTGCGAGATCACCTTCTTGCCTTTGTCATCGAAGATGATGCCGTCGATCGAGTACGGCAAGCCCTCTTGCCTGTGATGCGTGAACCTTGATGCGAGAAAGCAGAGGAAAATGTCGCAAAATCTTTTGTGGGACTTTTTGTCTGTGGAGATCTACTCGATATCTCTCAAAATCATATTTCGGACACTTCTCATGTCTATGTATTCCCCTCTGAAAAGAATATAGTCGTTAGGACAAGCGTGAATTGAATTGTAATCCATTTCCAAGTTTTACAAGATCTTTCTTGCTTCCTCTCTGGAATCTGGCATCACATTATCAACTGGCAGTATGTGCTCTTTGAGCAATCTACACAGAGAAAAAAATGTGGTACACTTGTGTAAGTAATCTATCAGATCATTATATATCTAGAGCTTTTATTCAAGTAAACACATTGTAATAGATCACCTAAAAAACGTTGTGACGCTAGTGTCACTCCATTCAAACTTTGCCTTCATGTTGAGAACAACCAAGAGCGCCTTCAATCTAGACACATGCTCCATCATACAATGGCGTATCGGCTTCACTTTTCATATCATCATAAATAAGCCTTTCTGAACCCATGATTGTCTTGATCATTTCATCGATCTTGGGCTCAAACATTGCCTCATTGTGAATGTGGTCTGCATGATCATCCTTCGAGCTCTCAAAGGCTACATCTTGTGGCCTCACGTATGGTGCTTGACCAAAGCGCCTACGACGAACACGTCTATTGGGTTGCAAGATTGCTGCCTATTGGCCAGCGTCAGAGTCCGACGAGTTATAATTGGCAACAACTCGATCTATAATAAATGGATCAAACTCGCCAAATTCGCAAACGTGCTGCAAAGAAACGCTTCTTGACCGTCACACAACATGTTTGTATTGATTACAAGGACATAAGATCCTTGTTGAGAGATAGGTGTTTCGGTTGGACCTACATCGTCGTCACTACTCATAATGAATGTAAAAACCTTATAACCTGGACATAATGAATGTAAAAACCTTATAACCTGGACATAAATATAATCTTCTATTGGCATCCTCCGTCTCTCTCTCTCTCTCTCTCTCTCTCTCTCTCTCTCTCTCTCTCTCTCTCTCTCTCTCTCTTTGTTCACACTGTAAACTACCTCACAATCTCTAGTCATGTCCGATCTCCACACACCTCGGTCTAGAGGTGCATGGAGATCAGAACCACCGAGTTATAATCTTGTCTTTATTGGTCAATGCCTATATTTGTGGTGGGTACGATAAATCTACATACCCACGTCTACATGACATTGCATGTAGTGGACAAAACCCCTTTGTCTCTTCTCTAGCTGTAGCAATTCACAGCATCTTAACATCTCTTCGCAACAGATCCTTGTTCAAGGGATTACTTAGCACATTACATGTTGGCCTCTAATCTGAGTATCATGCAGTTGAATGCTTTCCAACTTAAGGTCGCATCCTAGAGAGGAAGAGAGGGAACACCGTTCACCTAACTCTAAGTTTTTTTCGTAATCTCAAAGGTAGATATAAAAACTAAATCCAAAATCTAATCTTAAATCTAACCTAATTGAACATATGGTATTTTGAGCTAATTGAACATGGTTAGTGGGTGAGTTAATAGGTGTCAGATCCCGATGGGAATGTACATATTGTTGTGTACCTAGTGTGGGCAAAGCCTTCATTGACATGCCCTAAAATCTAACTTAAATCTAATCTAATCTTAAATCCAACCTAAACCTAAATGTAATCTAACTTAAATCTAATCTAATCTAATTTTAAATCTAACCTAGCTAATCTTAAATCTTGTCTTATCTTAAATTTAACATAAATCTAAATCTAATCTAATCTTAAACTCAACATAAACCTAAATCTAATTTAATCTTAAATCCTAAACCTAAATGTAATCTAACTTAAATCTAAATCCAATCTAATCTTAAATATAACCTAGCTAATCTTAAATCTTGCCCTAATCTTAAATCTAACGTAAATCTAAATCTAATCTAATCTTAAACTCAAAATAAACATAAATCTAACATAAACCTAAATGTAATCTAACCTAATCTTAAATCTAATTTAAACCTTAGCATAATCTTAAGTCTAACCTAATTTTCAATTTAGCATAAATTTTAAATATAAGTTAAATGTAATCTAACTTAATCTTAGATCTTAATCTAACCTAATTTTAAATGTAATTTTAAATCTAACCTAACCCTAAATCTTAATATAGCATTTCATTTCATATTTTCTCTATTTTTTGAATCTATCTCTCTCTCTCTCTCTCTCTCTCTCTCTCGGTTTTCTCCCCTTACCTCTCTCTTTTTGTCTTCTCCCACCCTCTCTCTCTACCTCTTTCTCTTTCTCTTTGTTTTCTCCTCTCTCTCTCTCTCTCTCTCTCTCTCTCTCTCTCTCTCTCTCTCAATGTGTGTGTGTGTGTATGCATTCTTTGTTTATGCATGTGTGTGTATGTGTTTTTTGTTTATGCATGTGTGTACTCTCTCTCTCTCTCTCTCTCAATGTGTGTGTGTATGCATTCTTTGTTTATGCATGTGTGTGTATGTGTTTTTTGTTTATGCATGTGTGTACTCTCTCTCCCTCTCTCTCTAGACAGAATTTTCCTGTGTAATGGAAGGCTTTGCTGTAACAGCATCTCAGAACTGAAAAAAATATCAAAACTTTGCGTTTTTGTTGCCGACTTCAAGGCAATGTCAGACAAAACTCGCAAGGGTGGAAAAGCCACACTCGCCATGGAGAATGATGCAAAATCTCCAAGGAATTTGGATGCTAATCCAACCACATCATCGACAACAACGGATGCAATGATCATGGCTTACTTGATCTCGTTACAAGAAACCGTCAACAAACAAGGTGAAGAGTTGCGCGCACTTGCAATGGAGAATGGTACTTTAAGAGTTCTCGTTGTGGAGAATGAGCACCTCAAGAAGGTTCTTGAAATGCAAACAACACGCTTGATGCATCTTGAGAATGAAGTTCAAGAATGTAAACGCTCTCTTGTTGACATGAATGTATTGAAAGAGCGCTTGAGCAAAGTTGAGAGTGATCATGTATTGAAAGAGGAAACAATAGATACAATACGACATGATGTATGTGAGATGAGAAATGCATCCAAATCATGGGCTGATATATGTAAGGATAATGTGGTTTCTACATCTCCTATCACGCAAGCCGTTGTCCAAGCAAAGAATGTAGAGAATATGGACACTCAAGAATTACACGAACGACAAAAACGCTCAAAGAACATTGTCATTCGTGGAATCAAGGAGGAAAGCATGGAAACACCCCAATCTCTTGCAGTTTCTATTGAAGAGTTTTTTGCTACACACTTTGGCATGTCAGGAATCATGGCTTATGGTGCACATCGAGTTGGAAAACAAGGAGTCCCTCGCTCGGGAGAAAGACCTATTGTATGTACCATGGCTGATGAGGTAAAGAGAAAGATCATCCTTGACAATGGTTGGATCTACCTCAAAGGAATAGGTTGTAATGTATATGAGGATCGCACTCTTATGCAACAAAATGTACGTCGCAAAGCATATGAGGAAAGAAGCAAGAAGGTTAAGGTATCACCTCAAGAAGAAAAGCCACTTAAGGAGGATGCAAGTCCACCCAACAAATAGGGACACATGATCTATGAGACCAACTCACGCTTGTGAATAAGCTTTTGGAATTGTAACGGGTATCCATGGAATGCGGGAATTGGCATTGATGAGCTTACCAATGACTCCGATGTGATACTTCTTGTCGAAACATGGGAGCATGATGCGCAACGAATTCTTGGATTTGACAAATATGATGTGCATTCTTTGATGTGGGCCAAAAATGCAAAGCAACGAAGAGGCCAAGGAGGCGTAGCATGTATGACCAAAAAGGGTTTGAAAGATGTTTCCATTGTCAAAGAAGATAAGTATAAACGCTACTTATGGCTGAAAATCAGCCCACCAAATGGTCAAGTCATGTTTGTGGCCGGTTGCTACATTCCTCACTATGACTCCAACTTTTATGCTTGCTTGAATATGGATAGAGATCAGCCCTTTGTTGAACTAGAGGAAGACATTGCTCATTACAAGGATCAAGGTGAAGTCATTGTTTTTGGAGACATGAATGCTCGCACAAATATGTTACAACACGACACACAACAAGTAGACATGCCGCATATCTCAAGAAGAATGGATGACTCATACATGTATAATTGAAGTTCTAATGATGCAAAAGAAGTGGATCACTATGGAAAGTCACTTCTACATATGTGCAATAGTACCGGAATGCTCATTGCAAATGGTGTATCTCTATGGCAAGGCACCAATGACTTTACATGTAGAAAGCACAACGGTGCTAGCGTGATTGACTATATGTTGTTCTTTGAAGCCACTCTAGAATACATACAAAGCTTTACACTTGGTGAATGGAATCCGGAATCGGATCATAGGATGTTATGTATTGACCTCAAGTGTGGTAAACGGCCCAAGCATGTAGCCTCCAATCATGATGTGAATCATTTGTACCTATGTCTAGACTTCAAACGAGCACTTATATATGCTGATATGGTGGACCAAATGTTAAGCATGATAGAGCATCAAGAGAGTCCAACATTAGAATTCAAGTGGAAAGTTTTCAAAGAAGTAATTTTCTCTTGTGCGAAGGAATGCTTTTCGGTGAAACACATGTCTTGCAAAAGGTCTAAGAAGGGTAGCACCAAGAAGAAATGGTTTCACATGGAATGTAGTCAAGCCCGAAAACACTTGCTAAGATTGGATGCAATCAAAGACAAGGAAGTTTACTTGGAATGTTCACACACATACAAAGCACTTGTTCAAAAGAAGAGGAGAAGGTGGGAAGTCGAAAAACAACTTCTTTTAGCACAAGAGAAAGCACATGCATGTGGCAAGTTTTGGCAAAATCTAAAAGGCAAGCGCGTTGAGAGCTTTGGTGACTTGACTCTTGAGGATATGTATATGCATTGTAAAAACCTCTATGAGCAACCCAATGTTGATAAGATGGAGTGCTGTAGCTCCCTTCCGTTTATGTCTCCCTTCTTTACCATTGAAGATGTATGCCGCGCGCTTGAGAAACTTGCTACTCGCAAGGCAGGTGACCTTCAAGGTGTCAAGGCTGAAATGATTAAATGGACAAGCAAGAAAACACGATATTGGATATGCGATATGTTTAACCTTGCACTTCAGTATGGCATGCCTCATGATTGGAGTGCAAATTGGATCAAACCTTTGCACAAAGGAGGAGATGTAAACAATGTGAACAACTATCGCACTATAATGGTCGGTTCTTTAATGGCAAAGTTATTTGGATGTATCATGGAGATGAAGATAAGTGAATGGGCTGAAAAGAATGGCAAACATGCACTTGGCCAAGCAGGTTTTCGAAAGCATCATAGCACTATTGATCACCTTGTCACTCTTCGAGTTCTTATGGAAGCGTCTCGATTGAAAGGAAAAAAGTTGTATTGTTGCTTTGTGGATTTCAAGAAAGCTTTTGACATGGTACCGCGAGGAAATCTTTGGAGACGTATGCAAAGCCTTCAAGTGCCGAGAGAATTTATGCATGCAGTCTTTCGCATCTACAAAAAAGTGATATGTCGATTACGTATGGGAGATGGAATTTCAGAAGTTTTTGCAAGCACTATTGGTGTCAAACAAGGATGCCCACTTTCCCCAACCCTCTTTGGGCTACTCATTGATGAATTGGAATGCATGGTTCTTGACTTTATGCAGCAAGAAGGCATAGAAGAGGTTAAGATCGGAAATGCGGTGATCATGCTTTTGCTTTATGCCGATGATGTAGTGCTCTTGGCACATACCTTAGAAGATGCACAAAAGCTTATGAGTGTCTTGAAACGCTTTTGCCTACATAGCGGGCTGATCGTGAATGGATCCAAAACCAAGGTTATGCTTGTAAAGACCCTCAATGATGAAAATCCATGCATTGTATATAACAATGAGAAACTTGAAGTGGTAGATCACTTCAAGTACCTTGGCCTTGAGGTTCCATCCAATCATAAATGGAAGGATTGTGCAATGCGTCGCTTGGAAGCCGGAAAGAGGGCCTATTATGCATTTGAGAACATGTGCAATGCAGGAGAGATCAAGTGTTGGGCTCTCAAAAAGTACCTCTTTGACACATTGGTGACACCGGTGCTTCTTTATGGAGTGGAGGTGTGGGGTGGAAGCATCGGGAAGTCTACGTGGAAAGAGTTTGAGAATGTCCAAAAGCGTTTTCTCACCAACTTTCTCCAAGTCAAGACACAAACACCCTACATGCTCTTACTTCTTGAGTCCGGATTGCTTCCCATTGAGGTCTTGGGCATGCAAAGGGTTGTGGAGTACATGCGTAAGACACAACGTAGCCCTTTGCATCGGCTTCCTAGAATCGCATATGAAGCAAGTCAAATGGTTCAAAAGACATGCAAGAGCAAAATACTAAGTTCGGGGTGGATGCTTGATATCAAGAAATGGTTTGGAAGATGGGATGCATGTCACTTGGTCAAGGATGCGTCGATCGACTCCCAAGTTAATGAGGCCTTCTTACAACACCAATGTATCACGGCTTGGGAGAAATCCGGAGGTTCTCGCTTCAGCCATTACACCACACACGTTGCCCCAAACTACAAATCTCTCTTCTTCTCGGAACGAGGTAACCGAACCCATTCCTACATCCATGAGCCCATCCCGTTGAGTGCGATCCACACCATTGCCTCCATTCGTCTTAGCTCCCATTCTCTACACTGCGAGACAGGACGTTGGGGCACTGGCGAGGAGTGTCATCGACTTTGCACCTTATGCCCTCGTCAAATGCGAGAGAGTGAGTACCACACACTACTTGAGTGCTCAGCTTTTTACCACATTAGGTCCTCTTTTCCCCATATATTCAGCCATGATCTCTCCCTACATACCTTCCTCTCCCAACCACGATGTGGACTCTCTATTGCGACGCTCATTTCAGCCATTTTTGAGCATTGAGAGTCACTTATGAACTCCACTCACACCACGTGACATGTTCATTTGGTCCCATAGGTCATATTTGACCTCCCAGGACGATAATAGAACTAACTATCTATCTATCTATCTATCTCTCTCTCTCTCTTTCTCTCTCTATGTGTGTATGTCTCTCTCTCTTTCAAAGACACAATGTGTGTGTGTGTGAGAGAGAGAGAGAGAGACACACACACACAGAGAGAGAGAGAGAGAGAGAGAGAGAGAGAGAGTGAGAGGTTGAGAGGCAGAGAGAGAAAGAGGGGAAGGGAACGCGAGAGAGAGGAGAGGGAAGGAGCATACCTGGATCTCCTTCCTCTCCTCGTGTGTGTGTGTGTGTGTGTGTGTGTGTGTGTGTGTGTGTGTGTGTGTGTGTGTGTGTGTGTGTGTGTGTGTGTGTGTGTGTGTGTGTGTGTGTGAGAGAGAGAGAGAGAGAGAGAGAGAGAGAAAGAGAGAGAGAGAGAGACAGAGGGAGAGCGCGGGTTTACCTATTTCTCTAGAGCGCCAAAACTCAGATCTAAGATCTGAGTTTTTCATGCTCGGTTTATTTTTTACCCATGTCGGCGTCGTTATGAGCGTCACTATAATCGTCGCTATAGTATTTGTTGCATAGTGATGATCATAGTGATGCTCATAGCGACGTCGTGGATTTTAACATTTGAGCATCGCACTACTAGCGTCACTAATATGAAGAACCTCTTGTAGTGAACTCCTCCCCTATGCAAATGCTTCTGCAACTGTGATGTATATTGAAAAATTATATAAAAGTGTAAATTGTATATTTTGTGCACAGACTCCTGGGGAGGGGTATCTCTGAGTTGCTAAAATAGCCATCAATCCTAATGGCTTCAACAAATGCCACATTTGAGAAATCTTGAGCATCTGCCAAATCCTCCACTAGATCATCCATTGCCTTCTACCCATCCTTATCTGTAGCACCTGCAGTCAATCGTTTGCATACATCTTTCACATCCTCTGGGACATGGTCACATTTTTCCCCATCTGTCCATCCACTCGAGATGACAAAACTTACATCTGCAGTTCCATATCCATCTTCCACACTTTGCAATACGGGTGACATACTCCCAGTCCAGACCTGCGGGTTTCCCATCTCAAAAATTCTAAATTTCAGCCTTTAAAAATAACTAGTAACACATTCAAACCTGGCTTCAGATGTCACATGCACATTGCACTAGAACCACATGGATAAGCTATTGATACAGTTTAGCATTGGTCTTAATTAGCTTAGGATACTCATGAAAACCCATTATGAGGACATCCTTTCAAATATAGGGACGCATTTGTGCATCTTGGTTGAAACATGGAAACAAGTTTGCAATGAGATTGCAAGTAAGGGTTGTTGAAGGACCCATTGAGCTTGGTGGTGGATTCACGGACATGTATTTCAAATGTTTAAAAGATTCATGACAAGAAGTCAAAGAAATCCCTTCTAGAACTCGGGGATGCACTATTGAGAACCGCCTATATAACGTGCACTTCGTAGTCTTGTATGGATAATGGAACTCCCAAGACTACAATATTCCTTACCATATTATCATAACTATTGGCCAACTCAACAACCATGGTTTCTCTTTGTGGCTTAATGTTGTACATGTACTTGCTTTGAGGGGCGCACTTCAATGCATAGCTTGGTCATGTTTGGAATGATGTGTCCTTAAACATGGGTTATGGTCTTTATTACAACCTTGCAATTAACACATTACTTCAACATGTGAAGTTGCTGGGATGGAATATATGTCATGAATAATAGTTCCTTTTTACTTGGGTTCTTACCCACAAAACAAGAAATGCTACTAGTAGTAGGTTTAGTGTTTTTTATTTGGGTGGTCTTTTGCATGTTGAACAAAGCATGGAACATTTTTTAAACATTGTTGGTAGAAGTCTACATTGTTATTTTGGTTGGTCTTTATGCAAGTAGTAAAATGAGGTTAAAATTACATTGCTGCCTAAAGAGCTTGAGTCAAAGATTATGCAAGAGGTAGATAACATGGACACGTTTCTTGCTAGTATTAAGGATATTAATGAGGAACTCATTTTTGTAGGTGAAGTTATTTTTTACCGTTCACTTGTGTAGATTGCTCTCAGTGTGTAGTGAGACTCTTATCAAACTTTTGCTTGCACTTCAAGACTTATGACCCAAGGAAACCCCCAACCTATCAAGTTTAATGCATTAATATGCACATATATATTGCAAGAGTCACTTTTAAGAAATAATAGGGCTGAACAGTGTGCAATCAAATAGGATTTTGTTGTTGCTGCTCAAAGAAAAGGTGGCAATAGCAAAGAGTATGTGTAAGATTATCGGGTGACTCCTACTCAAGTAGTGCAAAGCTCATGTTGATCCTTTGCTAGACTCTTTGTGAGCATGTCTAAAGGATTATCATTTGTCTTGATCATAGTCAAATTGACTAGACCATCCTCAATTACTTGTCTAATGAAGTGATGTCACACATCAATAGGCTTTGTGCAAGCATGAAACATGGCATTCTTAGCTAGATGCACATCACTCTGACTATCACAATGTATAATAGGCATCTGATCCTAGAATCCTAAATCAATAGCAAGTTTGTTCAGCCAAATGGCTTCCTTAAAAGCCTCAATGGATGAAATATATTCAGTCTCGGTAGTAGATAGTGCGAATATCTTTTGCAATCTAGAACACCTTGAAACTACAGAACCATCCAAAGTAAATATTTACCCACTAGTACCTATGAGTATCAATATCACTTGCCATGTCAGAATCACAAAATCTCTTAACTGCATAGAGCCTTTTCCAAAGCACAAGCATCTACTCAATGAGCCCTTCAGATAGTAAAAAATACATCTGACCGCTTCCCAATGTGTCTTGTGAGGCTTTGCTATATATCTACTCACAACTCAAAGTGCATAAGAAATATCTAGATGAGTAGCAATCATAACATACATCAATGAACCACAAGTGATGCATAAGGAATATCTCCCATAACATGTATAGTTGGATCATCTTTTGGGCAATCTCTCTTGCTAAGAATAATGTGCGACGGTACAGGCACTCCAAGAGGCTTAGCATTTGACATTTTAAACCTGTCAAGTACCTTTTAAAGATACTTTTCCTATGATAGAAAGAGAATCTTTTTCTCTGTATTCCTTTAATGTGCATGCCCAGAATATGCTCAGTGCTACCCAAATTTTTCATTGAAAAAATTGTTTTCAATTGTGATTTGAGCTCATAAAGAGCATCCTTTTTTCGTCCACCAAGCAATGTATCATCAACATAAAGTACAAGGGCAATGAGGCTTCTATCATCAACCATTTTAGTGTGAAAACAGTGATCAACATCACTTCTTTTGAAGCCCTGTGAGACCATAAAAGAATTAAAAATTTTGTACCATTGTCTAGGTGTCTGTTTCAATCCATGTAGACTTTTCTTAAGCTTACATGCAGATGTTCCTTCCCAAACTGTACAAAACCCTCAAGTCAGCATGTAGAAATGTTGTCTTTACATCCAATTGTTCTACTTCAAGATCCAAAGCAAGTAACACTCAAATGGTTGTCATTTTCACACCAGGAGAAAAGAGCTTTTGAAAGTCAATTCCTTCTACTTGTGTAGCCTTTAGCTACTAGTTACCTTGTATTTGGGTTTTCCATTCAGAACATTTGCATTTATACAACCATTTTTTAGGAATGGCATTCTTGCCTTTGGGGAAGGTACCAAATCCCATGTATCATTTTGATGCAAAGATTTCATTTCTTCTTGCATAACACGCTCCCACTGTTTTTGCTTATCACATGAATGAGCTTCATTGTATGTGAGAGGCTCAACTTCATATATAAGTAAAATGCAAGCCAAAGAGGGCGTATATCTTTGAAGTGCCCTTCTAACAAGAATAGGCCTTCTCACGCAATGATCTACATCATCAGGCATAACATCCATATAATCTAGAATGTCAACTATATCATCATTGAGCTGATTTTGCCCAATTTCAACTGGCTATCCATCAATTTCAGGTTGATTTTCAGCCCTTTGTCTATCACCATACATGTCTATAGGTTGTTCAACATCTTCGAGGTCAAAGTCGATAGGCTGATTTTTAGCTTTTAGTTGATTTTCATGCATAACAACAATTTTGACTCATTGAAGACTTTTTATGAACACCAACATATTACAAGTTTTTCACTTGTTTGCCAAAAATGTAATGAAGACAAGAATTAAAACGGGTTTTCTTTACCTCCACTTTTCCAAGAGAAGATTGTACCTATAGGTCTTTGTGACTCAAGTGTCCAACCCCTTTTGTGCCACAACTCCATATAGGATTGTACATCAGCAAACTACAAGACAGCAAACTACAAGACATTTCCCTGGCAACACCTTCAAGTGCAAGTAATACAAATTACCCCTTTTGCTTCCTTTTGTAACCATCATAGATCCTTTGTGTATCTTCCACACACCACCACCAAAAGATGTGGTTTAGCCACTACCATCAAGTTGGCCAATAAATAAGAGACTCTTCTTGATTCTTGGGACATAGCTCACATCATGCAATGCCAATACCTATCCATTGTCCAAAATCAAGTGGATAGTGCTTTTGCCCTTAATGTTGCAAGCATGATTGTTCCCAAGGAACATTTGGGTGGATGTTGAATAGGTGCCCCGGTTTTAACCGGTTGAAAATTGCTTTTGGAGGCTTAAAATTTAGGGGGTATGAAACTGGTGTTATGGGCAAGAGTTATTTGAATTAAATAATCGTGTGGAGGATACAAAGTCTTAATAATCGTGTGGAGGATTCAAAAACACGTGTGGAGCCCACGCTAGATGAATGTTCAGTCGAATGTTTGCATGACTGTACTTCTCCATATCTCTGTGCCTTTCTCCTTTTGCGCCTTTCTCAGCTCACTCTACAGCCCCTTGTGCACGCTTCTTATCCTTCACTACAGATAGAAACCTAAGAAAGAGCCCAAGGAATGCAGCCCGACAGGTCTCCCCCACAAAGACCCGACATTCTCCCACGAAGGTATGTCACCTCTCTCTGTCTCTCTCTGTGTTATATACAGCGGACCTGTATGTGTAGTAGAGTATTGAGGTGTGGATATATTGAGTAATGAATATGGATTTATTATTTTCAGAGACAGAAGTTACAGCCTCCTCCCAAAATCAGCCGCTTTGTTCACCCCAAGGATGTGGAGGTGCCATTAAAGGCATTTTGCACAACAAAGGAGGATTTTCACAGGGAATATGGGTTAAGTCTTGAGGGGAAAGATGTTAGGAAGTTGACAGATGCAGATGTGCCCATATCCGACTGGATGAAAGTTTTCACGTGTCTTCCAGTGAAGGAGAAAAAAGTGCCGATAAAAACAGCAAGGCCGGATCACTACAAGGCACTCTACCAGCTCTACAAGCAGGTGTATCAATCCAAACCACCAAACTATCTGCTGGGAGTCAAGTTTGCACGCGGATATGTTTATTCGTATGCACAGGTCCGGTAAAGTGGGCTGAGTTTGCATCTGAGGTGGTGAAGAATGTGACCAATGAAGGTCACTTAGATAGGAAAAGAGAAAAATGGAAGTTAGAGACTTCCCAATTATCCACAGGAACCCCAAGTGGTTCTGCCATCTTGTTAGTAAATACCCCATCCGGAAGTACACCAACCGGAAGTGGGCTTTTTGCGACTACTCAGTCTGCGTTTAGTGTTGAAGTATCCACTTCCTTGCAAGAACTACTTGTTGAGGTTAGAAAATCTCATGACAATGTATCAGCCGAGTGTCAGAAGGCTAAGGATTCTTTGGTCAAATATGTTGCTGATGTGCACCGTTGCGAGGGTGCCCTTGACACCATCCGAATGCACTTCCCTGATGATGCCAATGTACCAACAGGCTTGCTTGACAGCCTCCAAGAAAAATTTGACCAAGCAAAAGCCACCCTACAACAGGCACAGGTATGTTTTTAACTCCATTTGATTGTAGTATAATACCTGCAAAGTACTGGTTTGGATGTACAATATACTATAGTCTATATACTGTTGTGGAATGATTACACAATAATACCTATAAAGTAGATTGATTACTATAAATAATGGTAACATACCTGCAAAGTAACAGTTGCAATACCGGTATTGGTATTCTATTGGTGAACATGTTACTATAAGTTCTATCAATGATCACAATAACGGTATGAAAGCAACATAATACAGGTATAACAACAAAATAATACCAATATAGTAACAAAACAAAACAGTAGTTTAACACTAAAGTAACGGTATGATTATAATAACCATATTGTACTGAAACTCTAATAGTGAAAATGGTATTATAAGTTTTACAATACCGGTATTATGTCTCTATCATACCGGGATGGGTAGAATGTGGTACCACAAAACCGAATAATAAAAAAACATAATAGTATGACAATAACATCAATTTGGTAAGGGTAGATGACAATACCAGTAGGATGTTATCATACCAGTAGGATTACATCCTACCGGTATGATTACATCTTACCGGTATGGTTATATCCTACGGTATGATTATATCCCACCAGTATGGTTACATCCGACTAGTATGGTTAGATCTAACCGGTATGATTACACCCTAACGGTATGATAAAATCCAACCGGTTTGATGTTATCCTACCGGTATGATGTTACCGGATGTTATCCTACCGGTATGATGTTATACTATCCACTATAATAACATCATACTGGTGGGATAACATCATACCGACAGGATGTAATCATACCGGTATGATAACATTATTATACCGATCTTCAAGCATTCATACCGATTTTATACCTGCTTGACATTATCTGATAACAGAGGTCTCTTGCCTACAAGAAGAATTATCCAAATGCTTGGAGCATGAAGAAACCTTTGGTCTCTGTGTCACATTTGTGACAGACATGATTAGTCAACCAATGCTACCTGAAACCATAGTCTCGCCTGCACGAGTTTCAACTCCTGGACATAGTGTTGTTCTCATTGATGTGTGCAATGCTTGTGGTGTAAAAATTCATGATCACAATCGCTAAAGCCATGTTGTTCTATTGCCTTGTTCACATGCGTACCATGCATTCTGCTATGCTCACTTGGTTGAGAAAGGAAAGTGCCTGCTTAAGGATTTCCCCGGAGTTATTTCTGCAGAAGACCAATCCCTTCTAAAGAAGAAGCCACTTGAACCATGCCCAATAACAGGTGAGAAAATTGTTTCAACGGGTAAGAAACACACCATTGTTTTAATCAGGTGGTTGATTTTTGTCTTCTCTGATGTTTTTTCAGAGTCAAGCTGCTTCAGAACTACTGTCGGTAAAGACACAGGGAACAATGCAGTGATGCCTGCATACAAGACACCTGTGGAGGTTTTGCTTGATGAAAGTGTCCCTGGTAATGCTGAGAAACCTGTTTCAGAAACAACAGAATAAGAACAAAACTTTGAGGTAAAGGAGCCGAGTATGATTGGTGCTGAAGGGGAAACCCAGAATGAGCAAGACGATGTGTTGCTAGACACTGGCGTGCGGGTGACAAGATCAAAGACCCCGCGAAAACGAGGCCAACGTGGCAAGAGTAAGTTTTTTCATTGATTAAGGCTCTAATAAGTGATCTTTTGTTGCACAGCTTTCTAAAGCTGATGGTCGTGTAGATGTCAGGCTGGAGGGAAGTCCCAAGGAGACCCTTGCTCAGCATATGAGAAAGGCAAAAATAAATAAATCGAGAAGACTACATATGAGAATCCTGAAATGGAGCAAAAAAGCAAGGAAGAGGAAGAGACCAGGGGCAGCCAGAAGAGGAGATGGACATAGAAGACACTAAGGAGATGCAGAATCCCGGCACAAGTTCTGACCCTAAACCCAGAGCCTGCAAAAGATTATAGTTTGCCCCCCCTATGTTTCTTTTTATGTAACCACTTCTGAAATTAATATAACTTTCTTTCCCATTCGACGTCTCTTTCATCTTTTGCCTAATTTTTGAACATTGTGTATTTTTATTGTATGATTTCAATGTGTAGATATGTCCTAATTGCATATTTAAATTTGAGTCTTGTGTAATTTTGCATCTGCAGATATGTTTTCAGTTGAAGAATGGCGCCTTGTAGATAGGTTCAGGGCTGACATTCGTGCAATATGGAATTGGGTGTTGTCTCCTCCAGTGCTTGTGTTTCCTCTATGGTATAGACTGTGTAAAAGAATCCCACTGATATGGTCAAGGCCACCATCTCCGTTGAGCGTCCAACGTAGGGTTCTCATTTTGGACCTTAATGGCTTACTGCTCAAGAAATTTGATGAAAAATATGGTGAAAGAATTTCCATACTAGCCAGAAATGCGGTATGTTGTTGAAGGGGCCCGATGCAGAAGTGTTTCTAAATTTTTATTTCAGATGGTTCGAAGTGTGCATATGGAGCTGCTCCGAGTTTGAAAATCTCAAACGCACGCTAGCGACAGTGTTCCCAGACCACCACAAAAGATTCAATAGAGTGGTAAGTCAGGCGTAGTGCACAAGGGCTTTTAAAATGGGCATGACAGATAAACTGGTGTTCCACAAGAATCTCAAAAATTTTCTTGACCTACCACCTGACACACTTATCTTTCATGATTCTAGATATAAGCTAATGTTTAATTCATTGGGGTCATTTCTTGTTTTTCCCAAGCTAGAAAAGCAGTCTAAAGAAGTGCACACCTGTTTTCTGTCAACCACTGTCATAAACTGGCTAACACACTGGTTGATCTCTAAGGACAGAATTGAGTATACAAAGAGTACTGTAATTTGTGAAGACGGACAACCTGATGACACCTATCTGAGTCATTTTTATTGGAAATGGCGGATTGACTTTTTCCAGAGAAAGGAACAGATTTTCTTTATAAAACAAAAGCTTCATAAAGTCTGTAAAGTGGGCAACTTTTGTCGATGTATTTTTTTGTCGATGGATGTAAATGGAGAATTACTCAGCCTTCTTGTCAATCAATGTAACAGAATTCATATATAATACATTTACGATCAAGTTGCACGGAAATACGTTGTATTCTATATTTGAAGTATCTTGCAAATAAAAGGGGAGAGGGAGAGGGACAAAGAGAGAGAGAGAGAGAGAGAGAGAGAGAGAGAGAGAGAGAGAGAGAGAGAGAGATTCTGATACCGGTATGATACTGAGAAGTGACTGAGAAGTGACAAAGAGAGAGAGAGAGAGAGAGAGGGAGAGAGAGGGAGAAGGACTTGTATGATACCGGTATGATACTGAGAAGGGACTGGTATGATACCGGTATGATACTGAGAAGTGACTAGTATGATACTGGTATGATACTGAGAATTAGTGACGGGTATGATACTGAGAAGTGACACAGAGAGAGAGAGAGAGAGAGAGAGAGAGAGAGAGAGAGAGAGAGAGAGAGAGAGAGAGAGAGAGAGAGAGAGAGAGGGAGAGGGACTTGTATGATACCGGTATGATACTGAGTAGTGACTGGTTTCAAACACAGTTCAGTTTACAGTTAAAGGCAGAGTCAAAGAAAGGGATTCTGCCATCATGTTTGTACTATTATTGTACTTATACTGTAATCTCCAACTTGTATGATACCAATACAAAACCATTAAATTGTCTCCTTTATAGAACCAGTTTATTTAAAACGTAAGGACATGTAGTGATTCAAAGGGATAAACAAAGACATTTTTATATTTTAAAAAGGAGTTTGGACAAAAAATTCAAACAAACTGATTGCTACAGCTCAAAAGGCATACTATTGTAGATAGACTCACTGACATCAAGTGATATTGTATATAGTTTTGAGTTGCTGGGATGGGGTATCATGGGGATTTTGATTGCTCGACTAAGATGTGAATATATGAACACCTCTGGCTTTTTGTCCAAAAGCTCGTAGGTCTTCTCATTTCTCATACAATAGTAAAACCCTTTGATAGCATAGGATCCTCGCCCAATGATATTGCCCCAGTCATCTTCAACGTCTGAATGAAACTCCTCAATAGATGCAGTGCATTTCACAATATAGAAATCCACTTTTTCTTCATTGTCGTTTGGTGCGGGAACATCAAAATTATCACCAACAATAAGAGCTTGATTGAGGGTGTCATAGTGTCCTTCATACGCTGCATCCTCATTTATTTCGTCGTCATCGTCTTCCCCTTCTTCTGTAGGCTCCAAAATAAGGTATGTCCAGAAAGGAACGTGTGACTTGCTCACACATCTCCTCCACTTATCCTGTTTACATGCACTACTGAAACAAGACAGTGAACGTGTTCTGAAAGCAGTTGTATCATGCTCTGAATATGCAGAAACAGAGTGCATTGAGCTGGTATTTTTTACAGCCTTCACATCCCAATTTTTTCCCCTTTCGACATCCCCCAATTCAATCAACCCGAAAAATCCTACTTACATAATGGGTCTGGGATGCATAGGTGGCTGTAGCACCATCTGACAAGGTCCATCTCAATAATGCCACAACATCTGCAGCACAGTCTATCTTTGGGCAGTTTGGCTGCAATTGGTATTGAGTTAAAGGCCGGATCCAAAAAAGTTCCAAGACATTTTTCATCTCGTAAAAACATTGTATCTGCATTTTATTCAATGGATAGAAGAAGATTAATATACTCTTGGCATGATAAAATTACCCAAAAAAAATACGTATTATAATATTACTGATGTTAGACAAGCATTTTATTACAACTTTAATGCCAATATTATAGGTCTCTATATTAAAACCACCTTCAGATAATGTTTGTTAGAACATGGTATACCTGGCAAGGAAATAGAATGGTCTTCTTGCTTTGAATTGTGAAGCTGCTCCATCAGACCATACCCAATGACGCCTTATGTTTAGACCAAATTGCTTTAGCCATTCTGCATGTTTCAGAAAACAGTGTTGAACAAAATGTGTGTCATGTTGCTTGTCATCTGAAATGAAGAAGTGAATTGTCTTGTGGATGTCACCTGCATAATATAAAAATCATAAATTATTGAAGGCTTAATACAAAAGAAATAATACTGATCTAGGGTGATGTCGTTACCTGCAATTCGGAAATATGTTATGTGCACAAAAATAGTTACTTGATTTGAATACTAGTGCATGGACTGAATCTCATTTTGTTCTTTGAAACTATAATTTTCAGCAAAGTCAACAACTGACACAACAACATCTTCTGGAAAGCTTTGTATACATTCCTTATATTGTTTTGCTTGCCATCTATACACAAAATTATGCATTATGTATTTCTTAAGATGGTCTTTGAACATGACTGAGAGATCCTGGCATCATATTTCCTTATGCAACAAGACTTTCCTTTTCTTCTTCTGACCGTCACGCGCAGTTCCTACTTCTAGGTCCTCAAAAATCTTCACCACAATCTTTTTAGCAATAAATGCAGCCTCTGCAACACAAAAATCTAACTTATCCGGGCCACACCTTTTACATTGACCACTCAAGCAGGCAAGGGCATGGAAGGTGGACATATCTAATTTTGGACACAGTTTAGAGTCCAATAAGGCTGTTACACTGTTGATAGGGTTTTTGGTGCCTTGCATCCACCATTGTCTTTGCATATGTTGCATTGACATTGGCAAACTTTTCCATGCAGACCGAATACAGAACTTCGCATGTGATTTATGGCATCCTTTAGGAAGGACATTTGAACATGTGAAATGCAATAGCAAGTATATCGGTCTCTCAATTTCCGCACAAAATATGGCTTCATGTACTCAAACGCATGCTGCCTTATTACAATTTCAGGGTATTGCTCTTTGAAGTTGAGAAAGAGCTCCACCTACAATGAAAAACATATATGGTTAAAGAACATTGAAGAAAACTGTAGGTTTTTATTATCTTTGAAGAAAACTGTTACATTACTATAAACCAGTACTTTTATTTCAAACCAGTATGTTTTTTCACTTAATTGGTTAGGCAAACCAGTGCATATGAACACATGTCCTTGGTACGTACCAGTGGTATATAAGTGTCAACCAGTTCAAATGTTCTTACTGCTGATGTAAACCAGTCTTTTCATTTAAAATCGGTATGTTATTTACCTAACCAGTACATGTGAGCACTTAACCACGATGTATACCAATGAGAAATAAGTGTTAAAAAAATGAACACATGTCCTTGGTACGTACTGGTGGTATATAAGTGTCAACCAATTCAAATGTTCTTACTGTTGATGTAAACCAGTCTTTTCATTTCAAACCAGTACATATGAACACATGTCCTTGGTACATACCAGTGGTATATAAGTGTCAACCAGTTCAAATGTTCTTACTGCTGATGTAAACTAGTCTTTTCATTTAAAACCGGTATGTTATTTACCTAACCAGTACATGTGAGCACTTAGCCACGATGTATACCAGTGATAAATAAGTATTAAAAAAATTTACTGGATATGTGAACCAGTATTTTCCTTTCAAACCGATATGTTTTTTACCTATCTAACATGACAAACAGTACATGTGAACACTCGACCAGTACATGTGAACACTTAACCACGATGTATACCAATGAGAAATAAGTGTTAAAAGTTTTTCATTGGTTATGTAAACCAGTTTTTTACCTAACTGGTATGACAAACAGTACATGTGAACACTCGACCAAGATGTTTACTGGCATAAAATGTGTAAACGGTTTTAAATATATTTACTGGTTATGTAAACCGGTATTGTAATATCAAACCGCTATTAGTTTTTATATAACTGGTCATGTTAAGTAGTATGTCTACTACATACCACATATACACTTGACCGAGTTGTAAGCTACTGTGAAAATGTGTTAACCAGTTGAAATTAATTTACTCGTTATATAACCGGTCTTTTCATTTCAAACCGGTATTAGTAAGTGCATAATTGGTCGGGTTAACTAGTACATCTTTCACATACCACATATATACACTTGACCAAGTTCTATACTAGTGGGAAAAAAGTGTTAACCAGCTAAAATTAATCTACTGGCTATGTAAACCAGTTTCTTCATTTAAAATCGATATTAGTTATTACATAACTGGTTAGGTTAACCAGTACATCTTTCACATACCATATCAAGAGTTGTTTAAGATGCTTATACTGGTCATGGAAACCCATATCCGATATTTATCTACTTTTAACTAGGACCGAATACATATTCAATATTTCCACTCATAGTTTTTTCATGCAGCAACCATACTGCATACGCATACGAGTATGAAAGTATGGTTCAAGTATGGTAAAACTGCAACCATACTTTCATACTTGACCTCAGCCACTTGTGTATTAGTAAATGCAAACTGCATTCACTCAGCCCTTCCGATTTCCGCACAAGCCGGAAGGAAAGGAAGAAAAAGCATCCGTGTTAAGAGTTCATGAAATGAAGCTCCCGAATCCACTATCCAAGACTATGACATTTTATCATGAGTAGCATGCAAAGCATCAATCACATCCTTTCTATGAATGTGTAGGTTATACAAGCCTGCCACAATACATATATCAATAAAATTTGATGCAACAAGAATCTCATCAATGTCAGGTAACTCTACAATGACCACAATAGAGGCTACACTTGGCTTCTCAAGCTCTAGGAAAGACTTCTCAGCCTTTTCTTCCTTCTTCTGGTCTTTTTTTTCTTGTTCTACCTTTCTTTCTTCCTCTTCTATTCTCTTTTGTAGTAGTTACACTCAAGCTTTTTATGCCCTTTTCTCCCACACTCATAGCATGTGACCTACTACTTCTTGTCCTTCCCTTTGCTCTAGCTCCTAGACCTATTTTTAGAGGAGTTACCTGTTTTCTTCATCCTCCCTCTTAACATGATATGCACCACTTGTTCCACCATTGGACTCTCTTCTTATCTCCCTATTTAAGATAGAGCCTCTAACTACACTATAAGTGATGGTAGGAGAGTTATTGAAAAAGACCACCAATGTCTCCCATGAGTCTAAAAGTGTCAAGAATAAGAAAATTGGTTTCAATTTATTGTCAAAAGCATGATGTCCTAGAGTTGACTCAATATACCTGTAAAAGCACTCAAGTGCACAGAGGCGGGCTTCGACTCATCTAACTATAGGTTGAACAAGTTTTGCATAAGATACACTTGGTTAACCGTAGTTTTGTTCTCATAAGTGGCCTTAAGATTCTCCCATATGGTAGAAGCTATAGTAAGGCCCTTTAACTATGTTAGTGGCATAGCCATCTTAATGTAAGTAATCCACATCAAACATCGGGCTTGTCTCCTGTTTGCGGTTGCTTGCATTCTTCCAAGAAAACAATGCCTTCAATGTGCTTCTTCCACATATCAAATCCATTACCATCAAAGGGTCTTCAATGCGAAAGGTTTTTGGGCTCGGTTCATGAAGCCATAATGCTGAAATTTTTTTATTTTAGGGCTAAAATCAAAATTTGGACTATTTTGAAGCTTTCGGGTCGCAAAAAGTAAGTAGGTTCAATTTGCTACTTAAATTCCTTCCAATGGAGCACTCTACTGCTGAAAAAACTTGAAAACTTACACCTGTAACCTGAAATTTTAGAAATTTCAAAAATTCATCGCGAAGATTGCTAGTTTAGAGAATCTTACTGTTGAAATTTCAGCTACTTTATTGATTTTGTGGCTAGTTTAAGACCCTCAATTGACTGTGCTTGTGTGGAGAAGCTTCTACTTGCCTCTCAAAGGCTTTGATACTGGTTGTTGGTCACAAAAGTGCTCGTAGGAGCACAATAGCAAGTGCACATTTAGAGGAGAAAACCCCAACACATTCTTTATCAGACTTATTTAGGTATGCAATTCAAGGAAGGATATTCAGTTTGCAGTCTCACAAGTGAGTAGATTTATGATAGCCCAAGGTCCAAGCATTGGCATGGTATTAAATGGATCTTTCGTTGTTTGAGTGGAACTTTATATCTTGGGTTGTTTTATTCCAAGGGATGGTCATTGTCACAAGATTTGCATGCTTTTCCATACTAAAATTGGATTGGTTGTTATGACATGTGAATATCAACAAGTGGTTTTAGTTTCATGATTTGCAATTCATCCATATCATAATTGAGCAAGAAGCAACCTATTGCCAACACAGAACAACCTTGCATATTTGTTCATAAAGGCATTGCCACATGAGAAGTTCAAAGCTTTCCTCAAATATTTGGGTTTACTTCCCTTTATGGACTGATCATGTACTTAGGGCATGGTACTTCCCTCTACACTATGTGCCAACTTTTGTTCACCGCATCACTCCCAGAGAGATTTGCTATCGTATATGTAGTAGTGATGTCTATGAGGAAACTTAGGACCATTGGAAACTTTTTCCCTCAATAGAAGGTTTTTTCTTGTGTATTTTATATATCCTCATCACTCTAGGGTTAACTCATATTTCTATTTGTACACTAAGAAATATACTCTATGTTGTGTGCTTTGAGATTCTTCATCTTGTCTAAGTATGCATCCAAGCAAGCCTAAATCCAACTCTTAGTTTTGACCTAGTATGGGGAACTTTCATGGTTCTTCTTTTCACAGCAATTGCATGGTTTGGCATTGAGAAAACCTTTTGCAATATGACCATAGCAAATACACTTGAATCTTTGCTTTGCAATTGTTGAAATGTATTACCATGATCCTTCCTCTTTGCTCCTTTGATCTCCCTTTTCTTATCGAGGAAAGGGTTGATGATATTCTCTAGTTGTGATATAAGCTCACTCTCCTTATCATTAGGAAGAGAATGGGTCCTAGGAGAGCCTCTTAATTTGACAGTTTAAGGGACTCAAACCTCTAGTATTAAGAAAGCAGTTTTTGAATTCAAATAGTGAATAAGGCTAGTTAATTTGAATTTAAAATTCCCCCCCAAAATGAAATTTAAAATCTAACATGCAAAACCATATCATGTAACATATTTACAAAAAGAGCTCATTATGTAGATTACATATATAATCTCCTCTCAAATTGGAGATTGTATGTAGAAGTCGTGGAAGGTTGAAAATCATAAAATTGTCCACCCTTGTTTTGGGGGGCGGGGGGGGGGAGTGCATCCTTTGACCACTCTTACACCTCTCTTACACACCCACCATTTTTGCACACATGGCATGTATCTACTTGTCAAAATGTTAATCACTTCCATACTGTCATGGAAAATAAAGAGGCCCTCTTACACCCCATTCTCTTCCTAATGAAACAACGAGAATTTGGTCGTGCTCTTGCGGTAGTGCTTTGAGAAGGATAGCCACATTATTGTCCTTGTCAAGCTGAGATTTAATGTGCATAAGCTTTCTAGCATATTGGGAGTTCTTGTCCATTTTCCATGGTAAAGCCACAAAGATGCATCTTCATGAATATCTTAGAATACTTTGCCTTTTCCCCAAATACATTCTCCAAAATGTGCCATGCTTTGAGAGCTCATTTTACTTAGCCCAACCTTGTCTTACTATCTGATCCATCATCGTCAAGCCCCTCACCTATTCCACTAAATATCATATGCATTGCTTCCTTTGCGTGTTTCTACGGTCGTGATACCACATCCAGCCTACTTTTTGTTCAAGAAATTTACATCTTGAGCGCATAAATCCATTCAAGACATGTTGAATATTGTCCACAATTCTCATCGCCATTACTCGAGCCATGTTCCATCGATATGCTTCATACTGTTTGCATTGCCCTCCACCTATAGGCAAATTTGTGCATCTCACCTTCAACAACACCTGCCCTGTTGCATGGCCACACAAAGCTTTGAGCAACTGCCCCCGCCGAACACCTTATGACTGTGGCTATTAATTCTATAGATAGACCTTTGAAGAGAGAGAGAGAGAGAGAGAGAGAGAGAGAGAGATGCAAAATTCAAATAGATGGACTACCAATCTACATGTAGAGAAGTCTCCACACACAACCAATCAAATTGCAATGACCAAAAAGTGGAATCTAGCAAGATTCCAATGCAAATTGATTTTTCAAAGTAGTACGTGGTGAGCACCACAACAAAAAAAGGAAAATTTAGAGATGCTTCAATAGACTCTCTCTCTCTCTCTCTCTCTCTCTCTCTCTCTCTCTCTCTCTCTCTCTCTCTCTCTCTCTCTCTCTCTCTCTCTCTCTCTCTCTCTCTCTCTGTGTGTGTGTGTGTGTGTGTGCATTTAGCAATTCGGGTAGTGCAAGTGTGTAAGGGAACAAGTTCTACAAGGCTGTGCTGCTCGTGGGGGAGATGGACCAATCAACCAACCTTGAAAAAGAGATGTATGCAAATGTGGAGACTTACAAAAAAGCTATGTATGTAGATATGAGAAAAGAATTGGACAAAGAGATGCTCAGTAAGCGCGACAAGATGTACACATCATTGAAGGCCAAAATATAGACGATTGTGAGGGTAGAAGTGAATGTAATGGAATGTATAATGCAAAAAATATTAGAGGATGCACTTGCTCTGTTTGAATCGTGGAAATAAAAAACGGAAGAACTCATGAATGAAAAAGATGCATTGATTGAAGCACTTAAGGGAGACCTCGCACTTTTGCAAAAATACCCCCGCAAAGGAGGGAGAAAATCAACCCTCAATGATAAAGGAGAATAAAAGCATTAAGGAGCAAGTGAAAACTCTACGGGAAGAGGAAGAGTAGAAGGCACAAGCAACCTCTTCATGGGGAAAGCACCTATTCAAAACACGAGAGAAGGTTGATAAAACTGAAAAGTGGATCAAGGATGAAAAGAAAGGAAAAGATAAGATGCTTGAAGCCACATCGACATCCACTATCATCACTATGACAAATGAGGAGGAGCAAAAGAGAAAGACTAGAGCCCATCATGTGCGTGTTACAGGTCTCAAAGACACTGGAGAAGTAGAAGAAGAGGTGCAAGATCTCTTGAAGTGCATGTATATCTTTGAACCCACACACATAGGTGCTTGGAGAGCTGGCAAGAAGGGTATTGAGAAAGGAAGGCCCAAGGAAAGAGCCCTCATTATACATTTCCCTACATTGGAAGCTAGGAAGGAATTCTTGAAGAAGATACCAACACTTTAAGCAAATTGGTATATTTTGGCAATGACCTCACTCTAACACAGGTAGCACACATGCAAGAGTTGATGTCAAAGTTCAAGGCAACAAGGGAGAAAGGAAAAGTTGCTTTCTATAGGGGAGGGAGAGTAGTGGTGCTGGAAAAATGCCCCGCATGATGGTGTGAGACCTATGGGACCAAACTTGACATGGTAGCATGGAGCTATAATGGATCAATGAAGCTAGATGTAGGAGCATTTGAGGATATATCTAAGGGAAGAGACACTATTTTTTTCTTGGAAACGCATCAGACTCCTAGCGGCACATTACCTAGACTGACGGGATACCATTGGGAGACTACTTGTAGGCAGGATATGAGATCAACACATAGAGGTCAAGAGGTGTATTCAGGGAGCTTCAATCCCTCATTTGTATTATTTGAAGGGATGAGCATGCTAGATATATGTGGGTCAGAGTGAGAGCGAAGACAGGGAGATCACTTTTCATTGCAATATGCTGCTTTTCCCCCATCACATCTCATTATGCATCGCCCAGGGGGCAATCACCCTACATGATATTGGATGAGGACATATGGGAGTTCTCTAGGGATGGAGATGTCATTCTTCTGGGAGACTTTAATGCCAGGACAGGCCAGTCTCAAACAACTTTCTATGATACCCTTGAGGAAATGTTGAGAGAATTGGATGTCAGTGATAAGGGATTGCCAAGTCTAATGATAGGTCTTTTTAATAATTGGCCAAATGATTAGCTCTTAGAATTTTGAATGTTGGCAGACCATTTGTCAATGGTGAGCCTGCTTCTCCTACTATGGTAATCCTAAAATACCCTCAGAGGTTTCACCTCTTAGACATGTAAGCTACCACAAGGAATTTCAAAGCTCGAGCGAGATTTTCCGAGCAATCCCTAAACCGAGCAAGATTGGCCAAGGCACACTATACAAAACAAAAACCAAACAGGATTTTTAAGGCGACTTCAAGCACACAAAAAAAAAAAACTAAAACAAGACTACACCTAAATTTAATGGAATTTTCTACAGAAATTTTTGACAGAAAAAAACCCTTGAACAAGGGTTTGGTAGCATGTTTCCATTGATGGGCCAGAAAAATTGGAACTCATACAATGGCATGTTGATATTCCTCTCCTTGGAACTAGTTGTCCTCAGATATTAAAAGCTCATTTCTACCACTATTGATCCTTATTGGGAATAGTGGCACCATGATTCCAATGGATATAAATCTCCTATTCCTACCCCCCTACATGTAGGACCACGAGACTTACACTAAAAGAGTAAGGTTGTTGCCACTCGAACAAATCTCATGAATAAGGAGATTCTGGGAGCTTGAGCTTCTCTTCACTTCTTCTTCTTCTCCTCCTCCTCTCTCTTGCTCTACCTCAAGTTATTGTGGGTTGATGTACGATAACATATTATGCATTTTAAGTTACCTTAGAGAAAATGGTGGAGACTTGAAAATAATTCTATTATTGCAATGAGGCTATTCTTTTGAGAAAATCCACGTCATGGTATATATTAAAGTTTGGATCACACCATCATAGGTAGCCTTCTATCGGGGGGGGAGTGGGAGCTAGTGGTGTTGCCAAATGTGGTGGTGACAAATGTGTCAAGGGAGGTGGTAATGGTTGGGGATTATAAAGAGTGCTTTGATAGAAGAGTACGCAAGGTTGATAAAGCTATGAACAATTTTCTTATGACAACTTTGTCCACATGCTAGTTCTCTTTTACCTACCCATATCGATAGAAATCTAGGTTTAGTGTAATTCCACCTACAAATTTTGAGATTTATCTTCAAATTGAAGGTAGAAGGTGAATAAACCTACAAAATTTAGAGAAATTTAGTGTAAAAACCTTCTCTTAAATTTTCCATGTTAATATGAGCACAACTCAAAGCTCCTAGACTGCTCAGGGTACCTAGTCTGCTGAGTTGTCCGGCATGCCTCGACCTAGATGGATGGTAGTCTAGCATTGCATCTATCATCTTGCAGAATGATGTGGCCCAAGACTCGGTCCTTAGCACCCCATAAGGTAACCCCCTCAAAGGGGTAACTGGGAGGTTGGTTGTGCTACAACAAACAACATTGTGCCACGTTGAGACAACTGTGTTGGCTAGAAAAGGTAAATCTCAGGGTCCCTAATCATTGACAAATTTGGCTTTTAAGGAGTTGGGCAAGGAGACTCGCAATAGACGAGGCAAGAAGGTCCTCAAGTTCAACCGTTGTCATTTTCAACAACTACATAGTATAAACAATTCAAAAAATCTCTTTGAACTCTTTCACGTATGGGCAGGGACTAGTGCTCGAGAAAAACTTTGTTTTGAAAACTTGGCAAACCTACCTATGAGAATTTTAGTGGTAAACTGACTAAATTTGAAGGTTTTTACACCAAATGACGCTAAATTTCTCTAGATTTTGTAGGTTTTTTCACTTTCAAATTTAAAATTTAGAGGTAAAATCTCAAATTTGCAGGTGGGATACACTAAACCTAGGTTTTTTTTTCAACCCCTCCCCCTCTCTTTCTCTCTCCTCGCTCTCTCTCAATCTCTTTTTTTTTTTAAGTCTCTAAAAGAGCCCGTGCCGGAGTGGACTTTTTGTTTAGAGGGATTGAGAGAGATGGAGGGGGGGGGAGAGAGGGAGAGAGAGAGAGAGAGAGGAGGAGGAGGAGGAGGAGGGGATCATATATGGGCAAGGGAAGGCCGGAGGGAAGAGGTTGAGAGAGCCGAGATTGTGCATGTTGTAGGATCAACATATATGTGTTGATGTGTGTCACTCGACCTTGTACTCTATCACAAGGAGAGCTTCTACATGTTGACGCAGCCCAACCTAATCTCTTGTCGCACCATGGTTTTTGGTGTTGCAGCTTGAGTAGGTTTTTCCCAACCCAATTAAGCATACATTGTAAAGAATCGTAGTGTTTGTTGGACTAAGCGAGGCAGGGGAGGGAGAGGAGAGCACACGCTCCTGCGAGGCAAGAGTTTAGAACTTCTGTTGGGAACGCGTAGAGACAACAAAAAGAGACCTTCGGACTCCAGAGAGGTGCAATTGATCAATCGCCCTTCTCTCTCTCCCCCCCCCCCCCCCCCCTCTCTCTCTCTCTCTCTCTCTCTCTCTCTCTCTCTCTCTCGCAAACTCTCTTAAACAACAAGCCTTGAGTTCAACTCTCCTCGTCGGCTAGATCTTTAAGGTCTCTTGGGATAGTTTCCTACGACGTTAATACTCTCTTCTTCTCTGGAGCGTGTGTTAGCCCATGCTTCAAAAAGCATTAGAGCATGAGGTCGTGGGTTCCAATCTAAGCTCCTCAACCACGCCCCCATTTTTTGGGTAGGCTTGCCTACCTCGAGATGCCCGCCAGATTGCTTTGTCGTCGATCCCCTTACCTGCCCCCTATGTCACTTAGTGTCGTGGGTCTCGCTGTCTCTTCTCTCTCTCTCTCTCTCTCTCTCTCTCTCTCACACACACACACACACACACACACACACACACACAAAGCCTCACATTTTAGCAGCTTTTGCCACCCTATCCTCTCTCTCCTCTTCAAAGCGTGTAGCCGTTCCCCTAGACTGGCATATATAAGTATTCACTTAGTCATGACTTTGTTTGCAATGTGCCACCCACCCTTCTCGTACTTCTCTTCGATGTCAGCGCCATCTCTTCATTAACCATGCACAAAAGCATGGTTTCTCATGCGTAGCTTGACAAGCCCTGCGCTACTTTAGTTCAGAATCAAAACTCTGCTTTCCTTGCGCATTTTGCAAATGGGTCTTATGTTTGTGTTGGTTGCTCTGCTTGTTCTGCAGATGGGTCCTTGTATTGTGCCCATGGCTCCTCTTTTCCTACTTCTTGCGCAAATGGGTCTACATTTTCAACATACTATGGGTTGCCATTAAAAGAAGTTAAAGAACCTCCTATATCTTCAGCGCAAGTACCTGCAAATTTGCAGCATCGCAGGGCTGCCTCAACAAGCGCCCACTGTTGGGTCTGCCTTGCTTACTACCGTTTCCGTTGTTCAGGCAAATGGCCGCCCTGATTTTCCTATTGTGAATGCCATGTAAAGACGTACTGTAGTGCTACCCCTCATCTTCAAAATCAATGCAACCATCCTGATCGACGAGAAGCGACTTGAGCAAGCATGACAGCATCGCCTCCTTCAGCCCCTCCTCCTCCTCTTCCTCCATCTCTCTCTCTCTCTCTCTCTCTCTCTCTCTCTCACACACACACACACATTGAAACAACCAGACGCTGCTTTACTTACCTCTTGAGAATAGTATTCCCATAGGAACTGCCTCAGCGCAGCCACACACAGGGGCCCACACGCGTCTGCCCACTCTAGCATCAACCCTCTATCCCTCGCGAACCTGCAGTGCTCGAAGGAAAGATCTATCAATTGTGGGTGGTTGGACAGGAGCGTATGGATGTCCTTGAACTATAGCTGCTCCATGCTTTCACATCCTCCCAGCTCCACACATAATAGCTTTCTCATCTCATCACAACCAGTCTTTCCAATCTCCTCAAATTATCCAGGCCCTCCCAGGACACCATTCCATTCATATCCAATATGTTCACATTTGTCAGGTTTGCAAGGTTGATAGGAGCAGTTCTACCAGCCGACCAAATTTCTATATGCACCAAAGACCTCAGTTCCTCTAATCCAGACGAGCCTGCTGTTTTTTTTTTTGTTAAACAGCTCGCCTGGCTCTCCTGGGTCCACGTTCTTGTTAGAAGACTTGTCAGGTAAATGGGAGTGCAGAGAACTGTGTATACGCATTGCTTCAACTTTTGAGAATCTCTCTCTCTCTCTCTCTCTCTCTCTCTCTCTCAGAGAGAGAGAGAGAGAGAGAGAGAGAGAGAGAGAGAGAGAGCATTCCGTGTTTGTCTGCAGATCGTTCATTCTTGCCTCATCAAATTTTTAAATACTTTTTGACTAAGAGAGAGAGAGAGAGAGAGAGAGGGAGAGAGGAGAAGTGAGCATTCCAAGTTTGTCTGCAAATTGTTCCGAAATGCTTACCTCATCAAATTTTCAAATAGGTTATCAACAAAGCTGGACGAGGAGTGTGACTGAATCCAAAGGCTCATCAGACCATGACTTGCATTAGTGAAAATCGCAATATTCCCCAAATATGCCTTTCCCTCGACATTGAGTTGTCTGCTACTAATCCCCTCACACACTGTGCTAAAAGTGCAAGCAGCTAGCTCCACTCATGAAGCCGTTGGCTTAATTACTTGAGGATTATAACCATCATAAGCTTTTCTGCCTTGATGTCCACTTTGACGTTTACTCATTTTAGTTTTTTGACCTCTGTCATCTGCATCGCCAACAGCCTAATAGCATCAACAGAAAAATGTGCTGACAAGTAGGACTCAAGTACTTGAGCACTAACATTGTCTCATCCAAATGCCTTCTTAAGGGGAGGATCACATAAGATATGCGATTTCTCAGTACTACTATGGATCTTGTGAGCCTTGATGTAGTCCTATACTCGCTTGAGGGCATCATGCCTTGTGGTCTACGAGGTTTGCAAGATGGGAGACAGGCTGGAGGAGACCCTATTGAGCATCTGAGTGCCACCTTGGGGCTCAGGCTTGGGGTCGGGCTCAGGAGTGGTTTTGAGTTCAATCATGGGCACTTTCTTGCTCATCTATTCATCAACTCATGCAAAACGCAGAGCAGGCACACAGTAGATGAGGGGAAAGATCCCGATTGATGGCAAGACGAAGGACTGCGATCGATGGCAAGAAGACGGATTGGGACTGAATGGGGTTGAGAGCGATTGAAGCTGGCACTTGGACGTACAATACCCCATATTGTAGCAACAAGGCTACATGATACACTCGAGCATTGGATGATGGAAGTCAAGTAGTAAATCATGCGGGTGCAATTAGCAAGCAAGAGCTAATTGGCCATCTGATATTGGGAAGAATAGGAGGCATGAGCAGCAGCTTGCAGTACTACTATGATATGACTCCTACAGTCGCCAATATTTCAACTGACTACAAGTAGTAGTACTAGCTCTAGTGTACAACATTCAAAGAGCAGAATAGTTCATTGCTTATTAGATATGATGTCCATCACTGCACTACAAAATTACAAAAAACTCTCTTCTAAAATATCTTCTTACAAACAATCAGCCACAGAGCGTATGATAAGGCCTATGATAGAATTGAATGGGAGTTCATACTTCAAAGTCTATATGATATGGGTTTGGACAAATTCTTTTTCACATTCTTTTTGGGAATGCGTCAGCTAGAATTTTGGTAATGGTACTCTTACAGATGTTATTCCATTGCATAAATCCACAAGACAAGGGTGCCTACTTTCTCCTTTGCTCTATGCTATCTCATATGATGCCTTGGATTGGCTTGTTAAAGATGTTATTTAGTAGGACAAACTCACTAAGCAAATGTGCCTCCAAAAGTGTGTTGATCATACCAATGCAATTGTGAGGAATGATGTACATGCAAAGGAGAATTTTAGGGCTTGTCTCACTGTCTTGCTGCAAGTGGCTTGATTAGTAATTAACCATGCTAAAAGTCTGGTTTGATGGGGCTGTCTGCTTTGTCTAAGCCAGTTTTCACCAGGAAGACTTAAATTGTTGCGTTGGGGGAAAAACATGCCCATGCTACCTGCTGATTGGTGTTTTAGTTCGAGCCATTATCTGATAGTTTATAGTTTAGCTTCTTCTTTATGTGCCATATCCGTACGACAGGCTAGTCATCAGCATTGATAGAGTCATGCTGTAAATATCCACTTTCTAGCAAGACAATATGAATGATTGGAAGATCTAGACCAATTAAAATTGTAAGTGGGAGGTATGAATATTGAAATAGTTATGACTTGAAAAGTAATGGTTTTCAAAGGATCCTTTATCCTCTTGATTGAGAGAGAGAGAGAGAGAGAGAGAGAGAGAAAGAGAATCTTGCAAGGAAGTGTTCACCAAAACCTTTTGTAGGAATCAATGGAAAAAAGAACATTGAATATATTAACTAAAAAAATGGAATTTTACCGAGTTTTACACTAAAATCCTCCAAATTTAGCCAGTTTCCTTCAATGCCACCCTCAAAACTAGCCTAAAACTTTTGATTTTGGCCCTTAAAAATACACTTAAGGCCTGGTTTTTAATGAAGTTTTTGCCAATGATAGTGATATTGTTTCTCATTTGAGAGAGAGAGAGAGAGAGAGAGAGAGAGAGAGAGAGAGAGAGAGAGATCTAAGAATCTTCTCTCACTTAGCATTGTTCTTTGCACCTTATCTTGAGGAGACACAAGCTCAAAATAGAATGAGTTTGTTGCAAACAAATTAGTATGCAAAGTCACTGCAGGGACCTTCCCTCTTGTTGAAACTATCATTCCAAATTTAAAGAAAGCTCTAGTACCACCTTTTAGGGTATGACATGGCTTTGTCTTTATAGATTGGAGCCGAATTCGCCTCTTAAAATTGGTGGCCGCATGAATATTTCACATGACCAAAGATGTAAAGCATATTCCGATGGTGGATTCTATGACCTTCCTGACACCTGCCATATTTTTTCAAACAATGATTCAAAATGGAAAGGAGCAGCATCTTCAATCTTTATGAAAGAAGTTGTTTGATTGAAGCTTGAAGTTGTCACATTGTATGGTAAAAAGATCCTCAATATTTTATTTGTTTCCAACTAACTTAGTTCAATTATGATGATGTCTTTCTAGAACATTTTAGGCATAGAAATCTATTAATTTTGATTGTTGTTTTTGTAAATTGATTAAAAAAGGCATATATTGGTCAATTAAGAAAAACATTTTATTGTAACAAAAATAATTTCATATACAATGGTGTTTGTCGGACATGTGCCGTGTAAAAAGGGTGCCCTTGCATGAAGATCACAATGTTGTAGTATGGGCAGGGCAAGATGACATGGAAGGGACGTTTGCTGTATAAATGAACTAATGAGGTGCAATAAATTGATATCAAATTGATGTGTCTAAGATGAGGAAGGATGCACATGCTCTCAAGTATAAACGACAATCAAGAACCAAAGTACTACACAAGGGAGCACTCACCTTACAAAAAGAAACACAGTATAAGGTCTAAAGCTCTTATTAGACTATCAATCTTACTTCATGCTCAAACATGTGAAGTCCAAGCGAGAAAAATCCAAGCCAAAGAAGAGTAGAAGCAGAGGAGATTACAATTAGATAAATAGAGATTGAGCCAGAACATAATATTTTCAAATATTGTGCTACTTTTTTCAAAAGTAAGCTTTGATCTTTTGGAATCTAGGAGGTAGTCTATCCATTGAAAACTCTTTTTGTTGTAGTGCATCAATATATAACAAACAATATATATTTTGTTGATGATAAAATTTATTATATTGCTTACAAACACTTGCTCGGGTTTGTCTTTGCTCGGAGAAACTCGCTCGGTGCGTGGTAAGACTCAGCTACCACGTGAGTTCAAATGAATGGTTTTTTAATTGCCAAAATTTTAACATTTTAACAGGATTATATTAATAGAAGGGGTTTTTTAATTGATTTTAGAGAAAACCCCGTAAGTTTTTGAAGAAAAAGGGGTCATTTTATTACCTTAAGCATGTAAGTAAATGATTTTTTTTAATACTCTTTAAATGCACATTATATGAATAGTTTCTTAAAGGTTCACTCCACAAGAAAATACCTCAATTTTGGAAGAATATTTAGCACTTAAGAAGAGCCTATGCTACAAGGGATTGAATCAATATCTTATGTGTAGCTAACATGGGCTTCTTTACATATTGGGAGTGTCAAAAAAGACATCGACTCAAGTTGAAAATCCCAATGAAACCAAGAAGAGAATGGAAGACACAAAAAAAGATGAGAAAAGCAAAAAAGGAATAGAAAAATTTGAGCCTATGGTGCCTTAATTAGAATAAATAATGAGACAAGGGCGTGTATCCTATGTGGCCAAGCACTTTTGGGGTTGAATCCTTGCACTAATTTGGCCCTCAAAAAGTAGTGGAAAGGCTTTATTTTGGATCTTTGAGTTTTGGCAGAGCGGGGAAAAAATATAATATCAAAAATAAAGAGAATTCTTTTGCTTTTGATGGTTTGTCCCATTGAATTCTTTGATCATGCCACATGCCCAAAATGAATTACTAGACTCCATTCTACATTTGGTTGGGAACTTTATTTAAATGTGTTAGTGGAGACAACTATCTTCAAATGAATGCCTTGCTTAGTATGGCAGTGGCAAGGATGGAGATGATCTATGTTGCATTTATATGCCACTATATTCATATATATACATATTAAATGCTATTAAACATTGTGTATCCATATAATATAGCTATATCCGTATAAAGCAGGTTTTGATCAAACGATACTTTGATCGAGACATACTTTGGTGAAACTATATTTTCATCGAAACATAGTTCGCTCAAAACCTCTCTACATCCTCTTACATCTTCGTTTGCTGCTCCAAGTGATTTATAAGCTTTTTATATTTGTTTATTGTTTATAATTAACATTTTGTTTTTCTATCCCTGTTGTTTTAGAGCATAGTCTCACCCTTCAAGGTTAGTTTGCAGGTTTGTAACCTATCTCTGACTGTGTAGGCCATAGTGTCACACTGTATGGAGGGCTTAAAGCTTAGGTACCCATTCCTAAATGTGTAGAACTTTGTGTCACACTGTACCGGAGTTAAAAAACTAGACACTTTGTCCCTCGCTATGGAGACCATCGTGTTTTCAGAGAGATTTTAGCCCATGTTAGATTTCTCGTGTCTAGTTGTGAAGACCATTGCACTGCACTTTAGGGAGGGATTAGGTTTCTACAATGAAGTAATTACAATTCATTACAAACTCAATAAAAAATAGAAGATGTGCTCGATTGTCATATCTGCCATGTTTGCACACACACATACCTATCTAACGGGTTGTATAGCCAATTGTGTAACGCTTTAAACAGGTTTGTGTGTGTCTTCAAATATAATAGATGTGCCAATTGTGCACATTTTCAATTTGTCACTGAATTCATAATTGATCATTTTAAACAAATGGCTTTACTTCAATGTTTAGATAAATATGTATTGTTGCCTTGTCCATGATTGTGCAAAACACTGTGTTGCACTACAAGGAGGGCTCAGATATAAACAAATGCTCTACCTTTGGCTGTGTAGACCACCACGTCACAATGCAAAGAGACATTAAGGAGTAAAATGCACATTTACCTGCGGTGAAATAACTAATTACTTGTCCAAAACAATTCATTACAGATTCGGTGAGAAATAAAAGATGTGCACATTTTGTCATATTTAAACACACACATACAAACCTACTTAAAGGGTTTCATAACCACTTGTGTAGCACTTTAAGTAGGTTTCTTTGCGTTTTTAAATATGACAGATGTGCACAATTGACAAATGCGTGAATTGTGCATATCTTCTATTTCTGACCAAATCTGCAATTGATAATTTTTTCAAAGGTCACATACTTTACTTCAGAGTATAAATAAGTGTGTATATTTGTCTTCTCTTTGGTTGTGCATACCATTGTTGCGGGAGCAAATCACACGACCTATAAAGTGTATGCAACACAGCCTAGATCAGCATAATGTCAATCGAGGACATAGATGACACGATAGGTGCACCACGGCAATTTCTTTAGCTTGTCAGCAGGCTGAGACCATCCCATGCATACAACACTCTGGAAAGCTAACTAAACCACAACCTAGAATCTCACTACTCTCAACTACACCACCAACCCGCATACACACAAACAGAAGAAAGCTCACTAAATCATACCAGAATTGTATGAAACTTAAGGAACACCATCTCCTCACTAGGATACACCTGTCCCAAAGCCTCTACACTCAAAACCCTCACTCTAGACCCATTTGCAAAAAACGCGTATGAAGACATAGCAGTATTTTGAAAGTGCCCGAAACTGAAATCTATGAGTACCTATGTGTAGTTTATGTCGCCACAATTCTAGTGACTACTTGCAAGAAGAAAACAAACATCATTTGATATACTTACAACCACAAATAGCTCATAGATGTGCAAGCACGTTTGCTCCGTTCCATGAGGAATGCTTGGCGTTTTCACGTAGCTCTTGCCAAGCCTAGTGCAATGGTGTAGTCTAGGATCTCCAATGTGATGAGCAAGCAGGGAGTAGCGCCAGGATGAAGCTCACTCTCTATCTCTCTCTTCCTCTCTCACACACAGTCGACGACAGCTTAAAACTTGATTATGATAAAAGTTCTCTTTACAAAATGACCTAGGTACCTTATATACTAAGGCAACCATAGGTTAAACCTAAAATACAGTTCAAGCGGTAAAATGGCTTTATATGTACAATCTAGAAGTGCCATTGCAGCTCGGCTTCTGCAACTAGGCTAACTACTCATTACAAATGATGTTTCTAACCATAATCCATAGCATTTCATAACTCTTAGAGAATAAGGCTTTGTTGAGTTATGCCATGTTGTTGACCCAATGGGCAACACTCCCCCCTCCAAATTCATGTCATCCCCTGACATGACCCGATTGTTGATGTTGGTGCGGTCTTTGTTGTCGCTTTGCTGATGTAAAGAAAGTATAGTATGTGGCCTTTGCACAAGCTTGTCCTGTTCATCCAATCCGATGTACATAGTCTTTACATGATTAGGAAAATCATAATTGATGAGGAACGTCTGCCAGTTTTGTGTCTTTCTCATTTTCATCTTCTACAATCTGTAGAATTGAGTGATTGGCTTTCAGATCTTGTGAGCCAATGACAACTTTGTAAGGATTCTATAGAAATTGTCTGGCTAAATCTTCAACTTCTTTAGGCCAAGTTGCACTCCAATGCAAAGTTTGTGTGTCAGGCCGAATCTGGGATACAATTTTTTTCTCCCTTAAGGTTCAAAACCCATCATCAAGGACAAGATATGTAACCCTACAAAGGTTGGTTTGTTCACCATTTGTGTTTGCTCTTCTTTGTTGATGACTCCTTTGTTCCTACATCAAGGTGGTAAAATTTGCATTTGCCACTATTAGCTTTTGTGTGCTGTAAATAATTATACTACTTCTACTTGATACATGACTTAATTAAAGCCTGACAAACCCCAATTAATTTCCCAAGTTAGTAAATTTCTTCAAAAGGGCTTTATCCGATATCATTCGTGATAGATGACCATCGATGATAGCTATTACCTTTTGTGTGTTGTAAATCATTATACTACTTCTACTTGACACATGACTTAATTAAAGCCTGACAAACCCCAGTTAATTTCCCAAGTTAGTAACTTTCTTCAAAAGGGCTTTATCCGACATCATTTGTGATAGATGACCATTGATGAGCTATCATTATCCACTTGTCCCCAAAATTCATATACATGATGTACAAGGTATGTAGATGGCTATCATGGATTCAGATTTGAAAAAAATGCATCTTTGGCTAGGGACTAGACTCTTTTCTTTAAAAAATAAAAAAAAATCAAACCCTCAGCTTGTACTCTCTATTTGTAGCCTCTTGACAAAGTTTCGATTGATTTGGACTTGTATTTGGCACTTTTTGGATTTCAGTCTTGAAAATGACCGATAGGCATCGTTGGCACCTTCTGGTTACCAAACACATGTAGAACCAATGATGATGATCAAAATTGGGCTTGATCCCTGGTTGATCTTGTAGACGTCTATCACGAAAGATGATTGAGCTGGCATTTTTGCCCCTTTTGTGCTTGTCAGTACTGTTAGTCCCTTTTTTTTGTTAGGCTTCATTAAGTCACATACAAGATAGAAGATTATAGTATAAAGATCTATATATGGCCTTGTCATTGTGTGAAGTGTCCAATCAACAACTTTACACTTGATGGGTGCTTTCTTTAGTCACATCACCAACTTTCTTTGTCCTTGTAGGCCATCCTGGAGTTTGATGACCATTCTTAGTCATGTTTGGCCTCATGTTGTTGTTGAAGATCAACTTTCTTTTCTCACCTCTAACATCATAGCCTTGTGCATGTGGCCTTTGAGACATGATTCATGAAGTGTCGTCATTTTCTTGGATCTTCTTTGCTGTGTACAACTCGACATCTCTTCAGTCTTTTCTTCATCTAGATTATGAATTTTTCCTACCTTTTTTTTTAAATCTAAAAAGTAACAAAATAAAACCAAAAATCAACTCAACTCAAAAAGCAAAATCATTCTGATAGAGTTCTAAATGCTATGTGCACTGTACACATGTCCCTAGGGGCTCATATGGATTTTGTCCTCGTACTCCTCTTGTAATGCTACTATGAGGGCATATACTCTGAATTTTGTCAAAGCATTACCATAATCAAATGCAAAAAATCAATGCAGTTCACAAAACATTGCCCTCTAATATTCATAATATTAGGTCCGCATTTAGAATGCCTCCCCTCCTCCTATTTGGAGTCCTCCTTGATGTGACAGGGTATCGCCAAGGGTATGTGATGTGCTTGGGCAATCAAAAAATGTGCCTATGTAGGCCTTGTAATGTAGCCCTATTATGCATACACAGTCAATGCATGGAAAAATTTATGTTGTGCAAGATGTGGATATAAGCAATTCTGTTATTGGCATTTGTTGGCCAAGCTTCCTATTTTAAGAAATGTGATGATTTTGAAGCTCATGTGCCATTTTGCTTTATTGAAGATTGTAGAGCTTTTTTGAAGTCTTACTTATCTGTCTGATGCATCTTGGAATCCAATTTATCCCTATGGTTGGTTGTCGTATTTGGTATTGTTCCTCAGAGTGGGTTCTCTTTTAACTATATTGTAAGCGTAGGAGGAATTGAAAGAATTCAACCGGTGGTGCAGTGACAGCAGTGTTATTGGTTTCCCTTGGGACCCACTTCTTCATGATTCTTGGCTGTTTTGTTGATGCTGCTTGTTTGGGAACCCGTACTTATCCCTGCTTTGTTTGTGGTTGAAGAGAATTCTTTGGGATCCACCTTGTCTTTGTGTGAGTTAGCAACGGTCTTTGCTCATCTCTTGTACACTTGGTTGGCGACAAGATTCAGACATTGAGAGTTGATGCTTTATTTATTTTAGAATCCAAAAACACTCTTCACCTCTTTGTGCTTGAAGAAACTTCTTTGGAACCCAAATCTGAGTTGTGAAAGCTTGCAACTTTGTGTTTTTCCTAGTTGCTCTTGCAGGCTTTGACTATTTTTCTTTTGGTGTTGAATCTTGTGATTTTCCATTAGAGATCTTTGTCTTCTTGATCCATATGTGTTTTTGGCCAAACTGGCTCTTTGGTATCCAGATTTGTCGAACTTTTTGGTTCATACTTGTTTTTCTTTTCTTTTGGTCTTCTTTGGTGGTTGTTAAAGGGAAGCTGCTAGTGACCTGAGTACCTACTAGTAAAGGATGTCAAAAGAATCATCACTATCGCTACTATCCTCAACAAGGTTGCATTCTAGCACTTTCCCTTTGTGGTTTAGCTTGTTATGGAAAGTTACTATTTTTTTGCTCTTGGATTGTTGTTTTTGGGATGACTTTGGTATCCACTTAATTAGAGCATTGTTAGCTCATTGACATGGTTGTCTTCTTCTTGACTGAGTATTTTCTTCATGTATAAGAGCCACGTATGAGGATGCTTGTTGCAGTTTCAATTCCACCAAAGATTTTGGAATCCATTTTTGATGCACTTTATTTTTGTAGCAATGACATTGGTTCTTGGGTTTTTTAACTGGACAATCATAAAACCGTGCATTTGTTAAAGTTTTGTTTATGTCACTTGCTGTGTCATCCAGATTTTCATTGTTTGCATCTTCTTGAACCTCCAAGTGTTCTACAGAGTCATAGAACACGTCTTTTTTGTCATCTTCATTTTCCTGGATCACACTCACTGCAAAGTAAGGAACGGCATCATAGCCATTTTTATCACGAAACGTCGTTGTTGGATCGTCTTGAATAGCGTACACATCGAGAGTAGCCAAGATGTGTTCCCATTCAAGTTTCTCTAAAGCTTCCTCACAGGAAAGGGTTCTGGGATGTAGTCCGTATCTTCAATTGCCCTTTTTAGGATGCCTTCCTCTCACATTAAGCTTCCGCATTGTGAGGCTCCACACATCTAGTTCTATAGGCTTACCCAACCATGCTGAAAGTTTTGATCCTGCTACAAGAGAGGAATCAAATTGGTCCATAGGTGTTCTTGTCACAGTCCTGTAACTATGGTCCTTCAGATTTATCCTTGTCATGGTTTTCATATGTGTCAGGTAGATATAGTCATAACCCCAATCTTGGACCATTTTCAATTGTCGCATGAATGGTCTTCTTATAATGATATCATAGTTGTTCTTCTTGCCAAAGTCAACAATAGCAAAGGTTTTATCATATTCAATGTCACAAGAAGTAACAACTGCTTTTTCTAACAGTCCTATGGGCCTTTCCATGTGTCCATCCGCAAGCTGCAGTTTCATCCTTGTAGCCCTCACTGTTGGTTTTTTGCATTTTTTCCAGACCTCTTTTGTTGCAATGGAGCCAGCTCCACTATCAAGGATTTCCATGGTTTTTACACCTTGGAATTCCACAGGAAGAGTGATGTTTCCATCTTCTCCCTCATAGTACTCCCCGACCTTGTTTAAAGGTATTGGTCGATTGTTTAGCTGGGGCATCTCTAGCTCTTCGATCCCTTCCTCGATTTGAGTCAATGGTTTTTTAACACCAAATTTCTTTAGGCATTTTTCCATAGTAGCCCACATGTTTGGTCGTATTTTGAGAAACTCGGCCAATGTTATTGTACAAGTGACTGGGGTAGATAGAATATCTATTAGCCCTTTTGAATCAATGAGCTTGGTCTGTGACGGGATTGCAATGACATCAAATTTGGCCTTGTACTCTCTCGTATAGGACGGTAGTGTTCTTAGAGAATGGGGTTGATTGTCTATAGATTGTACAGATCCTTTGTCTCCCCAGTACAATTCCACTTCTAGATACATTTGAGATCCAGCCTCAAATTCCTTTATTGGTGGAAGAGACACTCCTCTTCTATCACTTGTTTGGTTTACTTGTCTGCTTAGCTCACTTGATTCATTGGCCTCTCTGACTTGTTTCCACAATTCATCAAGACCCTCTATTTCTTTACAACTGGCAGAAATAGCTATGTGAAATCCCTTGGAAGAGTTATCTGTGGTATTCAACACTATCCTTGGCTCTAATGTGGGATTCTTGAGCTTTGGTCCATGCTTGTGACTAGAATCTAGCTCTTCTTGTTCCTGGTTTGGTGTTCCTGGTTTGGTGGGATTACTGGTGTAGGTGGGACAAGGATCACATCCTCGGGTTTTCCAACTTGTGGTTCTAGTAAAGCTTGGGCTATTTGAGTCATTTTCTTGCACATTTCAAGCATGTCCTTTTCTAGTTTCGTATAAGGATATTTCATCCATCTCTGTTCTTGGGTTTGGTTGTTTTTGAGCCGTGTTTCATAGGCTTTTAGGAGGTCATCTAATGGCTCATTAACCTTCTCGACCAACACTAATCCTACCGAACTAGCACTTTTTGGCTCACTTTTTGTTGATGGTTCTTTTGGAGGTTGTGACATCTACATAGGAGAAGGTGCAACCATTTCCTCATGTTGTCTTATCTTCTCTTCAACTTGGGTAAGTTTCTCAGCCAGGGATTTCTGCTCTCGTTCCCTACGTGCTTTCATCCTAGCCTTTCTAGCTTTCCAACTATTCCGTTTACTCTTACTTTTTTGACTAGGTGTATCAGTTTTTGGTTCATCTGTCTCTAGACTCACGCCTGTTTCTATTTTCTCTATCTCTTGCTTCTCATCAGCTTCCTTTTGAGCTTGCGCTCTCATAACTACTTGAATTGATACGATGTTTTCATTTTCCAAGCTACTGGGTAGCTGAACAATTCTTGAGATAGTTGTTGTGATCTTTTTGACTCAGTTTTGATTTTTTGGACGGCTCAAGATCAAGTGAATGACACCACAAACAATCGTCTTCTCAGATTTTTTTGGCATGTTGAGCCCACAGCTTCAGTAGATATTCTCTCACACAGTAATGAACTCACACACACACAGAGGTGAAAACGGAAAAAACGCTGCTAAGTGAGTATGAGTACTCACCTTGTGAGTTATTTATACAAGTTGATGCCATCTACAGAAGACGCGACCCACAGTAGTACCAGCCCCTCCAATCAAGGTCACTTTATGCGGGAAAATCCTTAGGGATTACACCAAGCAAGAGATCCGGCAAAACTAGGCCCCTTACGCGCTAATTCTGCTTAACCTAATCGGCTACAGATACACCCCACAGTACATGCGGTAGCGTGCAACAGGAGGCACAATCACTCAATGCAGGGAATAAAAGCCACCCACAAAGCATTTCTAAATTTACCCTAAAAAAGGTAAAGATAACATTAAGTTACATGCAAGGACAGGCAATATAGTCTGCCACCTTATGGCCCCCCAAATAACTAAGCATTCCCATAGTCTACACCCAGTCGGAGTTATTGCAACCGACCTAGAATCTGTTCTCATATAATTCCCCGAACCTTATAATAAGCTCTTGTCATACTAAAAGGTGAGAGATTTACCACCATTGGGTAATTTTATTTAATTTTCCATTTTGGTATCGGAGTCGTACAGTGTGTTTATAAAAGAGAAAGTGATATTTTTTCAAAAAACCGAGTCCAGAGTCAATTTTCCGGAGCAACTCCAGCTACATTGCACACTTGGTGAAACAAACCATGCTACAGAGCATTTTCTGAACAATGAACAGATAGTATAAAGTTAAATGCACGGACAGGTCATATTGTACACCACATACCTAATTGTAATGGATAACAAACTATTCCATAGTCAATAGCTGTTCGTAAATTAGTCAAGAGTTTTATTGTATTAAGCCTCGGATGATCATAAATAGCAATTTTACACCTACTTTCCAACCCTATAGTAAGCTCTATGTTATTCAACTATCACTAGGGTAAAAAATGCACCAATCATAAAGGTGAGAGTATAACCAGTTTTGGGTAATCAATTTTCTTTCCAATCTGGTCTACGAGTCAAAAACCAATGGGTCTATAAAAGAAGGGTGATATATTTACAAAAAACAAAGTCCAGAGTAACCTTTCGGGAGTTTATCATCTTCAACTAATCTGCTTACGAGGCATATCTAATAAATTATGGCATAAAGTCAAGAACAGGTTTTTTCCATAGCAACTGCACATCTTTATCTGTCCAGTACATCTACTCGGAGAGAAACCTTACTCCGTTATGAACTTCATTTATTTCCGCAGTTAGGAACCTCAGTTTCCCAAACTAAGTGGTGGACCTATCAGGACCGAGTGACGCGAGGGACTCTTTGGGGTCGTGAGCATTTCAAAAACAATATCCGATTGGCGATGGTTGCTGAGGTACTGGGCCTAGGGCCACAGTATTATTACATAGAATATTCAATAAAGCCAGGTTTTTCAGATCGGTTATACCTGCTAGCCCAGTTTCTACCTTCTCATAAGATTTTCTTCTACCGTAGTTATGGTCATCAACTAAGAGGATATTTAAACATTACTCCCCGCACTCGGGAGTATAGGGTAGTCTTGGTGACTCGGATCCTACCTTTGGTCGAGCGTCCAAACACCTGCTTCTACTGTGACGGTTGTTTGTGTGATCATGTAATGGGCGGCATAATAGAGATGTAGATGAAGGGCTCCTGAAATAATCATCAGCTAAGCTTTTTTGTCCACTGAAAGATTTTGTGTGTGTGTGTGTGTGTGTTTTAAATTTTATTTTGGGGGGAGATTTGAATTTAAATAAACTAGAGATTTTGCTTATTTGAATTCAACATCTGTCCTTTGATTGCTCTCTTAATATTGGAGGTTTGACTCTTTTAAACTGTGAAATAAAGAGGCCCTTCTAGACCCCAATCTCTTCCTAATGCAAGGAAACACAAATCATAAATGGAGCAGGTTGTCTAGTATTTTTTCTTTTAAAGAATAAAGCAATTATTTTGTTGTTTTGAGCAATTTTCCAGTATCCTTCTCTCTTGTTCATGGATCCATTCACATGCTCTCTCTCTCTCTCTCTCTCTCTCTCTCTCTCTCTCTCTCTCTCTCTCTCTCTCTCTCTCTCTCTCTCTCCACAACATCATTGGTTGTTGTCTTGCTCTCCAATGACATGTTGGTGCTGCCAAAGAGAACCAATGCTAGAAATGATGGAGAGCAAGGATATGGATGTTTAGAGGTGTGTACCAAAGTGTCTAAGTAGGTGTGAAGACCAAGTGCAGTCAAAGGGATTGAGGTGTGTATGATTTATGTGGTTCACATATCAAAAGATCTCATTTTGGGGCTAATTAGCAAGGGTGATTCAGGTTATAGAAAGTGCAATTTTGAAGGTGCATATTGTGCTCTTCAAAATGATCTCTAATCTCATCCAAATGGTTAGTCGATCACAGCCTTGAAGTGCAAGTTATGGAAAGTTGAATGTCACAGTGTAAACAGAATTGTATTTGATGGCACATATGTGGTGATGTCTTAGGTGATATGTAGTGATGGCTCAGGGGATATGTGAATTCATGACACCAAAGTTCTTATTTTTCTTTTCATACCACGCTTTTTGGATCCCAAATTGGAGTTCAAACCACCAAGTTACTAGAAGTGAAGTGTTCTATTGTTTTTGGACCAGCTTTGGATGCATGTTAGATGATTTGATTTAGTTCAGTTATGATTCTCTTGATAGATTCTTAAATGGGCTACATGGTGTTCTTTACGATGTTCAGATCAGACTTGAAAAGACCAATTTATCCTAGTTGATTAACACATGTATGAGAGATGCGGGTTTTGAGCTTCATCACAAAGGGGGAAAGCTATGCAGTGATAAGAGGATTTCATAATTTGTGGGGAGAGTTAAAAATTGAAGTGTGAAAAATTTCTCGTGAGCTTATAGGACTTTACAGGGCCCAAATTGGGTCCCATTTGGTCAAGATGTGCTCAAATTCATCTCTATCACAAAGAAAAAAAAATTGCAGTTGTTGTTATCATTGGATGCAATGGTTTAGTGGGAGGATAACTCAAATGGTGTTGACTCTATGTAGAAATACTATATCACGTTGTCAAGAAGTGCATAATGCGGCCAGGAAAACATTGGGCCTCTGGCTATGAGGGTTCGTATCAAAATCAAGCAAGTCGTAGAATATTTGAAGCTAAAAACACACTCAAAAAGACCAAAACTCTAGCCACAAAAGCTTCACTTTGAAAAAGAACAAAGAACAACTCAAAACTCTTGTGTGAGTAAAGATTTGGTGTAGCCTCGCTCCCAATTGCAAAGATGCAGTGCTCTTTTGCCCTAATAAAAGCCCTAAATTAACGCTTCAATTCTTCATCGTAGCCATTTCATGGAAGCTTCAACACTTCACTAGACAATCACAAGTGATTATTTGAAGAGGGGAAACCCTAATTGGTGACCTCACAGCCTCGAATACAGGGTTGGAACAACACAGGACTACAATAGTACACCATGGAAGAAGCATGTTTATCCTGTCATAGAGAAGCTCAAATTGCTGATATTGTACTTATAAAATGTTCCTCGACTCCTCATAGACATGGCACCATGAGTGATGTGGAATTTTGAGGACCGGTTTCGGCCATTTTCAACCCAAAAATGCCCTTTTTTGCCCATAGAAAGAACAAGTGAGCTGCAAAAATCCCTAAAATTGTGGGAAAATCCCATTGGTCTCAAATTACATTTTGAACCTCATTTTTCCACTTGGAAAGCACTTTAAATGCATAGTTTATGGCTGCGTACAAAACCTAATATTCGCCCGCACTGAACTTTCTAGGCAAAACAAGTGTGCCATCTTCATGCACTTGACATATGTATGTGAAAGAACATGCCATAGTGCCACGTCTAGGGTCTCGCCACCCCGGTAAGGTATGTATCTGTGGCAACCGTTCTCACACATTTGACAGTATGTACATTGTGGCATTTGGTCCCTCATATCAAAAGGCATAAAAATTGGGGTGAACATTCTGATTCACATTATAACCATGCCATACCACGACATCCACTGCCTCTAAATTTGCACATCCTCTAGCATATGCCACAAATATCTCTTTGTAGGTTTATTCTTCACTTAAGTCCATGTACATGTCAATGTCATCGTCACTTTCAGCAAAATCTAACGTATCATGCTATCTTTCTTCATCGTCAGCTATAACATTTTCATCAGAGTCGTCATTTTCTTTTTCTTGTGAGACAAATAGATATGTATTGCGCCTTCTTTTGAACAGTTTGATTATTTTCCAAGCAATGGGAATCTTCATTTCTGTCCCATCCAACTCATACAAGGTGTAAGTTGCATTCCCGTGTACATGCTTAACCACATAAGGACCAAACCATCTTTTTGAAAGATTTCTTATTGTTGAATGTTGGTTTTCAAGACTCTTGTCATACATCAACACCCAATCACCTTCCTCAATATCTCTAGGTCTGAGCCTCTGCTTCTTACCAAATTTTTCCTTATTTTTCAACCTTGCATCTTTTAATCGTGCTACTACAATGTCAATATCTTTAGGGCTTCTTTCTAGTTGTTGTATATGCAAAGCAAGAAGGTCTTCCCTTTTCATTCCTTCTTTCCAAGGCAATACATTCTATGTGGGAACACATCCTCAATTGGTATTACAGGTTTCTGACCATACATCAACTCAAAAGGCATATAACCAGTAACTATGCTCTAAGCTGTACGATTAGCTCATAAAGTATAAGGCAATAGCCTAGGCCACTCTCCCACTTTTCCTTTACAAGCCTTAGCCAAAGAGTTAATGATAGGAGGATGCCCACGTTCTGATTTACCATTCCCTAGGATTGTATGCAATAGTGAGATCAAGTTTAATACCTAATCTAGAGAAAAATTCATTGGTTTTGTCCGCATCCTCTCGGCATCCAACTCACCCATGTCTGTTGTTATTTTCCCAACACAACCATAATGGCTAATCACATTGTCCAAGAGGAACTTACATATCCCTTCCATGATTTTCATTCTTAGAGCATGACCTCAACCTGGTTAGCTAAATCTTCTCGTGCAAGCACTATGTGTCTCATTTTCCATAAGCCCAACAACGTTCTAACGAGATCTACTACCCATTTATAATGCATGGCCAATGGGTAATTAGGGTGCAACCCATCACGATGACATACATTTGAACACATTTGACAAGTTTCACAAGATTCCACAAAGTGAGACACATATTTATACATTCATTTCCACCTATACCTCTCTTTGATTTTAGTAAATGTGGCCCATACACCTCTATGCCCAGCATAAAGACTCTCATGAAACTTTTTGATAAGGTCATTTTGAGTGTATTTTTCATAACTCTCAATGGCATCCCAATTCTTTTTTTTGGATGGTTCCACAGGTAACCATCTTTCAAAAGTATACATAGGCCTTTTTTCATATTCTTTTGAGCTCTTGATCAGTCCACCTTCTTGCCTTGTCAAAGTGCTCAGATATAGCGTCCAATGAGCAACAAGTCACCTTGATATAGGTCCTCTATAAATGACTCAAGTGCATTTGACAAACACAAACATGATCACCCTTGGCATAAGATCTACTATAAGACCTTGTGCCTACATCACCTTCGACAACCATTTCCTCTTCTTTTTCATACCTGCAACTAGATTTTCTTTACCTTCAATATGCTTAGATTCTAGATTCAAAGACTTTATGTAGGCAATCTATCTCAACATAGAAATTTTGGGAGTTGAACAACTTTTGATCATTCCAAGAAGGGGTAGACAATCAGTCTCCACTATTACGTTTGCACCAATCAAATACTCTTTATCACATTTTAGTGTTGTAACTTCTCCCCACAGTTCCCTTTTTACCTGTGGATAATTTCAGTTATGATCACTTAGGACCTTTCTCCAAATCTCACCACATATCGCTTGCCATCATCATCATCTTTCCTAATCTCCCATCCAATTTGTTTGGGACTAGCATTCATTGTCACAATCACATGCCTTCCACATTTATAGTTTACTTCCCTCAAAGTATGCAACATAAGAAACAACTTCTTTAGTTTCCTCATGGCATGTGTATGCATTTCTTCCCATTGGAAGTTTTGGTTCATTCTCAAGAGCTGGTACAAAGGTTCTGCCACATGTGCATATTGAAGAATCCAGATAACGTAAAACACGCATGCACCCAAGAACCTTTAAACCTCATTTACATTAATACATGTCTCTTTCATTCTTTGAACTACATCAATTTTTGTTAGAAAAGATCTTCTACCATATGGCATGCACATATGTCCCACAGCCTGCACATATGTCCCACAATAAGGACTTCATTCACACCAAACACTGACTTTTGACCAAACAAGGTAAGGGTAAGGTTCACTTCTTCCAACCTTTACAAGATCTTATCACAATAATTGATATGATTTTCCACATACTTGTGGCACCCCCTCAAGTCTAGAGTCACATATATATCACTTACATCACATCCTTTGGTTGGCACATCATCAAGAAAGGGCATCGTAGTTTGAGATTTGAAGTCACGTAGGACTTTGTTCATACCATTCATCATATGTGCAACTCAATTAGTTTCTCCATGAGGTAATGTACACATCCTTACCAAACCAAAGGTGTCCCCATGGTAGTCAAGTCCCTGCTTTCCATTGCTAGTTGGAATTGATCATACCCTAAGTATAAATTCCCCACAGAATATATCCCCCTTCCTGCAAATGCCTCTACAAATTCATCTACAGGTGGCCTTGTACCCACATTTATAATTGTAACCTTGTTGATAGATTGCATATCGTGGATAAAGTGTAAAGAACCATTTATCTTTGAAACTGTGAACCACATATTTGACTATGGAGCACAAAAAGGATCCAGAATACCCATTTTGATCTTTTCATTAAGCAACTCAATGAGTTTTGGCAAATGAGTCTTTGGAACCAAAATATGCTACAAGTTCCAAGGTACATGAGGGATAGTGAAGATTACCATAGGAGAAACAATGTAAGGATCAACACACCACATCTCATGAGGCTCAAATGCAAAATCTTTTATGTGTTTGACAAGCATGTCTTCAAAGCATATCTTTCTAGCTTTTGTCAAATTGTCCTTGCAACAAACTTTAACTCCTTCAAAGAATCGTGCGTAAACTTGGTCCCAGTCTTGTTCAGGTCACAAAGATCAGGTTGCAAAGCAGCTTGTTCCATCTTATTTGTGCAATGTTTCGGTAGAGGTAATTCCACTATTTTCATTTTCTTTGCCATAGACTTATACTTAGTATCCACTCGCACATCAATCCCACATCAATACCTTGAGCATTTTTAAAATCATCAATAACTTTGTACATATATATGGAGAATACTTTCACAAGCTCGTTTCCAACACACAAATTGCAATCCATTAAAGATTCTAAATCTTGCATAGTATCCACAAATGAACAAACACATGTGCAATGCATTCCTCATCTTCTATCAAAGCATTGGTCCTCAAACATTATTGTACACTATTTACATAATGTCTTTCACCCGGGTTCAAGTCCTCACACTTTGTAAAAAAGATAAATCCATAGTCTGTTAATCCTACAAAACCTGTAGAAAACATATCCTTTGCATATACATCATGAAAAAACTTTTCTCTTCTTGTACCATTGCAATCCCGCTCTACCATGGTACATGGTCAAAACTCCCAATCCCGCGGGATTCACCATGGAAAACTTATCGCACCATGTAAGTGCAAGGGAGGGGGGTTTTTTTACAAGTTACATAAGCGTATAAGTTACATGTAGGCCCCATTAATTTATCTCGCTAGCTTAAAAATAAGGAAGGGGGTATCATATTTATGGGGGGGAGAGGGAGAAGGGGGAGGGAGAAGTGATAAAAGGTAAACATGAGAGGAAGTTTTTGTGTTTCAAAATCATGCCTTAACAAAAGATTCTACCCTCGAACTTGTAAGTCAATAGCTACAAAGATACATGCAAGAACTAACACTACTTTGTATATAGTTTGATGAAAGCGATAAAGAGTTTGTATAGATGAAAATTTACACGGAGAGCCTAACAAAACTTTGCAACCATGTTTTTTGAGTAATTTAGATGGTTTAGAATTGGACGAGCAGCTAGAGTGCAGGTTGAATGGGCACATAGTTTGAAAGTCAAACTAAGACACATTGAGGGTATATCTAGTTATCAATAGAAATGGTTCCTTAGTACGTTGCTAGTCACTGTGCTACACGCTCTTTGACTAGGTTTACTCAGTTAGATCATGTAAGACCTAAATTTTATATGTAAGATAGGGGTATGCTAGTTTTTTGCATGGGTTGTCGTATAAGTGTAGAAAGGGGGTCATATTCCCTAATATTAGTCGTACATAGGGGTTTTATCAAAGTTGTCCGCTCGCACGTGGCGTCCCATTTTGTCTATAGAGTGAATCCCCCGGGCTCCCGATATCCCTGTAGTCCTTGAATTCTTTGTTTTTCTTTGGCAAGGATTTCTCTCTAAGGCTTTCACCATTCCTTTCATGGTTCACACAAATAGTAATAAATTGGCCTGCATGCTTCTCACCCCTGCTGCTTATCCTAGCATAAGATGAACCATTGTCCATCACCTTAATTTGTTTCCATAAGAGTAGCAGTGATGTACAATTACCCACCAAGGATAAAAGGGTATGTAGACATCTCCTAGACAAATAGTTTTTTGTCATCTTTCACATTGCCTATAGTCACCCTTACATTTGGACAAGCTCCATATAGCTCCCCTAATGAGTTTTTTGCTGCAAAAATCATTCATTCATGATCTATATCAATTGGCCATTTGCCTACAGACTCTTTGACACGAGGTTAATCTCTAATCCATGACCTATCACTGCAATGTATGGCTCTCTAAGGCTCCCACTTTTACCAAGGTCTCAGTAGTTGCTCTTGCCCAATGACTCTTAGATTAATGACTCTTGTGAGCTGTCTCAACTTCATCTTCATCATCTAAGAAGCGAACCTGTTTTACTCCTCCCCTAGACTTGTAGCATCCAACAAAAATTTCATCACCTTGTTCGCCATAGACCTATACTCCCTGCGCATTGAAAGTCTCTCCTTCACCCTATACATGGATAGATTCAATAAGAGACTTTCACTTTCTCTTGATAATATCAATTATATCCTCATGGAATTCCCACTTTGCTATGCCAAGGACCTCACCCAAGGTAAATTCCACCTTACTGTTCAAAATCCTCTCTTCCCAAACCTTCTTGAGATCTTTTGTTGCCTCTATATCAAATTGGAGTTTACAGGATGGACACTTTGCTTTAGCTTTTGTTGCTTCTTTCTTCTTTTCTTTAGTAACTTCTTGCATATGCACTTCACATATAGCCATCTCTTGTGGAGAAGCTAGTTTAGAAGGCACTATGTCATTTTGGCCTCCACTACTTGTGGCCCTTTTTGAGGCCCTTCGTCCCCATTCTCATGCCTATATTTCTCTTTGACAATGGCCTCATTGTCTTGAAATTTGGCTATGTACGCATGCACTGACAAAGAGTCCACAGGGTCATTCCAACCTGTTTCTAGCCTAATGCAATCTCCAGCTTCTTGCAAAGCCTCTTTAGTCATTTTACCCTTCAAAGTACATTCAACCCATAGGTGGCTGCCTCAATCATTGAGATAGCATGGCTAGTAGCCATGTATTCAACCAGCTTCTTCATCCCGCCCTTGTCAAAGGTTGTCCCCAAGATCTTACATGTTTCCCTTAAGTGAATCTTGCCATCTTTAAAGGAAACAAGCTCCTTCATCAAAGCATCTTTAAAACTTTCACAATCCCTCCTTGCATGGTCAGTACTATCACACCATATGCATCTATTTATAGATCCTTCTTTGCTTTGAGGTCTTTGCTGCATAAACATAGCAAAGGCTTGAAATAGCTGCATTGTGACAGGATCAAATCGCACCCCTTGTTTCTCTTGTTGTTCAATAGATTTGAAGCTTTGATTTGAGACCTTAAATGAAGCTTTTTAGTCCTCACCCTAGCCTACTTTGTGTTAGGCTCACCAAATTTATGTCAGGAAGTGTGCCATGCGGCTAGGAAAGTGTCGAGCCTCTAACTATGAGGGTTCGCAGCAAAATCAAGTGAAGGCTTGAAACAGCTGCATTGTGACGAGATCAAATCGCACCCCTTGTTTCTCTTGTTGTTCAATAGCTTTGAAGCTTTGATTTGAGACCTTAAATGAAGCTTTTTAGTCCTCACCCTAGCCTACTTTGTGTTAGGCTCACCAAATTTATGTCAGGAAGTGTGCCATGCGGCTAGGAAAGTGTCGAGCCTCTAACTATGAGGGTTCGCAACAAAATCAAGTGAGTCATAGAAGATTTGAAGCTAAAGACACAGTCAAAAAGACCAAAACTCTAGACATGAAAGTTTCACTTTGAAAAAGAACAAAGAGAAAAGAACAAATCAAAACTCTTGTGTTTGTAAAGATTTGGCATACCCAATTGCACAGATGCAATGCTCTTTTGCCCTCATAAAAACCCTAAATTAACGCTTCAATTCTTCATTGTAGCCATTTAATGGAAGCTTCACCACTTCATTAGAGAATCCCAAGTGATTATTTGAAGAGGGGAAACCCTAATTGGTGGCCTCACAGCCTCGAATATAGGGTTGGAACAACACGGGACTTCACTAACACACCATGGAAGAAGCATGTGTAGCCTTTCATAGAGAAGCTCAAAGTGCTGATATTGTACTTCTAAAATCTTCCCCAACTCTTCATAGTCATGGCATCGTGAGTGATGTGGCATTTTGAGCCATTTTTGGGTTATTTTTGGCCCTTTTTAGTCCAAAAATACCCTTTTTTACATGTAAACAGCCCAAACAAGCAGGGGGAAATCCCTTGTAGAAGATCCCATTTGTCTCAAATTACACTCTAACACTCATTTTTCCACTTGAAAAGCACTTTAGATGCATCATTTATGGGTGCACATGAAACCTACCTTTTTTGGTTGAAATCGTTCGCACTAAACTTTTTAGGCAAAACAAGTATGCCATCTTCATGCACCTTACTATCTACATATCTAAACCAAATTGGGAATATTTTTATTTGCAAAACATGCCATAGTGCCACGTCCAGGGTCTTGCCACCCCGATAAGGTATGTACACGAGCGCATTTGTGGCAGCAGTTCTTAGACATTTGACATTATGTACATTGTGGCATTTGGTCCCTCATATCAAAAGGCATAGAAATTGGGGTGAACATTTTGATTCCACATTATAAAGGTGCCATAGCATGACAACGCGCATGAATTTTTCATGATTATAGCACGTCCTTTTTTATACAATCTATTTAAATGATTTTGAAGTTCCTTAAATGATACCCCTTTGTAAGTAAAAATGTGACAATATTTGAAATTAAGAAAATATTTCTATTGAGCCCATGTGATAGGTACATATGTTATAGGTGGCCCCCTCAAGGAGGATGAGATGACTTGAATTTTGTAGTACAAAGGCTTTTCTTTGGAATGTTGTAATTAAATACGAGGTTTTATTGGGCTTTATAGGACCTTTTGTAAGGTTTGGAATATGTCTATACGGGAAAAAAATGCATTCACTTTATTATTTTTGAGGGAGTTTGAAGATATTTGAAGTTTGAATAGGGTGATGTCCCCTGCCATGTGGCCAAGCAAAAAACCCATATGCGTACCTTTGAAGGGGATTTGCACTCTATATATAATGGAACACTGCCCTTGATAACCATCAAGTTCTAGAGAGAAGGAGCTCTCAAGCCTCTAAATGGCCTTGCAAGCTCTACACGGTGGTGCCCATGGTGTCTCTGTCAATCATGTGGTGATAAGTGGAGAGGGGGTCGATGGATGGAAAATCTATGGACCTTTCAACTATGTCCACACAAAAGGTTCACACACAAGGTTAACACATGAGGGCCTCTTGGCCGGCCTAAAAGGGTCCAATGTTTCTCTAAGAGCACCATGACTCTTCCTCAAGGGAACAATCATGGCACCATGACTGTTCCCCCAGGCAAAACGGGGGAGGGGGACGGGGAGGATATTCATGGGCACCAAGAATGCTAAGTGCAAGCTTATGAGAACTCGTGGAGAAGTGGTTTATTGTATGCAAAGTGAATAAATTGTGTGGTTGGAGAGTGGTAAAGGGGAGTTCCAAAAATAGAGGGAAAAAACATCCTTTTGGGAAAAAACACCCGTTTGGGTTTTTGTTTGGGGAGTTTGGAGAGAGTAGGGAAAAGAAAGAGAACCTCAAAGGAGGCATTTTTTGTAATACTCCATCACAACCATCATTTTTTTGAAGAAAGTAGGCTTTCATAGCCATTTGTGGAATCATTCCTCTCTCATCATCTCCCCCCTTCCCCTCCCTTCTCTTTTCTTTTTCAATTGTGTTTGGTTGTGTGCGTGTGTGAGCCACTTGGGCTGATAGTGTGTGTGTGTGTGTGTGTGTGTGTGTGTAGAGAGAGAGAGAGAGAGAGATGTTTATTAGGGTTCAAGACAACTAGCTAGACACCCATCTTACTGACCGTACTAACTGTATCTCTATTCATTGGTAAAACAGAGATGTTTGTTAGGGTTCAAGCCAACTAGATAGACACCCATCTTACTGATCGTATCTCTATTCATTGGTAAAATAGTTTAATAAGTATTAGTGAGGGATTCCAATCCTCATTGAGAGCTCCACCCAAAATTCTCTGTCCTCACAAAGCTAAGTGTGCCTGCATCCATGCAGACACTCTTCACAATTGGTATCAACTACTTTTGAGTGCTTACAGAGGAGAGTATTTAGCCAGAGTGTTGTCCTTTGATTGCACACACATTGGAGTGCATTGGTGTGTGCTTATAGTTGGATTTGGAGTAGGAAATTTGCAGCCATATATGGGAGTGTGGATCTGAGATCTTCACGTGTGTTTGGCTCATTTAGGAGCTGATTTTTCTGAGAATTGGGACCATTTTGTTGTGGTTATTCAACCCATAGTGTGGCAGATTAGCAACAATTGGTTTCCATACGTGTATTTTTGGGCATGCAAAACATATTTTTGGCCATAATTTCCTCATATGACTCAAATATGTACAACCCAACGATCATTTAGTGATTTCGCACGTTATGGATGCAATGGTGGTGTCCATTTGACCTAATTTTGATCACTTCTTTTTGCAGCAATGTGCACGACATCGGTACCCTCTTTGCACACACACGCACACACACACACACATCGGCATTATGTTTTCAAAATAAAAATGCACACACACACACACACACATCAACGTTGTGCTTTGATAAACACATGAGGAACACACGGCATTGTGCTTTCACAAGCACACAAGGAACACACACACACAACACAACTTTTTGGCATCGGAGTAGTGGCATCATCTCTTTGGATGGAGGCATTGGCAAAATCTTCAAGCTCGACTGCTTTGGCATATAGAGCATGAGAGAGAGCGCATCAGCTTTCTTGACACTTTGCATTGGCATCCGACATCAATGAGGTGTTTCCGTCCAACATCAAAAATTGACATCAACATCCAACAATTTTGATGAGGAGAAGGTTAGAAGAATTCAAGACTTCCATGTGTCAACATGACATCGTAGATTGGGGTCCGCTATTTTGATCATAACTTGGCACTCAAATTTTTTAAAAATATACAAAAACATTGAGGAGAAATTTTAGTTCAAGAGGTACGTTGTCCATGTTTTGAGTTTTGTCAAATTTCAAGAGAAACAAGTTGCAAAAAAAACCACAAAAACATGTACCTTTGCTGCCATTAAAGTCTTTGGTGGTCCTATCTTAGTTGAAACTTTCCTTATGCATCCCAAGAGTTCTCATTAAAGCGTGAAAGTATTACCTAGGGTCTTGTATTTTCTCTGTGGAATCCAGGTGATAGCAAATAATGTAGCTAGTCAAAATGGTATAAAATTAGACGTGGGATAGTATGTACACAAATAGTAAATAAAAATATGATAAAACAAATCACACAGAAATTGACGTGTCAAATAGTAATATTCAATATTTTCTTTTATTTTATTTTTGTGGGATGTAAAGAGCCAAAGTAGAAATAAAACTTATTCAAAAGTGAAATAAAAAGATGGAAAAAATAAACGAGATTCTTACGCAACAAGGAATGAGATGAACCAAATTTCAAAAGAGGCCCTCATTAGCCCTCCCTCTTAGGCTAGAGGCATTCATGCCTCTAGTTCCATACTTGCTTTGTTCTTAGTTGTTCTTTGGAATATTTATATATCATCGGTATTCGATCAAACCTCAAAAAGTTACTGCTTTAATCTCCATCTATTGACATGTATTGTATGAATTGCTCCATTGATATCCATTAGTCTATAGCAGCCATTGGTGTAGCACTTTAGAATGATAAATGGCCCTTCCATTTGGGCATGAATTTATTATCTTTTTATGTGTAAAATTTATTGTTATATCTAAGCACTAGCATACCTTTCTTCAAGCTCTTGGCTTTTCATCCATTGTTGAATGTAAGCCTTCTTTGGTTTGCATGTGCTACAAAGGGGCTGATTGTATCTTTCCTATCAAGTTGGAGTCTCTCCAAATCTAGTATGTGGTTGCCAAGATGGTCCATAGGATGCTTCACTTGTCTAGCTAGTACCTTGAGAGTAGCCAAGTGTACTAATATTAGTAGAGTGGAGTCCTTGTCATAGACTAGGTGGTAATGTGTGTACCAACGTGACATGCAAAATGAAGTACAATAAGCCCAGACTGTATCCATAAGATGCTTGTCTTAGTCAATATGTGATTGTTTATCTGTTTCTTAGTGATGATCTTGAAGATCATACCATTTACCTTTTTCACTAATCCGTTGCAATGTGGATAGTAAGGAGTTAAGCATCGGCATGAAATGCCCAAATTTTTCATTAATTCTCCTACTAAACCATCTCTAAGACCTGGATCTATAAAAATGACTCCAAGTGGAATAGTAAATGTGTTGAAAAAAAAACTTTGCCACTTCCTTGGCAGTAATCCTAGTGGTTGTTGCAACCTCAGCTCACCGGGTCATGTAATCCACACCCGTTATGATGTACAATTTTCTTGATTGGTTCCTTGGAAAAGGACTAATAACATCAATTTCCCATTTCTCAAATGGTCCATAAAAGATTATAAGAGTTTGTGGCTCATCGGTGAGCCTTCTATCATTGGCTATTTAGCATACCCTGCATGTTGTGAACCATGCTTGTAAGATCTTCCTACTAGTGATGTCAAGGGCAAAGTGGCCTCCACAAAAACCATCATGGCGACTTGAACTTATCTTTGTGATCTCTCTAGAGAGAGGTACTTGCCTAAAAATTTGATTTTTACCCTTTGCAATTGCAACATTTAATGGCCTAATAACTTGTGTGTAGCAGAAAATAGCATGAACATAGTGAGCATTTCATCAGAATAGATTCCTAATGAGAATAGCAAGAGTGCTTGGGTGGAGAGAGCAACAAAAAGTATAACACCTAGTTAGATAGAATGAACAATACTCAAAAGAGAGAGAAATTAAGCTATTGACAACAGTTGAGGACCGGATTTACATGGAGCCGGTCCCCCCTCCAAAAGGCTTTGTATTATGGTTTCTCCCATCAAGAGAGACATTTTACAATACAATTCTTTGTTGTTCCTTCAATACTAGCTGGTGCAATGAAGATGGTAGCTTCAAGCACTAAGCAAAACACTTATAAAACACAACATCAATTCCCTCACGGTCTCAAACCCAAGACCTCACACACCTTCGAAGATGGTGAGAGCTAGCGGGGTATGAGAGTAGATTGAGAGGAAGAAGGAATAGTCTCACGAGAAAGATGTACATCTCCTCACATAATCACTCATATTAGCATAGCTTAGCTTAGTATTTATCATGGTAGAGGAGATGAGTATGCATTGAAGCTTGGCTCTTGGTTGGATTTGCATCACAAAGCCAAGAGTTGTTGGTATAGGCCTCCCTTCTCACAAGCTTGGAGTAGGTGATAAGCTTTCCATTAAAGCTTGAGAACGAGAGAGAGAGTCTTCTTAATTCACACATGGACTAGTGTGAGTGTGTATGCAATAATGCCTTGAGAAAATCAGCCCCCTCTCTCTCTTGGTCGACCCCTCTTGCTATTTGCTCATGCTCACACCCTATTGGACCTGTCCAAGCTTTTAGCCAATGGAATTTCAAGAGCATAAGTGATAGCCTTCTGACATGTGTCCCCCTTTCCCCTTTTGTGAGAGCTTTAGGTAATTAATTAATGCAACTAAACTCTCATTGGACCCCTTTGTCTCCTGGCCAATAGGAATCAGGCAAGCCATTAGGCTGCTGAATGCTCATTGGACCCGTTGGGAGATTGTCCAATTGTCTTCTAGAGAGCTTAATTCCTATTGGTTCTTTTATTAAGTGTTTTTAAATTAATTAAACTAGATTTACTCTAGCCTAATTCTCATTGGTCCACCTCCATGGCCATCCAATAGGATTTGAGTACACCTTGTGGGCATCTGGGCTAGGAAGTTGACATGTGTCCCTCTTTTCGCTTGTGCAAAGGAAGCTTGTAGTGTGTGTGTGTGTGTGTGTGTTTCTCTCTCATCCCCTACTTCCAAGGCTCGCCCCCTCCTAAGTAGGACTCTATGAAGACTTTTTGGCACACACACTAAGCATCCAATTTTCCTAGTGATTCACCTTTGGACACAACCTTTGAATTTTGGAACCTTAGCATTTTGGAAGTCTTAATGGGCTGAACCTTAGGGTCTTTTAAGCCCATTGTTGCACATTTCTCTTTTGTAGATTGCCCCCCCTTTGGATCCCTATTTCCGTCCTTCTCTTGGAAAGATTCTTGTAAGTCTCGGCTATACTCATCTGCATCGAAGATCTTCCCTTGTACCTTAAGTAGCAGCGGACTTTTTTATCTTCCCTCAATTACCTCAAAAGGTGCTTTTCCCGTGGAAGTATCTACAGTGTTATTGTAGGCATACTCCACTAAGGGTAAGTACTTCTCCCATTGGGATCTTTGATCTACTTCCGTTACATACGCTTTTAGTAAATCGAGAATTGTTAGGTTATCTATTTCACTTTGGCCATCCATTTGCGGGTGATAGGCTGAAGAAAAATTTAGCCTTGTTCCTAAATTCTCAAAGAGACCCCTCCAAAAATTACCGGTCATTCTAGGATCTCTATTCAACACTATGGACATTGGCAAGCCATGGTACTTGAAGATTTGTGAAATGAAGAGGGTTGCCATTTGATGGACTTTGATAGTCTTTTTGACAGGTATAAAATGAGCTTTTTTACTGAACCTATCTACTATCGTCCATATTCCCGTATTCCCATGGATAGACTTAGGCAATCCAAAGATAAAATCCATGGATATGCTCTCCCATGGTGAATTAGGGATTGGCAAAGGTTGAAGCAATCCAGGTTGCTTCCGTCTATCAAACTTTGTCTTTTGGCATACCACACATTTAGAAACATACTCTTGTATGTTTGATTTCATGGTAGGCCAATAGAAATATGTTTCAATCCCTTTTTGGGTAGATTGAATCCCTCTATGTCGTGCATAAGGAGGAGCATGATATTCATACATTACTTTCTCATGTAGCGAGTTAATAATGCATAGTCTATTGCCATAGAGAAGATAACCATCTTGTAAAATAAATGGCTCCTCTTTCTTCCGTGATGCAAGGGCTGAAATCACATCTCTAAAATCGGGATCAATAGCATATTCATCTATCATAGAAGATAGATCATTGTGAGTTCCTATGGAAACCGCATTCACTCTTGGCCGTCCTGAGAGTGCATCGGCTACTTGATTATGCTTGCCCACAATGTGAGCAATATGAAAATGAAATTGCGAATGAAAATTTTCCCACCTCATTTGTTTGCCGAAGAGCTTGGTCTGCATCATGAAGTACTTAAGAATTTGGTGATCCATTTGCAGAATGAAAGGAGTCCCCAATAAATAGTGCTTCCATGAGTCTAAGGCATGTAGAACTGTGAGGAGTTACTTTTCATATATGCCTCGAGCTTGCTCAATAGGGTCGAGCCTTCAACTTTCATAGGCTATAGCGTGCGCTTCTTGGAGCAAAACGGCTCAAAGGCAATCACCACAAGCATCACATTGGACCTCAAACAGCTTTGAGAGATCCAGTAGTGTAAGCACAGGTTGAGAGATAAGCTTTTTGAAAGCATTGTTCTCCTTGGCAGACCATGTATACCTAACGTTTTTCTTTGTTAGGTCATGTAATGGTTTGCAATTTGCGAGAACTTTTCTATGAAGCATCTATACTATGCACACATACCTATAAAGCTTCTTAGTTCATGAAGATTCCTTGGTTTAGGCCATACTTTTATTACCTCTGATTTTGATGGATACATCTGGATGCCATCTTGAGAGATAATGTGACCTAAATACTGAATCTCTTGTAAGAAAAATTCACTTTTCTTTTGATTAACATAAAGTTTATTCTCTCTTAGAACTTGAAATATTACATGGAGGTGTTGCTTGTGTTCGTCTAATGAATTATAGTAGATGATGATATCATCAAAGAACACTCCAGTAAAGGTTTGGTGAGGCTTGAATAGTATCTCCATCAAGCGGTTGAATGGGGCTGGTGCATTGGTCAAGCCAAAAGGCATGACTATATATTCGTAAAGACCAAACGTAGTGCAAAATGTGGTCTTTACAATGTCTTGATCAACTATCCTTATTTGATGATAGCCACTTTTTAGGTCAATCCTACTGAAGTAGGTGGACCCTTGTAGCTTATCAAATAGGTCTTCTACCCGTGGAGCGGGAAACCATTCTTGATAGTGATCCTATTTAATGCTCTATAGTCGACACACATACGATATGTGTTGTCTTTCTTTTGCACTAATAGCACAGGAGAACAAAATGGAGATGATCTAGGCCTAACCATGCCCTTCTCAACTAACTCATGCACTTGCCGCATAATCTCCTCTTGTGGAGCTTGAGAAACTCTATAAGGAGGTTTATTAGCGCTGAACTTCCTTGAAGAAGTTCAATTGCATGGTCACCATTGCCTCGTTTAGGAGGTAGCTCACAACGGATATTGTCAATAAAGACATCTTGAAACCCCTTGAGAAAATTGGATAACTCTAATTCCTTGTAAGTGTGTATATTTTCTTTTGCTAAAACATTAGGTTCATTTTGAGAATCTTTAACAAAAATCATGTACACGGAAATAGAGCTCTTTATTGAATTATTGAAAGCTTGCGTATGTAAAATGGGTATGGTGTTATCCATTTGCTTAGCATCTAAGTACATATCTTTTTCCTTGAACTTAAAGTAGATTTTCCTTTCAGGGAATTTAACATTGGTAGCCATGCGATCAAACCATGGTGCCCCTAGGATTACATCCTCATGCTTGAGAGGAGAGATAAAGAAGTCCTCTTTGTCCACATAGCTTTGGACATGGAGCCTCAATTTCTCGATTAAGGGAGTGACTGAAGCTTCTTGCCCCTTAAAAGCACCATCTGCGGGTAGGACATCTCCCACCTCGTAAGCTTGTATGCCTAGCTTGGTGGCTAACTCTATGGATATGAAATTGTGAGTAGAACCAGGGTCAAAGAGAATAAAAGTATCATGTTCTCTTACCTTTCCCCAAGCATGGCATAGAGGAGATCCTTTGTGATGAGTTTCCTCCTCTTGGATTTCAACAAAGGTAACTCTAGGAAGTTCATTGTGGTTGTTCTTTTGGGGACAAGCGCGGTACACATGCCCTTGCTCGCCGCACTTGAAACAACGGTTATCCTTGCGATAACGCTCAAGCTCTTCTGGAGAGAGTTTGTTTTTGCCTTTGTAAACTCACTTCTCCTTAGCTTTGTTGGAATTTCCCTTAGGAGACTTTTGAACATTGTCCTTTCCCTAAGGCTCATTGGAACCCTTGTTTTTCGTGGGCTTAGAATTTCTTTTAGCCCCTGTTTGGAAATTGATTCGAGAAGCCACCATAGAATGGTATATAACCGCGGATATGGTGCGTGGCCTTTGGGAGTTGACACACTCCGTCATTTCTTCACTTAAGCCCGCACAAAAATGTTGCTTTTGCTCTCCAAAATCCAACTTTTTGAAGACAGTGTCTTTGAGTTGTAGGTCCCAAAACTTCTCTACATATTTGTGAACGGATTTGTAGGGAGAGAGCTTCAGGCTTCGCCATTCGGTGCGTACTTTGTCTTTGGCATCGGTGGCCAAAAATTGCTTCATAATGGAAGCTCTTAAATCTTTCCATGTTTGTGGAGCTTCACCGTTGGCCTGTAGGCTAGACCACCATTGCCTGGCGGACTTTTGAAAGTGCATAGCTACATGGCATAGCTTAGAGGACTCCGTGAATCCCTCATCTCCAAACGTTGCATCAAATTGTTGGATAAAGGCCAAGACTTTGTCCGTAGCACCAAAGGTGCCATCGTAGGTAAGGAAAGAGATGCTCTTTCCTCCCTCTTTGAATTATGGTGTGGAGAAGTGTACGATGGTCTTATCCATTTTGAAGGTGATGGAGAGCGTTTAGCCCGCCGTCTTTGTGGAGCCATCTCCGTCGAGGTGGCAGGAGACTCACTTCTTTCTCGTTCCTTCAGTGGGGGCTCTTGAATTCTCCTTTAAGAAGGAGATGCATCATCAACAAGCAAATTTTTAAGCCCTTCGTATGGATACTCTTCTTCTTCCCGAATCAGAGAGAGGCCTCTTTTGGGAGTCTCACAAGGAGGCTTCCTAGGTACTCTCTCATCATGGTGGGGAGCTTGGAGAATCCCATGAGCACAAAGTTGTCGTTGCACTTCACTTTGGAGGGATGGATTGCCCATGGCTTGTTGAAGCTTAGAAACAAGGTAGTTAACAAGCATAGGGGCATCATTAGTAGGCTGCTCATTAGCAAAATCAAAGTTATCAACATTAATTTCACTCTCTTTACTATTGTCATCCATTCTAACAACTTTTAGGTGTAAACTTTTTAGGTGTACTTTGGCACTTCAAAGCCCTAGTTGCTACTCCTCTTTACCCCTTTAGAAAAAGCACTCAAGCTACTGTACCCGTGACTCGAATACCATTAATTGCAAGGAATAGAAGAGAGGGTCATTCAGCACCAAAATAGCACAATCTCCTGTCAAGCTTCTAATGGCTCAATAGTGGTTAAGCCGTAGGCAAGCTCTGTAAGACTCCACTATAAAGACCATAGCTCTCGACGGTGATGCCCCGTTATCTGCACGAAGGCAAGCGCACTGCAAGGCTAAAAAATCCCTATTCTAATTACTCAAATACGATTAATAATACCAACCATTTATAGCTAGCTTGAGGACCTCCCTTCTTGAGCAAGAAAAGAGAAACCTTGTGCTTTGATGCCAATGTAACATTTAATGGCCTATTAACTTGTGTGTAGCGTAAAATAGCATGAACATAGTGAGAATTTCATTAGAATAGATTCCTAATGAGAATAACAAGAGTGCTTGGGTGGAGAGAGCAACAAAAAGTATAACACCTAGTTAGATAGAATGAACAATACTTCAAAAGAGAGAGAAATTAAGCTATTGACAATATTTGAGGACCGGATTTACATGGAGCCGGTCCCCCCTCCAAAAGGCTTTGTATTATGGTTTCTCCCATCAAGAGAGACATTTTACAATACAATTCTTTGTGCTCCTTCAATAATAGCTAGTGCAATGAAGATGGTAGCTTCAAGCACTAAGAAAAACACTTATAAAACACAACATCAATTCCCTCACGGTCTCAAACCCAAGACCTCACACACCTTCGAAGATGGTGAGAGCTAGCGGGCTATGAGAGTAGATTGAGAGGAAGAAGGAGTAGTCTTACAAGAAAGATGTACATCTCCTCACATAATCACTCATATTAGCATAGCTTAGCTTAGTAATTAGCATGATAGAGGAGATGAGCATGTATTGAAGCTTGGCTCTTGGTTGGATTTGCATCACAAATCCAAGAGTTGTTGGTGTAGGCCTCCCTTCTCACAAGCTTGGAGTAGGTGATAAGCTTTCCATTAAATCTTGAGAAGGAGAGAGAGAGTCTTCTTACTCCACACATGGACTAGTGTGAGTGTGTTTGAGCTTACTCAAATACCTCACCTCTTGAAGGAACAAGATCAATTTTTTGGCCGTTGTTAGTGATAGTGAAGATACCAAAGCTTGAACTTTGGTTGGATCAGCTTCAATACCCTTGGGAGAGAGATTGCATGGCCAAGAACTGTAGCCTTGCTTTCACCAATGTGGCATTTGTCCATGTTGAGTTGGCCACCCAAAGCTTGCAACCTAATTAGACCTTCATAGACTTTCTCAAAATGAAGAGAGAGAGAGCTACATTAGGAAATTTTTGAACTCATTTTTGGGCCTTTTAAGAGTGCCACATCATCAAAGTTGTACAAAAGAAAGCAACCCGGTAGACCCCTCTAAATATTGCTTAGAACCCCATGATATGACCTATCATTGGAAAGTTCTTGAAAAATGGATTCTAAAGAGCCAAGGTCCGAAAAGTTTGGATGACTTCTATGAAAGTTATGCCTTTTTTTTTTTCAATCAGCCAGGTTTTGTTACCGTTACGGTAATCTAAAATCACCTTTTTCTAGATCTACATGAAGGCAATGCCCGATACATGCATGCTATATATCAATAGATAGCATTTGAAGAGTAGATTCTAAATATCCAACCTCCGACAAGTTTGGATCTTATTTGCAAAAAATTTACCGATCCCCACTTTTTGAAAGCTATGCCACATCAACAATTCTTACAAGGCCCATTTTTTAGTGCAAACTTTTTCTAATGTAAATGCAGAATTCATCAATAAAACATGAATGGATTTTTTATAGAATGGATTAAAAAACAAACATCACATAGCGTTGAAAGGTGTTTGCGGCATTAATGAGACCAAAAGGCATAACTCTATAAGAAAATCATTCCCACGGTGTGATGAAGGTTGTCTTCTTTCTATCTTCTTTAGTGATGATGATTCAAAAGTAGCTTGAGTAGCCATCACACACTATGTAGCAATTATGTCTTGCTACCTCATTGAGAATTTTATCTTGGAAAGAAAGAGTCTCTCTTTGTGGCTTCATTGAGAGGCTTGTAATCAACATAAACCCTCCAGTTACAATTTTTTGTGGCACATTAGGAGATTTCTCGCTACCTCATTGAGAATTTTGTCTTGGAAAGAAAGAGAGAAATGGTCCCTCTTTGTGGCTGCATTGAGAGGCTTGTAATCAATACAAACCCTCCACTTTCCATTTTTTTTTGGCGCATTAGGAGATTTTGGAGATCAATAAGAGGGCCTTGTAAGAAACTCTATTTCTCTCTCTCTAGTCAATCTTGATAGAATTTGGACACGTTTATTGAGTACGTCCAAAAGGACAACTAGATGCTCTAAAAAGTGAATTTGACATCATGTAGTTTTTAAATTTTTAAAAAAAAGTGATGTTAGTATACAATGATAGAATTATCATTTGAAGGTATAATTCCATGATTTTAACACCACCAGTGCATTCGTAACACCCAAAAACCTAAGATACGATCATCTACTTGCCTCAATCAGACATCCGAAGAGATCAAAAACGCCAAAAAATACCTCTAAGAGGGCTTTCTCCTCATGGTGCCTGAGGGCCAAAAATCCCTCTACATGATATGAGGAGAGAGTCCCCCTGGCTCAATGAGACATACAGAGGGAGAAAATGCCTCAATCAGACGCCTCGAGAGGTCAAAAAGACTAGAAAAGACCTCTAAAGGGGGCTTTCTTCCAATGGCATGCAGAGGGCTTTTGGATAAGGGCCACAGGCCCTCTACATGCCATTCGTAGAAAACCCCCTTAGAAGCCTTTTTGGTCTTTGACCTCTTTGAGTGTCCCTCCAAATTTTCCCCTACCGATGAAAGTAGAGGCAAAGTCTTGGTACAATGCACTACGACAACCAACTAAGGAGAACTGGAACAAGCTTAGGGCACAATTCTTGAAGCTCTTTGGAGGAGGCACTACCTTTGAAAAACTACGAAAAAGATTGAGGGAGTTGAAGTAGGGAGGTTTGCTAGAGTATGTCACTTATGAATCCAATTTGTGGATCTATGTATTGCCTCACTAGAGGAAGGTGACGGAGCACCTGATTTTCTTAAGAAGGATTGTTTTATTGTTGGCATGTAGTCACCACTTAAGGAGAAGGTGAAGGGTAGATTCCTTGCAACATACAAATTGGCAATTGAGATAGTCCACCTTAAAGACAATAAGAAAAATCTTAATAGGGGAGCGATTCAAAATCAACTCTCAGCACTAAGAGCAAGACTATCAACACCTAGGCAACCACAACTGTACCACCCATCCAAATCCTAGAATCACATGTGTAACCATAGCCACCACCACTACAGGCCCTCATCTCACCCTTACCCCCACCACCAATCGACAACTAGGCAGTGAGTGTTATCAATCTTGAAGGTAAGCGCGAAATAAAAGTGTAGGAACACATCGAAGGAGTAGCAAAAGGGAAAACCAAGGTAGAAGAGGTAGACACCATGGAAGTAAAGCATGCTAGGCATGATGAAGCTTCCAAAAAAGGAAGAAAATATAAAGAACAAGGGAGAGTCTAGCAAAAAGCTGTCTAAGCCTCAACATAGAATCGATGTTGTAGATGAATGTTCTAAACCGTATAATTTGGTTCAAATGTCTATATGTAGGGCCCAAAGATCACTCAGCACAAGTTTTTCCACCTTACAAACTTAGTACATGAGGCAATGGACAATGACGGTCAGCACGACATGAACAAATCCAAAGATAGTTTGGGCTATCTATGGGAGGATCTAGATGACATGCTACCTATGATGGATGCCGACTTCAAAGGGCAATGCATTTCCAATATATACATTAGTGGTGGTGTACAAATAAGCATCATGAGTGAGAAAATGATGCACCAATTAGGCCTAGAGGTGAGTAGGCCGGCACCATGATGAGCTAAGATGGCAAATAATATCAAAGTTCAATGTGTTGGCATTGTAAAGGCAATTAGGATAAAATCATTCAACACCAAAGTGGATGTGAACATCTTTGTCATGCCACATAAAGGAGAGGGCTATCTCAAGGACAGAAGTAAACCTATAGTACAAAAACTTAGGCGGCCAGGAGTAATTCAACAAGAGGCCTTGCTCAAGGAGGTAGGGAAGCTCTTAGAAGAAAGTGTGAGGTGTCATCATCCTTATTAGAGACCACACATGCAATTTCAAGATTATCAAGAAAGTCAGCAAAGGTGTTTTCTCCCTTCGTGCCACTAAATGTGGGGAAGGAGATACTTACCACTGCAAAAAATTTGATGAGGAAAAAATCACAAACTTTTTTGAACAAAAAACCTCTTTCTAATAAAAAAAAAACTTTGGAAGTACATGGTTTATACAAGGATGTATATACACACATGAAAAGAAACCTGGTGATGGATGGGGGGTAGGATGAATGGTTGATCAAAAGCATTAGTTTCTCCCAGCTGCTCACTATCAAACATGGTTGTGATGATTTGCTAATAATGCATCTTTTGATCTAGAATGGCATGAATGGATTGGATGCATTGTGGAGCATAGGGCTCTCCCCTATTGAATGATTGACTTGGTTGGTTCATGCTTGGAACCTTACCTAGAAAGGCACATTCTTGAAGGTTTTAGGAAGATTATTCTTGAGTGCAAGAAGCTCATCATACTCTATGTTTAGCTTATGCAGCCATGGCCGACAAGAAGATGTGATCATTCTCTTCTATGCACAAGATTTCTCCTCTAGAAATCTGTTGAAAGACTTTAAGTTGCTTTTCCTTTATCTTCAATAATTCCATATTACTCAAATAACCCTTAGCATAAGTATACTAAGGGCATACTATGTAGGTTGTGAATCTTACAAATTCACTAATCCTAGCCTTCCTACCATGTATCAAGCCGTGAAGTAGTCATACTAGCTATGGTGGAATAACAAATAACCCTTATCGTAAGTATAAAGTATACCAAGGGAGGACTATGTAGGTTGTGAATCTTACAAATTCACTAATCCTAGCCTTACTGCCATTTATCAAGTCGTGAAGTTGTCATAATAGTCGTGGTTGAATAACACCTTCCCTTGTATATAGAGAGTGGTGATGTCTAGCCAGGCAAATCTCATGTCAAACACCTTTCTCATGACAAGGCTAGCCAACTCACTGGGAAGGTGTCATAGATTCTATGTTTCTTTGTGCTAGCTCCATGCTGCTTATGAGATGAGGATGAGGTGTAAAAAGACTATGAAAAATGTACCCTTTTGCTTTTAAGATGTGGTGATCGTCGAAGGCAACGCAATCTTGATTCTCTTGCCATGACAGAGAGAGAGAGAGAGAGAGAGAGAGAGAGAGAGAGAGAGAGAGAGAGAGAGAGAGAGAGGGGGGGGGGGGGGGGGGGGGGGGGGGGGGGGGGACCTTGTGTTTGTAGTAGCTTCCTCAAGCTGTGAAGGCTAGTTGTCAACATAGGTGAGATAGATGACAAAGATAAGCAAAAAATTGCAGCTAGTGTGGGGGTGGCATCTATGCCTCCATCTAGCATGATCCACCTATCACCTCAAAGGTGGACGCTCTATCTAGAGAGAAATTGGGGGCACAGTTGCCAGAACGCATGCAAAGATGAGTGCAGAATCAACCAAACACCCATGATAAAAGACTAGAGAGGTATAGTGAGAGAGATTATAGCCAATAGTTGTGTGAGAGACTATGCATGACAAACTCTCATCATTCACATGGGGAGAGGGGTGAACACACTAACTAAAATGTGCACCATGAATTGGAAAACCATAAGTGTAGAACACTTAATGTATAGATAGTTAACAAGGTGAAATTGCACACACACTTAAAATATGGAAACCATGATAAAGAAAACCCTTCTAGAGAGTTGAGGAAAGGCCTAGGAGTGAATGTCACCACAAGAGAGGGAGGGCACGTCCGCCATATGGAGCATGATAGCCAGTGAGGTTAGCGACAAGGTTAGCATGTTAGTGGTGGGGGGTTAGTATGGATGGTGCACCATTGTCATGATCGTAGCATGTGCTTCTAATGTCATAGACATGGATATCCCTCTTGATTCCAATGCTTCTGTGTATGTCCTAGCCTACTGTACAATATATGCCTTGTGGGTGTGTCTTGGGTGTGTGCTCCATTCTCAATTCCCATGGTGAAAATATTGGAGTGTCTATGTATCATAATACCCTCGTCAGCGAGAATGTGTATGTGCTCATGTGTGTTGAGTGTGTAGAGTGGATGGAGTGCATAGCAATGTAGTATCCTCTTTGTTTTTTGCGATGTGTGTATTGTTCTCTTGTCCTTCCTTCCCTCTCTCCCCCCAGTTGTGACCTCTCCTCATATAGGGAAAGAGCATAAAATCTACAAAGAACATGAACAGACGTACACCACCCAAGCTACTCCCTAGGTCAACCATCCCATCTCTGATAGAGAGCCCAAGAATTTGCATATTGAATGGAGGGACCTTCACACACCCTCATTTACCACTAGCTCTTTGAGCAACAACTAAATTAACAAAATCGCATAACTTACCTATCATTGCTTAACACATCAGGAGTAACTTTTTCCGGCCTCTTGAGATTAGCATGTAGTGCAAGATGGCGTGGTGCAATGTGCGTTCTTGCATGGTCAATATAACATCAATTTCATTAAGCATGGCACACTAAAGAGAAGACTATTGTAGCAAGAGTTTTAGCACACATGGAGCATTTTCCACGACCACATTCTCCCCAACCACTTTGGCCATATCTAAAAGTGATGGTGAAGATGGAGGTGACTCATGGGTGGCCTGCCGTGGCCAAGGGATGAACGAGAGTGATGGTGATCCCCATTCACTCGGAACACTATGGTTGACCTCTACATGATCGCTCTCCAGCTCTTCATAATTGCTCTCCACCTTGATCACTGCTCTCTTCTTTGTCTTCCCTCACCCAATTGGCAAGGGTTCTGGCTTGTCTATTATGGAGCATTCCTTTGTGTCTTTCTTTGTAGGTGGGCATTTGGTTGCGTTGAGAGAGCGCATCCTATGGATCAACGGCCTTCTTTCATGAACCTCTATGCTCTGCTATTGAAATAGGGAACCAATTTAGCAAACCCATCAACCATGGCATGATGAAGCCCAAAACAATATTGTGCAATACGTGCATAAAGCTCTTCTTCTTTGGGCAGGTTTTCCTTGTCGAATAATCCAACCACCAAGGGCACTTTCCTCTTGCCGTTGTTGGTCATCACAGGTCATCTATCCATGCATCTAGATATAAGCCTCTTTCCTCTCCTAGACCTGCATCATGCATCACTCGGGTGCTCAAGAATGGGGAAGACTAGAGCATCTCTTCACCATCTCAAAACCATATGAGAAAAATGTTGCATGGCACAAAAATCCAACTTTAAAAACATGAGACAAGAGATGTGCACTTAAGTCACACCTATAAAATAAGCGTCATGTTGTGCAATCGAAGTGGGGTTTCTCCTTGGGCTCGTGTGTGGACTTGATCCGTGCATTCCATTTCCTGAAAGCTTTGTGAAAGTGCTTTCTATGATAAACCTTCAATGTATGTTCAAGTGTGCAACCATGTGTCTCTTCATCTTTCAAGTGCATGTTGACAACATGTTGATTTTCTCCCTCCATTTTCTCCACCATCTAAAGCACTCGTCTGCACAAAATATCAATGCATGTATAAAACTTCCAACAAGCTAACTACAAAAACATAATCAACATCTCCAACCTCTCTAGTCTCCATCAGTACACCTAGTACCAAAGCCATTGGATCCAACCCTTCTCCATCGACACTATGCCATTCTCCTTTAAGGCTGAATCACCACCTTGAAGCATGTCAATTAAAAGGAACTTTTTGGAAAAATGAATAAGCAAACAATGTTTATGAGGTCATAATCTTTGTGACTCCACAAACGAACAACAAAACACACTCAACTTACTCTTATATGTTGATTCGTGCACGTACGGCTTTGGCCACTCGTCATTTTTGTATTCTTATCGCCCCAGTCGGTATATGATACGCCCTTATGAAAGAGATTCCTTTTAGTGGCATGCAAGAACTACCTACACAAACCACCCAAGAAAGTGATCAATCTCAAGAAACTAGTTCCTTAGACCGTGTCGTGTCCGTTGTGATAGGTGAAATTGGAATTGAACAATCAACTGAAGGGTTGGATAATGAAGGTGAAGTTGCATCCAAAGTAGATGACACCGGCAATGAGTTCATTGGAAATGTGGTCAACAAGCACATTTCTTTGGGTTGGATAGATGCTCATAGAGCTTCTTGCCATAGAAAATTTCCACGCTTACCTCTTTGTCGCCTTCTTTCAAACCTTGCCATTTGCACGCATGATGATTAGATAATGCATTTGCAGCGCTCCATAGCAGATAAAGAGTACCAATTGACCATTGCAAGGTTCATTGCTAGTGAGCGGATTCCCCGCAAAGATCACAACCAATATTTTTGTCGCGGCCATTCCGCTAGAGATCTTGTGATGTCATATGACTTAGATGAGGAGCTTCATCTCATCCCCAAGCTTGGTCATATAGCCGAGAGATATTTTGTGTTTTGGGATGGGAACCATAGGTTGGAGACATGGATGCATTGGATGAATGAAAAACAACATCCTTGTGGAAGAGGCCCCCCGTGTGGAGTGTGTGCTTGTAGAGTTCAAACCGGAGGAGAAAGCGGAATTCCTACTTGTTTTAGCCATGATAAGCAGGTACAATTGAGTGGAGTTTATGAATTTTTTTGCAACTCAACGGTCATGCATCTTGTTTTACTTTTAAGTGTTTGGTAGGCCTACGGGGATATCAGTACCTCACACTACAACGCATGATATTTTTATGATGCAAAAGTTAGGGATAACAGATCCAACGTCGCTCCTTGGACAATTTTCCAAAAGGGCGAGATTGGTAGCGGAAAGGGCTTTGAACTTTTTGGGGCCAAATAAATAAAAATGGCTCAAGTTGCCCATGGCTCTCCTTGCTCAATTAATTTGGAAGGAATGTGTTGAAAGAGATGCAAAATGAGACTATGTGGATCTTGCACATGTTTCGAGTGCATGTTTATCAATTGACAAGAAGTGTTTGATGCTTTCTATGATAGCAAGATAGAAGGTCTATCACAAAAAGGGAGCTTCGATTACAATTTGGCACTAGAAGCATATGAGCAGAGTATTGCTTTATTATTTTCTAAAACGAAGCAACATTTCTCTTACAAAGGCCTTGAAATAGTGACAATTGTAAATCCAAAGAATGGCAATGAGTTCTGCAACCACTTTTGGATTGATTTCGAGTCCTCATAGTGAAAGCTAAAGATCTTGATAGATAATGAAAGATTTAGAGAAAGAGGGAAAATAGAGAGCTTATGTGGACTAAATATATTAAGAGAGAACCAGATTAAGGTTGACACCAAATTGAGAGATAGAAGGAGAGTTAGAACTTGAAGGATAATGGAGAGATTAGGAGACAAGGAGAAACCTGGAACTTAAGAAAGAGAGAAAGAGATCAAGAAGAAATTAACTATGTGCCTCTATTTATAAGCTTTCAAGAAAATTTTAATTTAAAAATTAATTTTAGAAACATATACATATTTTAATAATTTCATGTGTGTGTGTGCGGGTTTGTTTGTGTGTGTAGTTGTTTTAACATAAATAATAAGACATAATTGAACTTTTACATTCAATAGGTGGTTGGCTCCAGAGAAAGGGAAATGATAAGTACAAAAACAGCTCAGTCTTAGAATTACCGTTGTACAATGCTTATAAGAATGAAGCCTCATTAAAATATACAGATATCAAAAGTACTTCCCCTGCAGTAGGTGTAAGTGTAATCATGTGTAGACAATTGCTTTAAGCCAAAAAAAACTTCCAAGATAAGATAGAGTCCTTACCTGCATCCATCCAAACAAGACAACAGATACGTTAGCTTTGGATATGTTTTACAGGTATCAATGGACTATACCAGTTGTTATCCATGTCCATCTTACAACTTTTTTTTAACTTACAAGCACAATCCAAAGTATTTATGTGTTCCATATATATTTTTTAATTAAAAATGTTTTATTATCCCAAAGTTTATATTTCTTGATCTTTTAGCATAAATATTATTTTGATTAGAAGGCCTTAACCCCTTCTAATCCAAGTGTCTCATCCCTCATCAACATCTTATCAGTCTTTTTCTTTGCCAGATCAATGAAGCTCCATTTCCTCTTGCTTTTTTCAATACATAAAGCCATAAAGTAAAGAATTCTAAGAAATATTTAAAAATCCATTAATAGTACAAGAATGTTAAATTTGTTTTTGTTTATTTAGGATACATATAGTATGTGCCCATTAGGGTTCATGGAATTCAACCTTTCCAAGTTTGTATGTCAATTACACTAATTATACACCTCTTAGCAAACCAAGTGGTAGAGAACCCTTAATGTAGACGCAGTATCCAGCCAGAATGAATGTCAAACCATGAAGCAAAAAGGAACAGTTTCCTTTAGGGGCTTTTTTCAAACTATACACGACCTTGTGAATGCCAAAAAAATGTTTTGTAACACACCATCAAAACAACTAGTATCAAACAAGTCCAACATCAGTACGCAGCCAAGGCATACCCCCAAACCCCAAACAACCAGTAAAAAAAGTCCAACACTAGTACACAACCGAGGCATACCCCCCAAATCCCAATCAGCCACTCTTTGCACGACTTGTATCAAGTTAGAGGAAACAACTAGTAACATTAAATAGTCCAATACCAGTAAACACCGTTGGAAACTATAGTCTTAATAATGAAGTCTCTCGGGGCTTTCCTTTGGCTTAACCATTATTGAGCTACTAGCAAGCTCAACAGAAACCATAATCAACCGAGCAATGTTAGACCCTCTCCACTAGTCTTTGCAAGCAACAGTGTCTAAACCACTGGTGTGGCTTCTTGAGAACTAATTTTCAAAGGTAAAGAAGAATAGCGACTAAGTTTTTTGAGGGTACCAAAGCACAAAGTAATTTATACCTAGGTTTAATTAGCATGGATGACAATAGCCAAGAGACTAGAATGAATATTGACAACTTTGATTTTGCACATGAAGGTGCTAATGATAATGCCCCCATGTTTGTTAATTATCTTGTTACAAGGTTTCAACAAGCTATAGGCAACCCTTCTTTGCAAGTCAAAGTTACTCAACAACTTCGTGCTTATGGGATTTCCCTTCCCCTCCAAGAGGAGAGAGAGCTTAGGAGGCCTATTGATGAGGCTCCAAGAAGGAGACTCTCTCCATAAGAGAGGAGGAATCCAAAGAACGAGAAAGAAGTGAATCACTAAGTTCCTCTGAAGATGTGGCTCCACCAAGACGGCGGTCTAGACGATCGCCAACTCCTCCCAAGAGGAAACGGTCGACCCATAGTTCTTCTCCTCGTCACTCCAAAAGGGAAGAGAGGGAAAGGAAGAAAAAGGCAAGAAAGAGGTCGCCCTCTTCTCCTTCTTCTTCACCTTCCTCCTCTTTCAACAAAAGCAACAGCTATTTTCCTAGAGAATACAAGAGAAGAGGACATTGCAAATCCTACCCTGCATGGAGATGGTCCCAAAAGCTCAAGAAATTCAAAGACGAAGGAAAGAGTATCTCTTTTCTCACCTATGATGGCACCTTTGGTGCTACTGACAAAGTATTTTCTTCATCCAATGATTCGATGTGACCTTTGGAGACGAGGGCTTCACGGAGTCATCCAAGCTACGCCTTGTAGAGCTATGCACTTCCAAAAATCTGCTTGTCAATGGTGGGCTAGCCTTTGTGGCAAGGGAGAAGCCCCAAAGAGATGGAAAATTCTATGAGTTTCCATCATGAAGCAATTCCTTGCAAGCGATACAAAGGACAAAGTGCTTACCAAATGGTGGAGTTTGAAGCTACTCTCCAACAAGTCTATCCACAAATATGTGGACAAGTTTTGGGATTTACATCTCAAGGCTATTGTCTTTCAAATAATAGACTTCATGGAAAAAAAGCAACAATTCTGTGCAAAATTACCTGAAGAAATGGCCAAGTATGTCAACTCCCAACGGCCTAGTTTTATCACCAAAGTAATCTACAACACTGTAGTTGCTTTGCGCATCAATTTCTAACAAGGGGCTAAAAGATATGCTAAGCCCATGGAAAACAAAGATCGAAATGATGCAAAGAGGAAGAACAATGCCCAAAACTCTTCCCAAGGCAACTCCAACAACAACAACGACACCAATTGGTCCAAGGAGAAGGGAGTTTACAAAGGTGAAAATAAACTCTCTCCTAAAGAGCTAGAAGCTTTTTGTAAGGACCACAAATGCTTCAAGTGTGGGGAGTAAGCACATGGCTACCGTTCTTTCCCCAAAAGAAATTCCTGCAATGAGACTCCTAGAGATTTCACGATCGGAGCTCCAAAAGAGGATGCTCGTTACAAAGGGTCACCTCTCTCCTATGATTGGGAAAAGGTAAGGGAGAATGATGCCTTCATCTTGTTTGACCTTGGCTCTACTCACAACTTCATATCAATGGAGTTAGGCATTCAAGCTCATGAGATGAAAGATGTTGTTGTAGTCGATGGAGCCTTCAAGGGGCAAGAAGCTGCAGTTACTCCCTTGATTGGGAAATTGTAGCTTCATGTCCAAGGCTATGTTGACAAAGAAGATTTATTCATCTCTCCTCTCAAACATGAAGATGTCATCCAAGGGGCACCATGGTTTGACTGTATGGCTATTAACGTTCACTGAAAGAAGGTTGCATTTCAAGTATAGGCAAAAGGGGATGCTAATGAGCCTTATTGTACCACACCCCTCTAAATTCTCTTGCTTTTGACAAATCAATAAAAAGCTCAGTTTCTGCGTACATGATTTTTGTCAAACAATCCATCAAAGGTCCTAGTGTTTTATCAAATGAAAATGGTAGGAATCAAGAAGAAATAGACTTGTCTAATTTTCTAAATGGATTCCAAGACATTTCTATTGATAATATCCGTATGGACTTACCTACAAAATAAGGGGATTATGACCTTCAAATCAAGATCCTACCAGGAAGCTCACTGCCTAACAAGTCTCCTTATCAAGTTTCCCAAGCTCGACAAGAGGAGATCATGAGGCAAGTACAAGAATTGGTAGACAAAAGGATGGTGAGGCCTAGCTCCTCTCCCTTTTGTTCTCCACTCCTTTTAGTGCAAAAGAAAGATGGTACATATCGCATGTGCGTAGACTATCGAGTGCTAAACCGTATCACTATCGAGTGCAAAAGAAACATGGTACATATTGCATGTGCGTGGACTATCGAGTGCTCAGCCACGGGTAGAAGATTTATTTGATAAGCTACAAGGATCGACCTACTTCAGTAGGATTGACCTTAAAAGTGGCTATAATAAAGATAGTGAATGAAGATATCCTAAAGACCGCGTTCTGTAGAACCTGCCTTTTGGTTTGACAAATGCTCTGTTACCATATACATGTGGTAGTGATGTGTGTGAACACACTAGGACCGCCGGGGCATTTTTTCCCTCTTTAGGAGGTTTTTTTCCCCCGAGCATTGTATATACGCCCATCACTCTAGGGCTATCTATCTTTCCATTGCACACTAAGTAACACACTCTCTATTGTGTGCCTTGAGCTTCCTTCGTCTTCTCAAGGTTGTGTGCGTTTCTCTACAACCCTAATTCCAACAATTGGTATCAAAGCAGGTTACGTTCTCCCAGGCTTAGTTGCCAGCTGCTGCAGCACACGCCTGCTCACTTTCTCTGATTTTAGTGAGCTTTGGCAAGCGTTTGCAGGTCAACAAAAATTTCAGGGAGGCTCATAGAGCCTAATCTGCTCAGATTTTTGATTCGGGCTCATTTCGGCCTCCGTTTCCACTACAGGCAGGTCTGCACAAGCAATTTTGTCATTTTGTGCAGAATTTCTGTCAGTGTCAATTTTTGCATAACAGGTGCCTTATAGTCTTCTACGGTTTGTGCTATATAACAAGTGTTGTTCCCGCTCCGTTTCTCCTATTTTCGGGCAGTTTTCACATCAGGTGCATCATTTACCATGGCTAACAACAACAACACAAATGTGTTCAAGATCTTTTCTACTGAGGACAGATTGGATGGGGACAATTACCCTATGTGGGCTTATATGATGCAACACGTTCTTGTGTCAAAGGGCGTCTGGAATATTGTGCAGGGGATTGATGTACGTCCTGGTTCTGAGGATGTTGCAGGTCTTGCTGCAAGGATTGCTACTATTAGAGTTGTTTTCTTTATGACAGAACAAGCTCGTTGGGATGTAAAGGATGCGCAGGCTCATGCATTAATTGCGTTGTCTGTGAAGCGCACCATTGTTCCTCACATCCGTTTAGTGAAATCTACAAAACAGGCTTGGGATATTCTAGCAAGTCTTTATGCAAGTCGCAATGAGGCTAAAATTGATTTGCTGCGTAAAGAGCTGGAGTCGAAGATTATGCATGAGGAAGATGATATGGACACTTTCCTTGCTAGTGTCAAGGATATCAATGAGCAACTTATTTCTGCAGGTGAAGTCATTTCAAACAGTTCCCTTGTGCACATTGTTCTTGATGCCTTACCAGATTCTTACCAGACTTTTGCTAGTACTTGGAGACTTATGACCCAAGGAAATCCAGAAGTTGTCAAGTTTGATGCATTATGCACATTGCTGTTGCAAGAGTCACTTTCCAGAAAAAAAAGCAGGACTAGGCGGCGTGCAGTTGAATAGGCTTTTATTGCTTCTCAAAGAAAGGGTGGTAACAGTAATGCAGCCACTTCTTATGGTTCTGCTGCGAGTGGCAAAAATTCTATTCCTAATGCTTCTGCTGGCAACAATTCGTCTGGAAATTCTAGTGATAAGGGCAAAAAGAAGATGCGTTGCCATTATTGTAAAGCTAACGATCACTTGATCAAGTCGTGTCCTAAGTTGAAGGCCAAAGAGGCTAAGAAGAAAGAGGGTGGTTCCACTGCAAATGCTGGTTCCACTACAAATGCATCCATTGTTGAGTCTTTTGTGAAAGGAGACTGTGTTGCTGATGTTGATGTAGAATGGGCTTTTAGCGTAGAGTGCACTTACAATCCTGTTGTCCATGATGCATGCTTGTCAGTTGCTGCAGATTCACATGTGTGGTATTTTGACAGTGGTGCTACAAAGCACATTACCTCACATCGTGAATTGTTTACCTCTCTCGAGTCTGTCCCTCATGGGAATTCAGTCACTTGTGCCAACAACGCCTCTTATCCAATTCAAGGAGCTGGAAAGATTGTGCTTACTGCTACAAATGGCAGCTCCTTCACACTTGTTGATGCACTTTATGTACCAGCGATGAAGAAGAATCTCTTGTCTGTATCCGCACTTGCTAGACTTGGACTTGTAGTCAAATTTATGGATGACAGATGTACAGTTCATGATCTCAGTTTTGGTGATGAAATTGTTGCATCTGGCCTTTTGTGCCGTGGGCTGTATAAGCTCACTTTGTATGACAAGTGTGGACAAAATTTTGCAAATGCTGTTGCAGATTCAAGGGCTATTTCAGATGCAAAACTTTGGCATGCACGTTTTGGTCATCTGAATTTTGCCAGTTTGCTGCGTTTGCAGAAATCTGATATGGTTGCTTCTTTGCCGCCTGTTGAAGCACCTGTCAAACATGTTTGTGAAGGCTGTATTTTGGGTAAGATGCAGCGTTCTAAGTTTCCAAAGGATGGTTCAGTTCGGGCCACATGCAGGTTGCAGCTTGTGCATAGTGATGTTTGTGGGCCCATGCAAACTCCATCCTTGGGCAATTACCTGTACTTCGCGACTTTCATTGATGATTACTCAAGGCATGCATGGGTATTTCCGCTTAAAGCAAAGTCCGAAGTTTTTATGTGCTTCAAACAATTTCTAGCTATGGCTAAAAATGTCTCAAAATTTTACTATGGGCACCCTCCGTTCCGATCGAGGGGGGGAGTATATGTCTCATGAATTTAATGCATTTTTGGCTAGTCGTGGGATAAAACACCAATGTACAGTGCCTTATACACCTCAGCAAAATGGTGTTGCTGAGAGAAAAAACAGGTCACTGACGGAAATGGCACGATGTATGGTCAAAAGTCAAGCTTTGCCGCATTCTTTTTGCCCTGAGGCCATCATGTGTGCCACTTATGTACTTAACAGGTGTCCTACGAAAGCTTTGCAGTCTATTACTCCATATGAAGCATGGCATGTTAGAAAGCCTTCTATTGAGCACATGCATGTTTTTGGCTGTTTGGCATATGCTTTGTTTCCACAACCACAACGCAAAAAATTGGATGATAAGGCTGTCAAATGTATTTTTGTTGGTTATAGTGCTGAAAGCAAAGGTTACAGGTTGTATCATCTACAAACAAAACGTATTCTGGTTTCACGGGATGTAGTGTTTGTGGAAGACTCTGTTCAGCCCTTGCTGTCATGTAGTAGAGACACTAATGTAAGCTCGTAGGACATTTATGACACTTTGTAGCCTCTTTTCAGTGGTGGAAATACAAATGTAAGTTCCAATGAGGCAAATGTACAACCTATGGGGGTTTCTAAAAATGTTACAAATCAGCCTATTACTGATGCAGATGTACATGATGTACTTGATGAGGAAAGGGCTGAAAATAAGCAGGCTAGAAGTATGCCAAAATGGCTGGTGCACACTTTGCGTGATAGTAAATTGGATGCACCTTTGTCTAGTCGTACTCGTTCAGGCTCTCACCATGCATCTTATGCATCAGATTGTTATGCTTTGGCTGTGTCTAGCTTACATGATGTTGAGGAACCTCTGTCTTTTGATGAAGCATATAATTCAAAAAATTGGATGGCTGCCATGCAATTAGAATATGATGCACTTATAGAAAATGACACATGGACTTTATGTGATTTGCCTCCTGGCAAAAAGGCCATTGGTACGAAGTGGGTTTATAAGTTGAAACACAAGCCGGATGCTGAGATCGATCGCCCACTTGTCATATGACTACTGTGCGTTTTCTATGTGCATTGGCAGCTCATTTTGGTTGGGATGTACATCAATCAGATAGTGTTACTGCTTTCTTGAATGGTGACATATTTGAGGAAGTTTATGTAACGCAGCCTCGCGGTTTTGTCATAAAAGGACAAGAGGACAAAGTGTGCAGATGTAAGAAGGCTTTGTATGGGTTGAAGCAATCTCCTTCTGCTTGGTATGAGAAAGCTGACACTCATTTGATCAAATGAGGCTTTCGTAACAGTCCAACAGAAAGCACATTGTATGTAAAGCGTGAGGGTGATGTACTTCTCATTGTGGTTCTTTATGTCGATGATTTGCTGATCATTAGACCAAATGAGAGACATATTGCTGCATTTAAGGCTGATTTGAATGCTACTTTGAAGATGAAATATTTGGGGTTGTTGCATCGTTACTTGGGTGTACAGTTTAAGCAGTGTGATGGTGGTATTGCCTTGTGCCAGAAAAGTTGCATAGAGACATTGCTATGTAAGTTTGGACTTGAGGATTGCAAACCTATTGCCACTCCCATGGAAACAGGTTGGAAGTTGAGTCTACATGATGCTGGCGATCCTGCTGATGTCACTCTTTACCAAATTGCTGTTGGCTGCCTCATTTATGTATGCAACACGAGGCCAGATGTCCAGTTTGCAGTCTCACAGGTCAGGAGATTTATGCATAGCCCAGGGTCTAAGCATTGGCAGGCTATTAAGAGTATTTTCCGCTATGTGAGTGGCACTTTACATCTTGGCTTGTTTTATCCCAAGGGGGGATCATTGCCGCCAGACTTACATGCTTTTTCGGACTCAGATTGGGCTAGTTGTTTTGACACGCGAGTGTCCACAAGTGTTTTTGTTTCATGCTTAGCACTTCATGTATATCATGGTTGAGCAAGAAGAAACCTATTGTGGCCACTTCGAGTTGTGAGGCTGAGTACAGGGCAGTCTTTACAGCTACGGTTGAGTGTGTATGGCTCAGACGCCTTATGGCTGATTTCGGTGTTGGACAGGCACTGCCAACACTATCTACACTGACAATCAGAGTGCATTGGCAGTTGCGAGGAACCCAGTTTTTCATGCTCGCACAAAGAACATTGAGGTGCAATACCACTATGTCAGGGAGAGGCTCTCAGCAGGAGGGATCAGCTTGGCTTATGTGCCAACATAGGACAACCTTGAAGATCTTTTCACAAAGGCATTGTCTCGTGAGAAGCTTGAAGCTTTCCGCAAAGCTTTGGGCTTACTCCCCTTTGTGGACTGATCATGTCCTCAAGGCATGGCACTTCCCTTTACTCATGTGCCAGCTCTCATTCACCGCATCACTCCAGGGGGGATTTGTTACCATATACATGTGGTAGTGATGTGTATGAACACACTAGGACCGCCGGGGCATTTTTTCCCTCTTTAGGAGGTTTTTTTCCCCCGAGCATTGTATATTAGCCCATCACTCTAGGGCTATCTATCTTTCCATTGCACACTAAGTAACACACTCTCTATTGTGTGCCTTGAGCTTCCTTCGTCTTCTCCAAGCTGTGTGCGTTTCTCTACAACCCTAATTCCAACATGCTCTAGCCATGTTCAATCGTTGAATGTAGAAAATATTTAGACCCTATCACAAATTCACTAGAGTGTTCTTTGATGATATCATCATCTACTCCAAGTCCTTGGAGGAGCACAAGCAACATCTCCAAGTGATTTTTCTAGCTTGAGGGAGAACAAGCTTTTATCAATCAAAAGAAGAGTGAATTGTTCCTTCAAGAGATTCAATACTTAGGTCATATTATCTCAGGATGGTATCAAGATGTTTTTCTCAAGAACATCAGACATTGTGGGAGTAGTAGACAAGCTCTCTAATAGCTTTTAGGAGATTGCACAAAAAAGTTGAAGCGAATACCAAATTCATAGCATTTGAGAGACCAATAATTTAATATTCAATAAATTATTATTAATGTGACACCTCAATAGCAAGTTACCCTTCGACACACTCAGCAAGACAATTGCAAAACTATGCATCATAATGTGTTGATTGAATGGGCATATCCAAAACTCGTAGTAGGGTCGTCTTCCTAACCTTTCTTGTCAAAAATTCAAAACAAAAAATGCTACGGATCTATGGCTGGATAGGTTCTACCCTGGCTAAGTGCATTAAATGTATCAATATCAGATAGAACAAGCTGATGGATAAACGTGTCCTCATTTTGGCTAAGCCCTAGTACACAAAATATAATAAAATAGATGTGTTTGCATGCAAGATATGGTTTGTGCTTTGTCACCCGATCCATGAATTTTGGACATGTGCACAATGACTCTTAGCAAATACAAACATTGTACAATTCGACATGACCATCGATCTTGGAAGCAGCATCTCTGGAAATGGATGACCGGTACCATATGCGCACACCATCCCGCATTGTGGCTCATGCAGTGGCTGTATCATTTGACCAGATAGGCGTGTTCCTCCGGTTTTGAGCATTAGCAACTAGCGTATGAGGATAGTTTTCTTCAATTCTAAACTCCACTTGATACCCCCCTTCAAACAATACTTCCACCTTCTCACTGGTTAGGTTGGTGCCAACATGCAGCGGCCAAATGTGTGGTGGCCATTGATACTGTGGATCTATGTTTTGATCCACTATGTAGCAATGTAGCACATGACCTGGACAAAACCAAAACCATTGGTGCACCAAACCTTTGGGATGCTTTTGGTATCCCTCAAAGATGGGGCATGGACACCAAGGTTTGAACATGCAATATTTTGTCCACACATATGTCCTTCTCTTTGTGTGCCACTGCATATGACTACCACCTTGCGACGTTCAGCATTTACCCCACATTGCCTTACCTTGCATTCCTTTACAAACTTTCCACCTAAATCTATCTTGCATTCTGGGGTTTGTGATGTGCTTTCCTATGTAAAGTCAATCTTACGGGGGCTCCCACACTTCTTACAATCTTTGCTTACAGAGTTGTACTCTCGGTCGTGTGATGCATCATCCTCCACATTAATAACTTCATTGGGTCTTCGCTTCCACGGTGACGTCTCCTTATCCCCTGTCAGTGGAGTGCTTGCTTTGTACATTGGAGTTCTTGAAGTAGCTTTGTTCACCGTCCTTATTACTTGACTAGGACAACTTCCATGCCATTTGGCAAGCTTTTGTATCGATGGACCCTTCCCAATGTGTTTTCCATGGCTATACAAAATGGCCTTGGTGCTCTATAGAATGGGATTTGCTAGGCTGGTTGCACATGCATCGTACAAGGAGATGCGTCTACAAAAACCTTCCCTTGCCAGCCTACTACCATGTTTTCTCTCTGTGAGGTTTGTGCATGGAGTTTTGGTCAATCAGATCTTCTCTCTACACTTTTCATAATGGCACCCCAATGCGCAATACAAATCTCCCAAAAACTAAGCCATGAATCCATGTATGGAATGTTGAGGTCTACGCAATGACCACTGCGCCACCATTGGCATATGAACTGAGCCTCTTCATAGCAGCCTCCTTTGTTGGCGCATGCCTCCACTTTTCACACATTTATTGTGTACATGTTGAGAGGCTTGCGCCACATACTTTATCGTATGCCAATTCAAGCTTTGCTTCCATTGGAAAAGGCAAGAATGCTCTCGTCCAGTCATCACGTTATTCTTGTCACTGCCATTGAAGACAATTTGGATTGCATTCCAATTTGCTTGAGCTTTGTCTGCCATGAATCCAAAGAAGTTAGCTCTTTCACACCCATGTGATATCATTATCTAATTGAGACACTCCCAAAACAAACATTGAGACTCCATATCTTCCTCCTTCATTTCACAAGTTGAAATAGTGAGAAGGTCCTACGTGCTATAAGCAAATTGTTAGAGGATGTGTCATGTGAATTCATCCAAAAAAAATTATACTTGGTTTTAGAACTCACAACCTTTTGGAAAAGACACATCTTTCACTTGCAATAACCAACATCAAAAAATATTTTGAGACACTCAAACATACACTCATATGTGCCCCCATTTTTTAAATTCCTAATTTCAAAGGACCCTTCTTTTTGTTATGATCACTGCTAGTGGGTGTAGTATGGGTGTTGTATTAATGCAAGCTAATCATCATTGCATATGAAAGTAGAAAGTTGAAAAACCATGAGCTCAATTATATCACTTATGACAAAGAATTGATCGTTGTTATGCAGGCATTGAAATTGTGAAAACATCACTTGATGGGATATGAACTCTTAATTAAAGCTGATCAACAAAGCATTCATCATTTGCTTTCACAACCAACTATCATTGATCGTCACATCAAATGTACATCATTCATTCACATTTTTCATCCACTCAATCAATATCAACCAGGGCAAAAAAATGAGGTTGCAGATGCACTAAGTCACATGCCATCGATTAATAAACCTTTTTGTTGTGTCTTCTAAAACTTTTTTAAAAATGATTGATACTTATGCTCATGACTCTGACTTTGCAAACATTTATGCTTACTTTTGTAACCATATATCTTTTGTTCATTCACAATACTCTTTTCCTGATGGGTATTTGTTCTTTAAAAAGTGATTGTGTGTAGCCATTACACACATATAAAATTCTTCTTTGTCCTTTCAAAGGTTCTATACCATCACTCCCTATCACTCATGATCCATCTTTTTTAGAAGAAGATTTTATAATCCTCTTACCTGAGACCATCATAGACCATCACAACACTTTGGCATGCATTGGTATGTTGCAACTTCATCACAAGTATTTGCTTAAGTATAAGAATCATGTTCTTGAAAGTGCCAAGTGGATACCAAAGAGGTTTTTTCACTCTCATCCTAGTATCCTGGAAGCATCCAAATTTAGAAGATTCCTTTTTTTTTTGCAACTGAGGAGAGTTACTTCCCTATTGGGGAGGACTGTTATCACTATTAACTTTTGGACAATTTATGAACTTTTCTTGTGTTTTATGCTCAAAAACCATTCAAAAAAGGCAATGTAAATCGAACTTTTCTTTACCTACTATTCTTAGAGTTTAAGTGAAAAGCAACCCACTTCTATTATTATGTGCATACATGAAGAGAGAAAGGGAATTCCAAAATCACGTCTTCGTACACACCACACTTTTTTAGCAAGCATCAACTTCTTGACTCTTCACGAGGAGACAAGCACTCCAAGAGCATCCTATTAGGTGACTTGGTGTTTTACTCCTCTTTCAAAGCTAATGGATCCATCAAAGCAAAGCTACCAACGATACAATTTTGCTCTCTTTTATGCTATTTTTCTCTCTTAATCATGGCATACACTCTCTCTATTGAGTAGCTCATGCTCTCTTATCTTTCATCCATTTATCTTATTGTAATTCATGCTTCATGAGATGAATAAAAAGGCAAAAGACGAATTCTCAATCGTATTGATTGAGGGAGATGGTTGCTACCCAGTATGGTGTCTTGTCTTTGAATTATCGTTTATGTTATTCTCTTTGTGTGTTTTGATTATTCAATAAATCATTTTGCTAACTATATTTTGATTCAATGAATCAAAGTTGCATTGAAAGTGTTGGAAAGATATCAAGAACTTGTGCTCTTGCAACGCTTTTCTAAAAGTAAGAAAATCGTGTTCTTCAAGGTTTCCTAGTATAACCCTCCTTCTCAAGCCCTAAACACCCTAGCGGGGAGAAAGAACTATGTGGTAAGAGGTAGATGAGTGTGAAAGAAGTATTTTTCAAGCAAGAGAATTTTTACTTCGTATACCGTTACTCCATGGGCAAGCTCTTAGCATAGCTTAGCATAATAAAGTAGTAGAAGATGATGAAGAAGGAGATGAAGCTTTCACTTGCTTGGATTTGCATCCATAACCAAGTTCTCGAGCATGAAGACTATCTCTTAAGCTCCCGAGAGAGAGAGAGAGAGAGAGAGAGAGAGAGAGAATTTGCTTGGCCACAATGTGCACTTTGCAAGAGAGAGAGATAGTGCAAGAACAGTCCCACCATCCCCCTTGCTAATTTCTCATCCCATATTTGCGCAAACTTTAAATACAATGCTCACAATGTAGACCAATGAGAAGTGCAGTCTAAAAATGTAACTACATGCTTATGCTAACACTTACAGCCTCCCCCACATGTCTATTCTTGCCCAACTCGTGCCCTCTTCCTTTTCACTTGTCTTTGGCAAGGGTACATACACACACACACGCGTGCACGCGCGCATCAACACCCACAAAGCAAGTGTGAGCTACCTTGGACAAGTGGCCGAGACAAACTTAAAAGAGAAGGTCTAGGGTCGACTCACCAAAAATGGCAAGGTTGATCTATAATTTAGGCTTTTAATTTTTCTAAGCATCAATCAAAAGCGATAGACTTACCTTTAATCTTATCGACTTGGGTGCAAGACATTTGCATTATCCTTTAGAGGCTTTACAAAGTTGACATGGGCTACAGTCTACCTGCTAATTTAGGACTTGCTAAATTAAGATGGACTTTGGGCAAATTAAAACTCACCCTTGGACTTTAGAAATTCACTTCTTGTGCAAAACCTTAGCACAGTGATTTGGAGGTGCCATCAAGCTGCTAAATTTAGACTATTTGTGGCAAGTTTGAAATTTATTCTAAGGCTTCCTAGACTTCACACTTGGAGTCGAAAGAGTTATTTTAATGACTTGAACTTAGCACAACTACTTTCTATTTTTAGACTGCCACTCTAGCTAACCTCCTTTGTCATGTATCTTTGATAAAGGCTGCTCATGACATATTTATCCTTCCTTGACATGTTCATACGACTCTCAAGATAACTAGACAACAATTACTCTTGATCTTTTATGGACTTTTGTCTTTTCTATCCCAAGCCTTTTATCGAGCCGGTCCATAAGCACTTAAATCAACTTCACTTGTTCTCTTTTATTTTCCCTCGACTTAAATGGCCAAATTCAGATGAAAATTACTTTTAGAAGGTTATAAATTAATTTTCATGACACAATTGCAACAACCTACTCGATTTCAACCAAATTATGAGTACTTTTCTTAAAAATACGGAGTTGGATGTGAAGTCACATTGGAAGCTATTTTTGGTTACAAATTTATATGTTTACTTCATAGCCTCTCTCGCACATTCAAAGCTACTAGCTCACGCGCCCCACCTACCGGTGGGCCTCGCTCGCTCTTACCACCTCACTCTGTATGTGTTTGTGTGTGTGTGCATTTATACATTTCTCCATGACACACACACACACGATTGACACTCACACGATCGACACTTTCTATCTTTGGTCCCTTTAAACTACTCCTGGTACATTCAACCCCTTTTGCGCGCACGCACACACACACACACACACACAGACAGATTACATAAAAGCACATGACTAAAGACATATTTTAAAAAAAAAACGGTTTACATTTTTGCCAAAAAGGCTCAGGAACATATCTACATAGAACTCTAAGTCGTGCTATTTCAATTGAATCAAGATATTGCGTTGGAGCTCTACAAACTTCTCTTAAATCTATTTTTTGAACCCAGCTCAAGTAAATCTTGTAATGACGAATCAACCCAAGCTCTTGCTTTAAGAGCATGAGCCTAATGTTGGGAAAGAAATAAAGATCAAGCAACTTGATGTAAATCGTGTCCAACTCTTCATCTACATATGACCCCCAAACAGTGTAGTTTTTCTTAACCACTTCCCATGCCCATTGCCATCCCCGTTCAGCAGGTAACAAATTTTCTTCAAAGGCATCGACAATTAAAAAAATTACACTTGGAAAAATATTCACAATTTTGTGGGCCATTTAATTGGCTGCAAGAAAAGAAGACAACATTAGTACTCAAAGCTTAAAACGAGAGAGAGAGAGAGAGAGAGAGAGAGAGAGAGAGACAGAGAGAGAGAGAGAGATAATCAACATGGCCACTTAAACACTTTAAAAAAGTATAAGCGCAATACGAACACTTCAATTACTAAGTCTTTACAACAACCTCAAATTTTTTGTTTACAACGACTCATATTCTACTCTATAACTGGACGGATGAGGATCACTCCAATATACCGCATTGATAAACTTCACAATTAATTTCAAAATTGCAAACTCTTCATCCGAAATGTAAGATTTGTGATTGTGATATATCTTTCGCAACTGAATATCACAACCACAAACATTGACATAATAAATATCAACCATATGTAGTTCTTGTAGGACTCTCATCAATTTTATTTTGCTTAATATTTGTGACACTTTGCATAGTGCAATGCTTAACCGTCCACAATTTCCATACCACCCATCAGCATATGAATACAGCCAATGATGCCACCAACACCATGTACCATATGCTTGACAAATGTACTCTTCCTTAACTTTCAAATATATAATCATCCTTATATGTATTGGGAGGATAGCCAATACATCATGACCCATGTTAACCTACATTAGCAATTCGCAAATCTCTCTATCTATCTATCTCTCTCTCTCTCTCTCTCTCTCTCTCTCTCTCTCTCTCTCTCTCTCTCTCTCTCTCTCTCTCTCTCTCTCACACACACACACACACACACACACACACACACACACACACATTAACGTATGTAGTAGATAAAAACCCACTTGAATAAGCCAACGTAACTAAACAAATATGGTACTTAGAATGCATAAACAATGGATCAAAACTAAAAAAAATATGGTACTTAGAATGCATAAACAATGGATCAAAGTGTTCGATCATCTAGAGAAGTTGAGCCTACGACACACTCTACTTGGAACTCTCAAGATCCAAGGTCCGACACCTCGAACACTGCCACCGAGGCATCGAGGTGATTCACCCAAAGAATAGATTCTAAACATCCATTCATTCACTCCATAGGGACCGTATGAAAAGTTGGAATTGAGAGGGCGATGCATACCTAACTCTCGTACAGTGATTTGCATATCATCTATATCAAACTCTATGTGATAATAACCTACAACACTTCTAAAATATCGTGCTTCATATAATGCCAAGACAGAATGTCTGCAATAATATTGAAGCCTGAAATGAAAATAACAACCAACAATTTAGATATAAAAGTAACAACACATTTAACGTCATATGGATTCAAGTTCAAGCTATACGCACCGAAGGATCTCAAAATCCTCGACAATACGAACAATATCCTCAGCATGTGCAGGACCCCTCCACAATGGAGGATCTAGAAAAAATGTTACACGTGTAAACATACAAAATAAAGGCCAAAAAGTTCTCATTCATGGTAAAAGTGAGTAACAAAGAGAAGATTTTACATTTACATACCTCTAATATAAGTAGGTACATCATTGAGGGTGTACGAAACCATGATGTATCGTGCCATTCTTTATCTGCTCTAACAGCACAGATTTGGAAGTTTAAGAGGAACAAATATGAAATAGAATAAAGAAGACTTTGACGTTCATGCCGTAGAAAATCATGTCCTTCTTTCTTTTGTTTTAGTGAAGGATTTAAGAGAGAGAGAGAGAGAGAGAGAGAGAGAGAGAGGAATGAAAGCAATTCAAAAGACTTTGAAATTTCACAACTTCACAAAGAGACAATACAAAATAGTTATTCAAAGTGTAGCCTTCGAGAGACCACATTAGGGATTCTATAAGTCCAAGGACCTATGTTGTATACATTTTGCAAGATACGGGGTGGTGTTTCAACTTGAGTAAATATCCTCAATCGATATGGTGTAGTGCGGTCTCCAACAACCCCCACCTGTTGTGCATTGACTGGTCTTTCGTCACTCACAAACCAAATATTAACTTGAATTTGTCGATGCTCGTGGTTCGAAGAAAAGGCAACATGGTAGTATCCAAGAACTTCCATGGACATATCTCTACCTAAGTATAGCATTTCATAAACACCTACGATGATAAAACCTCGATGGGAGTGATCTTTGCAAAGGCATCCATGAATTATGTAGAGCAATAAAAGCTTAAAACTACAAATATACCATATATAAAAACTCTTACAATATAATATGAGTTTGGTCAAATAAGATCACCAAAAACATAATTGGAAACTGACGACGCTTCATTTGAAATGGAAGCTCCAGATGGCTTCCAATAATAAAGTCAATCCTTGGAAGAAAAACTCTCTCTCCAATATTTGATCCTATAACTATCTCTGCCTCAATTACCTTATGATGAAATTGCTTGCATATCAATCTAGTTCCGTTGCATAATCCACGTCTTGGATCCAAATTTCGCAGCAACATGATAGGAGCATTTGCTTTCAAGACTAAAGCATGAGGTGGAAAACCACCACCAAGAGTAAGGCTATTCAGGTATTCAATTGTGTACAAATGTGTGTTTTCCTCTGACATACAAATTGAATCTACACTTAGATACTCTTTGCAATCTCCATGCATTCTTTGCAATGCATAGCCATTAATTAAATCCACCTCTTTATTCCGTGGAGCAAGTATTGCTCAATCTATGAAAAAACTTGCATGATCTTGCAAATGACACAAATCTCCATATATAAAGCTTAGAAGATCTGCCAAACTATTTCCTGGAAGCATCATGTGTGAAGGTATTTTGACTCTATCTAAGTCTCCTCCATCATCCATAACCCCATTGCCAATATCAAGCACCCAACGGGAAAAACTTTGTTGAAGTGAATTTGAACCGCAATCAACTATACGCATATTTTTGGTAAGCCTCAGTACCTTGTGTATTTCCATATGTGAGAATGACACAACGAATCATTTACAATGTCTGTACGACTACCTTTTGGTACAACAGGCAGTATTTGTCGAAAGTCACCTCCAAGGAAAATAACTTTTCCACCAAACAAAGTATCTCGCTACATAATATCTCTTAAAGTTCTCTCCACTGCTTCAAATGCATAGCGATGTGTCATGAGAGCTTCATCCCATATAAGTAAAGCTGCATTCCTTAGAAGTTCTGTAAGTTGACTATTTACCTTTATATTGCAAGTTGCTTCAGAGTGAAGCTCCAAAGGTATCTTAAACCTAGAATGAGCAGTTCTTCCATTACTCAAAAGCAAAATTGCAATACCCGAGGATGCACATGCAAGAGCAACTCTACAACTTCCTCGCACTCGTGAAAGAAGTGCATAATATAAGTAAGTTTTTCCTGAGCCACCAGGACCATCTAGGAAAAATACATTCCCTAAATGTGTGTCAACAGCTTGTAGCACTTGGTGATAAGCATCTCGCTGATCCTCATTTAAGGAAGTCTCCATACAATCTGCTATACTACACTGTTCATCAACATTGAACATTGTTTCTTCAGCCATAGCACCATTTTCACTTAAGGATACCAATGTTGAGTCTATTGCAGGCAACATATAATCGCAAAGCCTCTTGCCATGTTGTTGCAAAAAGCATTCTATATGAAGCAAAGCTTTATTTTTTGCCACATCAAATCGCACACTTGCATCTGAAATACGTATCCTTAGGGCATAAATATAGTCCTCACAAAATTCACTACAAAACCTGTCCCAAAGAGCAGCCGGATGAAGTGGCTCACAAAAGACTAATATGATTGCAAACAGTTGTCTCAACTGCATTCCATTTTGAAAAAAAGATGCCTCTTGGAGGCAAATTGACCATTCTTCATCATCTTGCAATAATCCTCTAGCTATACATGCCTCCTTGTATGTATCATAGATGTGACCATCATACATACGCAAGTCTTCAAAACACTTACATCCCTTGCAAATATTGAGAAGCATTTGTAGGTAATAAACCTCACCAGTAGTAGGAACAATATTATACATTCTTCCAATAGAAACACCCTGTTGTCGTGGAGACCATGCCTTTCGACTTTTATTCCATACCCAACCATTTGGAAAGTCAGTATATGTGAAGCTATTTGCTTTAGGATAGTTTTGATTTGCAACAAACCATTCTGTCAAGGTAGTTTTTCTATTTTGCTCATTATCTAGCAAATGTGATACATCATCACCATCTTGAAATGTAACCATATTCTGCAATGGAAGGTGTACTTGCAATCATTGAATAGCTGCCTTTCACTATGCATGTCGAAGCCAAATATTCTCCACATAGCCTCAGATGCAGAAACATAACGTGCATTGAGATAACTCTCGATCTCATCAGTAGCTCCTTCACCATCTTGAAGGACAACAGTGGCTCAATCATGTCCCTTGTAGACATACTTATAAAGATATTTCACGGCAGTGACAGTTGAGCAAATCTCCACATTAATATAGGCTTGGTATCTTAGTGATAAGAGAGGGTTGTAAGGAACAACCGAACGATTATCTAAATTGTAATTTTTAGACGTAACAAACCTTCCATCATCTCTTCTCATATACACAGGATATCCACTTTTGTTTACATTTGTAGACGTAGAAAATGTTCGTGGAAACTTGAATCTACACTTACCATCAACCATACATGGAGAACATGGGTTCAAAGGACCACATGGCCCATGAACATTACAACGACTCACTACATCAAATAATTCTAGAAACACATTCTTGTCAGGGAGCTTTGCACAAACCAACTTGTCATAGTGTAATGTATCTGTGGGTTTATATTCGGATGCAAGTATCAACAGTATACGTGCATGAGGAAGACCTCTCTTCTAAAACTCAATCACTGAAACATGTCCAATCACCTCCCCAAATACCGCTTGCTTGATAAGTAAATGCATCATATCTTGGAAATTCTAATAAAACACTCGTATAGTCACATCAGGACGATCAACAGCACTTTGTCCAGGTAGTAATGCATCATCTATTTCCTTCCATCGTGGATTACATGTGAATGTGGTGAAGAGATCCGCTTTACCCCTACTACGAATAATTGCCATTGCATCTTGAAATAGTTGCCACATATATCTTGGACCTCCAACAAAAGACGAAGGCAAAACAATCCTACGGCCAACATTTTGACCTTCAGCCATCTCTAGCCTCAACCATGTCACAACCAATCCTTGGTACACTTCACCACGAAGTGTTTTTTGGTTGTTTTGCATCCACAAAAGCCGTGACTCCTCTACAGTACTATAAGCATCCACGACATACTGTTGTAATAGCCTACCTCCTCGAAGAAGACACTCCACAGTATCATCTCTTATTTGTAAGAGAAAGACATAATATTACTTTCGACTCAATTTTTTTCCATCGGTAGTCTGTAAATAAAGATGCCACCCATCCTCTCCACTTGGAAATAATAAAACATACAATAAGGACATGTAAGCTCGATGCATGCTGGAGATTCTTTTCAAACCCCCGTGTCGAAAATTCAGTACAATGTCGCGATAGCGAATATTTCTATCATCCCCTTATCCCAGCATAATTGCAGCAACTTCAGAACCCCTTGGTGCAAGATATTGCCAACCATCACAACGATGCTCCGCAATAACCATCCTCATATTGGGTACAATAGCATCTCCAGACAAAGAAGCAGCAGATCGTAGAGCATTTGCATAAGGATTTACTCTATGCATCATCACTTGTAAACACTCTAGAATACTACGATCTAAATTTGAAACATGATGCAGTCTATTGCTCAACTCATGTTCGGTATCAAAAAAATATAATTGTGCAAAGCGTGGGACTTCATTTTGTCCTTCGGCTGGCGCTAAAGAACCAATGCTATGATAGACAGAGCCGTGAACCTTAAAAGTGTATACACCTCTCCCACCATAATTAATAGTCTCATCGATATAGGCACCAAGAGACACAAATGCCAATGCATTATTATATCCTCGAATGTTTTGTAAGAACTATCTACTTTTTGTTGTGGTTGAGCTCATCAAATCTTTCAATTCATTTGGTGGCTCATTCAAAGGAACTAATTGGACTTTTCCATCAGAGCAGCAATATTTACCAACAAATGTTTGGATAGTATTTCCTTCGTCCTTCTAGGCCTTTGCTCCACATTTGGAGAAAATATAATCTAAGCTTCTTAAGTTGTGCAACACACACTTTTTGGATAGAACTGGTGCCATAGACTTGTGATGTAAAAGGAGAGACGTTGGATATTCAAAGCGGATGGACAAACAGTGCTTTTCTACTTTAGAATAGTTTCCCTCTACTACATTCATTGTTGTCCTAACATTCATGGATTCAGAGTTTCCTTCATGTACATCATGCATGCTCTGCCTTTCATTGCACTCCAATAAAGTTCCAATAGTACTTTGTAGTGAATGCCTTGTTCTCTCTCGTGCTATTTGGCGCCTCGCCTTTCATGAATCATCACACAGTCGACTACGTCGTGCATGACCAAGTGATAATATACGTGGTCCAGATACCATCTATGAAATCAGGTGCAAATAGATCTCATATAAATACAATATACCTTATATAATTTGGTATGTCACTAAAAGAACATTCTTATGCATAATAAAAATCAATATAAACTGGGACATCTAATTATATCCTCTAAGCTAAATACATTTGACACATTAATAGTGACTCAATTAAAAAGTACAGTTTGATGAAGATACAGCATAACATTACATATTTTTACCATAAGTAGGACTAAATACATTTGACACAATGGCTTGACTCAATTAAAAAGAACAGTTTGATGAAGATACAGCAAAACATTACATATTTCTACCATTGTAGGATTAGTAGGATTAGGTCGTTGAGAAACTTGACGCTGCTTTGGTCGAATCAATCTAGCCAAAGCACTTAATTTATTTGAGGTAGCTCGGATATCTGAAAGTTTTGAACCTTGAACCTTTGTCAAAGCACCAAGCTTGTTGACGATGCTTCTCAATCCTGGCACGATTTGTCATAGATTATTGTCTTGTATTCGTCCTTTTGATTCACGTTGACTCCGGGAAAACTCTTTTCGAAGATTCTCAATAGATGCCAATATCATCTTTTGAGAATCCTCAACTTTGGAAAGTTTCTCTCTCATGTATGCCTCACCCTCTAATCTTTGCAAGTTTGATGCTTTTGTCTCTTCTCACAATTTCCATAGTATCCCACTTTCAATCTCAAATGCAGAGCTTAAAGTTTCAACCACATCCGAGACATTGGTTTGCATTATCTCCATCCTATTTGTGCAGGAGGCTTTGATCTCTAGCAAGGTTTCAATAATTTGCTTCTTCGAATTCCACTCGACATTTTGAGCTGCTCTCTTTGCCGCACGCACATTTCGAATACGAAGAGATGAAAGTATTTTCCGTTCATTAGCAGATGCACTATTCCTCCCGACATTTCGATCTGCTCTCTTTGCTGCACGCACATTGCGAATAGTAGGAAGAGATAATAGTAT